>NC_138882.1:187913566-188596691 GCF_965194825.1 Balaenoptera physalus
CACAAATGTTTAGGCCCATATACCACACAGCGTACAAGGTCAGAGAGCTTAGCTAAGGGTGGCAATTAGCTGGAAGGGCAAAGTTCAACAGAAATTACCTAATTAGCTGGGACAAAATTATTAAGAGAAAATACCTGATCATCTGCAAACGTAACAAAGGCAAAAGCCCTGAAGGGTTTGGGAATGAAGACATCTACCACTTCTCCATACTGGCAAAAAAACTGCCGCAACTCATCAGCAGTCATGTCTTCCGTACAACGCCCAACAAACACCTTTCTGCTTCTCAAAGGCTCATCTGGGCTTTGCTGGTCAAATTGAAAGGAAGAAAACCATCAGAAATATTTTATGAGCAATGAAAACAGCATTATGGTAGAGGATGTAATACAACCTATCTGCCTCTTATATTAGGTGAGTCATTAAAAAGTAGGTACATTCTTACTTTTTGCATTAGCACTTCTTCTTGTAAGACTTCAATGAAGAATAAAGTTTTAAAGTTGATAAAAATATATATTTTAACATCTTTATTGGACTATAATTGCTCTACAATGGTGTGTTAGTTTCTGCTGTATAACAAAGTGAATCAGCCATACATATACATACATCCCCATATCTCCTCCCTCCTGCGTCTCCCTCCCACCCTCCCTATCCCACCCCTCTAGGTGGTCACAAAGCACCGAGCTGATCTCCCTGTGCTATGCGGCTGCTTCCCACTACCTATCTATTTTACCTTTGGTAGTGTATATATGTCCTTCTCACTCTCTCACTTCATCCCAGCTTACCCTTCCTCCTCCCCATGTCCTCAAGTCCATTCTCTACGTCTACGTCTTTATTCCTGTCCTCCCCCTAGGTTCTTCAGCACTTCTTTTTTTTTTTAAGATTCCATGTATATGTGTTAGCATACGGTTGTTTTTCTCTTTCTGACTTACTTCACTCTGTATGACAGACTCTAGGTCCATCCACCTCACTACAAATAACTCAATTTCGTTTCTTTTTATGGCTGAGTAATATTCCAATGTATATATGTGCCACATCTTCTTTATCCATTCATCTGTCGATGGACACTTAGGTTGCTTCCATGTCCTGGCTACTGTAAATGCGATGAACGTTGTGGTACATGACTCTTTTTGAATTATGGTTTTCTCAGGGTATATGCCCAGTAGTGGGATTGCTGGGTGGTATGGTAGTTTTATTTTTAGTTTTTTAAGGAACCTCCATACTGTTCTCCACAGTGGCTGTATAAATTTACATTCCCACCAACAGTGCAAGAGGGTTCCCTTTTCTCCACACCCTCTCTAGCATTTATTGTTTGTAGATTTTTTGATGATGACCATTCTGACCGGTGTGAGATGATATCTCATTGTAGTTTTGATTTGCATTTCTCTAATGATTAGGGATGTTGAGCATCATTTCGTGTGTTTGTTGGCAATCTGTACATCTTCTTTGGAGATGTGTCTATTTAGGTCTTCTGCCCATTTTTGGATTGGGTTGTTGTTTTGATATTGAGCTGCATGAGCTGCTTGTAAATTTTAGAGATTAATCCTTTGTCAGTTGCTTCATTTGAAAATATTTTCTCCCATTCTGAGGGTTGTCTTTTCGTCTTGTTTATGGTTTCCTTTGCTGTGCGAAAGCTTTTAAGTTTCATTAGGTCCCATTTGTTCATTTTTGTTTTTATTTCCATTTCTCTAGGAAGTGGGTCAAAAAGGATCTTGCTGTGATTTATGTCATAGAGTGTTCTGCCTATGTTTTCCTCTAAGAGTTTTATAGTTTCTGGCCTTATGTTTAGGTCTTTAATCCATTCTGAGTTTATTTTTGTGTATGGTATTAGGGAGTGTTCTAATTTCATTCTTTTACATGTAGCTGTCCAGTTTTCCCAGCACCACTTATTGAAGAAGCTGTCTTTTCTCCATTGTATATTCTTGCCTCCTTTGTCAAAGATAAGGTGACCATAGGTGCGTGGGTTTATCTCTGGGCTTTCTATCCTGTTCCACTGATCTATATTTCTGGTTTTGTGCCAGTACCATACTGTCTTGATTACTGTAGCTTTGTAGTATACTCTGAAGTCTGGGAGCCTGATTCCTCCAGCTCCGTTTTTCTTTCTCAGGATTGCTTTGGCTATTCGGGGTCTTTTGTGTTTCCATATAAATTGTGAAATTTTTTGTTCTAGTCCTATGAATAATGCCATTGGCAGTTTGATAGGGATTGCACTGAATCTGTAGATTGCTTTGGGTAGCATAGTCATTTTCACAATGTTGATTCTTCCAATCCAAGAACATGGTATATCTCTCCATCTGTTTGTATCATCTTTAATTTCTTTCATCAGTGTCTTATACTTTGATGAAAGTATATTTGGATTAAGGAAAGTTGATGATCGAGAAATGTCTTGGCAAAGATGATAATGTTCCAAATAAGCAAGTCTTGCTTGCTTGGAACAAGTCAGGCTTTTTAAAAAGATCAACATATTCTCATTGCCTTTATTAACATGTAACTATGGAAGAAATTGTTAAATCACTAAAAATAACAAGAGAAAAGGAAGAACAAAACGAACAACGTTTTAGTTTGGAGGAGCAATGAACTAAATACTTCAAACAAACATATAAAATATTCAGCATGCATTAAGGTCCTGAGACTTTAACAAGGCAAAAGATTTCAAGAACACACCCTGCCACTACATCTTCCAACTGTAATGTTTTATTTTACAGTGTCTTCTAAG
Organism: Balaenoptera physalus; assembly: GCF_965194825.1. Lineage (NCBI taxonomy): Eukaryota > Metazoa > Chordata > Mammalia > Artiodactyla > Balaenopteridae > Balaenoptera > Balaenoptera physalus. Next base: position 187,916,277 of record NC_138882.1, read on the forward strand.
TAAGTCTGTCAGCAAAAATGGCCAAAGCAGAGGAAAAAAAAGAGCAAAGTACCTTAGAATTTGGAAGTTTACAGTCACACCATCGTCCATCTATCATATGTCGCTGTGACATTACTTTCACCTGTGTTTCATATTCCGTAAAACGAACAAAGCCAAATCCTTTTGAATGACCAGTTTTAATATCTTTCTTGACCTAGAAAAAAATCACTTAAATTTACTAAGACCATACACACACATAACCAACTCAGAATACATACGTGAAGGGAAATAGTATAAACCAAATTTCTTTTCAGCGCCCCTTACGTACACACATAACAAATATTAAAAATATCATCGGGACTTCCCTGGTGGCGCAGTGGTTAGGAATCCGCCTGCCAATGCAGGGGACATGGGTTCGAGACCTGCTCGAGGAACATCCCACATGCCGCGGAGCAACTAATCCCGTGTGCCACAACTTCTGAGCCTGCGTTCTAGAGCCCACGAGCCACAACTACTGAGCCCATGTGCCACAACTACTGAAGCCAGTGCACCCAGAGCCCATGCTCCGCAACAAGAGAAGCCACCACAGTGAGAAGCCTGTGCACCGCAATGAAGAGTAGCCCCTGCTCGCCGCAACTAGAGAAAGCCCGCATGCAGCAAAGAAGACCCAACGCAGCCAAAAATAAATAAATTAATAAATTTATTTTAAAAAAATAAAGAAAGAAAACTTATAAAAAAAATATATCATCTACTGACATGAAAGGCAGCGTCACTAAAACAACAGGAATTCTGGGTGCTCATTCACTGAAAAACTGTTAAATGAAATCAAAGTTTACCTGAACCATAAGAACTTCTCCAAAGGTACTAAAATATTCTTTTAGATCCTGTTCAGTTGTTTTCCATGGGAGACCCAACACTATTAAATCAGATGTTTTCTGGACTGCTCTTTTCACTTTCACTGCTGATGAAGCATCTGTTTCATCCATTTTCCTTTTGTTATCTAAACAAAATGAGCAGAAACCTTTCAGAACTTTCATTTAACACTTCGTAAAACACACACCCTCTTCATCTAGAAATGAGAAGCAAAAACATTCTCAGAACAGTTAAGACGCTGGAAACTTTTGCCAAAGAGTGATGTTAGCTCTCACAGACAGAATAAGAATTGAATAAGTGGCTAAGGTGCTTTTCTGGAGCCAATCCAGGGATTCCAACCTCTGGTTCCATAATGTCTCAAGATTACAATTGTACGTTCTCCCCTCTCAAAAGGTGTATCAAAACAAAAGTTACTTCACTTTCACTTTAAAATACATTAAGGAAGGGAAAAAAACAGGTTGAATAACTGTGATACTATCTTTGTGCCTATTAACTATATTTGCTTGATTATTTTAAGGCCTATAACCTGAAGACTACTAAAAAATTCGCAACTTTTATCTCCAGCTATGGATTTAAGGGTGATTTCAATTTTCTTTCTTTTTGTTTCGTTTCTAAACTTTCAACAATGAACTCACGTTACTTTTGTAATACAAAAGAAACCTGGACTTCTCTGGTGGTGCAGTGGTTAAGAATCCGCCTGCCAATGCAGGGGACATGGGTTCGAGCCCTGGTCCGGGAAGATCCCACATGCCACAGAGCAACTAAGCCCGTGCGCCACAACTACTGAGCCTGTGCTCTAGAGCCCGCGTGTCACAACTACTGAAGCCCACGCGCCTCGAGCCCATGCTCCGCAACAACAGAAGCCACCGCAATGAGAAGCCCGCGCACTGCAACGAAGAGTAGCCCCCGCTCGCCACAACTAGAGGAAGCCCGTGCGCAGCAACGAAGACCCAATGCAGCCAAAAATAAATAAATAAAAATAAATTAATTAGAAAAAAAAAAAAACCTAAGGTTATTTTAAAAAATCAGTATTTGGAAGAGGAACTAAATGACATTCAGACATACAGACCATTTTTTGGAGTACTATCAGGTTCACAGCAAAACTGAGGAAGGTAGAGACTTCCCATATAACCCCGCTCCCCACACCTGCAGAGCCCCCCCAGCATCAACATCCCCCACCAGGTTGGTACGTTTGTTACAATCATGAACATACATCGACACATTACTATATAAATGACATTTTAAGTTTGGGTAAATATTAATCTACAGCCAATGGATCAAGAAACTACATACTAAAAAAAAAAATCAAGTTGATGCTATTAAGAATTTTCTTGATATATAAAAAAATTCTTGATGCAACGTCTTAAATACTGACCAAATAATATGACTTTGTTGCAATATTACGTTACAGTAAAAGTAACAGACAGATCTACCAACTAGCACACTCCTACTGCTAAAATGTACTCATTTCCTTGGCTCACTTCTACATCTTCATGTTTCCTTTTAGATTAAAAACATCATTGATAAGGGGCAGTGAGAATAAGACCAGAACCCAAAATTATAATTACGACTGCACTAATTCAAGATTTGGGCTACTGCAACTGATGTTCATTTAAGGAGGAAAAAAAAAAGATTAGCTGGATGAATGATGTAAGCCTGCAAGAACAAAGACCAAACCAAAATACTGAGGCACTTCAGAAAAATCTGTTTACAACAGACTGATACAAATGCACAGCGTTCTTAATTCCTTAAATTTCGCATTAGCTCAGCAACGTTAATCCAGATAATTGTTTAAACACACAGTTTTTAAAAAATGTCCTGTAATTTCCAATTTTCACTAATTTAAACTAGTGGTCTTTCAAACTTGTCTGACGGTAACGTTTAAAGAAATACTTGGGCTACAGGAGACGGTTCACCATGAAGAGGCCATGACCTATGACTCAGAACGAGACACAAACCTGTACTTTAGCATCACTGCAAAACCAAATGGCAACAAACCTTTGGGATAGTTGACAACATACACCAGGTTCCCCCAGCCAGCATCAGGGGCGTGCAGAATGCCTTCTACCAGACGGACCCCTCTCATACACTGAGACACTGGATTCCTGTAGCGAAGCCCACACGCCCCTGGAAACTGGGCTGTAACTGTGGACAGCAGCACTGTCCCATCGTCTTCTGATGGTATTTCAATGGGCTCGTCGTTCTCATCTTCGGTTACCCGAATATATTCGGACATCTTTGCTTGTCTTGCTTAAATGGAAAAGAGATACGAATGACCAACACTTGTGTCAAAGTAATTGTGTCAAAGTAATTATCCCAGCTGACTAATACCACTACCATGTCATTGTTCTGACTTCCAGAAAAATTCTCGGTGTTTGGATTTTTAGAGGTGTTGGTTACCACTGAAAAATGAGGTGGTACAGGCAAGGATAACTATTCCTATTAAAATGTAATGCCTTGCTAGTTCATTCATTCATTATTTGATGAGTGCCTACTATCCATCAGGTGCTGCAACTATTAACTGTGTGTGAAACCACAGTCCCAGCTGGCATGCTGGTTGCAAAGGGGGAGATGAGCAGGAGAAAGAAAGCAAGCAAGTAATTATTTTATTACAATCGTGATTATGCTACTGGAAAGGAGTAGTCTTGGCGACTGGGAAGAAACTAAACTGGTTGAGATGTGTGTGAGGGGAACGTCAAAGTGGATTTCCCTAAGAAAGCGATGCAGAAACTGAGCCTTGAAGACTAACTAGGAGCAGTGAACGAGATGAAGAGAACAAGGGGAAAGTGCCTCCCTGTTCCAAATCTGGGGATTCTGGGGGCTCTCCAAACTTGAGCCGCAACGACAGCGGCGACAGGTCCTTCGCGACGCGGGCCGCCACCTCCCAGAAGCCAGTGCGTGACAACCGTGGGAGGAGTTTTTAAGCGCGGCCGGGGTGGGACCGCTGGGGCACCAGGCCTAAACGCTGTCCTGGTGCAAAGTACAAAGGCACAAAACAGTGCCCGGGCCCGGAAACCAGACCAAACCTCTGCCTCGGGCTGCACGGCTCCGCGGGCCCAGCGTCCCTGATTCGGCGCCGGCTGCCACCCCGCGCCAGGCCCTAACGTCGCTCCCACGCGAGCCCGCTCGGGCAGAATGAGGCAGGCCCGGCCCCACGGCTCCTTTCCCGGGGCGGGGGCCGCCCCACTGCGTGAGCCGAGGCACACAGGGCGTCCTCCGTGAGAAGCGTCCGCGACTCACCCGCTAGGCCGCTGCTAGGAAGCCCGACAGGGACACTGAAGCAGCGAGGAATCCAAGACCAGCCCAGCAACCACTTCGCTCCCACAAAATGGCGCTAGGGCCGCCTCCTCCCCCCTCCGGCCGTCGTCCTCTCCCACCGGTTTCCCGTCCAGAGGGGGAGGCCGCCGCACAGAGACATAACGACCCTTTCCCCAGAGAGTCAGACGCCCTTCTCGGAGTCTGACCGTAGGCGGAGGATTTTAAGGCTAAAAGGGGACCAGAACCTGGGCCTGAAAAGCTAAAAATGGAAAAAAATGTGGAGGCGTAGGCTTTTAGCTCCCCTCATGTAACATAACACATGGCTTCGCCCGACCAGCCGCCGGCCCTGGGTCTCGGCCGGAGCTCGCGCACTTTTAAAGTGCGCGAGACTAGCTCAGGGGCTGGGCCGGACCGGGCGGGGGCGGGGCGGGACGAGGTGGGGGCGGGGCGCCGGGTTGGGGCGGGGCACCTGGGCCCTCCTTACCTTTGCGAGACTGGGGAGGGCAGCGGATGCCAAGACCTTTTTAATCTAAAAAGCCAGCCAGGTTCATCCTCTTTTCTCTCCCAAGCCAACCTCCACACCTGGAGAGAATAACGTTGTTCTAAATAATACGAATCATAGTGCCTACTGTGTACCAGGTACTTCCTAAGTCCTCACATATTTAATTACCCCAACAGTCATGTATGGTAGGTGCTATTGATGTTATCTGCACATACAGGTGAGGAGGAAACTGAGGCACAGAGAGGCTCAGGATCTTGCCTAAATAAGGTCACCCAGGTAGTAAATGGTGAATCTGGGATTTGACCCCTAACTCTAATGCTAATGTATTCCAGCTAAGTACGCTAATAATAATAGTGTACTTCATCTATTTTGACATGTGTTATGTTTCACATTTCTGAAATCAATATGTGATTTCAGTTCCAGTTCCACTGATGATATGTCCTAGTTTAATTAGCAACAATCTTAATTTCCTAGTGTACCAGCGTATCAGATTCAATGAAATGCAGTACTAGCAAAGCGCTCTATACTTATGCATTAACTCATTTAATCCTCAGAATAACCCTATAGGGTAGGTGTCATTGTTATCATTCCTGTTTTATAGATGAGGAAACTGAGGCGCAGAGGTTAAGTAACCTTGCCCAGGCTCACGGGGCTGGTAGATGGTGGAGCTGGGATTTGAACCCAGGCAGTCTGGGTCTAGAGTTGGTACCTCCTGCTTCTTATAGCCTCCTAGGGAATAAATATTGAGTCCTGCACATCCATCTCTGATACCTGCTGTTCATATTGAGCAGATTATACCTGGACCAACTTGGGAGATAGAAAGGAGGGAGTGGAGGCAGTCAGAATGAGTGAACTTTACCCACCCCCAGGAGTAGCTCAACACACAGGGGATGAAGCTGGATAGATGGCCCCTGACGGTCACTAAGGTTTCCAAACACTGGGTGAAGTACAGAGGCCTCGTCATCACAATTCACCCACTTATTTTGGGGGAGAAGTCAGTTTTACTATTCCCCGAGCAGGGACTGAACCCGTGCCCCCTGCCGTGGAAGCATGGAGTCCTAACCACTGGACTGCCAGGGAATTCCCACTATCCCCATTTTGCAGAAGGAGGAACTGAGGCTCAGAAGCCGTGTAAATTGCCTGAGCGTGTCACACTGCCCGTGAATTACTGTCCAGGGTTTGTCAGATCCTGAAGCTGTGCTCTATCCACCTCCCTGGACCATTCTCCCTGACAAGATCGAGGCTGAGGCATTTAGCGTGGGCGGCTCCGTGGGGCCTGGGATGCCTGCAGCAAATGGGCAGAGCTGAGCGTGCAGAAACTGGAGAGAGGTCACACAGGGACAAAACCACAAAGTCTGTCCCTTCTCCCAGAAGTTTTCAGGCCAGTTGGGAAGACCAGCAAACACAGTCTTGAAGAACGTAAATAACTCCTTCAGGAAGAGAATTGATAAGGCCAGAGGGAGGCTGGACCCTGTAGTTCTCCCACTCCTAGCGGAATTCATCTCTGGGTTTCAGCTTGATAGTACTGGTCGTCAAAACTTGTTTACACCTGAAACTAACACAACATCGTAAATCGACTATACTTCAATAAAAAAAAAAAACAAAAAACAAACTTCTACATGTTTGAAATGTGCTTTATAAATTATCTTGGTTTGTTTGCTTGTTTGTTCATATCCCTTACACATTAAGCCCAAAGATTGTTAGAAGGCCAAAAAATATCTGTTTATTAATTGCTTTCTGAAAATAATGGATCAGAAATGATATATTGAGCTTTTATGCCTTATTCAGCGCTGTGCTAAAACCATAGTGTAAAGACATGCAAGAAAACTGGAAGCCAGTCATGGCCTGGATGGAGTGGTCTAATCCAGGTGAGGGTGGTGACAGAATAATTGGAAAACAATCCCAAGAGGTATAAAGCATGTGGGTGCCAGTGCTGGGCAGATGCTGAGGGTCTGATGGGTTCCCCAACAGCTCTTTGGGGAGCTGCCTTCCACATAAGGATGAGGAGTGTCAGCTGGAAAGAAAGGGTACTGGCCAGAGAACCAGAGTGGGAACAGACGTCAGTTTGCAACCCGGTCACTTGGGCATGCATGCCTTCTCACCTTCCAACCCCTCCCTTGGAGTCCCAGTTCTGCCAGCTCCATGAAGTCAAGTATTCCTGAAAGCTAAAAGAAATGCCAAGGTAATAAAGGTATTTAAATAAAAGTAACTTTATTTTATCAAGATTTAAAGTTTTGGGACTTCCCTGGTGGTGCCGTGGTTAAGACTCTGAGCTCCCAATGCAGTGGGCCTGGGTTCAATCCCACATGCATGCCTCTACTAAGAGTTCATGTGCCTCAACTAAGAAGCCCGCAGGCTGCAATTAAGACCCGGCACAACCAAAAAAAAAAAAAAAACGTAAAAAAAAAGATTTAAATTTTCTGCTAACCCCTACATTTTTAGGAGCTGCCTCCCCAACTAGTCTAGGTCTAACTTAGATTTTCCTAAAAATTTTTTACTCTGAAATAATTTAAAACATGACAGAGTTGCAAGAATAGTAGACAGAACTCTTGTGTACCCTTTGTCCAGATTCACCAACTGATAAAATTTTGTCACATTTGCTTTATCACTCCCTCTCTCTCTCTAGAGATATATAAAATAATAATAATATGTATAACCCAGTACTGTGCTATTATCAAATTCAGGAATTTTAACATTAATATAATATAAATTTTTGGCAAGAATACCACAGAAGCAGTGTTGTGTCCTTCTTGTACTGCTATTCTCCACTGTAAAAATACCATTTTCCCCCTTTTGGAACTAATAAATAATCTATGGGAGGCAATTCCCTGGTGGTCCAGTGGTTAGGACTCTGCGCTTTCACTGCTGAGGGCCCAGGTTCAGTCTCTGGTTGGGGAACTAAGGTCCTGCAAGCCGTGTGGAGAAAACAAAAACAACCTATGGGTAGATACACTGAGATGACCCCAAATATCCTGTGTGTTTTCAAATTTTCACCTACTGGATCCATTGATAACTCTTGCCTAATTAGTTACCACTCGAATGGTTGCAAAATGATGATTTTCTAGTTCCATTATTTCTTCAACAATTAATTTTTAAACTTTTTATTTAAACTAGTTTAATTTACTAGTTTAAACTAGTTTTATTTAAACTATTTATTATTTTATGGAAAAATTGAAGCAACAGTCCAATTGAAGGACATCAGCATAGCCACAACTTAGATGCAATAGCTGTGACTGTTTCGCCCTATTTGCCTTATCTATCTGTGTATATAGCTAACTCTCTACTTTTGCTGGACCATTTCAAACTAAGTTGCAGTCAGGAAATACTTCAACCTGCATCTCCCAAGAACAAGGACATTCTTGGGACTTCCCTGGTGGTCCAGTGGGTAAGACTCCACACTCCCAATGCAGGGGGCCTGGGTTCGATCCCTGGTAGGGAAACTAGATCCCACACGCATGATGTAACTAAGAGTTTGCAACTAAGAAGTCCACATGCCACAACTAAGAGTCTACATGTCGCAACTAAGACCCGGTGCAGCCAAAATAAATAAATAAATAAATAGTAAAAATAAAGATAAAAAAAGAACAAGGACATTCTCATACATAACCATAATACCACTTTTACACCCGAGAAAATTAACAGTTATTTCCTAATATTATATGATATCTAGTCCATATTCAAAATTTTCACAACACAGTGTCTTTTACATTTGGTTTATTGAGCCAGGATCCAATTAACACATTACATTTGGTTATTATATCTTTTAGTCTTTTTTAATCTAAAATAATCTCCCCACCCAAGGCACTGACTTTTTAAAGAGATCTGGACAGATAGTTTGTGGAATGTGTACAGCTGACCCTTGAACAACACAGGTTTGAACTGCATGGGTCCACTTATACATGGATTTTTTTTCAATAATAAATATTACACTTCTACATGATCCTTGGTTGGTTGAATCCGAGGCTGGGGAACCACAGGTACAAGGGAACCACAAATACAGAGGAATCACGGATACAGATTATAAATTATACTCGGATTTTCGACTTTTTGGAGGGTCGGCACTCCCAACCCCTGTGTTGTTCAAGGGTCAACTGTACATTCTGGATGCATCTGATTGGCTCCTCATGGCATTGTGTAGCTCATTCCTCCCTCCTCTATTTTCCTGCATAGTGGAAGTTAGGTCTAAACTCATGGTCACATTCAGGTTAGACAATGGCCAGAACACTCTGTGGGTAAAGCTGTGTACATCCCTTTGCACTCCATCGGGAACGCAATGACTGGTTGTCTCACTTTCAGCAATGCTAAATTTGGTCTTTTGGTTAATATTGTGACCACTGGATCCCTCCACAGGAAAAGTATATTTTCCCTCTTTGCAGTTTGCAAGTAACCTCTGGATACTTCGGCACAAGGAAATATCCCATTTCCCTACAACCTTTTACTTAATGGTTTTAGCATCCACTAATGATCCCTGCCTGTTTCAGCTACTTCACTGGGGGTTGAAGTACTTCACTTTGTTTTTAAAAAGACATAATTTTAAATATATCATTTCTTCTACATTCTTTTGTAAAGAAGAATTTTCCTTCATTAACTGGAGATGAACTACAGTTCCCCCTAAATGCTTAACTTTTTTTTTTTTATGTTGAGAAATTTTATTTACACATAATTTTTTTTTTAAACATCTTTATTGGAGTATAATTGCTCCACAATGGTGTGTTAGTTTCTGCTCTACAACAAAGTGAATCAGTTACACATATACATATGTTCCCATATCTCTTCCCTCTTGCAAAAAGTTAAATGCTCAACTTTTTATCAAGTTTCAGAGTAGGTTGACATAATAGTCATCTCCAATGGTAACAAATTAATTTTATATTTTTCCTGTTATTTTAGTCACTATGAACTCTTGGAATTTATTTATTCAATGTTTTGCAATAATTACAGTCATTAGTGTTTTAAATGATCAAATTGTCCTAATTATGGCCTGGGGAAACCCTTTAAACTGGCTTTGTGTTCTTTTGATGTGTTCCCTTTAGTCTTTGAGTACGTTCTTGCTTTCTGGCACAAGAAAGTGTTCCAGGCTCACCATATACTTTCCCTGCGCCAGCCCTGGAATCAGCCATTCCTCTAAAGAGCCGTGGTTCCTTTTAGTCAGGAAAGACATTTAGAAACTAGAATCTGGTCATTAGGTGTACTCATTGCTGCCTTGGTTGTCAGAAGCATTTTTGAAAGGTAAAATAATATAATACCAAGGCAAGACATTTTTATATCATCATGACTTACTTTCCTTTTCATTGAAGTGTCTTAGAACCTTCCAAAATTAAGATCTGCCTCCCCTACTTCGCCTAGGTCTTAGATTTTTAAAATTATTTTTGTAAAAATAATAATTTGTAAAAAGCCAATTATTGTAAAATAATAATTTGTAAAAAGCCAATTAGTGCAAAAACACCAATAGCAAAAGACTGCCATCCCATGTTCTCCCCAAAACCCTCCTATCCCTTTCAGAGGTAACCAATCATTCTTTTAGTTGCTTCTTATGGATTTAGTTACATATTTTTTAAATAATAAAGCTATTCTGCAATATTTTGATTCACCTGTTTTAGAAATTATCTGTTGATTTCCTATATGATCAGTGAGGATTTTTAACTCACACACTCCATTATCATTTCCTCCATCCTCTTAATATACTTATATCACAAATTTTGGTTAAATACATATTCAATGATTTCATTATTATGACTACATAAATTTTATTCAACGCTGAGCCAAGAAGTATCTTTTCTTGTGCAACTTTTTGTTTTTCTTGGAGTTATTAATTCCTTTGTTTTTTTTTTACTTCCCTCCCCCCTTGTTTTTTCATTTGTTCTGTTCTCTTTGAACAGCTACATCTCCCTATACCCTCCAAAAGGTATAGAAAGCTCTTAAGTTTTTCCTTATAGTCAAATCTGTCAGACAATTATTATTTCCATTTTTAAATTTCTTGGAGGCTTCAGACCCCCTTTCCCGGTTGCTTTCTGGGATTTGCATCAGCTGTCATCCTGGGACTTCCTTACATGTCTGAAAATGGCTTTATTTCACTCTCACACTTGACTGATAGTCTGGTTGTAGACAGAATTTCAGGTTGAAAGTTATTTTTTCTCAGCCCTTTGAAGATATTTTCCCACTGCCCTCTGGATTCTCTTGTTTTTGAGAAGTCCATTGTATTCTTGGTCATTCACATAATCTGCATATTCTCTACAATCTTGCATAATCTTCTTAACACTTGTATTCTGAAATTGAAGATGATGTCTTACTTTGTCTTCCTGGAGATTTTTTTCCATTCATTGTTCTGGGCATATGGTGATCTTTTCATTCTGAATATTCTTCTCCTTTAATTCCGGAAAAGTTTGTTGTATTATTACTTTGACAATTTCTCCCCACAGTTTTCTTGGTTCTCTCTTTCTAAAAGTCTTTAGTTAACTATTGAATCTCCTGCAATGACTCACCATTTAAAAAATATTTTTTCTTCTGTTTTGCAAATTTTTTTCTTTTTTCCTACTTTCTGTGAAATTTATCCACCAACCTTACCTTCAGTCTTTCTATTGAATTTTTTTTTTTTTTGGCATCTATGTTTTTATTTTCCAAAAGATCTTTCCTATTCTCTGATTTTTTCCTTGATTATAGCAACTGTTCTTGTTTCATGGAGGTAATATTTTTAATTTAACTCTCTGAGGATATTAATGTTAGTTTCTTTGATGTTTTCTTGTGCACAACATTATGTCTGTTTCATCTGAATAATTATTGTCTGTTTGTTTGTTTTGATCTTGTCTTTCATGTTAGATGTTTCCTCAACGCAATCTTTCCTCAAAGCCCACAGCACAATTCCTTGGATCTTTTGGAGTATTTCACAGGGGATTGTTGTGCTGATACCTTTTTAAATTTCCCCTGGGGCAGAAATTGTGGGTCCAGAGTGACAACATACTAATGTATAATATTTGAGCACTTATATGTTTGTTTCGTTGTTTTTTTGTAGACAAATGTTTTTTATGGTGTTAAATACACGTAACATAAAGTTTACTATCTTAACCATTTTTAAGTGTACACTTGAGTGGTATTACATATATTCATTCACATTACGGGCAGCCATCACCACCATCCAGCCCCATAACTTTTTCATCTTGTAAAACTGAAACTCTATACCTATAAACAATAACTTCCCATTCTCCCCTCCCTATCACCCCAGCAACCCCCGTTCTGCTTTCTGTCTGTATGATTTTGGCTACTCTAAGTACCTCGTGTAAGTGGAATCATAGGTATTTGTCTTTTTGTGACTGGCTTATTCCATTTAGCATAATGTTCTCAAGGTTCATCCAAGTTGCAGCATATGTCAGAATTGCTAGGCTATGTGTTTGTGTTTTTTTTAATAAATATATTTATTTATTTTTGGCTGCGTTGGGTCTTCGTTGCTGCACGCAGGCTTTCTCTAGTTGTGGAGAGCGGGGGCTACTCTTCATTGCAGTGGCTGCTCTTGTGGAGCACAGGCTCTAGGAGCGCAGGCTCAGTAGTTGTGGCGCACAGGCTTAGTTGCTCCGCGGCATGTGGGATCTTCCTGGACCAGGGCTCGAACTCATGTCCCCTGCATTGGCTGGCGGATTCTTAACCACTGTGCCAATAGGGAAGTCCCTAGGCTATGTTTTGAGTAATTTAATTTTTACATCAATCCTACGAGGCAAGTACTACTATTATTAGCATTGCCCAGCTGAGGAAATTGAGACACAGGAAGGACACAAGACTTGGCCAAGGTCACACAGCCAGTACGTGGCAAAGCTGGGGTCCTTGGCTCCTGAGCGTGTCCTCTTAATCACCTCTAATCAATCACCTTATTTGGACCCCTGGGGCATACGTTTCTCTCTATTCTTTATGGAAAACGACCACTATAGTATAACTTTCATTGACCAGACACTGTGCCAAGCCCTTACCTGTATGGATTCATTCAATCCTCACAGCAGCCCTAGGAAGTAGGTACTATATTTAGTTCCATTTTCCAAAGAATCTTTGAGAGGTTAAACTTGCTCAAGGTCACCAGATAGGGTGGGCAGCTTCAGAATTTCAAACGTAGGGCTCTCTGGCTCCAGAGCCCTCACTTTTTTTTTTTTTTCCTTTTTCTTTTTGGGCCTCAGAAGTGGAGTTGCGTTTATTACCCTCTTCAGTTCATGATCCACCATCCTCCTCAGTCTGGACGAAGGAATAAGCTTCTCTTATTTCACTGTTTTCCCTATTTATTCCCAGTCCCTATTTCCTCCCATCCCCCTCCTAGACCCTCACTCAGGTGTTTATCTGTCCTCAAATCTGCATGTGTCCTTGTAAAACAGGCACGGTTTTTCACAGTGAGTGTACTCAGCAAAAACCAGACGTTTCTGCAGCACCTACCAAGGGGCCAGGTGTTATTCCAGACTAGTAGTCAACAAACTACAGTCTTTGGGCCAAATCTAGCCCATTGCCAGATTTTATATGACCCACAAGCTGAAAGCGTTTTTACATATCTAAATGGTTGGAAAAAATCCAAAGAAGGATAATATTTTGTGATATGTGAAAATTATACGACCTTCAAATTTCAGTGTTCATCAGTGAGTTTTAGTGGTATCCAGTCTCACTCCTTCATTGCTGTGTTGTCTCCGACTGTTTTCATGCTGCATCAACAGATGACATGGCACAAGGCCTAAAATATCTACTATCTGGTCCTTTATGGGGAAAAAATTGCAGACCCCTGCTCTATGTCTTGGGGGATACACAAATGAACGTATGTTTGTAATTTATATAACTAGGATGATTGTTTAACTGGGGAAGGTGACATGTAATTCATCATCCAGTCTGGGATTTTTCAGAGTGAAAGACAGGCTATTAATTACCAGGACAATGTGGGGTAAACTAGTCTGTCCCTGGAAAATTAGGATGTATGGTCATTTCTCTTTAACCCTTATCCTGCCCAAGATCATCAGGTTTGTTGATTGTGTTTTTGGAATTCATCCATGTTGCCGACTTACATGTAGAACAGCAAATTATGGCCCCTGAGCGAAACCTGGGCCCCCGAAGTTTTTGTGCAGCCTGCAAGCTAAGATTTTTATTTATTATTTTTTTATTAATTTTTTAGTTAATTAATTAATTAATTAATTTTATTTATGGCTATGTTGGGTCTTCATTGCGGTGCACAGTTTTCTCATTGCAGTGGCTTCTCTTGTTGCTGAGCACAGGCTCTAGGCGCGCAGGCTTCAGTAGTTGTGGTGCGTGGGCTCAGTAGTGGTGGCATGCGGGCTCAGTAGTTGTGGCCCGCGGGCTCTAGAGCGCAGGCTCAGTAGTTGCAGCTCTCAGGCTTAGTTGCTCCGCAGCATGTGAGATCTTCCCGGACCAGGGCTCGAACCCGTGTCCCCTGCATCGGCAGGCGGATTCTTAACCACTGTGCCACCAGGGAAGCCCAACAAGCTAAGATTTTTAAATGGCTGGGGGGAAAATACCCAAAAGAAGAAGAATATTTTGGGACACGTAGGAATTATATGAAATTCACATTTGAGTGTCCATAAATGGTTCTGTTGGGACAGCCATACCCATTCATTTACAGACCATCTAAGGCTGCGTCAGAGACCCTATGGTCTGAAAAGCCTACAGTATTTATTATCTGGCTTTTTACAGGAAGGTTTGCCAAGCCCTGCTCTGGATGATCACTTCTAACTACTGCAGCATGTTCTATCGTGTGGTTCTCCCACACTGACTCGCTTGTTCCCTGTGAATGTCCCTGGATTGTCCCCTGGTTTGTTACCCATTGTGAACCAGAGGAGGAAGTCTCTGAGATACATCGAAGTGAGACAGCTGGCTCATGGAGTGGACAAACTACTTAATTTTCCTTCTTTCCGTATTGTCCCAATTTCCAAGATTTTTAATTTTTCACTATTTGATGTTCCATCAAGTGGTGTTGAGATATCACCTTCTCCCCATATCATTTGTAAATGCATTCATTTATTCAACAAACATTAATTGAGCACTTCACTTACTAAGTTCCCACTTATTCTAGGCACTGGAGATATAGCCAATGAACAGAGAAAAGGCCTTGTCTTCCGGGAGCTCAGGCTTGCCTGTGCTGTTTTCACGGAGCCCTTACGGGCACAGGTGCCCTTGCCAGCCCTTGGTGTCATTAGCTGTTGGAATCCTCGTAACAATTCTATGAAATAGATAAAATCACCTCCATTTCCAGATAAGGAAACCAGCGCAGAGGTGCCCGGGTGGGTGTGACTCCCCCCCAGACTGGTTGTGGCACCCGGGCTCTTAGCTCTTTGTCCTCCTGCCTTTCTGCACAGTTTTGCAGACACTCCTCCTCTCTCATTTCCACCTCCCTGATTTTTGCTATTCTGATGAGTGTAAATCCTCTCTCGTAATGTTGTTTTAATGTGCACTTCTCTGATGTCTAGTGAATTTGAATATTTCTAGAATCTGGGCTCCTAACGGTTAATTTGCTTCTTTTTTTTTTTAATTATTTGCTTTATTTTTATTTTATTTATTTTTAAAATTTTATTTATTTATTTATTTATTTATGGCTGTGTTGGGTCTTCGTATCTGTGCGAGGGCTTTCTCTAGTTGTGGCAAGCGGGGGCCACTCTTCATCGCGGTGCGCAGGCCTCTCACTATCGCGGCCTCTCTTGTTGCGGAGCACAGGCTCCAGACGCGCAGGCTCAGCAATTGTGGCTCACGGGCCTAGTCGCTCCGCGGCATGTGGGATCTTCCCAGACCAGGGCTCGAACCCGTGTCCCCTGCATTGGCAGGCGGATTCTCAACCACTGCGCCACCAGGGAAGCCCAAATTTGCTTCTTGAAAGCAAACTAGTTTATCTTCTACACAAGGTGAAGAAAAAGTTTTAACAAAGAAATTCACAGACATTTACATGCCTTCCTCCCTTGTTGCAACTTGAGGCTTGTGTCCTAGAAAGGGGACTCACAGATCTTGGCCATGATGTGCTCCATGCAGACCACCTGGGGTCAGAGTTCAAGCTACTCACCAGCTGTGCGACTTCTTGCAAATTACTAACCACTCTGGGCCTCTGTTTCCTCTTCTGTAAAATGAGGGGCAGTAGTAGCCCCTGCTGCATATGATTCCTGGAG
This sequence comes from Balaenoptera physalus, assembly GCF_965194825.1. Classification (NCBI taxonomy): domain Eukaryota; kingdom Metazoa; phylum Chordata; class Mammalia; order Artiodactyla; family Balaenopteridae; genus Balaenoptera; species Balaenoptera physalus. The sequence goes on from NC_138882.1 coordinate 187,932,009, forward strand.
AATTAACATGTTTGGCGCAAAGAAGGTGCCAATATATATTAGCTACTGTCATTTATTTTTTTAATTAATTTTTATTGGAGTATAGTTGATTTGCAATGTTGTGTTAGTTTCTGCTGTACAGCAAAGTGAATCAGTTATACATATACATGTATCCACTCTTTTAAAAATTCTTTTCCCATATAGGTCATTACAGGAAATTGAGTAGAGTTCCCTGTTATAAGTTATCTATTTTATATATAGTAGTGTATATATGTCAATCCCAATCTCCCAGTTTATCCCTCCCTCCGCTTCCCCTCTGCTATTAGCTCCTAATATTAACCCCATCAGAGCTCATAAGAAAGGGAAGAAGAATTATGCGGTGATGTCGGAGAGTTTAGCATTTTCCAGAGGGTCTCCCATGACACCAGTGTGAATAATCTCAATTCTTAGTTTTCTCAGGGGGAAATTTTGCTAGACTAGAGCAATTACAAGGCCCAAATTTTATATCGGGAGTTGAAGCATGTGATTGTTTGTCAATATGACTTCAGAGAAGGTTTGGGAATCATTGCCCTCTTCCAGCTATTAGGTGAGGGTGAGGGTATTCTAGCTGTCTGCTCACAGACTTGGGGGTATAATGGGGTGCACACTCCCCACTGTCCCAGATCTCAGGGTTTAGGTAACTTAGGAGACATCCAGGGGTCCCTTTGTGTCTCAGTTGTCCTGGGGTCCTCACTAGGGAGTCAGACAGAGGTGAGTGAAGACCCAGACACAAGGGGCACTGCCTGAGAAACGGGAGTGGAGAGAGTGCTGGACTTTCCTCCCACAAATGGTGACCCACGCCCTGAACTTCAGTGCTGGGATGTAAGCTATCTCCGTTCCCTTCACAGTGCTCCTGGAGGGCCTCTCTGGAAAAACACCAAATGTCCATTGAAACCAGAGTCCAAGTCATTCGCAGTGAAAGGGAAGTCATACCATACAGGTGGGCTCTGGATTCTGACTGAGCTGGGCTTGACTCCCTGCTGGGTGACCTTGGGCAAATGTTTTAACTTCTCTGAGCCCATTTCCTAATGTCTGTCTCACTGAGCTTCTTCACCTTTTGTGTATTACACATGGATCCCTTGGATGGTTGGTGAAGCTGATGGACTCCTTCTCAAAATAACGTTTTTAAATGCATGTAATAAAATACATGGTATAACAAAGAAATAATTATGTCCAACCCAAGTGTCCATTGATGGATGAATGAGTGAGCAAAATGTGGTACATACATACAGTGGAATATTCAGCCTTAAAAAACATGGGAATTCTGACACATGCTACAACATGATGTTATGCTTAGGATGTTATGCTAAGTGAAATAAGCCAATCACAAAAGGACAGAGACTTAGGACTTCCCTGGTGGCACAGTGGTTAAGAATCCGCTGCCAATGCAGGGGACACGGGTTCAAGCCCTGGTCCAGGAAGATCCCAGATGCGGCGGAGCAACTAAGCCCGTGTGCCACAACTAGTGAGCCTGTGCTCTAGAGCCCGCGAGCCACAACTACTGAGCCCACGTGCTGCAACTACTGAAGCCCGCGTGCCTAGAGCCCGTGCTCCACAACAAAGAGAAGCCACCACAATGAGAAGTCCACGCACCGCAACAAAGAGTAGCCCCCGCTTGCCGCAGCTAGAGAAAGCCAGGGCGCAGCAACAAAGACCCAACGCAGCCAAAAATAAATAAATAAATTTTTTAAAAAACCAAAAGGACAGGTACTTGGGACTTCCCAGGCGGTCCAGTGGTTAAGACTCCGTGCTTCTAATGCAGGGGCCGCGGGTTCCATCCCTGGTTGGGAAACTAGGATCCGGCATGGCATGCAGCATGGCCAAAACAAAAACAAAACAAAAGGACAGATACTGTATGATCCCACCTATATGAGGTCCCCTAGAGTAGTCAAATTCATAGAGACAGAAAGTAGAATGGTGATTGCCAGAGGCTGAGGGAGAGGAGAATGGGAGTTATTGTTTAATGGGTGTAGAGTTTCAGTTCTGTAAGACAGAAAGAGTTCTGGAGAAGGATGGTGGTGATAGTTGCACGATATTGTGAATGTAATTAATGCTATTGAACTGTATACTTAAAAATGGTTAAGATGGTGAATTTTATATTACTATGTGGTTTTTACCACAAATGAAAATAATAAAGGTGTTTTACAAAAAAATTATATCAAAATTCAGTTATCAAAATGCTAAGCTAATGTATGATGTATGACATAATAAGCACAGCTTTATTAGGATTTAAATGGCAGCAGGTCAATTCACTATTATAAAAAAAAAAGTAGTGATACCTGTAAAAGATCTCTGGAGATATCTGTAACAACTGTCACGTGGTACAAAAATACCTGGGATTTCCACTGAGGACAGAGTCACAATAGCAATGAGGCTTGTTGCCTACTTTCATAACAGAAACAAATGCTAAATTCCATTTAGAAGTTAGTGGGAATAAAGATGTGAAATTTTCCCCCCATCCAAGTTGAAGGGCCCCCCCAGATTCTATACATGTACCCTTGGGGTGGACCCTGGGTAAAAATCCCTGAATTAGATGCTCTGTGTCTTAGAACCATGCCTAATTCTGGAATCACTTGATAAATGGCGGTTCTTAGCAGCAGAAAAACTGCCTCCCCTTTTGGAGGGAAGGATAATCAAAGATTTGAATTCTGTTCCAGGAGGAGAGGGAACTCCTCCTGAGAATGGATTAAATTGCTGCTTCTAATAGAGCAAAGAAGAAAGTTGGGTTTCCTTATCCCGGTCATTGACCATTTCCTGGTTCCCAGGGTGCCGTGTGTGTGTGTGTGTGTGTGTGTGTGTTTTGACTACCTCCTTTCCTTTTACTTGTTTCTTAAGATTCAGTATTACTTTTATAAATTTATTTATTTATTTATCTACTTTTGGCTGTGTTGGGTCTTCGTTTCTGTGCGAGGGCTTTCTCCAGTTGCGGAGAGCGGGGGCCACTCTTCATCGCGGTGCGCAGGTCTCTCACTGTCGCGGCCTCTCCCGTTGCGGAGTGCAGGCTCAGTAGTTGTGCCTCACGGGCTTAGTTGCTCCGCGGCATGTGGGATCCTCCCAGACTAGGGCTCGAACCTGTGTCCCCTGCATTGGCAGGCAGACGCCCAACCACTGCGCCACCAGGGAAGCCCCACCGTGTGTGTTTTGTAACTGACTAATCAGTAGCTTTTTAACAAGGCTGGTAATTATTTGGTTAAATGTTGGTTTCCTCGTTTGTAAAATGGTAATGACGGTGCCAGATCTCACTGAGATGGGCAAACTTAAAATGCTTTGGAAGCTTGGCAATTGGAGTTAATATATTTCATTACCATTTGACCTCTAAGTATCAAAGGAAACTAGTGAGTGGGTCAGTGGTTTCTGCTTTTGAAAAACCGGCTTAGTAGGTATAAGAGCCCTTCGTTTAAAAAGGATTTCACAATTTCTCATTTGCAAGAGAGGGAGGGTGTTAATAAATAAAAACGTGGTTGAAACCGTGCGGGGGTTGTGATTCAGCCATTTCCCAAGGCATCCAATCTATTGAGTAAAAGCAATTTTGAAAATGTGATTTTTCCCAAATGGAGAAATGAAATTTGAACACAAGTGAAAAGATCCCCATGAAACTGCTTTCTCTAAGAATGTCCAACACAGGAGCCGTGTGTGTGTGTGTGTGTGTGTGTGTGTGTGTGTGTGTGTGTGTGTGTGTGTGAAGGGCATACGTGTAAGGGCTTGAATAGGGGTGTGTGTAGCTATGTGTGTAGGGGTATGTGTGTAGGCGGAATGGACTTTGGATTGTCAAATAGGGAAGAAATTTGCTTTTCAATTACTGTTTCCTCTTCTCTTTTTCAGGTTTAAACAAAGACATAGAAAACAAACTTGTGGCTACCAAAGGGGAAAGGGGGGAGGGATTGATTGGGAATTTGGGATTAATAGATACACGACGGACCTACTGTATACTATATATAAAATAAACAAGAACCCACTGTATAGCACAGTGAACTATATTCAATATCTAGTAATAACCTATCATGGAAAAGAATATGGAAAAGTATATATATATATATGGAATTGAATCACTTTGCTGTACACCTGAAACATTGTAAATCAATTATACTTCAACAGGGACTTCCCTGGCGGTCCAGTGGTTAGGACTCCGTGCTTCCACTGCAGGGGGCACAGGTTCAATCCCTGGTCGGGGAACTAAGATCCCCCATGCCAGGCAGCATGGCCAAAAAAACCCCGCAAAAAACAAACAACTATACTTCAGTTAAAAAAAAGATATAAACAAGAGCTCAGGGGTGGTCCTCGTAGGTTCTCTTGAGTGAGATGAGTGAGCTGTGTACGGGGACACTGGCCTTGGCATTCCTGGGCGAGGCCTTCTGAAGAGGTCAGGGTCTCCAGAGAATCCCTGTGAAGGTTTAACCAGCTGTGTGTTCTGCTCTTGTTTGCTTCTGTTGGGTGTCGTGAGGGCCCTCCCATCCATGCATGAATAGACTCTGGTGACGAGCAGCCTTCAGGTACCGCACTGGGTCCTGATGTCCAACCCCATGTTTTCTCAGGTGGCTCATGATAAGTCCAGAGCAACGTGGGATTAAAAAAAGTTGATCAACAGAGTGATGAGTCAAAAAGAAATAATCCAAAATAGATGGAGCAATAGGTCAACAATCTAAGTAGAATCTCTGTGGTGGTTACATAAGTGTTTGTTGTACACTTTCGACTTTTCTGTATGTTTGAAAATTATCATAATAAAATGCTGTGTAAAGGGAGAGTCCAACTGAAAAAGAAAAGGTCTTGTTATCCCCAGACCCCCAAACTTTTAATTCTTATGTAGCTGGGATAATTTTCTTCCAGCTCAGTTAAAAAAAAAAAATCTGAAAATGATTGACAGAATTAATTGGATTCCTACAGATATTGAAAACAAACTTATGGTTACCAAGGGGAAATGTGGGGGGCAGGGATAAATCAGGAGCTTGGGATGAACATATACACACTACTATATGTAAGATAGATAACCAACAAGGACCTACTGTATATAGCACAGGGAACTCTGCTCAATACTCTATGATAACCTGTACGAGAAAAGAATCTGAAAAAGAATGAACATATGTGTATGTATAACTGAATCACTTTGCTGTACACCTGAAACTAACACAACATTGTAAATCAACTATACTCCAATAAAAAAAAAAGAATTAATTGGATTCTAAGAATGAAATGGAGAGGTAGATTCCTGACGTTTAAATTCTGCTGCAATCTTGCTCACTCTGAGTGGGCAAAGCAAGATGGTGGCTGTTGTGAGCTGACTTGTGTCCCCCCAAAAGATGTGCTCAAACCCCCGGTACTTGTGAATGGGACCTTATTTGGAAATACAGCCTTGGCAGATGTAATCAATGTAAAATGAGGTCATCCTGGATTAGGATGGGTTCGAATCCAGTGACTGGTATCCTTATGAGAAGAAGGAAATTTGGACCAGAGACATACAGGGAGAACGCCATGTGAAGATCAAGGCAGAGATTGGAGTGATGCGTCTCTAAGCCAAGGAACACCAAGGATGCTGGCAACCACTAGAAACTAGAAGGAAGGAAGTATCCTCCCCTAGAGCCTTCAGAAAGAGCATGGCCTTGCTGACAACTTGATTTGGACTTGTGGCCTCCGGAACTGTGAGAATCAACCTCTGTCTTTGTAAGTCACCAAGTGCGTGGTACTTTGTTATGGCAGCCCTGTAGCAGAGTGGCTGCTTTGGGCTGTAGCTGAAACAGAGGAGGCTGGCCCTGTTCACCTCTGGGCCAGATCCTGGCACAAAGTAGCTCATCAATACGTAGTTGGGGCTGACTAGCAATATTACATAATCAACTTCTTTTTTTGTCTTTATAGATTTATTTATTTTATTTATTTATTTTGGCTGCGTCGGGTCTTCGTTGTTGCATGCGGGCTTTCTCTAGTTGTGTTGAGCAGGGGCTGCTCTTCGTTCTGGTGTGCGGGCTTCTCACTGTGGTGGCTTCTCTTGTTGCAGGCTCAGTAGTTGTGGTACACGGGCTTAGTTGCAAGTGGGATCTTCCTGGACCAGGGCTCGAACCTCTGTCCCCTGCATTGGCAGGCGGATTCTTAACCACTGCACCATCAGGGAAGCCCTATTACATAATTAACTTTTTTATTTGCTTATGGCTTGTTCCCCTCCCCCAATACTAGAATGTCACCTCCAGGAAGGCAGGGAAGACAGTTCCTGTTCACCATTGTGATCCCTGCACCTAGAACAGGGCCTGGCACATAGTAAGTGCTCAATGAACATTTGTTGAATGAATGTCCACTATACTTCATAGAACTAAGGGTACTCCCTACTACTTCTGCCCTGTTGTTCCTTTTTTCATTCAGTGAGCATTTATTAAGAGCTACTGTGTGTCCAGCTCTCTGCCAGAATTTTGAAGTTCCTTGACTTTCGGTGATGGCAACTCTTTGAGGGGGAAGAAAGGCATATGTATAGTTAAAATAGAAGAGTGGAATCAAAACTGTATATTTTTTACTCACAAGGGTTCTTAGGAGCCTTGGGGTCCTAAGCCCTCATTTTGCATGTGTATTAGTCTGCTGGGGCTGCCGTAACAAAGTACCACAGACTGAGGGGCTTAAACAATGGAAATTTATTTTCTCACAGTTCTGGAGGCTAGAAGGCCGAGATCAAGGTGTCAGCAGGGTTGCTTTCTTCTGAGGCTTCTCTCCTTGGCTAGTGGATGGCTGTCTTCTCCCTGTGTCTTCACGTGGTTTTCTGCCTGTGTGTGTCTGTGTTCTAACTTCGTCTTATAAAGATACTAGTCAGGGGCTTCCTTGGTGGCACAGTGGGTGAGAATCTGCCTGCCAATGCAGGGGACACGGGTTCGAGCTCTGGTCTGGGAAGATCCCACATGCCGCGGAGCAACTAGGCCCGTGAGCCACAACTACTGAGCCTGCGCGGCTGGAGCTTGTGCTCCGCCACAAGAGAGGCCGTGAGAGTGAGAGGCCCGCGCACCGCGATGAAGAGTGGCCCCCGCTTGCCACAACTAGAGAAAGCCCTCGCACAGAAACGAAGACCCAACACAGCCTAAATAAATAAATAAATAAATAGCGTTCCCTTTAAAAAAAAAAAAAGATACTAGTCAGGTTAGATTAGGGCCCACCCTAGTGACCTCATTTGAACTTAGCTACCTCCATAAAGACTGTATCTCCAAATAAGGTCACATAATGAGGTACTGGGGTTAGGACTTCAACATATGAATTTTGGGGGGGACACAAGTCCATCCATAACAGCATACGTGGAAAGGCAAGCACAGGAAAATGAAGTGACTCACCCGAGCTGGTTAGCAATAGAACTGGGGCCAGGATGGGTCTCCCAACTTCCGGCCTGGTTCTTCTTCCCACTCTTATTTGTAGCCTTGCTTCGTGGCACTAGGATTGCTAGATAAAAGATAACCTTCAAAAAATCATATCTCCACACCAATAATATCCAACTAGAAAGTATAGTGGAAAAGGTATGCTTTTCATCATAAAACTATATAAATGGACTTCCCTGGTGGCGCAGTGGTTGAGAATCCGCCTGCCAATGCAGGGGACACGGGTTCGAGCCCTGGTCCGGGAGGATCCCACATGCCTCAGCGCAACTAAGCCCGTGTGCCACAACTACTGAGCCTGTGCTCTAGAGCCCGTGAGCCACAACTACTGAGCCCACGTGCTGCAACTACTGAAACCCGGGTGCCTAGAGCCCATGCTCCGCAACAAAGAGAAGCCACCGCAATGAGAAGCCCGCGCACCACAAGGAAGACCCAACACAGCCAAAAATAAATAAATAAATAAACTTACTTAAAAAAAAAATGTATATGAAATAAATGTGTATGCTTTTCTCCTGTTAATCTGTCTCGTCAGTTTAATTTTGAGACCCCACCAGGGACCCTAAGAAGGTCTAGGAAAACTTTTCTTTCCTCCCTACACAGGCTTCTCCTGCAAACTGAAGTTGAGGTCTTGCCTCTCAGGGAAACCGACCTATTGTCATCTTTCTGATCCCCACTCTTACTTGGCGCCCCCAGGGCTAAAGCAGGAGTTGGGAGATGCTGATGCCTACCTGTGCTTTCTGAGTGACCCTCGAGACCTGTACTGGAGGGGACGGGGAGAGGCTGGCCATTCATTTATGTGCTTGGAACTGCTTCCGGGTCAATTCGTCCAGCGCAGGAGAAAGCTGCTGAGCCTGAGGACACAGCGGTCCCCAGGGGTGGTCTGATGAGTGTCCCTTATCCAGGCTGTCCCCAAAGTTCTCACCTGGTTATTGTGGGACTTGGGGAGGCTGTTGGAGTGCTGAGCACGGCTTGGAGCAGAAACCAAATATTTTGTCAGAATTCTTTTAAAAAATGATTTTATTTTATTTTTTTTGGAATTGTTAAATATTTAATTTAAAGGAAATATATATTTAAATAACTCAATTTTTACAAAACCAAGTTTGTACAGGGATAATCCCAAAGAAAAGGAAACGAATAGGAAAAGCTTTGAAAATGAAATACACTTTTTACCTAAAAACATGGTAACTTAGAGGCTGAAAACTCTTCAAATAAACAAGTTATTTATGCACTATGTTTTCTTTTTTTTTTTATTGGAGTATAGTTGCTTTATACTGCTGTGTCAGTTTCTGCTGTACAGCAAAGTGAATCAGCCCTACGTATACACATCTCCCCTCTTTTTTGGATTTCCTTCCCATTTAGGTCACCACAGAGCACCGAGCAGAGTTCCCTGTGCTATACAATAGGTTCTCATTAGTAATCTATTTTATACACAACAGTGTACATATGTCAATCCCAATTTCCTAATTCATCCCACCACCCCCTTCCCCCTCGGTATCTATACGTTTGTTCTCTACATCTGTGACTCTATTTCTGCTTTGCAAATAAGTTCATCTATACCATTTTTCTAGATTCCACATGTAAGCGATATTATACGATATTTGTTTTTCTTTGTCAGAATCCTGAAACCTCGCATCTCAGTGGGAAGAGGGGCCCCAATGTGTGAGGCTTGACCAGGTCTGGGCGTGCTTTGGGAGCGGCTGGCCTTCTGGGGTGATGCCCAGCCACAGTTGCTCCCACCTTCCTGGGGCTCCTGGAATTCGAGTCATTCCGTCTTGTGAAGGAGAAAGCGCAACACTCCTTGTTTTTCTTAGAGGGGTCCTTAAAACAAGTTAGGGTTCACGATGCCCGAGAGATGCTTGATCTCAAGGAGTTTTCAAATGGCAGGGGCCCTGGTCACAAACTAGGGAATGGTGAGGATATGGAGAGAATCTCATTTGCATCAACAGCACGATTGCTGCTTCCCTTCCCCAGCTGAGACCCACTTTTCAGAAGCACTTTGAAAAGCTCCTGTGAGTGGGAAGGGAGGCCTCCAAGGACAGGCTTGAATGTCAACAGTAGCTGGCTGTTGTCACTTCTCCCGGGAGTGGGGTTGGCAGTTGGCTGCAGGGCTTCTGTTTCAAGTTTTGTGAGTGGAGGAGGGTGGTCCAGGAGGAGGCCTGGGCTCTGTCCCCTGTGAGGTCCCCAGGACCCACCCACTTCTCACAAATGCCCAACAAGGGGGCTCAGTTTTGGGATAGGTTGTCATTCCATCCCGAAGCCGCGACGGGAGATTTCAGGACCCGCCTCGGCTGGGTTGCAGAAGTGAGGGGGCAAAACCCAAACCCGCATCTTTCTCTTAATCGTTTATCAATCTTCAGTGGGTCAGTAGCTCATGGAGGAGTATTGGAGTGGGTCCGGAAGGAAGGGTGGCCACCCACCCCGGCAGCTCCTGGCCTCTTGCAAGGTCAGTTTCATGTAGCTTTCCTTAATGTAAAGGCAGAGGCAGGAATTTCCCTGGGAGGATGGGGCCAAATGTCAGAGACAACCCTTCTCCTTCTCTGGTTTATTTCTCTGCTCCAGTTCCAGATTTACTCGCCCTTAGAGAACCTTACTTCAAGCCCTACTGCCCCAGCCAGGTCTTTGTTTTCTGAATTAATCAAATAATTATAGCGTTCCCCCCTGCCTGGAGCCAGAGGACGCAGCAGGTTCAGCGAGTGGGGAGGAGCCTGCCTCCTCCAAGGGAGGCCTCTCTCGCTGGTGAATTTGGTGAATGAAGTTAGGCTCCCTTAGCCTCCTGTTCCTCTGGCTCTCAGGCTGCAGGCTTGGCTCAGATTCCCGGCCAGGAAATTGCCCTGTCATTCTTGCCAACCCACTGTGGGGAGCCTGTGGGCCTTGGCAGTTGGCCTGCCCCATCCCAGGGCTTGATGACAGCAGTCTTAGGTGGAGTCACAGCACCCTACCCTCCCTGCCCTTTTATCTTTAATTAATTAATTAATTTGGCTGCGTTGGGTCTTTGTTGCTGCACGCGGGCTTTCTCTAGTTGTGGCGAGCAGGGGCTACTCTTCCTTGCGGTGTGTGGGCTTCTCATTGTGGTGGCTTCTCTTGTTGCGGAGCACGGGCTTCAGTAGTTGTGGCGCATGGGCTTAGTTGCTCCGTGGCATGTGGGATCTTCCCGGACCAGGGCTCGAACCCATGTCCCCTGCATTGGCAGGAGGATTCTTAACCACTGCGCCACCAGGGAAGTCCCTGCCCTTTTATATTTAACTTTTTAAATTTAACTTTTAAAATTGAAGTCTAACACACAGACAGAAAAACCTATAGATCTTGTTAAAGGAGAATTTTTAAAAATAGTATAATCATGACTTTTGTACAAATATAAAATGAACATGTGGAGACTTCCCTGGTGGTCCAGTGGTTAGGACACCGCACTTCCATTGCAGGGGGCGCAGGTTTGATCCCTGGTTGGTGAACTAAGATCCCACATGCTGCACGGTGCGGCCATTAAAAAACAAACAAACAGGGCTTCCCTGGTGGCGCAGTGGTTGAGAATCTGCCTGCCAACGCAGGGGACACGGGTTCGAGCCCTGGTCTGGGAAGATCCCACATGCCGCGGAGCAACTAGGCCCGTGAGCCACAACTACTGAGCCTGCGCGTCTGGAGCCTGTGCTCCGCAACAAGAGAGGCCACGACAGTGAGAGGCCCGCGCACTGCGATGAAGAGTGGTCCCCACTCGCCGCAACTAGAGAAAGCCCTTGCACAGAAACAAAGACCCAACACAGCCATAAATTAATTAATTAATTAATTAATTAATTAATTAATTAATTAAAACAAACAAAACACATGTAGAAATCTTATTTAACTCATTAACTAACAAGAGAACCAGTAACACATTACAGTCTGTTCAAGGAAAATCCAAAGAGCAGACACACATATAGGCAGTCAGGAATGCTGGAGTGAATTTGCTTAGTAGATACAAAATTGGTCAGTATCCACAAGTCAGTAACCAACTGCAACCCCACTGGACACAATATATGCATTCTTCTGGACAATAATCATTTGTATTATTATCGATATTTAACAACTTACAGAGTTGTAAAGTAGCTCAAAGGTGATGAAAGGTGCATAGAATCAAATAATCCCAAAGAGTGCACTAGACAACTCCTGGTTTTCTATTAAAGAAACCTAGGAATTTTGGAGATCTATTTCAAAGGATTTCAGTTTTCCCTTCAGCTCTAGTGTATGGCCCCATTCATTGTTCCAAAGCAAGCACTTTTGTAAATACCATCCAGGACAAGAAACAGACCATCATCATCTCCTTGGTGGCCCTTCTTGGGCTTCTTCTCATTCATTCATTACTCTTGTCTTCCTCCCTGTAGTAACCACTCTCCTGATTTCCAAACCCAAGGGCTGTTTTCTTCTCTTTTTGAACTTCTATCAATGTAATCAAAGACTCTTCTATACGTGGCTTCTTACCCTCCTCAAAATGTTGCTGAGATTCATTCGTGCTGTTGTACACATCAGTAATTTGTTCCTTTTCATCACACGACAGCACTCCATTGGATGAACTGACCCCTATATCCATTCTACTATTGATGGGCATTTGAGCAGTTTCCAGTTTTAGGAAATAATAGTGCTGTGGTGAACCATTTTCTCTGCGTCTTTTGGTGCCCATGTGCTCGCACTTCGGTTGGAGTGGAATTGCTGGAGGTCAGAGGGTGGAGGAGGTATGTTCAGTTTAGTAGATCCTACCAGGCATCCAAAGTGGTTGAACCAATCTCATTCCCAGAGGAGGCAGGACCTTTCTCACTGCTCCGTATCCTGCTGTCTCTTCCTGTTATAGCCAGTCCTCTCCAGCTTCTGGCTCCAGGATTGCTTTCTGAACTTCCCTAAGGAAAATTTCCTCCCAGGAAGCTTAGGCTCTTGCCTACAGGTCATTTTTATTTTATTTATTTTAAAAATTTATTTGTTTATTTTTTGGGCCATGCCGCACAGCTTGTGAGATCTTAGCTCCCCGACCAGGGATCAAACCCGTGCCCCTGCAGTAGAAGTGTGGAGTCCTAACCAGTGGACTGCCAGGGAAGTCCCTACAAGTCTTTTTTTTTTTTTTAACATCTTTATTGGAGTATAATTGCTTTACAATGGTGGGTTAGTTTCTGCTTTATAACAAAGTGAATCAGCTATACATTTACATATATCCCTATACCTCCTCCCTCTTGCTTCTCCCTCCCACCCTCCCTACCCCACCCCTGTAGGTGGTCACAAAGCTCCGAGCTGATCTCCCTGTACTATGCGGCTGCTTGCCACTAGGAAGCTATCTATTTCACATTTGGTAGTGTATATAAGTCCATGTCACTCTCTCACTTCGTCCCAGCTTACCCTTCCCACTCTCCGTGTCCTCAAGTCCATTCTTTACGTCTGCATCTTTATTCCTGTCCTGCCCTTAGGTTCTTCAGAACCTTTTTTTTTTTTTTTAGATCCCATATATATGTGTTAGCATACTGTATTTGTTTTTCTCTTTCTGACTTACTTCACACTGTATGACAGACTCTAGGTCCATCCACCTCACTACAAATAACTCCATTTCATTTCTTTTTATGACTCTGAGTAATATTCCATTGTATATATGTGCCACAACTTCTTTATCCATTCATCTGTCGATGGACACTTAGGTTGCTTCCATGTCCTGGCTATTGTAAATAGAGCTGCAATGAACATTGTGGTACATGACTCTTTTTGAATTATGGTTTTCTCAGGGTATATGCCCAGGAGTGGGATTGCTGGGTTGTATGGTAGTTCTATTTTTAGTTTTTTTTTTGTTTTTTTTTTTTTTAATTTTTTTTTAATTTATTTTTATTTTTATTTTTATTTATGGCTGTGCTGGGTCTTCATTTCTGTGCGAGGGTTTTCTCTAGTTGCAGCAAGTGGGGGCCACTCTTCATTGCGGTGCGCGGGCCTCTCACTATCGCGGCCTCTCTTGTTGCGGAGCACAGGCTCCAGACACGCAGGCTCAGTAATTGTGGCTCACGGGCCCAGCTGCTCCGTGGCATGTGGGATCTTCCCAGACCAGGGCTCGAACCCGTGTCCCCTGCGTTGGCAGGCAGATTCTCAACCACTGCGCCACCAGGGAAGCCCCTATTTTTAGTTTTTTAAGGAACCTCCATACTGTTCTCCACAGTGGCTGTATAAATTTACATTCCCACCAACAGTGCAAGAAGGTTCCCTTTTCTCCACACCCTCTCCAGCATTTATTGTTTGTAGATTTTTGATGATGACCATTCTGACTGTTGTGAGGTGATACCTCATTGTAGTTTTGATTTGCATTTCTCTAATGATTAAGGATGTTGAGCATCCTTTCATGTGTTTGTTGGCAATCTGTATATCTTCTTTGGAGAAATGTCTATTTAGGTCTTCTGCCCATTTTTGGATTGGGTTTTTTGGGTTTTTTTTGATATTGAGCTGCATGAGCTGCTTGTAAATTTTGGAGATTAATCCTTTGTCAGTTGCTTCATTTGAAAATATTTTCTCCCATTCTGAGGGTTGTCTTTTCATCTTGTTTATGGTTTCCTTTGCTGTGCGAAAGCTTTTAAGCTTCATTAGGTCCCATTTGTTTATTTTTGTTTTTATTTCCATTTCTCTAGGAGGTGGGTCAAAAAGGATCTTGCTGTGATTTATGTCATAGAGTGTTCTGCTTATGTTTTCCTCTAAGAGTTTTATAGTGTATGGCCTTACATTTAGGTCTTTAATCCATTTTGAGTTTTTTTGTGTGTGTATGGTGTTAGGGAGTGTTCTAATTTCATTCTTTTACATGTAGCTGTCCAGTTTGCCCAGCACCACTTATTGAAGAGGCTGTCTTTTCTCCATTGTATATTCTTGACTCCTTTATCAAAAATAAGGTGACCATATGTGCGTGGGTTTATCTCTGGGCTTTCTATCCTGTTCCACTGATCTATATTTCTGTTTTTGTGCCAGTACCATACTGTCTTGATTACTGTAGCTTTGTAGTATAGTCTGAAGTCCAGGAGCCTGATTCCTCCAGCTCCATTTTTCTTTCTCAAGATTGCTTGAGAAAGGTCTTTTGATTGCTATTCGGGGTCTTTTGTGTTTCTATACAAATTGTGAACTTTTTTGTTCTAGTTCTGTGAAAAGTGCCATTGGTAATTTGATAAGGATTGCATTGAATCTGTAGATCGCTTTGGGTAGTATAGTCATTTTCACAATGTTGATTCTTCCAATCCAAGAACATGGTATATCTCTCCATCTGTTGGTATCATCTTTAATTTCTTTCATCAATGTCTTATAGTTTTCTGCATACAGGTCTTTTGTCTCCCTAGGTAGGTTTATTCCTAGGTATTTTATTCTTTTTGTTGCAATGGTAAATGGGAGTGTTTCCTTAATTTCTCTTTCAGATTTTTCATCATTAGTGTATAGGAATGCAAGAGATTTCTGTGCATTAATTTTGTATCTTGCTACTTTGCCAGATTCATTGATTAGCTGTAGTAGTTTTCTGGTAACATCTTTAGGATTCTCTATGTATAGTATCATGTCATCTGCAGACAGTGACAGCTTTACTTCTTCTTTTCTGATCTGGATTCCTTTTGTTTCTTTTTCTTCTCTGACTGCTGTGGCTAAAAATTCCAAAACTATGCTGAATAATAACAGTGAGAGTGGACAACCTTGTCTTGTTCCTGATCTTAGAGGAAATGGTTTCAGTTTTTCACCATTGAGAACGATGTTGGTTGTGGGTTTGTCATATAAGGCCTTTATTATGTTGAGGTAAGTTCCCTCTATGCCTACTTTCTGGAAGGTTTTTATCATAAATGGGTGTTGAATTTCGTCGAAAGCTTTTTCTGCATCTGTTGAGATGATCATATGGTTTTTCTCCTTCAATTTGTTAATATGGTTTATCACATTGATTGATTTGCGTATATTGAAGAATTGTTGCATTCCTGGTATAAACCCCACTTGATCATGGTGTATGATCCTTTTAATGTGCTGTTGGATTCTGTTTGCTAGTATTTTGTTGAGGATTTTTGCATCTATGTTCATCAGTGATATTGGCCCCTACAAGTCATTTTTAAGTAGCCACAGTCTCAGCAGCCAGAAAGATTCTTTTGAAACGTAAGGGAGAGCCTGTCCCTTCCTTGCTCAGAGTTCTCCAGGGTAAAAATCTTCATTTTTTAAGATAAAATCCTAGTCTGCACTTTTTTGCTCTGGCCGCTGCCTGCTTGCCTCACTTTGTGCCCACCACTTGCCCCCTTGTCACTGGCTCCAGCTCCACTGACCTTCTTTTGGTTCCTTAAACACACTTGACTCATCCCCTACTTTAGGATCTTTACACCTACTGTTCCCTCCCCTGGGGATACCCCTCCCCAGAGCTTTGCCCGGGACTCCTTGACACACCGTCTTGGCCCAGATGTTACTTCTCAGCAATGTTTTATCTGACATAGGGAATTTGGAACAAGCAAAAAAGATTACTGCCTGTCTCCAGTGTTTACAGGACACCCTTCCTGCTATCTGACTCCAGTCCTTCATTGTCTCTGACCTGTTTTACAGTGTTGGAAGTTGTAGAGCACCTATGGCAATGCAAGTGTTCCTTGTCTTTGGACATGCAAATAAATTGAGTCCAGGGCAGTTCAATCAACTTCCAACACCCTGAGGGAGAAGCCAGTTTTGGTCTATTTGCAAATTCATTCCAACACTTTTCATCATAAATGTGTCTGTTCTTTGATTTCTCCTTTGAACTGGTTGTAACATCTGCCTGGTTCCCTCGTTAATAATGAGTTAGATAAAATCTTTAACATGGGTTCTTTGTTGTATTTTTTTTTTTATCAGTACAGGAGTCATGATGTTACCTTTTTTTGAAAATTATCTTTTTTTTTTTAAATTGAAGTATAGCGATTTTTTTTTAAATTAATTAATTAATTTATTTTTGGCTGTGTTGGGTCTTCGTTTCTGTGCAAGGGCTCTCCCCAGTTGTGGCAAGCGGGGTCCACTCTTCATCGCGGTGCGCGGGCCTCTCACCATCGCGGCCTCTCTTGCTGCGGAGCACAGGCTCCAGACGCGCAGGCTCAGCAGTTGTGGCTCACGGGCCCAGCTGCTCCGCGGCATGTGGGATCTTCCCAGACCAGGGCTCGAACCTGTGTCCCCTGCATTGGCAGGCAGATTCTCAACCACTGCGCCACCAGCGAAGCCCTGAAAATTATCTTTTAACACTGACCTTCCCCAACCAAACTCTTTGCATTTCATTGCTTTGTTTTACTTTCTTCAGAGCTGGATCATCTTCTGAGATACTTTGTTCATTTATTTCTTTACTTGTTTTTGGTGGTCTTTCCCTGTCTTGGTCACTGCATGGGGTCGCACTCCAAATAAATATAATGGACTGAATGAAGGTAGGTAGATCAGTAGCAGCTGTCTCCTACCCATGGCCCTTCTCTGTCCCTCCTCTCCTGCAGGTCCGTCTGTCTTGTCTGTGTTCACCTGTGGTGTTCCCAGGGATCTTCCCCTTCAGATCAAACAAAGACAGGCCCACCCTGCGCTTGAAATTTCAACAAGTATATGAATGACATTTTTATGGCTTGCATCAGGCTTCAAGCATTTCCCCACTGAGCAGACTGATAAGTGACCTGGTGATACTGGGTCACTTGGAAAGTGAGAAGCCTTCTGCAGAAGCCTGGATTTCAGTCTCTTGTTCTCCCAGTGGGGAACCGGGAGGCCAAGTGCCGGTGGTCACGTGGGTGGCTGGTGCCTGAAATGGGATTGGACCTGGATCCTCTGACTCAGAGTTCAGCACTTGTTTCAGTAATAAAAATCGTCGTGGAGCATGTGTTGTGTGCCGGGCCTGCCTTCAGGGATTTGGGTCTATTGACCCATCCTTATGAAAGTATGACTTTTAGATAAGGAAACCGAAGTCCAGGGGAGGGAATGGCTTGTCTGAGGTTCCATGGCAGTGAGCCAGAGGATTTCACCCCAGGCAGGCGAGCTCCAGAGGCTCTGCCACCACACCAAATAGAAGACACTAGAAAAATAGCACATCTTTATTGAACACTTATTCTGAGTGTTGTATGTACATCATCTCATTTTATCTTCTTGGTACCCAAGGAGGGAGGTGCTGGTTTAGGAGTCCCCAAGACCAACCTCTCTTTTGACATCAATTTTTTTTTAAATGAATTTATTTATTTATTTATTTATTTATTTATTTATGGCTGCGTTGGGTCTTTGTTGCTGCATGCGGGCTTTCTCTAGTTGTGGCGAGCGGGGGCTACACTTCGTTGCGGCGTGCAGGCTTCTCATTGCGGTGGCTTCGGTCGTTGCGGAGCACGGGCTCTAGGTGCATAGGCTTCAGTAGTTGTGGTACGTGGGCTCAGCAGTTGTGGCTCGCGGGCTCTAGAGCGCAGGCTCAGCAGTTGTGGCGCACGGGCTTAGTTGCTCCACGGCATGTGGGATCTTTCTGGACCAGGGCTCGAACCCGTGTCCCCTGCATTGGCAGGCGGATTCTTAACCACTGCGCCACCAGGGAAGCCCACTAACATCAACTTTAAGTTCAGGAGTCCCCAAGACCACCCTTGGTTTGGTCATTCATTAGAAGGATTCATAGAACTCGGAAAAGCTGTTATAGTCATGGTTCTGGTTCATTACAGTTAAAGGATACAGATTGAGATTAGCCGAAGGAAGAGGAGCACAGGGCAGAATCCAGAACAGATCCAGGTACAAGCTTCTAGACATTCTTTTCCAGTGGAGTCATGAGAACAGAGCTAACTTCTCCCAGCAATGATGTGTGACAGTATGTCAGGGTATTGCCAACCAGGTAAGCTCACCTGAGGCTTGGTGTCCAGAGTTTTTACTAGGGGTCAGTCATGTAGGCATGGCTGACCCCCTGTGTGGCTGACCTCAGTCTCCAGCCCCTCCAGAGGTTGAGCTGATACCACAAGGTTCAAAGCCCCCCACCATATATCACATAGATAACACAGACTATCCTGTGTGGTCCAAGGCCCCCAGGTAGAGAAAGACACTTATCAGGTGAGATATTACAAGGGCTTAGAATTTACTTCCCAGGAGCTGGGGGCAAATGGCCAAACCTTTCTGTGGGCAAGGTTAATCCTTTATTGAACATATGCCCATTTTGCAGAAGAGGAAATGGAATCTCAGAGAGGTTAAATAACTTGCCCAGGTCACACAGCTAGATCCAGGATCTGAAACCTGACAGTCCAACCCCAGGTCCCCATGTATCTTGTGCTCTTCATGGCAGCTTTAATGTCTCCACTGAGAGAGAAATTAATCCAGGAGTTAAGATTTTTCCATCTCCCCATTTCTCTATTTGTCAGATAAGTCATGTCTAGAGTATATTGAATTTAAGATCTCCTCTATGCATTAAGGAGGCCTGGGCAGGGCTCTGTTTGGGGAATTACATCATGTCCAACAAGATTCGATATTGTTTTTCCTGTGTGGTTACAGAAAACTGTACTGTACTTGGAATGAAAACACATATTTAACACTTATTTATCAGGCACTGGGCAAGGGTTTGGGGTGCTATGGTGAGTAAGTTGGACACAATTTATACCTTTTCATGGAGCTTATATTTTATGGGTCGGGGAAAGAAGGGAAATAGACAAATCACCAGGCCATTACTTCTTCCATCATTCCCTGTCTCCTGGGCAGGCTAGGCTGCAGCTAAAACCATTTACTGGAGAAATATTTACTAAGCAGCTACTCTGTGCCAGGCACTGGCCTTGGGAAAAGAGAGTGAACAAGATAGATACAGTCATTGCCCTCCCCGAGCTCGTTTTCACTTGACTGAGAGACAAGATTATCTGTGCTTATCTTCAGTCAACTGGGAAAAATATGCAAAAATCCTGTGAACCACTAGATAACATAATGTCCAACAGAGATGTGAGCCAGGAAGGAAACAAACACAAAGTCAGGGTAGAGAAGAGATGGGAGTGGGCAGGGAGGGCCTCCCAGAGAAGCTGACATTGAAGCTAAGACCTCCTGGATGAAGAGGAGCCAGTCATGTGAAGAATGAGGAACAGTGTTTCAGGCAGAGGGAACAGTATTGCGGAGGCCCTGAGGTGGAGATAAGACCGGCTTGGCTGGAGTGTAGTGATGGAAGAGGACAGAGAGGTGGGCAGGGCTGCATGGGCTGTGAAAGTGTTTGGATTTTATTCCAAGGGCAGTGGGGAGCCATTGAAGGGTTCTGAGAAGGGACTGACATGATTTTATTTACTTTTTTTTTTTTTTTTGGCCACTCCATGCGACTTGTGGGATCTTAGTTCTCCGACCAGGGATCAAACCCGTTTCCCCTGCAGTGGAAGAGTGGAGTCCTAACCGGTGGACCACCAGGGAAGTCCTTTATTTACACTTTAAGATCCCTCTTGGCTGCCATCTGGGGTGGATTGGGGGTGGGGAGCAGGGGTGAAGATAGGGTGTCACCAGGACACTGCACACTGCCTCTCACCTCTGGCTGCGCCCACTAGCCGGAGTTGCAGCTGAGTTGCAAAGCTCCAAGGATGCCCTGGTTTCCCCCTACTTCACTTTTATGAGTTGAGTGACTTGTAAACAAGTTCCTACTCAGGGCCAATTCATACCTTTAAACTGCACATGCCTATCACGTATCTGTGCTGGACAGATTCAGCCCAGAGCCCCCATTTTCTCCAGCCTCCTTGTGGGAGGCTGTGTCCACAACAATGACCCTGAGGCCAGCCAGGGGGCAGATGTACTTCTCATACTAGCAGAGGAACATCACATTGAGTTCAGTATTGATTCAGGGTCATGTGCGTTCTAGTGTTTATTCGATCTCTCTGACACCCTAATTTATTGACTATGAGCTGGAAAATGATGGTAGGAATGTTTAGGCACCGGGTCCTGCTGCTCCGTGACTCTGTACAAGTCCTTTAATCTCTGGGTGACAGTAATTATCATTGTAAGAGCTGTCATCTTTAGGCACCGCTCTCTGTGATGAGCACTCCGTGAAGATCATTGTGTGCATGACCTCATTCAAGTCTCACACCCACCCTGTGAAGTTCTATCACCACCGTCATCACCGTTATCACTACCATCATCATCAAAATCATCACCATTGTCACCACCACCATCACCATCATTACCATTATCACTAACATCATCAGCACCACCATCACCATCATCACCATTATCCCACCATCATTACCATTTTCACTACCATCATCACCATCATGACCACCACCATCACCATCATCACCATTATCCCACCATCACCATCACCATCATTACCATGATCACTACCATCATGACCACCACCATCACCATCATGACCACCACCATCACCATCATCACCATTATCCCACCATCACCATCACCATCATTACCATTATCACTACCATCATCATCACCATCATCACCATTGTCACCACCACCATCACCATCATTACCATGATCACTACCATCATCATCACCATCATCACCAGTATCTCTACCACCACTGTGACCATCATCACTGCCATTGTCATCATACAATCAATTTACAGGAAGAAACTAAAACTAAGGAACTGGTAAACACACACACACACACACACACAGAACAGACCCAGGTGCTCTGACTCCAGATCCCTGTTACCATTAAGTCACATTGTTCCCCGTCTCCCCCTGTAAAACATAGTGGTGAGATTTAATGACCGCTAGGATCTTGCTACTCAAAGTGTGGTCCCTGGACCAGCAGCATTGGCATCACCTGGGAGCTTGTTAGAATTGTTGAATCTCAGGCCCCACCTTGGACCTACCGAATCAGAATCCATATTTTAAAAAGACCTCGAGGTGATTTGTAGGGACCTGAAGTTTGAGAAGCTGCACCCTAAAACATATCCCCTCTGACACTGTGCTGTGACCTCTGCATGGTGTAAAGGGTCTTTCTCGTTGTGACAGTATGACTCCTTTGTGCCTCTTCCTAACCATTCCATTGAAGTAGGGCTCGGAGGAGAAGTATTTTCTTATTTGACAGACGAGGTTGAGTGCTTCTGCACTACATGTCCTATGGGTCCCAGGAGCCACATAGAGGGTTTGAGGCAGTTGCTGAGCAGATCCTGCACGTGCCAGGTAAGGGACAGTTGTTGTCTGGGCAGGGCCTTCACCTAGGCAGAGACACTTGTATGTATACCTCACCCAAGGGCCTTTGCACTGCCTTTCCCCTGCCAGGAATGTTTCTCACGGCTGGTTCCTTTCTGTCACTCAAATCTCTGCTCAAAGGCCGCCTCCCCAAGAAGCCTTCCTGACTCTCCATCAAAAGTAGTCCCCACCCACTCCTGTCACAATCTTATCCTGTTGGCTTCTCAGCATTTATTACTTAAATGATCTTAAAATTATCTTCTACAACGTTCACCTGCTGTCATCTTCGCTCCCCTCCGACAGATGGGCTCCGTGAGGGCAAGGCCCATGTGTTTCTGGTTTATTCCTGCATCTCCAGAACCGAGAACACAGCCTGGTACTTAGTATACACTCAATAAATATTTGCTGAATGAACGAACAGCCTGAAGCTCTTAGAAGAAGTGCCCATCTGGTGCCAATATGTTTCACAATCTAAATTACCCAGAAAAATAAATGGATGATTTATTTTATTTATTTATTTTAAAAATATAATTATTTTTTTAAAATTAATTAGCTTATTTATTTTTGGCTGCTTTGGCTCTTCGTCCCCGCCCACGGGCTTTCTCAGCTGCAGCGAGCGGGGGCTACTCTTTGTTATGGGGCGTGGGCTTCTCATTGCAGTGGCTTCTCTTGTTGCGGAGCACGGACTCTAGGCGCGTGGGCTTCAGTAGTTGTAGCACTCGGGCTTAGTAGTTGCGGCACACAGGCTCAGTAGTTGCGGCACTCGGGCTCAGTAGTTGTGGCTTGCGGGCTCTAGAGCGCAGGCTCAGTAGTTGTGGCACACGGGCTTAGTTGCTCCGCGGCATGTGGGATCTTCCCGGACTAGGGCTCGAACCCGTCTCCCCTGCATTGGCAGGCAGATTAACTACTGCATCACCAGGGAATTCCCGGATGATTTATTTTAAAGGGATTATTCATACACACTTGAAGTAAGAAGCCATCTCATGCTTAGTGGGGGAATTGTGCCCCGAAAATAGCAAAAACAGGGGCATAGTATCATGGAAAACTTTCAGCCATGGGCTTGCCAACAGAAGAAGGGGGGATGGGTACAACCAGATGGGTACCTGGAACCTTCCAGAAGGAACAAGGATAGCGATGTGTAACTTGTCTGCTTCCCTCTGTGCTCTCCATCGGGCATTGCAAAACAGGCCCGCGGAATACCTCTTGTCTTTTGCACAAAAAGAGAGAAATTGAGGAGAGGGGCTTGCCAGTCTCTCTCAGAGACTAGCAAAATCTCCCCGGGCCCCTGTTCATTCTGGAAATCCTTAAGGCACCCTCTGGGACTGGTAGAGCCTAAATCTGTCCTGGGAGGGTCAGCTGCCCAATGGCCGGCCAGCCCGCGATGCTTTGGGAGCAGCATTTATGTCTTAAAAGACCACTTTTCGAGGAGAAATGCTGTGGATACATTAAGCTGTCGCCCGTTCTTTGGAGAGTCATTATTAATGGAAAACAATAGATTAATAGTTTTAAAACGCTTGTTCAATAAGTAATTTTTATGACTCTGGATAGAGCTCATTAAACATTTCTGTGTGTTATTATAAAGAAGTTTTAAGCATAAAATCATAAAGTCAATAATCAGAGAATTAGTCACAGCGGCCAGCCACAGGCCATTAGTTTTAGGCGCTGTCAGAGACACCTGTGGCTTTCGCAGGCGAGTTTCCCTTTCACACGGCCTTGCTGGCAGCGCCAGCAGCGCCAGGTGGGGCTGGAGAAATGACAGTGCCTGCTGCCTTCCATAAACTTGAGGGGACAGCAAGCAGGTGTGAGCAGCGGGGTGACAGGCAAATATTTACAAAGTGCAAACGTGAATGCAAAACTAAAACGATCCAGGTCAATTTGCACATCCAGGCTAAGACACTTTATTTCCCCAGTGATCTACCTTTCAGAGCTTCCCTCTGCCAGAGGCAGGGCCGTGATCGCTTGCTAAGATAGAGGTGGAAGCTGCCGTGCTTTTAAAAGAAAAGCATGTCACCAGAGAATCCCCTCCAGAAAGGCTTCCAGAGCTGTTTTTTGAAATAACGCATTCATCTCCTATCAAGTACACAACTGAGTCAAGCATTTGAAAAAGAAACCATGAGCTTTTAAAAATGACTTAAAAAAATCATGACAAAGCAGTATGCGATAATTATGGAAACTAGAGAGAATCCAAAGGAGATAATGAAAATTACCCATAATCTCTCTACCCAGAGACAGTCCTCTGTATATTTCACTCATTCAACAAATATTTATTGACAGCCCTCTATATGCCTGACTGCTCGAGGCACCAGGGATGCAGCGATGAGCAAAACAGACTCCCTGGCCCCATGGAGCTGACCTTTGGGCGGGGGGACATGAGCCTTAAATATAACAAATAAGGTTAGAAGGTATCAAGTGCTACAGAGAAAGGAAGCAGGGCCATAGGATAAAGCAGGTCAGGGTGGGCCTCACTGAAAAGAGACATTTTTTTTTTTGAACTTTTGAATTCTATTTTATTTATTTTTTTATACAGCGGTTTCTTATTAGTTATCTATTTTATACATATTAGTGTATATATGTCAATCTCAATGTCCCAGTTCATCCCACCACTCCCCCCCCACTCCCGCCACTTTCCCCCCTTGGTGTCCATACATTTGTTCTCTGCATCTGTGTCTCCAATTCTGAAAGGCAACATTTTTGCAAAGACTTGAAGGAGGTGGGGGAGTGAGTCATGCAGGTATCTAAGAGAAGGAGTTCCACACAGAGGGCACAGCCAGTGCAAAGGTCCTGAGGCAGCACTGGCATGTCTGAGAAATGGCGGGGAGACCAGTGTGGCTGGAGCAGTGCGGCTGGGAGGGAGATGAGGAAGTGGGAGAGGAGGTCAGGGAGGTGAGGGGGCAAATCATTCGGGCCTTCAAGGACTTTGGCTTTTCCTCGGAGTGAAAAATGGGGAGGTTTGAACAGAGGAGGCACATGAGCTGACTTAGTTTTGAACAGGATCACGCGGCTGCTGTGTGGAGTACAGACAATTAGGGGCGAGGCGGGAAGCCAGGAGACAAGGAGCAGGCAGCTGCAGAAACCCAGGACCAGAGTGGGGAGAAGGGGGAGGATTCTAGATATATTTTGAAGGTAGAACCAATGGGATTTCTTGTTGGGGTATACCTTTCCAGACTTTTTCCTATTACTGCTATTTTTAATCTATTACCAGTAAGGAGCTTCTAGGCAGAGCAGCCTTTCAGTTTCTATCTGGGTGTCTGAGATTTCCAACCTTGCAGAGAAGTAGCCTGAGCAAGCTCAACCCATGTTTCTGTCCTCCTCTCATTACAGGGACCTGCAGGGCCCCCCCTACAGCCTGGATTCTTTTCCTGCCAAATGTGGCTACTTCCTGCGTCACAGTCCTGATGGTAATTTCATTTTTCAAGCCTGATACTTCGCCTTCTGCACGCAGAAGGAAGTGGGTTTGGGAAACATCAGACTCAATGATGTCTCTTGAGAAGCTTGCATTCTGGGAGACACAAGGAGCTCAGCCTGAGCTCAGGTGTCCAGAAAGGGGACACTGTCGCCCTTCCTCCCCATGAAGTCAGCCAAGGGAGAGGGGTGAGACCAGGCCCTGCCCTCTCGGAGTTTATGGGCACAGATCTCAGAAGACTGCTGAGGTTGTTAACCCAGCTCGGATGCTGCCTTCTCCAGGCCTCCAGGCGGTCTTCCTAATAGCTGATCACTCCTCCTCTGTGCATTGTACCTGCTTCTACCTTGACACCTGCCACCCTGATTAATAACAGCTGCTCACACTGCATCTCCTGCTAGATCTGCAGTGCCTTTGGGGTAAGGGAGTCCCCCCCACAGTGTTTGCCTTAGGGCCTGGCACACAGTAGGTGCTCAGTGAGGTGAGTAAATGCTGATTGACCATGGAGCTGACAGAGCATAAGCCCAGGACCCCTCAGTCGCATGGCCCATTACATGCCTACAAGACCATATGACTCTGTAAAATTTGCAAAAGTAAGATATTTTCATATTCTTTTTCTTAAAGAGGTCCTTCTCCCAAATTGCATGAGCTGCAGGCCCCATAAAACGTGGACCCCATCCAGGGAAGCAGGTTTCAAACCTGGGGTTGGAGGGGTGGGCTCATGCCAGTCAGAGGGGGAACTGATGCTTCTTTGGGGGCCAGGAGGACAAGGAGCCACCCTGATTTAGGCAGCGGCTGATGGCCTGGGGGCTGGAGGGCTGCAGCTCCCTGGGCACACCTGTTGCTTTATTCCACCGCCTGGCCCCCAAGACGGTGTGAACTGCTCCACGGACCCTCATGTTTTCCTCTTCTCTTTTTCTCCTCACCTCCATTTCCTCTTTCCTTCATTTCTTTGTCTTCCTCCCTCAATCCAGCCCAGAATTTCTACCGAGGGGGCTGTGGTCCATCGTGGGGGAGAAATTTCAGGAACTATCCTCTTCCTTCTCTTTCCCTTCCTTTCTGCAATCATCCTCCTCTTTGACTTCCCCCACCTCCCACCCCATCAGTACACACTGTTCTCAGGCCCCACCACAAAGCCTCGAATTGGGTTCGTCCTCTGTGGCTGAATGAGGTCAGCCCCAGCATCTCCTGTGGGACCCACTGGTTTGATATCTTTGAAGCTCCATCTGGCACATGATGCAATGAGCCAGGCAGTCCCAGAGTGGCCACATGCCTTTGGCTTAGTTATTTACCTCCTCTGAGCCTCAACTGCTTCATCTGTAAAATGGGAATAAGAAAGCCTACCCTATGGGATCTTTGTGAGGATCGAGGGAGACAAGTTGTGAGCAGATGCTTGACACCTGTCAAGGGATGTTCAGGCACAAGCTCCTGTTCTGTCCGGACAGGTTGGACCTTCCTGAAATCCACTGGCCCTGAGGGCTTCCCTGGTGGAAGCTGAACTGCTGGATTCCAGAAGCTGGACCCAGGTTTTGATCCCCGGCAGCCTCAGCTCACTTCCTATCCTCTTCCATGAGAACCGCCCAGCTTCCAGTGGGTTGATGTTAATCATATTTGCTGTGAATAGTCACTGACCTATAATTGCAGCCTATTAACTGTGTTTTCCTCTCTCATTTGCACACAGGAATTTTGTCCTACTTCTAGAAAGCAAATTACAGGTTGGAAACCAGAATATTTCAAAGGGGAGGTGAAAAGGTTGGAGCAGAGCGACTGCTACATAATGAAGTGTCCAGTGATCGCGTCCAGGCTGGGCCAAGAGAGTGTCCACTGCCGGCCCACATTCATTCAGCTAATAGGCTAAGAGGCCTGGGGGTGGGAGTAGGGGTTCCCAGGATGGGTTTCTCTCCAGAGGCCGTGGCTCCTGAGCTTCAAGATGTGGCCGGGCCCACAGGTGGCACCTGGAGGTGCCGCGTGGCATGGTTCTTCTGCAGACATTCGTGGGCCCTGGCTGGATGCCCGGGTCTGCTGAGCTGTTGTCTGAGCAACCTGGGAAGAGATGGGATGGAGTGGGAGTGGGGCTATTAAAGGTTCTGAACTAATATTCTCCACTTCCCATCGTCGCTGGCACTGGGGACAGTGGGAGGACGGGATTATCACCAAAGCTGCAATATTATGTCCTTGTGTTCTTTTTCTCTCCATTGAAAAAAGTTGCCAGGTTGCATGCTCCTTCTTGACCTGGGTAGTGCCGAGGAATTATAGACTTTTAGTCATAAAAGAACCTCCGTTACAATCAGGTATAATGTCTCCATTTTAAAGATCAGGAAACAGGAAAGGAGAAATGAAAAGAGGAGTTTGGCACAAAAAGCCTGCTAATGACAATCACCATTCACGCAACAAGCATTTATTAAGCACCTACTATATGCCAGGTGTTGTGCTGTTGCTAAGGGAACAGATTTGAATGAGACGTGGAGCCTTTGCCACAGGAAGGCTTTATAGCTGTGTTCTCATCTGGTCTGAAGTTTCAAGCAGGTGTGTCTGGCAGGGAGCATCCCCGGACCACGGCTCAGAGGACCTGAGCTCCTCCAACTCTGAGCCCAGCTCACTGCCGTCTTGGGCCCATGGGCAGACCTCTCTGAGATTCCTTTGCTTCCCAGTCTTAAGGAGCAGGGGCAGAGTGGCAAGGCTTCCTCTGCCTACTTGCCTTTTTAGTGGCACAAGTGGCCACACCAAGCCTGGTGCTGGTCCTCCTAAGAATCACAGGATCGGACCCCAGGATCCCCAAGCATTGCCACCAGCGCGTTCCTTTGACATTCCGGCGCTGGTCACTCCTCCCTCTGCACTGGGCCTGTAATTTTGGGAGCTGCCGCCAGGCGGACGGCGTTGCCGGTGTCACGCGACATTGGGCTGAGTGACTGAGAAAAGCAAGACCTGCTCCCGGCCCAGGGGCCTGCTTTGTTTCCAACCACCTGCCTTGAAGCCCGGATACCCGAATCCCAGCATCCTTCACCAAGCGAGGTACGGGCGTGTGCGGTGGCCCCAAGTCCCAGAGCACAGACGCAGAGAGGTGGGCAGCAAGTACTCAGCAGAAGACAGGTCTCCGCAGCCCTGGCCCCCCTCCCCGCCACCCCCTTCCACACCCCCCCCCCCAAGAACCTCATCGAATTGACTGATTCATTCCTGGTGACTTCTGCAGCCGCGGCTTCCGTGTCTGCACCTTGAACTTGCATTAAGTTTTAATTAAAGCCGTTTCACCGGCCTTGCCCTTGGCTAAATGCAGCTGTGGGCACAGGGCACATAGATATTTAATACTCTGCCTCTCCCCGCTGAAAGCGCAGGGTGCCCAAGGGTGTACCCGAGCCGTGCAGCTCCCAGCGATCCGCCGCACTCGCTTAAGTGTGCCCACAGGCCCCGAGCGGGAGGCCGAGCAATAACTATTCATTGCCCTGGGTTAAGTGTGCCCAGGGGCACCCGTAAACTCAATGCGGTGATTAGCGATTGCTCCCAGGGAAGGCTGCCCGAGGTCCTGCGAAATGTCCTCGGCCCTAAATATAGCCTCCGCGTGGGGCCTTAAAGGGCCGTGCGTTTTTGCTTTGCTCTTGATCTGTCTTCTCTTCCTTCTTGGAGCAGAACTGTCTCCCTCTTCAAAGTTCAGCCTCCGGGGGGCTTCCCTGCCTTCCTCCAGGTTGCAGTGGAGGACAGGAGTGGAAACGATGGGACAGCTTTGGTGGTGGCAAAGGCAGATGCCGAATCCTCTCCATCCTCTCACCAAAGCTCAGGCATCTGTCCCATTCCTGCCCCTTCGCCCCGCAAGTGAAGGCAGCACCTCCAAAGACAAGGAAACAGCCAGCCTCACTCAAGGAGCTCCCCGTGGGCCATCGTGAGCCTGCTGCCAGGAGAGGCTCTCAGGGCCAAGGAGCAGCAGGGCTGGGGAGCAGAGAAGGCTGAGCTGCCTGGGGTCTCCTCCCGGTCCCTTTCGCTTCTTTCTGCTGCAGGGAGCCCCTCTCTGTCCCTCCGTATGGAGGAGTGGGAGTGGTCTTGGATGGGGGCATCATCAAGGCAAGTCAGTCCCCTCTGGCCTCATTCCTCCCCACATTGTACAGGGAGGGGTGTTGGTCAGATGATCTCCGAGGGGCCCTCGGCTGGTCTGTGACTCCTTCCTTGTGCCGAGACTTCCCTGCCAAGGTCTGAAGCAAATGCAAAGCGGAGTTTGGAGAAAGCAGAAAGAACTGAGAGAAGGGCAGGGTGGAGGGTGTGGGCTGCAGCAGAAGCTCCAGGAAAGGTGCCCAGCCCACACCATCACCTTCCCCTCATCTGTGCATTTCTCAGATGACCATCTGGGAGAACGGTCCCCCCGTGGCGTGGCTGCGAGGTTCACAGGCGGTACGGTGACCGACCATCCCAGTTTGCCTGGGCCTTTCCTGTTTTGGCACTAAGTCCCAGGGGGACCTGCTCAGTCCCCAGGAAACTGGGATGGGTGGTCACCCCAAGTTCAGTGCCAGTGGTGAAAGTGTCCGCCCTTGGAAGCCCTCCCTCCACCATTGCTTTTTGGATCTGAAAAGGAAAGAGAAAGGGCGAGGGAGAAATGGGTGAACTCGGGAGAAAAACAAGGTGGGAGGACTGGGAGATGACCATCCCGGCCACGCGCCTGCGCTCTTGGCCTTGCCAGCTGCTCCCGGGACCCTAGCCGCCCCCTTGGCCAGGCCCAGGGTGGCAGCTGAGGCAACGACATTTCCCTGGGTCTGTTGACACTGGAGTCTCAGAACATAAATGATTTTCTTGTCTTAATGAGCAAACAACCCAGCCGTGTGGCTCTCTCGCCGACCTCCTGCTGGGGTAATTGCCAGCGCTTCTGTGCTCAGACAGAAATGTTTACTCTCACCTTCGCTTACTGCTTTGCCAGGAGATGTTGCTTCCTTTTTGTTCTGCAGGTCTCCCTGCCCCTACCCCTGGGAAGCACCAGTGGACACGTAGGTGGGTCAGAAGCAACTTTCTGGAAGGTTCTACCAGGCCTGGTGCTTGGGGACACCCTGAGGCAGGAGGTTTTGGTTTCTGTTCTCCTTTGGAGCCTTGGTGGACAAGGCCAGCTCTGCTGGGCTCGTGTCTCAGCAGCCGAGGCTGGAAGCGTTCCCTGGTGTCCTGCAGGCAGAGGCCATCTGAGAGGAAATCTGAGGAGGGGTCCCGGCTTTGGGTTGAAGGCCTCTGAGGTCCTCCTCGTGCTAAGATCCTCTCTGCACAGTCTCCAGTGATGGGGAGCTCATTCCTTTGCAAGACCACCTGTTCCCATATTGCACAGCCGTTTCCCCAAACTTTCCTTCTGCTGGTCCTCTGTTCTCCGCAGCCCCCCTGAAGGAGCCGGTCCCTTCTCCATTTCACAGCCCTTTGAATATTTGAAGTCAGTGAGCTTTCCCTTCCTCAAGTCTTCTCCTGAATTCCTCTTGCTAGTCCTCCTAGGATAGGGGCCGGGGGCCCCTCTCTGTCCCCCTCCCGCCCTCCAGGCACCCGCCTTTATTCAAGGCCCCGATGGCCAATGTCCCTCTGGAGCATTGCAAAGGGAACCGAGGCCAGGACTCAGACCGGGCAGCGTGTGGGTCACCCTTTGGCCTTGCTAGTGGGGGTAACGGCTCATTGGATCTTTCAGCCCCGTGGCGCACCTGCCACGTGCCCAGTGCTCCTGCCAGGGGTCTGCTTCCCTGGAGCATAAGGAGTGTAAATGTCCAGGTTGCCTTCCTCCCTCGTGGTCCTGCCTAGTCTCCCCTTGGCCCTGTCACCTTCCTGAGTGTGCCCTCAAGTGCGCCTTCTCCTTGATCCCCTAGCGACCCCATCTCCTTGGCCAGACTGTTTATGAGTACCTCCTGTTTGTCCAGACCCCGTGGCTGCTGTGCATCGGAGGGGAGCCGGTGGCTTCTCTGGGGGACGCCAGCCTGATGGGATCATCAACAGCATGATGATCAGCGTGGACGTCACCGCCACCACCCTCACCTTCCAGAGCCCAAGGCAAGACCCTGTCCAGAGGCAGGAGGTCAGTGGCGGGCAGCAGCCCTACCAGGCGGGGAGCCTCAAGGAGTGGCACCCTCGGGGAGGCCCCGGAGAGCAGTCTGCCGGCTCTCCAGTGCCGATTCAAATGTCCACCTGGAGACCGGACAGATTTAGGCAGGCAGCTTTGAAAATTGGGCTCCATTAGCGTCAAGCGCTCCGCGTGGCAGATGAGCGGCTCCTGCAATCACGCATTCAGCTCGTCGTCCTGATCGTGGTGGCAGGAACGTAATTACCATCTCTTTAAATAGCCCAAAGTTGCCGTGGAAGAGAAGACGGCTCACATGACATTTGCTCCGAGCTCGCTTTCCTGTTAAAAATATCCCGGCTAAATAATATATCCTGGTTGCATTGGAGCAACAGTCCCTGACCTGAGCTCTGGGACCCTTGGGGGTTCAGTCCACAGGCTGGTCCGAAGGTGGGAGGGGGGGCCCTGTGGAGGGAGTTTGCTTCTGGAAGGAGCAGTTTCGGAGGCCACGGGGAGACAATCCTGCCTCAGCAAGCGTTGCACACCCCACAGGGCTCCTGCCGCTTATGGCTTGTCTTTAGGAGCCGCTGGCCCACGGGGTGAGACCCAAGAGGGCCCCCAATGCCCATCCTTTCCGGCTACATCGCCCTCTTGTCCCTTTTGTGTTCCTCCCTCCTCTGGCACCTTATGTCCGTGGTCCCACCCCACCTCGCCTCTTCTTAGCCCCAACCTTGGCCATGCGTTCCTGAATTGCTTGGGACAGAGAGACCTTGGCTCTTTCTGGCGGGTACAAGTGTGTGTGGAGCAGGGGTGGGGTGTAGAGAGTGGATGAAAAGTGAAATCATCCACTTTTCCAAACCCGGGGTCTTTGAACTCCTGGGAAGTCCCAAGATGGCCTCCAGGGGGTCCGAGAACAAAGATGAGAGAGGGTCTGCGGTCTTCATCAGGCTCTTGAGGGCTCCATGCTCTGACAGAGGTTGGGACCCTTGATCTAGACCCTGTATGTGATAACTATTTCATTCAGCTTGGGGTGTGATACAGAGAGGCCCGGAGTCTGGAAGACCACTTCCTACCTCCGGGGAATTTAAATTCTAAGGAACTCTGTATGCAAAGTTAGGTACATCAAAGGCTTCATCCTGAGTGGGTAGATCTGAGATGACTAAGACTTGACATTTGTATAGAATTTTATCATGGACGAGATTTCATGATGGGACTCTGGGGAGTTTAGGGCATTGGGGACGGCCTCACCAAGCCCCCAAACATCCCTTTCCTTATTCATAATGCTTGAAATCCTTTTACTTGGAGACAGATGCTTTCATTTAGCCACTGCAGAGCTGGCTTTAAATGCCCCTGTGAGAGGGCTGACACAACGAAATTCTTGCTAAAGTGCAAACAACTGATACAAGCTTTATTTCTTAAGAGCAGCTTTGGTAACGGAAGGGGCACCAGGCTAGGTCACGGAGCTGAAGACAGTCTTGGCAGAGACATTTCTGCAACTTCCATGGGCAGCCCCGCTCTCAGCATCTGCTTCCTCACGGGTCTTTGCAAACGGCGGGATCCCCAGGTGCTTGGGGATGGCCTTTCCTTCTCTTCTGCATCAGTGCAGTCACGTTCCAGCCCAGGCAGTGATACCAAACACCGAGTAATCCCATGTCACCAATCCCGAAAGTGCCGGCCACGGGTGTGGCCCCTGGCTGAGGTCCTGTCACCACCCTTTCGTCCACGTGCCTGCAGAGTGTGTATTTTTCTGTGCCACGCGTCCTTCCCCATTCCAGTGTCATCCCAGCCAGAGATGGAGGTCTTGTTCACATCCCAAAGCAGAGACTGGATCTGGTCAAAAGAGGTTCCTACTTGGAGGAAAGCCTGAGCCTAAAATTCCCGGGTCCCCCAGTCCCTTACCTTCACAGTGACCGAAAACAGGGACTTTGCCGCGGTCGGTGTCCTGGCGGCTGGGGTGATCCAGGTCCAGGTCAGGGTCTTGGTGGTGGCATTGGCTGTCCTGCCCCTTCTGGAGACCCCTTCTCCTTGGGCCACTGATGCCATGTGGAGTCAGAGACGTGACAGCAGAGCTGTGGAGCCAGCAGAAAATGGACCTTTGCCACTTATAGCCCGGAAGCCTGGCACTCTTGCCAGGGTAGCCCCATGGGAGGGCAGCCACAGGACACAGGATGCACCCTGCCACACGCGACTAACTCCTCGCTGCCCCACAGCAATGCCAGGAGGCCCAAGGAGCTCTGGGGACGCAGGCTTTCTATAGGGTGGTCCTGAGCCTGGGATTTGCTGAGGTGGCCGCTCCCATCCTCTGGACGGCGGAGAGCTCCTTCCAGGGTGTGGGTGAGAGTCATGGTGAGGGTGTGCCTGCCGGCCCTGCCTGTGGTTCTTCCTCCCATGACAAGGCTTCCTTCTCCCCGGCCTGACAGGTCCCACACCCAACCCGGGTAAACGATGGTGTCAGGCACACTGGTTGGAACTGGCCGGGGAGCAGGAGGGCTGCGGGGAGCTAGGCAGAGTCAAAGTGCTGGGGAGGGGGTGGGGGACACATCAACTTTCTAGCTAGCTGCAGGACCTGGGCGACTCACTTCACCTTGTTGAGCCTCAGTTTCTTCCATCTGCAAAATGGAAATAGCCCGGGACTTCCCTGGTGGCGCGGTGGATAAGACTAAGAGCTCCCTATGCAGGGGGCCCGGGTTCGATCCCTGGTCAGGGAACTAGATCCCACATGCATGCCACAACTAAGGAGCCCGCATGCCGCAACTAAGGAGCCCGCCTGCCACAACTCAGACCCGGTGCAACCAAATAGATAAATAAATATTTTTTTAAAAGTGGGAATACCGCTACCTGTTGTGAGGACTGGAGATGATGGAGTTAGGAGCTCAGCAGAGTTCCTGGCACAAGAGGAGCCACTTCTGTTTCGATCGTCCAGCGACCTGCGTGGGCTCCAGTTCCACGGGTCACCTACTGCAGGGATCCCCAACCCCCGGGCCGCGGCCTGTTAGGAAGTAGGCCACAGAGCAGGAGGTGGGCGGCGGGCGAGCGAGCAAAGCTTCATCTGCCCTTTCCTCATAGCTTGCATTACCACCTGAACCATCCCCCCCGCCTTCCATGGAAAAACTGTCTTCCGCGAAACCGGTCCCTGGTGCCTGAAAGGTCGGGGACCGCTGGCCTACGGCACGGAGTAGGCTCCTTGGCAAGAGCACTATGCGAGGCCACTTATTTCTTTTTCTTTTTTTTTTTATTGGGGTATAGTTGCTTTACCACTTATTTCTTAACCAAGACAAACCCTCCTCTAAACGTGGTGTGTGTCCTCCGTGCCAGGATGATGGGATTCAAGTCTTGAAAGGCGTTTTTGGTGAAAGCACAGCTACCAGACAACCTGGTATTCACAAAATCACTAGGAGCAGAACGCATTGAAATACAGCATAAGGAAATACACATAATTCACAAATGATGTCGATCACTTTCATCTTCGACTTCCTAACTGTCCTCAATAGAAGACAGACGCAAAGGAGATTTAACTCAGATGTTAATAGCGCAAGAATGCCCCGTTACCAGGATATGATGTTTCGGTGCTGCATAAAAATGTAATTATATTCAGAACTATATTTAAAGATTAAAAGGGGGACTGCCTACCATCCAGCCCCAAATTCAGAATTAGAAACAAAGGAAAAGGCGGGGCGGGGATGAGTTCTAACAGTCTGCTAAAAATGGAAATGTTTCCTGAAAGTTTTTACACATTTCGGCTGTTTTTATTTTAACAGTTTCCTGCAGCGATGACATTGATTTTGGAAAGGGAGGGCCAGAACTTTATCCAACAAATATTCGCTAAGCATTTGCTGTGCGTGAGGCCCCGTGGGAGGGAACAGAGGCCGCCAGATTCGGTCCTTGCTTTCAACTAGTGGCCTGCCTGGAAGGGGAGAGAAGCAATGTCCAGAGAGTTGAAACGGAGGGCAGGCGGCCTTGAGGGAGACGCCAAGGAGCAGGTGACCTTTGTCCTGGGCTTTGAGGAGAGGGTAGGTTCTTGGTAGGGACATAGTACATAAAATACAGAAATAGCTGGGGCAACAGCAATAAGAACATTTTAGAAAGGCGTTTTGGCCTCTCTGGAAAGATTTACACGGGGAAAGAATGTTCTCTTCCTCGTTTTATTAATTTCATATCAGCAGCCAGAATTAACCTCTCCCTCCCCTGGTTTCCAGCACACCTTCCCTGCACCTCCCCTGCAGCTTCTAGGTCTTTCTCTTCTTATTGTTAGTGGTACATGGTCTTGTCTCTCCCTGTGGTCTATGAGCTCCTTGCCATCAGGGGCCGTGCCCTATTCAGCATTTTACTCTTCATGGGCCTTATCATACTGCCTTGCCCTTGGTAAGCACTTAATACATGCTTGTTGGATTGAATTTTCACCAGGCTTTTTTTTTTTTTTTTTTAAGCCAGGCTTTGGTTTAGGTTATTTATTTATTTTTTGGCTGTGTTGGGTCTTCGTTTCTGTGCGAGGGCTTTCTCTAGCTGTGGCAAGCAGGGGCCATTCTTCATCGCGGTGCACGGGCCTCTCACTATCGCGGCCTCTCTTATTGCGGAGCACAGGCTCCAGACGCGCAGGCTCAGTAGTTGTGGCTCACGGGCCCAGTTGCTCCGTGGCATGTGGGATCTTCCCAGACCAGGGCTCGAACCCGTGTCCCCTGCATTGGCAGGCAGATTCTCAACCACTGCGCCACCAGGGAAGCCCTCACCAGGCATTTTTTTAAAAATGTTTTAGACAAAGAACATTTCTCTGGGATAATATGTGGCGAATATGTTGGAATATTAGGGCACCAGGATTGCCTAAGCACTTGGTGGTTACAGATTTTTAAAAATCTCCTTCCTCTCTGCCAAAAAGTGATTAGAACCTGTGGGAGAAACCCTAATTATGTAAGGTTGGAGGTATCAAGAGCAGTGGAGGCAATGGAGTGCCCAGCCTGAGAAGAGAAGCCAAGAGGGTGGTTTAGCTACCGCTGTTTTACATTGTAAAGCAGGGGTTACTGGCAAAAATGCCTCTAGGGGTCAGGCAGGGAGTGTAAAGGAATGAGGGTAAGAAAACCCATGGCCCAAGGGTGGGATGACAAAGCTCAGTGTAGGAGCCAGTGGGGAGTGGTGGGGACTCCAGTGGTGAACTGGCAGCCACCAGACCCCTTCTTTTTTTTTGTTTTCGGCTGCATTGGGTCTTCGTGGCTGTGCACGGCTTTCTCTAGTTGCGGCGAGCGGGCACTACTCTTCGTTGCGGTGCGCGGGCTTCTCATTGCGGTGGCTTCTCTTGTTGCGGAGCACGGGCTCTAGTCACCCAGGCTTCAGTAGTTGTGGCACGCGGGCTCTAGAGCCCATTCTCAGGAGTTGTGGCGCACGGGCTTAGTTGCTCCGCAGTGTGTGAGATCTTCCCGGACCAGGGCTCAAACCCGTGTCCCCTGCATTGGCAGGCGGATTCTTAACCACTGTGCCGCCACCAGGGAAGTCCCACCAGACCCTTTTCAAGAGAGTAGTCTCATTTAAGTGGAGCCGATTCCTGCCTTGTAGGGAGGCAGACCAGTGTGGCCAAATCTTCTGACTTTCCAGGAGAAGCTGGAAAATTATAAAATTTTGTCAGTTAATTTAAAAATATTTAAAACCCTCTGCAGGCCAAACCAAACATGTCTAAGGGCTATATTTGATCTGTGAGCCAGAATTTGCAACTGGGGGTACATTTTTGCCTCCCGGAGGGAGATTTAGCAATGTCTGGAGACATTTTTGATTGTCACAACTCATGGGGACGCTACTAGCATGTGGTGGGTAGAGGCCAGGGATCCTGCTAAACATCTTGCAGTGCACAGGAGCCCTCTCCCCGACACAACAAAGAATGATCTTGCCCAGGATGTCAACGGGGTCAAGGCAGAGTCTGGGTCTGTGTGGTTCCTGGGGCTGGGCTGATGGATTTGGCCTCAAAATAGGGAATGGCTCAGAGACGACACCGTCTGGTGGCATCAAGCAGAGGCAGAGAGTCAGGGACAGGTGTTCTTTAGAGAAAACCTGAAATTCTGTGATTCAATTTCAGAACTAGGGACTTCCCTGGTGGTGCAGTGGTTGGGACTCCACGCTCCCAGTGCAGGGGGCCCGGGTTCCATCTCTGGTCGGGGAACTAGATCCCACATGTATGCCTCAACTAAGAGTTCACATGCCACAACTAAGACCCGGCGCAACAAAATAAATAAATAAATAAAAAAAAAAAAAAAAAAAGAAATAGATTTTGATGCCTGCATGATCTCAAAAAGGACTCCAGGTCAAAGGTCTGTGAAATTCAGCCAAGGAGGACAGTTCCTAATCCGGTGCTTGAACTTGACCTCTAAAGCCTCTATTTCCCCGTCTGTAAAAAGGGGACCCATGTGGCCCCTCCAGCAGGGTGTTGGGAGGATTCTGCTACCTTAGGAGAAGGACTGACCTCTGCTTCCTTTCTGGGAGGTTTAGGACGGGAGTTGTCTGGCTCAACTGCCACACCGAGGACCACTCCCCAGCAGGAGCCCCTCCAGGAGGATTACCATCTGCTGCCTTTTCCCAGTTCCAAACTGCAGGAGGCCTCGGGGAAGGGTTTTCTCAGAGTTTCGCTCACTAGCCTTCCCGTGGGCCAGCCAATGGAAGTCCCTCGCCCTGACTTCCACCCACGGTTTCCCTTGAAGGGCGCATCCCCACGAAGCATCAGTGGACCCAGCCAGGCACGAGGCCCCTCTCTTTCACCACCATTCTACCAAAGGGAGTCCCACTCAGACCTCTGGCCATGTCTCCTCCCCTTCAAATTCCGACCATTCCCCAGAGAAAGCGGGGCTCCCCGAGAGCTCCCACCTGAGCGCAGCCCAGCTGTCTTGCCTGGCTCACGGCCACGCAGGGCCTTGGGACCCGGCACAAGGAGGTGGAGGGGAGGGCCCGCGGCGGTGCACACAGACCAGAGGGAAACCGAGGCACGCTTCAAAGGAGCTGGAGCCCAGGCGCCAGGCTGGAGCCCAGGAGCCAGGCTTGGAGAACCAGCCTGAGGTCGCAGCTGCCACAGGCCTTTCCCCGGGCTGCCATCCTCAGGGTGGCCGAAACCACATCCTTTTATTTCTGATGCTTTTTCTCTCTCCACTGTTTTCTCGCTGAAGAAGGGGCTTGGACCTTTTCTGCGAACAGCCAAACCTGCGGAAGAAGCTGGACATCTACTGGCTTCCTTTTTCCCTTTCCCAGAGGATCAGCTCCCCCAGGGAAAGCGGGGTGACCTGGACCCCCTGCCTTCAGCTGCACTGTCCTCAGTGTCCATAGTAGTTGTCCAGTCTTCCCGCCCCCTGGGCCTGGACCATGCCTTTGTCCTCAGATGTCTCGTTTCCAGCTGCCTCTCTGGGGGTCCCAATAGTCTCAGGCCATCTGTTACCCTAAGTGGCAGTCTAGGCCTGAGCAGAGCCCCGCCTAGCTACCAGGAAGTCCCCTCCTACTGGAAGGTTGTCACAGGGGGACGTGGCTGCCGACCAGCCCATGCGGGGGCCCTGGCAGGCCAGCAAGGAGGTCCAGCCGTTGACAAAGCCCTTGGTGACCAGCCTGGCTGAAGAGGTGCTGTGTTCCCGCGGCTCCCCTGGAGAGCCCCAGGAAACATCCTCCAGAGCGGAAGCTGGGGGGCCACCCAGGGAGGGGCCAGAGGGCACCTGGGCCTCTCATTCCCAGAACCAAGTCAGGACCTGGAGGGGACTCGCCCTCCTTCCGGGGATGGATGCCACAGCACTGCCCCAGTGGTGAATACTTACAAGGTGTGGTGGCAGCAGGCCCCAGTGCCCGTCTGAGGGCCTCAGGACCGGAGCGCAAGGGGAAGCACAGGGAGGGCCCAGCAGCCCCCTGCCAATTCTTACTGCTGAGCAGCTGCCAGCAGAGTGCAGCTCCCGAGAGCCATCCGGCCTCCGCCTCCGAGAAGCCCACTGCCTCATCTGTGGGAAAGTCATGTAGAGCCTGAGGCCTCAAGTCAGCCTGTAGCTGGCCAGCGGAGCAGGCTGAGACGGGGGCCACACACACGTCCAGCAACCTCAGAGCCTGCGGGCTCCCACGGACATTTCCTCACCCAGCCTGGCCGAGCCTAGAGACCCTTTCACTGCTGGCCAGGGTACCCCCTGGCAGGAGCCAGCAGAGCCCACACTGGCAACCAGCCTTGAAAGGCACAGGCCTCCTGAGCTTCAGAACATCATGCAGGGGCTTCTGAGAGACCCCCTTGCTGGGGTGTGTCCTGGGAGCACCCCAGGGGATGCCAAGTGTGAAACAGCGCGGTGGGCAGCATTGGGGCATGCCTCCCACCCGCTTGGACTGCCCACGAGTGCAGGCCCCAGCGTTTTTGTTCTTGCCCTTTCGCTGTTAAATGTGTGAGGCATGGGGGAGGGGAAAGTTTGCAGGCTCTGCAGCCAGGCTGCCGTGGTTCATGGCCCAGTCCTTTCACTCTTTAGCTGTGTGACCTTGGGCAAGGCACTAACCTCTCTGTGCCTCAGTTTCCCGATCAGTCAAATAGGGGGTGATACTAATTCTTCCCAATGGGTCTGTTTAGGGGCAAGCAAGAAGATGGACACAGGCCTCTAGGTCAGAACCTGTGAGCCATTCTTGAGGTCATTACTGCTGCCGTCCTGGCAAATCAGAGAAGCTGAACAGCTGGGCTCCCAGACCCAGGCAGAGGGGATGTTTGCTTATTCCAGGAGAGCATGGAAAGCCTTCAGCTACAGTTCAGACATCTTTCTGAGAAGGTAGGTGGTGATAAGATCCTATGATGTGAGAAGCCCTCTCCCCTGGGCCCCAGGGGGCCATGACCCCAGGTCTCTAAAGAACCCCCTGAGTGTTATTGCTTTGTTTTCATGACTCACCACTCCCTTCCTCTGGTTCCCATGGCAGCAGCTGGTACCCTGCTGGCTTGGACAGCTCTGGTGACCCCTGTTGACCCCCAGGGATGCCAGTGTTCCCAGGCTCCCTGGCCCAGAAGCCCAGCTGTGGCCTGAGCCAGAGTGGTACCTAGTGCTTCCCTGGAAGGGTAGCAACCCTATCCCCACCTCCAGGCCGGCCCATCACTAGAAGAGGGATTTGAAACGCAGCCAAGAAGAAGAGGCCTTCGGCAACGCCCGGAACGTGAAATAAATAAATAAATAAATAAATAAATAAATAAATAAATAAATAAATAATCAGGGTTGTCTTGGCTGATGAACGGTCTCTGCCTCGAGGACGACTTCTCCCCTTGCCCACCCTCCCTCTTTCCTCCTTCTCCGGGCAGATCCATCCCAGGCAAAAGCTTAATAGCCCCATTTAAGGCTTTTCCTTTTCACCACAGAATTGAGCTGCTCCTGCCATTACGAGGTTTTCAGCTTCTCTCTGAAATCAAATTACTGACTCCATTTAATTTTTTAAAAGCTCGGATGATTTCCTTTCTTGAATCGGAGCCGTGACTCCAAGCGCGGCCCCCTCCCCATCCCCCTGCCCCGCCAGGCGTTTCCCGGGATGGCCGCCCCCATGCCAGGGCAAGCCTGACACCTAGAGGGGAAGCCAGCAGGAGGAGGACCAAGCCTCTGACCGCTGCCCTGGACACCTGACTGGGTGGCCTGGACTGGTGAGGAAGGAAGGCCTTGACCTCCTCTAAGCCTGGATCAGCTCATAGGAGCCCGTGGCTTCGGGGCTACAAGGTCTTCAGAGGCTGGTGGGGAAGTTGTTTAGAGCCCAGCGCTGAGGTCGTGGGCTTACCGTTGGCTGGTTCCCCGGATCACTTGCCTTTCCGTAGAGCGTCTCCTGGGCCCCACGGCTCGGTTACGGAGCGCGTCCTCTGTGCAGACACCGATCCAGCTTGGAAGGGAAGGGTGAATCGGACAGAGAAAGGCCCACGTGCTCGTGTGTGAAGGGGCAGGGAGACTGACAGTAAACACATGCGTGGATGTTTTCACACCAAGTGCTCTGAAGAGTCCTAAACGTGCAACGTCGGTGGGGGCAGGTTGTGCGCTGCTTTGGGTGGGATGGTGGGGACGACCCCCCCGAGGAAGTAAATCTGGAAAGGGCTGGGGCAGGGGTATCCGCGCAGAGGCACGGCAAGTGCCAGAGTCCTGGGGAGGGTTGGAGGGACTGAAAGACGCCATCCGGCAGGAGGAAGTGGAGGGGACCAGGGGCCTGCAGGGCCTGAAGGCTGAGGTAGGAGCCCAGCTTTATTCTGGCTTTAAAAGGCTGGACAACAGAGGCACAAGAACAGCAGCAGGGGGACAAGGTGGGAGGGGATGAGAGAGGCCCCATGAGGAGTGACTCCAAGGGTTCCCTGTTGAGGGCTTGTGCCGCTCCTGCCCTGCACGTGGAGGACTCGATGGAGGTGGCTGCTGGTGGTGTTTGAGACGTGTCACATCTACCCCAACACCAGCCTGCAGTGTTTCAGCTAGGAGCCAGTCTCTTTCTCAAGTCTGTCTCTCCTCCGCCCCCAATCACCTCTTCCCCTCTTCGTCTCTGCAGAGACACTCAGCTTGGGGACTTCGTAGACCAGGGGCGCATACCCGCCCCAGAAAGTCCTGCCAACCAGGCTGACCCTTTACCAATCCCGCTCACGTTTAACCACCCGCGCCCTTGGAGATGAGACGCCAGGAGTGGAGTTAATGAAATCGCCTGCCTTTACCTGGCATAAATGGCTCTTCACCCCCCAGGCGGGCGGCGATTTGCAAGGCTGAGAGGGTCTGGGCATTAACTGTTCTGGGCACTCTTCCCAGCTCAGCGTTTCGCGCAGCTGGAACAAACCACTTTTCTTCTCTTCCTTCCCTTTGCTCCGCTCCGCCTCGGCTCAAAACCCGGACAGTCGTGTTTAATTAGAAAGTGATCGGGGTTCTCCGGAGGTCTCCTGTTCTGCCTCAACACGGGACAACCCCAGATCTGTGACCAGGGCTCCGGGTCCGCCAGGGCCTGGGTGGCTCCTGGGTCTGACCCACAGTCATGCGTACACGTGCGCCAGTGTTTTCTCTGCCCTGGGGACCTCCGGTTTTCCTGTTGAGACCTCCCCGGTCGGTCGTGCAGTCATTTGTTTATGGCTGACAGCTGACACGTCTGTGATCAGTGAAATCCTGGCAGAGAGCAGCTCTGCCACTCCCGGTCAGTGGCCTGCCGGCTGGGATCTCAGGCAACCTGGGATTTGGGGGTAATTAGAAATGGGGGCCCCACCCCCCCCTGCAGC
Organism: Balaenoptera physalus; assembly: GCF_965194825.1. Classification (NCBI taxonomy): domain Eukaryota; kingdom Metazoa; phylum Chordata; class Mammalia; order Artiodactyla; family Balaenopteridae; genus Balaenoptera; species Balaenoptera physalus. Next base: position 187,973,990 of record NC_138882.1, read on the forward strand.
TTGAATCCTCAGCATTCCCCACACGACTCTGTGTGTCGAGTCCAGGGTCTGTGACGCGTTTATTGTCCTTCTCTCCTGTTACAGGGGACAGCCAGTGGTCCAGTTTCCCTTTTTGGGTTTTCCGCCTTGAGCACAAGGCCAGTTTTCACGCCCTGAAACATCCAGGCTCCTTGTTTTTCCCTCGTTGAAGGTCTCGAATTTCCAGATTTTAGATGCTTCCCATGTCAGACCTCTTCCATCACAACACGCTCTTTCAGCCTTAGCTGCAAGTCTCTGTTGGGTATTTGAATATTACTTAAAGTGGAATTGGAGTCGTCAATTTAGTAATCCTCCAAATTACTGCGTAACCAGAGAGGCAGCGTGGTGGGAAGCACTTTCTTCTGGGTGTCCTGCCCAAGCTGTGTGACCTTGAGCAAATCAGTTCACTTCTCTGAGCTCCTGCTTCAGCATGGGGTTTTTGGAAACAGGAGTAGTTGGCCAGGCGACCTCCGCTCTAGGGTGACGTGGGGGTCAGCCCCTGAAGATGACAAGTCAAAAGTCTCTAACGCAGCTCTGAGAGAACCCCTCACCCCGGAGGGTCCATCCTCCCCAGCTCAGCCCACCTCCTGACACTCCTGCTGTTCGCAGGTCTGGTCGCTGGGGGTGGGGCTGCCGGAGACATCAGGTCAAGCCAGCGTGGGGGACAAGATGGGGTGATGTGGACTGATGCTCATTCCCATGGAGCTGGCTACAGCCCAGCCCCACCTGGCACCACAGGTGACCTCCCACCTGCTCCTCATTCCTCTCCTGAGGCCCAGGCTGAGCTGTGTCACATCCCAGATCTCAAAAGCCTCGGAACGGTGGTTCTCAAAGCGGGGTCCCCGGAGGAGCTGCATCAGCTTCACCCGAGAACTCGTGAAACATGCAAACTCTTGGACCTACAGTTCCAGAAACTCACGGGGTGGGACCCAGCAATCTGTGTTTGAACAAGTCCTCCAGGTGATTCTGATGCACATGGCAGTTGAGGACAACTGCCTGGGAGAACCTGTGCCAGGGACGCCCCCCAGAGTCAGAGAATTCCTCTGCCTTCATGCAATAGCAATACTTGCACTTCTGCAGCGTCCAAGTACTTTCCACCTCCCTCTGTTCACGGCATCTAGCACCATCCCTCTGGGGAAGAGAGGAATTGTTCTTCCCATTTTACAGACCAGGAAACTTGGCCTTACCCAAGGTCACACAGCTAATAGGAGACACAACCAGGGCTCGAAGCCTGGCCTCCTCATTCCAAGGCCAGGGCTCCCTCCTGGACACCTTGGGTTTCTGCGGCTCCTTAGACCGAAGGAATAAACACATGTCCATTGGCGAGAAAGGAAATTCCTCCTTACAGCCCCCCTCCCCAATTTCCAGCTGCAATCCCAAGAGAAAGCATCCAGGAAACATAAATTTTGCCTGACGGCTGAATAAGAGCTCTGAAAGGAGTTACACGTCAGGGAGATGGGACTTTATTTCTCAATGAAATAGCCTTTTTATGGTTGGAATAAAAGTGCCAGCAGGAGCCTAATGCCAGGAAGTAGTGAGCACATTTGATAAGCTCCTTCAGCCAGGGGTGGGGCAGCCCAGGAGGGGGTGCCGGAGAGCGGGCCCCATGTTTCCAGATGCGTGTTTCTATTTAGGTTAGAGCCTGGAGGCTCCTGGGGTCCCTCTCATAGACCCTGCAGCTGGAGACGGGCTGACCCTGGACCAGGCCAGCTCCTTTGCTCAGCTGCTGGGTCCTGAGCGGGGCTGCAATGTGGAGAGCAGGCAGCAGGGGGCAGCATAACCCACCGTTCCAGCCGGGAGAGTGGGCGCTGTGTGGGGGGCAATGGCAGGGGGGGTCTCAGAGGCTTAGCCCTCAGAGGGGGTCAACAGCAGCCCACTCCCCCTTACCCTGGTCCTCTTCCTCCTCCCTGGGCCCTTCCCATCCTCAGCCCTTTCAAAGGACAGTTTGTCACCCTTACCCTGCCTGCAGCCCCTGCCAGACCCAAATCTTAACTGGGGTGGGCATGAGTGGGGGGTGGGAGTGTCTCCATCCCCATGCCTACCCTCCGGCCGGTTTCTAGAAACTTCTCCAAGCTTGGCTTTGGACCTGATTAACCCCTTGGCTTCCTTCCGAGGGACCTCTTGAGGGGTTCAGAGTGTCTGTGTGTGGGTGGGTGGCTTTTATGGGTGGGGGACCACAGCCTTCATGGTCCCTGGGGGCAGGAGAAAACCCTGAAGGACAAAGAGGAAGCGAGGAGACCTCCTCATTTGAGAATGTGTGTGATTGGCAGGTTTACGGCCTCGGGAAGGTGCGTGGTATTCCGCACAATCAAGTCATTTTTAAAAATAATCTCCCTGCTTAAGTCGTACACGCTGCTAATTGCATTTTAATAAGTCTCTTAAAATCTTGCCATATTTTTTAATATCCTAATATTAGGTAAGTGATTGCGGGGGACACTGGAGGGCACGGGGAGTTTATGTAAGGGAAGGAGGGCTGTATTGAAGCTGGGGGTGGCGGGGGCCAAGTGGCCTGTGATGTGTGTCTGTGTGTGTTACGACATGTGTGATGGGGGCGGTGAGTGTGTGCCCATCTGAGAGTGGCTCTGATGTGTGCGTGTGCCTGTGTGTGTGAGTGGGTGTCCACAGACCAGGCTTCCCCTCTGACCCAGTCCATCCTATCCTCTTTTTTCCGAGGATGAGGGTCCTGAGCTCAGAGAGGGAATGTGATGGGCCCAAGGCCATGTAGCGAGAGAGAGACCCATGGGGGAACTCCAACCCCAGTCCTGTGAGAGCGGGGGAAGGACCACCTTTGCACCATCCCAGCACAGCGCCTTTGCACACGGCATTCCTCACACTGCTCCGTAACACGCGGAGGGAAAAGGTGGGGAGCTTCCAGTGGTAGGTCGTGGGCATCCCACAGTGAATAAGTGCAGAGCTGGGATTTGAACTCACAGTCGGCTCATGTGCCTGGGGGAAGCTCTTAACTATGATTGGATGGGAGGCTGAGCTGAGGTACAAACACTTCCTGCATCTCCAAGGATCCAGGACCAGTGAGGACCAAGTTGGGAGCAGCAGGGGCAACTGGCAGAGGCCGGGAGGGAGGTCGATGGTGGCTGGCTGTGGTCTCATTTGCTCGCCCCACCCCTCTGTTACTACAAGGGAGGGTGTCCCAAGGCCAAGGGCAACATGGCATCTTCTCCTCAGAGCCCCCAGAGGTCAGAGGCCAGGGAAGGCCACGGCTGAGGTTGTGAGGCCTTGGACCTTAGGGAGCCCTGGACTTCTGGAGGCCCCCTGAGGCCCCCACTGGCCTGGCCTTCCTCTTCCGCCCCCCCACCCTCCTCCTCCTTCTCCCCCTCCCCCTCCTCCCCTTCCTTATCCCCCTCCCCTCCGCCCTCCTCCTCCCCCTCCCCCCTCCCCCTCCTCCTCCTGGCTACATGCCACCGGCCGGGTGGGAGGCACATGGTGAGTGAACTTCTGAACAGGAAGTCAGGGTCCAGGTCGTCCCAAATCCCTTTTCATGTGGTTTCTTTAATCCCCCGGGCTGGGTTTCAGAAGCGTTTTACAGTTTCAGTTTTACAAAGCTACGCTCTCTTTAATGTTGGCGTTTTTGGGGGGGCAGGGAGAGCGGCTTCAGTCAAAACATGTGTGTTTTACATCAGCCAGCTGTGGACTGCATGGCCCGGGGAGGGGAGGCGGCAATGTGGCCTCCAGGCTCGGAGGCCCGGGTGGATGCAGCCGGCCAGCCGGCTGGGGTAAGCCCTGGAGCCCCGCTGGCCTCTCTCCCTCTTCCCATCTCCCTGCCTGCTTCCTTCTCTCCTGTCCAGGCCTCCATGGGCTTCGCCCCAGCCAATGGGGCCAGGGCACCCTGCTTGTAGCCCCCCTAGGCAGCTGGTATCCTCCTCTCGCTGATGTGGTCATTGTACCAGCTCCTGTTCCCCAGACATGGGCGACTGATATGCCACATCCTCCTACCACCTGTGTTTTTACGTACTTAATATCATCCCTCAAGTCAACGCACCTTTCTCACTTACGTAGACACCACCTAAGCAAAAATATCCGTGAAACTGTGGGTTGGATGTGCTAGTCACATCTCTCTGGTCTAATACACAATAGAACAAATCTATAACAACTAAAATAGAAGGAAAAGGCTGAGTACCACCTAAAATCATTCTGCCAGCCATGCATGCTTTGGGAACTCCCTGAAAGAGAAGATGAAGGTCTTGAGGTGAGGTGACCTGCCCGGGGTCCCGGGATTGGTGGGATCTCCAGCCAGCCGGTCTGTCTCCAAGGCCGGCATACCTCCTGCTCCAGCACACCTCTCTGTAGGGCAGGCTTCTTGGCCCTGGAGTTTCAGGCTTTAGAGGAGCCACCTGGGGCTGCTCTGAGCTGAGGAGAGGGCCTGGCAGTGTGCTGGAGTGAAAAGAACACAAACTTTGGAATCAATCAGACCAGGCTCCAAGTCCGGGCTGCCCTCCTTCGTAAGTGTGTGACTGTGGAAGAGCCTGGACCTCCCCATCTGTGAAATGGGGACGACCATGGGTGAGGGTCAGACGTGTATCTTGGAAGGGCCTGCATCTGCACGCCCGCAAACACAGTGGTCGCCCAGGAGCGCTCGGGACCTGGGTCTTACCCACTTTGCTCTTGTCTGCAGCCCTGGCGGCACCACGTCTCCTCCCTGACCCATGAGAGGCAGCAAGCTGTCAAGCAGGAGAGGACCAGGAGTGAGGGGCAGGCCTGTGTGGGGCTCACAGACCCCCTCCCTCCCCGGCCGTGTACTGAGCAGCGTGAACAAGCAATGTGTGTGCAAGGACGAGGTGACCAGGACGGTGCAGCCAGCGCCCTGTACCGGAGGAGGACAGAGGTGGCTCTTCCTCCAAGGTGGCGTGGCTGGGAGAATCCAGAGACGGTCTGGACAGGGATCAGGGCAGAGGACACCCAGTCCATGCTGCCCGGGCCATATGGGGTCTGGGACTGCAGAAGCCACGTGCCTGGTACAGCAGATGTCCTACCCCCTGCTGCTCTAAAGTGCTGCTGCCCCGTGGCCTCCAGTTGTACGCGGAGGGGTCGACAGGCTCCGCAGGCCTGGGTCAGGGGAGGGGCCCACTAGGATCCCCGATGTGACTTTGCATCCATTACGGCAGGAGGTCCCGGAGCATGATACCTCTGGTCTGAGCTGCCATTCTTGGTCCAGAGACATCAGTGGTCAAGGTCAGTGGTCCTGCTTCCCCCCAGGCCAGGGCCTGCCCCCAAGGGACCTAGGAGAGAGGAGGTAGGAGCTCAGGCCGAAGCATGAAGGATTAGCCCTGGGGGTGGGCACTCTTCTGGCAGCTGGTTCTCTTCCCTCAGTGCCTGGGAGTGGTTAAGAGACCCTGCGGTACTTAGCAGTAATGATGATGATGGCGATGATGATGATGCCGGTTGACGTGTACTGAGCTATTTCCACATGCCAGTCACCATGCTAAGCACTTTACATGCATCATTTCATGCCATCTGCTCTGTGAAACATACTAGGAGGGCACCTAGAACGGCACCTGGCACACAGTAGGCCCTCAATAGATATTGGTTGAATTAAAGAGACTTAGAGAGGTAAAGGGATCCACCCAACTCTCAACCGCCGCCATGTTCTTGTTGCGTTTGTTCGTAAGGCCTGGCCACTGACGGTGGACACTCAGGCATTAGCAGGAGAGAGATTCGAGGCTGCAGCCTCCCCCGCATCCTACGCATCACGCCTGCTCCTTCCTCTCCAGGGAAGCTGTCACTCTCCCTTTTGGGTGGGTCTGTCTATGGGAGGGTCGATCCCCCAGAACGGAGGGTGCTTCCTCTGCTTACGTTCCAAGCCACCCAGGGGAGAAACGCCCTTGGCCTGGGGCCTCTCCTGCTCCCTCTGGGGTAGCGAAGGGCTGGGCCTGGCCTGGCTGCAGCTGTGAGGGCCCAGGGAGGAGGGAATCAAAGGCAGCCGTGTGGGCCCCGCTTTCATCTCCCGGCTTCAAAGAGGTGCAAACAAACTCTGTCCCCGTGCCAGGCGGCAGCAGCAGCTCCCTCCTCGAGGCCCCAGACTGCTCTCCCCCCTCCTCCTCCTGCTCCTTCCTGGAAAGCCAGCAGCGCCTCAGTCCCAGGGGCACCCAAGAGGGGCCTTGACTCCTGGCTGTGCAGGAGGAAAGGGGAGGCTTTGCCAGGCTGAGGGCAGGAAGGCACTGGGACCCTCGCACCTGTACGTGTTCCCACTGTGGGCCAGGCTGGGAGCTGGAGGCTTACACGCCCGTGCCCTCTGATCTCTATTGAACCTTCCAGCCTGGGGCCGTGCTGTCCAGTACGATGGCCACACGTGGCTACTGAGCAATGGATGTGTGGCTAGTCCAAAGGAAGATGTGCCGGAAGGGGGATGTGCACAGGATTTCTCGGGGCCAGTACAAACAAAAGCATGTCGAATATCTCATTCATTATTTTTACATCGATTGCATGCTGAAATGATAGTATTTTGGAGATATTGGGTTCAAAAAGTATGTTATTAAAATTAATTTCACCTGTTACCTTTTACTCCTTTAAACGTGGCTACTAGGAGATTTAAAATTACACACATGGGCCGCTGTATTATATTTGGACCCCTCTGTTCAGACAACATTCACATTTTGCAGATGAGGGGCCGGAGGCTCAGGGGGGTTTTGGCACATGACTGCCTGGAGGTACTCAGTGAAAATTCTATGGAATGAATGAGTGAATGAGTGAATGTCTAGTGCTGGCTTCGGGGGAGGCAGAGAGGAACCCTGTCCCCTGTTCCTGCCCTCAAGGAGCTCCCAGTCCAGAGTCTGGTCCAGTCGGGGGGAGGGGTAGTGGTGAGATCAGAGACCCCAGCTCACTGGGCACTCCTGGCCTCTGAGATTAAGAGGCTCCTGGGCCCAGATCCTGGCTTCATTACTTACCAGTTGTGCGACCTTGGGCCAGCTACTTAACCTCTTCCCGCCTCAGCTTTCTCATCTGTAAAATGGGGATGATGACGATGATGGTGATGACGATGATGGTGGTGATGATGATGATGATGATGATAGCTCCTTCATGGGGTTGCTGAGAGGATAAAAGGAGTTAACACACTTTAAAGGCTTGGCTTATGGTAAGTGCAGCGTGTCACTGATTAGTGATAATTTGGGACAAATTGCTACAGAGCATGTATCACCCAGGTACCGTCCTGCACTGGAGAGAGAGTCACACTCCCAGCTGATCCCAGAGGTGGGAGTAGAGGGAACTCTCTGACTTTCCCTCCACATCACTCCTCTGTCTCCACGTGGGTGGGTGCCTGGAGTGCCTGCTCTCTGGGGTCAGTCATCCCCCATCTCCTCTTGTCCCATCAGCTCTTTGCGCCCTGACCCCCCCATCCCCACCCTGTACAGCTCTGTCCCTGAGGTTCAGCAACCCCTGGAAGTGGCTCTAGGACCATGTCCTTTGGAGAGAAACGCCCTCCAGGGAAACATGCCTTCTCTGGCTCACTCTCACCAAGGACCTCCCAGGGAGGGCTGGGTGTGGGGATGGAGGAGCCCGGCACGGTGCCTGACACAGGAGGCCCCTCCCCAGGAGGTGAAGGGGGCACGGCACGGGGATAGCGGGGTTCCTAGTAGATGTCTGGGTCAGACCCGGTAGGATGCAGGTGGGCATCACCAGAGCCAGGGCACCCCAGAATAATGGCCAGGAGGCACATCTGGAGGACAGTGAGATGACCCATCACGTTCATGAGAGCGGTCAGCGGGGGACCCACAAGCCTGCTGGGGGACTCCTCTGCGCGGGGCTTGCTGCAGGCTGAGGGGAGGGCAGGGGGAGGGGTCTGTTCCCACAGATGGGGGGGCGGGGTGCCCAGAGACGGTAGCAGGAAGTGAGACAATTGGAACCAAACAGGACCAATGTGAACCAGATGTGATTAGGGTTGGGGGCTCTCGCAGGAGGGCTGGGGAAGAGCAGGGAGCAAAGCATCTGTTCCCGCCTCCTCCAGGCCAGAGTGGCTCTGCAGCGCCAGTCACTGAGAAGTAATGAGAGCTACACCCGGGAGGTGATTTGCGTTACTGCCCCCATACTGCCCCACAGCCATTCTCTGGGGGGGGTGGGGGGCTGGGCAGGAACCGTGGGGGGCGGGGTGGGTGGGACCAACAGCCTCCAGCCCAGGGGATGCTTGGGGGTCCCGGCTCTGGACTGCAGAAGGTGTTGCTTCCGAGTCTCCTGCTGCTACTGTTCAGCCTTCTCATAGCCCATGCTCCTGCTCCGGCCACTTCTTGCAGGAAGCCCTCCCTGATTCTCTGGTTGGGTTAAGCACCTCCTTTGGGGTCCCAGAGCTCCTAATGTTTACTGCAGTGGATTATCACCACCTCTTCCAGTGAGCTACTTAGACATCCCCCCCCACCGTGCTCAGCATTGGTCTTAATAAGGTAACCCCTTATTGGCCATACCCTCCAGCACCTCCAGGCCTCTCTGGACCCTAACCTCTCCTTCATGTCCACCCTTTGACCCTCCTAAGGTCACCTGAACTTTATATATGTATATATTTTTAAAAGCTGGTTTTTAAAAAATCATGTGAGTTATCCAAGAACAAGCGCTCATTGCAAAGATTACAAACCAGACAGAAGCATAGAGAGTTAAATGTGAAAGACCCTCTTTACCTGCACTAACCCCAGTTCACTCCCCTTCCCATGGCAACCACTGTTAGGTCTGGTGTAGGGCCTTCTAAATCTTTTTTTGTGTATGTGGTAAAATATACATAACATAAAATTCACCATTTTAACCATTTTTAAGAGTGCAGTTCAGTGGCATTAAGTACAGTCACAGTGTGGTGCAACCATCACCACCATCCATTTCCAGAACTTCTTCATCTTCCCAAACTGAAACTCTGTCCCCATAAAACACTGACTCCCATCCTCCCTCCAGCCAGCCACTGACAACCACCATTCTACTTTCTGTCTCTATGAATCTGACTACTCTTGGTCCCTCATAAAAGTAGAATCACACAGTATTTGTCCTTTTGTGACTGGCTTAGGTCACTAGCATAATGTCCTCAGGCTTCACCCGTGTTGTAGCATGTGTCCGAATTTCCTTCTAGATCTTTTAAAAAGTTATCCACACGTGTAAATGTGCATACACATGTACGAGTGTGTTTTATCCAAAACTGAAAGCAAACAACACATCTGGCTCTGTGACTTGATCTGGTTTCTCCCCCCAACCCCCAAAATGTCCCAGAGATCTCTTCACAATAAAGACTGACCTCATTCTTCTGAAGGGCTGCACAGTATTCCACATTTAGTTGTTTCCAGTTTTTCCAGTGAGAAGCAGTGTGGCCGCAAACATCCTCTTCTGAGCTCCCTGACGGGTGTTTTTCCAGGCTGCATTCTTAGAAGTGGAATTGCTGGGTCAAATATCATGTGCATTTTAAAGATTGATAGATGGTGTATATTAATCACTTCAAATCACAACTCCACACCTGACCTCCGGGATCAAGAATATAGGGCGGAGTCCAAATGCAGTGAATTTGGGAATTCCCTGGCGGTCCAGTGGTTAGGACTCGGCATTTTCGGGCCTGGGTTCAATCCCTGGTCAGGGAACTAAGATCCCACAAACTGCACGGTGTGACCAAAACAAAACAAAAACAAAAAACAGACAAACAAAAATCCTGTGGTTTGGTGTTCAAGGCCCTTTATAGCCCCACGCTTGCTTCTTCCCCCAGATCTATGGCCCCTGCATGCATCTGTGATTTTCAAACTACAGGTCGTGACCCACTGATGGGTCATGACGTCAATTTAATGAGTGATGACTAGCACTTGAAAAAAATAGTAAAACAGGATCAACTAGAATAGAAAACATCAAAGTGCACAGCATGTAGTGGGATAGGTACTGCTGTGTGAAATTTTTATTCATTTAGGTATACGTGTGTGTTACAGGTAAAATGTGTTTCTCACTCTGAAGCTGTGGTCAAGAATTTTGAGAAGCACTGCCTACATTTCTGCACCAGCCAGACACCTTAGCATGCCTTTGCCCACGTGGGTCCTCCTATGAGGTGCCCTCCTCCTCGACTCCCCTTGTCTAAGTCATTCCCACCCTTCAAAGCTCAGCTCAAATGCCCCCTTCGCCAGGAAGGCTTCCCTTTCCTCCCCATTCCCGGGGGACCTCTCCCTCTGGCTCCTGTAGCTCTCTGTCTCAAGTCCTCCTGTGGCAGCTGAGCACACACTGCCCCGTAGGATGGGTGACCAGGCTTTCCGACCAGATGGTAAGCTTCTCTACGAAGGGGCCTGGCTGAACGTGGGTTCTAACAGTCTGTGTGGCCTTCACACGGAAGGGCTGGAACCAGACTTATAACAATAACTAGGATGACACTGTTGCTGGTATCCGTGGTCATGTGCTGGTGACAGTAACTGGTGGTCATTGTAGGGGACCGTTTTCACGCTCATGTGGCCACTTTGCATCCTGCAAACTCTCTTCCTAGATTCGCGGTGTCTCCCACTCTACGAGTCCTGCTCCACTGAGGCAGAAATCAGAAATTCACTTTCCAGGGGCTTCCCTGGCGGTCCAGTGGTTAAGATTCTGCACTTCCACTGCAAGGGGCACAGGTTCGATTCCTGGTCGGGGAACTAAGATCCCACATGCCACATGGCGTGGCAAAAAAAAAAAAAAAAGAAAGAAATTCACTTTCCAGCCTCCCTTGCAGCTAGTGTAGCCGTGTGATCTCCCGTCCATCGATCAGATGCAGACACAGGGTTCTGACAGGGAAGAGGCACTGGCAGACTCGGTGCAGATGTAGAGTAGGATGGAGAGACAGCTGGAGTCCAGTGGCAGCAGGGGTGGGGTCCCGGCAGGGGCTTCCCTGCCCACCTTGGTGGTGGGAGCCTCCATACCTGTGTTCAGTGACAGTAGCAGAAGCCTCGCCACTAGCCCTGGGTGCTATTCTAGCCTCCAAGTCTGATTCTATGGTGCCTCTGGGAAGTTTGTGAGTTACCATAGGCCCCTTATTTCAGGTTTATTGAAGTATAACTGACATCCGGTAAAATTACCCTGTTTATATGCACAGTTCTATATATCTTGACAAACTTATACAGTCTTATAGCTGCTGCCACAGTCAAGATGTAGAACATTTTTGTCACCCTCAAAAGTTCCCAAGTGCCACTTGGTAGTCGATCCTGGTGGCGTGCTAGAGCTGGCTAGCGCTACCTTGTGAGAGTCAATTGTTGAATTTTCAGAAACTTCACAAGCTGATTGTTAAACACAGCCCTCATTAAATGTTAAATTGTATAAACCTACAAACAACTTATATTAAAAACAGCCGTAATAAACTCATTACTTCCTAAACACTTCGCTACATTTTACTATTTACGCTTGCGAGATTATGTTTATTGCATCAGTTTGGTAGAAATACTATGTAATGATAGCTCTTCTCAACTCTGAATTCAGTGACCTCATGTTGGTGGGGGTATTTGCACCAGAGAAATTGTACTCCTTATACAAAAATTAACTAAAAATGGATCAGTGACCTAAACATAAGAGCCAAAACTATAAAACTATTATAAGAAACATGAGAGTACATCTTCATGATTTCAGATTTGGCAATGGAATTCTTAGATTTGACACCAAAAGTGCAAGCATAAATGAAAAAAATAGATAAATTGGACTTCACCAAATTAAAAACTTTTGTGCATTAAAGGGCATTATCAAGAATGTGAAAAGACAACCTATGGAACGGGAGAAAATATTTGCAAAGCATGTATCTGATAAGGGTGTAATATCCAGAATATCTAAGGAACTCTTACAACTCAACAACAGAAAGACACAAAATCCAATTTTAAGTGGGCAAAAGAATTGAGTAGACATTTCCCCAAAGAAGATATACAAATGGCCAACAAACATATGAAAAGATATTCAATACTATTCATTATTAAGAAAATGCAAATTAAAACCCAGTGAGATGGGTTTCCCTGGTGGCACAGTGGTTAAGAATCTGCCTGCCAATGCAGGGGACACAGGTTCAAGCCCTGGTCCGGGAAGATCCCACATGTCGCAGAGCAACTAAGCCTGCGCGCCACAACTACTGAAGCCCACATGCCTAGAGCCCATGCTCTGCAACAAGAGAAGCCACCACAATGAGAAGCCCACTCACCACAACGAAGTGTAGCCCCCACTCACCTCAACTAGAGAAGGCCTGCGCGTAGCAATAAAGACCCAATGCAGCCAAAAAAAACACAAAAATTAAAATCTTTAAAAAACCCCAAAAAAACCCAGTGAGATACCAGTTCATACTCACTAAAATGGCTATAGTTAAAAAAAGGGAAAATAACACATGTTGACGAGGATATGGAGAAACAGGAATCCTTGTACATTACTGGAGGGAATATAAAATGGTGCAACCACTGTGGAAAACAGTTTGGTGGCCCCTCAAAAAGTTAGACATAGAATTACCATATGACCCAGCAATTCCTTACCTAGGTATACATCCAAGAAAAATGAAAATATACATCTACATAGAAACTTGTACGTACATGATTATAGCAACATTATTCATATAGTCAAAGGGTGGAAACCACCCAAATATCTATCAATGGATAAACTGATAAACAAATTACTGGAGATCTGTACAATGGAATATTATTCAGCAATGAAAAGGAATGAAGTACTGATACATGCTACAACTTGGGTGAACATTGAAAACGTTATGCTAAATATAAGAAACCAGACACAAAAGGTCACATATTGTATGGTTCCATTTATGTGTAATATCCAGAATAGGCAAATCCATAGAGACAGAAGGCAAAGCAGTGGTTGCCAGGGGATGGTGGGGGGAGGATGGGGAGAATTTGATGAGTATGGGGTTTTTTTCAGGGACGATGAAAATGTTGTGAAACTAGAGAGAGGTGATTGTGGCACAACACTGTGAATGCACCAAACACCATTGAATTGTACACTTTAAAATGGTACAATTGTATGTTATGTGAATTTTACTCAAATAAAAAAATATATGTGCTACACATCTTTTATATCAGTAAGATTTATAATAAGCATATACATGGGTATACACATGTATACCTATATACACATACATACATTTACATACATATATATATATATATAGAAAATCTCTCACTTGTCCTGAGCTGGTTGTTAAACATTAACAGAACATCACTGATGCTGTTGAATCCCCTCCTCTATCCCCAGCCTCCTACAACCACTCATCTGATTTCTTTTGCTATAGATTTGTCTTTTCTGGAATGTCATATAAATTGAATTATACAGTATGTAGCCTTTTGAGTCTGGCTTCCTTAACTTAGCATAATCCTTTTGAGAGTCATCCATGTCATTGCATATACCAGTAATTTGTTCCTTTTTATTGTTGAATAGTATTCCATTGAATGGATATACCATAATCTGTTTATCCATCCACCTGTTGATGGACATTTAGGTTGTTTCCAATTTTTGGTAATGAATAAAGCTTCTATAAACCTTCACATATACTTTGTTTGTTTGTTTGTTTTTTTGGCAAGGACATATATCTCAATTTCTCTTTGGTAAATACCTAGGAGTGGGATTGGTGGGTCATGTGTTAAGTATATGTTTAACCTTACAAGAAACTGCCTAACAAGTTTTCAAAGTGGATGCATCATTTTGCATTCCCACCAGCAATGTATGAGAGTTCCAGCTACTCTGCATCCTTGCGAGCATTTTGTATTGTCAGTTTTTAAAAATTTGAACCATTCAAATAGGTGTGTAGTGGTATCACATTATGGTTTAAATTTTCATTTTCCTAGTGACTACTGATGTTGAGCATGTTTTCAAGTGCTTATTTTCCACCCATATACCTTCTTTGGGAAAGTGTCTATGCAAATCTTTAGCCCGTATTTTTATTGGATTGTCTCTTTTCTTATTTTTGAGTTTTGAGAGTTCTTTGTATATGTGGCTACCAGTCTTTCATGAGTTGTACATTTTGCAAATATTTTCTCCCAGTCTGTGGCTTCTTTTTTCATCTTCATAACAATGTCTTCAAAAGCAAACATTTTAAATTCTGATGAAGTTAAATTCATCAATTTTGGTCTTTTATGATCTGTGCCTTTGTCTTAAGAAATCTTTACCTAATCCCAGGTCTTAAAGAATTTCTCTTATGTTTTTTTTTCTTGGAGTTTTCTAATTCTAGGTTTTACATTTAGATGTTTGCCTAATACCTTTTTATAATACCTTTCCACTTAAATCAGAGTGGGTTCTGTTGTCTGCAACTGAGAACACAGGCCGGTATGGAAATGATGGTGTTGGTGGTTATGGTGATGGCACTGGTGTTGATGGTCTGGCTGGTGGGGACAGTGGTTCTGGCAGTCATGATTTGACGATAGTGTTGGTGCTGCTGTTTAGGATGGAAATAAGGGAGGTGTTGTTGATCAGTTTCTAAGTGAAATCCTACTGTGGTGCAAAATCCATGGCAGCCCTGTCCACTCTAGACAGAGTTACTGTTTGTCACCAACTTGTCCCTTCTCATTAAAGATCCATGCAAATTGCAAACTCCAGTTTGTCAATCTCTTATAAAATGAGAAAGATGGAAATTTGGGTGAACCTTAAAGTTATTCCCAGGAATGTACTAGAGACATGCTTGTAGAAGTATTCAGAGGTGGCCATATAATGGTGTCTGTTGCATCATTGTCTATTGTAGGAAAAAAAAAAAAAAAAGAAAACAGCCTAAATGTCCACCAGTAGAAGAATAGTTAAATAAAAAATGGTATATCAATATTGTGGAATATTATGCAGCCTTCCAATAGAATGAGATAGATCCTATGGAATTCCATGGAAAGGTACCCATGATATATTGCTAAGTGCAAAAAACAAATTGTAACAACATATACCATCTCATTTTTTAAAAAGTGTATACAGATGTTGTGTGTTTGTACCTGCAAAGAAAATGTCTGGAAACACACAAGAAACTATTAACAGTGGTTCCTCCAAAAGAGACTCCTCACCTCACATGCTTCTGATCTGTTTGAATTCATTGCCTTGAGCAATTCCTACTTTAATCTAAAAAGAAAACACACACAATCACACATACACGGTGGGGTGGGGAGAGATTATTCTTTTTATTTGAGAAATGCGGGAATAGAGGCATGGGGTGGGGATGTTGTTCTGACTTGCCCAGGTGGGTGGTACAGGGAGCCGGGGGGCAGGAACTGGCTAGACAGGAGTCCTCCTGTCTGGTTTTCCAGTCTCTGCCTGACCCCTGCCTTCCTCAGAAGCCAGCAGTCCTGAATCCTTGCCTGTCCTGGGGCGGAGCTGACCTCTGAGCGCTGGTCAACCACAGAGGTGGGACAGAATGTTACAGCCAGGGCCAGCCGGTGGCTTTGCCTCTGGTCTCCCTCTGTGGCCTTTCTCATCTCCCCAGGTGGAGGTTCCCGGAGCCCTGAGGAATGTGGCCTCACAAGCCCAGTGAATACTTCTTGCTGGCTGAGGCGGAACGCTGTGTAGACAGGTTAGCTGAGCAGCGCTGAGGATGAGGAAGACGGAGGAGCGTTTCTTGACACGTGGCCTGGGGTCCACCTGCATCAGGAGCCCCTGGGAAGTGTGTTAAGAATGCTGACTCCTGGGTTCCACCCCAGGCCCGATGAATGTGAAGCCCCAAAGGAGGAAATAAAATCTTGGGTTTGATGGGATCTGGCGACAGCAAACACTATGTGAGACGCAGCTCAAAGCTCTAGTTCTCAAGCCTGGCTGTTGGTCAGAATCACCTGAGTGCTTTAAAAAATGCAGGTGCCCAGGTGCCGCCCCAGAGACTCTGATTTAATTGGCCGGGGATGTGGCCTAGGTTTTGGTAGTTTTTCAAAGTGCCCCTGGCCCCCAAAATTGCCAGTCTTCCTTTCCAGTGACACCAGAATCTCTGGGCTGGGACCCAGGCATCCAGATTTTTTCAAACTCCACAGATGATTTGGATGTGCAGACACGCTCGAGAGCCGTTGGTGTGGAGCCTCAGTACTCAAAGCGTGGTCCTTGTAGGAGCAGCGTCAGCATCACCTGGGGACTTGTTAGGAATGCAGAATCCCAGGCTCCAACCCAGAGAGATCCCCTGCATCAGAGCCTGCATTTTATCAGGATCCCCGGGTGATCCGTGTGCACATTACAGTCGCACAGAATTATAGAGAAGCTTAAGAGGATTTAGCTGAAGCAGGACAAAGGCAGGGGTTCCCAACATTAGGACCACTTGGGAGTTTTAAAAAAATCCTGTTGCCCACGCAGGACCCAGGCCACTTCAAACCTGGGCATCAGTGGTTTTAAGGTCCCCAGATGATTCCAATGTGCAGGGCTGAGGACCACTTTGCAGAAGGTGTAGCTGCAGCAGGGGTGCAGGATAAGGGCAGTGTTTGAGGAGGTGTTCCCTTCCCAGTTAAGGGCTCCCGTGGGGTCAGCCTGGATTTCATTCCATGTCCCACATCCTGTAACCTGGGGCAAGTTAACTCCTCAGAGCCACAGCCTTCTCATCTGTAAGATGCGAGTACCGACAGTGCCTGCCTCCAAGGGTGGTTAGGATGAAGTGGGGGTAAACCAGGACGTCTGACTCTCAGTAAAGTTCTTCATGTCAGCTACGGCTTTTGTTATTATTTGGCAGAATTTCCGGTATGTTCAGTGGAGCACAGAGGGTTAAGAGCAGAGAGTGGGAAGGCAAACCCACCACACCAAAGTGTGAAGTGCGGGCCCATCACTTAACCTCTCTGAGCCTTGCTTTCACATCAGCACAGGGAACTCTACTCAATACTCTGTAATGACCTATATGGGAAAAGAATCTACAAAAGAGTGGGTATATGTATATATATAACTGATTCACTTTGCTGTACACGTGAAACTAACACAACATTGTAAATCAACTATACTCCAATACATTTTTTTTTTTAAATCTCAGTAACAATAATAGTGCCCACCTCTGGATATGGTCACCTCTCACAGGTGTCCGCTCACATCCTTGCCCACCTAGAGGCTATACATCCCAAACAGAAACAACTCCCTTTCATGTACCGAGAGACAGAGGATATTTTATTAAAGATTTCTTAGGGAGTCAAGGAAGAAGGTCTTCTCGTCATGCCCCCAGTGGCAGAAACTTTTCCGAGCTGTCCACTGGAAATCACTGTTTTGTTGCTCCAGGTTCCTGTGCCCTGCTGGCCGCCGCTTCTCTCCTGGTCCTCATACAGCCTCTGGAAACCCTTCTGAAGAGCTATTCTACAAAGCCACACCTCACCCATCTCCCTTAGCAAAACAAGAGTTACCTGCCAGGCACTGTTCAGAGCGCCTTACGCTGAGAATCTCATCCAGAATTCACAGTCATCCTAGGAGGTAGATCTATTACTATGCCCATTTTGCAGATGAGGAAACTGAGGCAGAGTTCTGGAAACTGTCTCAAGGTCGCAGCACTTGTAAGTGTAGAATCACCATCCTAATCCAAGCTTGGCGCCTGTCCCTTTAGTCCCTCGAATGTCTCCTGGGCTGGGGTCCCTTTCGGTCCACACAGGGTTAGAGTGAGGAGTAATTTGAGCTTGTTTCATACAGTATGTTCGGGTAACAAATATTTATTGAGCACCGACTATGTGCCAGATCCAGGGACACAGAGCTGAGCAAACAAGATGTGGTCCCTGTCCTCATAGAAACAGTCCGTTAAACTGTTTGAAAAGAAAAGAAAAAGCCCCACCTAGATCAGGAGGGGGACAGGCATTGTTTGCAGACCCTCTAAGCTTTGTGGGGCTGCTTGGCTAGTAGCCAAACCTCGCCCCCTCCCCACAGTTCACCCACAGAGTCAAGGGGAGGCAAGCCCCCTCCTCCCACCGACGCTGGATGGTGGGATTGGTCTCTGGTGAGAGAAGAGCAGAGTGGGGTCACCTGACAGCAGCATCTTTGTCCTCAGGTGAGCTGCAGCCCCAGCCCAGACCTCGGCAACTGCTCCCCTTCGACTTCCTCCCTGCCTCCCCCTCCCCAGATGCTGGTAATTGGTAGACAAAGGAGTTTCAGACAGTTGGGGACCTGCGTCCTTTGAGTCCCTGAAAACATGCTATCATTAATTAAAGACTTTGGCTTCTGCGGGGCCCGGGCCTGCCTGTTTCTGGCTGGGCCTCAGACTCATGTCTCTCCAGTACTCTCTTCTTGCTAAATTTTTCAGTGTTTTTAACATCAGACTGATGTTACGTATAATTACCGACTTTGCACCCAAATTATATTTGACATGGCTTGTGTGGGAAATTAGACCATTTCAGCGCCTACAAATTCACCTGGGGAAGCCAAGGCAGGCATGAGGGTGTGCTGAGGGGAAGTCATTTAAATATTACATGCACCCTTGTGAAAATGCCAAAACTCCTGAAACTGCCAGGAAGAATTTTATCTCCCCCTCCCTTCCCCACCGACCCACCCAACCCTGACTTACTGAGTATGCGGAGGGTCCGGAAGCAGGGCCCTGGGGGTAAGGGGCTGCAGGGGGAGGGGACTTTCCACTGAGGGGACTCATAATGATGACCTGGTTTGTCGGGGGAGGGGCCTCCAGGGATGCCTATGGCGGCCCTGGTGTCACCTCCGTGGGGAGGGCCCATTGCGGTGCTGTCTGTCTGACTGTCTGCCTTTCCCCTCTCTCCCTCCTGCCTCTGATCCATCTGTCCCTGTACCAAGGGGGCCAAAGCTCCTCCCCCTTACCCCTGCCCTGGACGTGGAGGAGGGTAGGGGTGGGGAGATGGTGGGGTGTGGGAACTCATGGGGCATGCCCAGAGCCCAGGCCCTCCCAGGATGCTAAGGCGGGGGCCCCATGGGCCAGTCTAAACAGTAGCCCATCTCTAAAGTCCCCTTTGGGTTTTTTTTGTGTGTTTTGTTTTGTTTTGGCCATGCTTCGTGGCATGCGGGATCTTAGTTCCCTGACCAGGGATGGAACCTGGGTCCCCTGCAGTGGAAGTGCAGAGTCTTAGCCACTGGACCGCCAGGGAAGTTCCTGAAGTCCCCTTTGGACCAGATGGGCCCTCAGGAGTTTTGCTTTGTCATTTCAATTCAATAGATCCTAAATACCTACTATGTGTTGGGCATTAGGGATCTAGAGAAGAATGAAATTCATTAATTCAACAAATGATTATTGGGTACCTACTGGGTATGTATGTGCCAAGCACAGTGCTATGCACTGGGAATATAGACATTGAAAAGATTCATTCATTCGTGTGTCCATTTAGCGTATGCTAACTAAGAACCTACGATGTGCCAGGTGCTGCGCCGGGTCACAGAGATGAAGCAGGCTCTGCCAACCCTTAACTGCTTGCAGTGAACTTGGGAAGACAGACTTCCAGGCAGGTAAACCCAGACTCACTGTGTTTATCGGCCTGGAAGGCCAGACCCCGCCCCAGCTCTTTCCTTGCTGATGGAGGCTGCCCGGTGGAGGGAGGGAGACCCTGCCGGCTGCTGGCACTGCCACCTGGACCTGTGAGTCTGACGACAAGGCAGGGGCTCTGCAGCTGACAGGCCACCCCGGTCCCGGCCCATGAGGGTGGGGAGATGTAGGGCCCAGCCTGGCAGCGCCTGGGAGGGAAGCCTCCTTTTTTCCCCCTCCCTGCACATCGATTGCTGTCTTAGACTGCAAGAGGACAGCTGGCCCTTTTGTGAGCTTTACCACCTGCTGGGAGACATCCGGGCTCCTTCAGAGGCAGGGGCGTGAGAGCAAGGATGGGGGAGAAGCAGGCTTGCTGCTGCTCCCTTTCACCAGTGCCTAGGCAGGTCTAGCCCCTGAGAGAAGGCAGCCAGAGGCAGGGACCCTCAGCCCGGAATAAAGGGGCTCCATGGGGATACACCCCCTGTACCTCAGAGCCTTCCAAAGTTACGGAGGGGCCCTGGAACCCCAGCCTTGGGTGGGTGCAAGGAGGGCTGGGTCTGGGCGGCATCCTTGGTGGACCATCCAGGAAGTCCTAATCCAGGGTATCAGCTTCTGCCCCTGCCTGGCGACTGGACCCCCAAGGTTTTCTGTCTTCTCTTCTCTCTATTCCCTGCTATCCTTTTCTTCCCTCCTGCACCAGGGGAAGTCAGCCCCATTAGCCCAGTATTCAAGATGTGCGTGATCTCTGTAGCCAACTGTGTTTTCCAAATACGCTGCCACAATGTCTCTCATCCCACAAGTTCTTACAGTGTGATACTGACAGTCCTCCCAGTGGCGGGGTCTGTGTCCTTCCCCTTGAATCTGCGCAGACCTTTGTGATTGCCTCGACCAATGGAGCCTGATGGCAGTGACAGTGTGTGACTTCCGAGGCTAGATCATTAAAATTCCATGCACTTCTGACTTGTTCTCTTGGGACACTAGCCTTTGGAACCTAGCCCCACGATGCTGTGAGGAAGCCCAAGCTAACCCACGTGGAGAGACCACATAGAGAGGTCACGTGTGGGGTTCCGGCCAAGAGCCCAGTGGAGGTCCCAACTTTAGTGGTCAGTTATCCCCACCACACCGCAAGCTCCTGGTGTGCAGGCCGCAGGTCCTGTTCTTCCCGGGTACCCTTGTCTCCTGCCCAGACCATCACCAGCTGTGTCTGGCACAGAGGAAGTGCCCAGGAAAAGCTTGTTTGACTGATTGGAAGGCACAGAGAATGCATGCTGTTCCCAGCAGCCTGGGGAGCCCTCCCTCAAGTTTGGGTTCCGCCCCCCGCCTGCATCCTCTGAGCTCTCATTGTACAGATCACTGTTGGACAAGCGGGCCTGATTTGGATGCTGAGTGACCTGGGGTTGGGCTTTTTCCTCTCCGGGTCCCAGTTTCCCAACCTGTGAAATGAGAACGTTGGAACTGGAGGGTCCTCCAGCTCATTTGCTCTGGGATCCTTTGAGAGGGGTGAGGCAGCTTCTCCACCACTGACCTAATAACAGGGAAGGAGGGGGGATGGGGGTGGGAGAAATGGGGTGTAGCGAGGAAGTTCTGCCTGGCCATCTTGGTTCCTTTTCACAGCCTTTGTTTGAAGCCTGGTGACCCTCAGCAAAATCCAGCCCTGGAGTGCTGAACTGGGGCATGATGGAGGGTCCCTTGGGATCAGGAGCCCTCCAAGGGCAGGGCCAGGACTGCAGCAGGGCAAGAATGCGGGTTTGGAGTCTGCCTGCATGCATGCAAGTCCTGCTTCTCCCCCTCACTCGTTGTATGACTCAGGCAAATCACTCCACTTCAGCAAGCCTCAGTTTTCTCATCTGAAGAATGGGAGTAGCAATAAAGCAGCCACCGTGGAGAACTCCTGGGAGGATTTGAAGACTGAGATGGGACAGGCAAAGGGCTCGGCACGGTGTCCACATGCTCCATGGCCAGTAACATAACGGAAGCCCCATTAATGAGAACCTGCCAAGTGCCATGGGCCAAGCGTCACACATTCCCATGATGTCAGTTCCCACCAGAAATCCTGCTGTTTTATAGGGGAGGGAATAAGTCGCAGAGAGGTGGCATGACTTGTCCAAGGCCACACAGCCATGAAGAAGTGGGGCTGGAAATTAGAACCCAGTTCTGTCTGATCCCAGAGATCCTATGGTCTCCTGTCCTTGGGTACCTCCATGCAGGGCAGGGCCAAGAACTGCAACAGCTGACACCGCTGCACGAAGAGCCAACCTCAGCACTGCCCATGATTTTGTTGATGGAAGAGAGGAGTGCGGCCTCCCTGGGCAGACTCTCTAGCCCCAGGGCTAAGCCCCTGCTGAACTCTCCAGGGGGATCCCCGAGTGAGCGCCAGGATGGCACTTGACAGGCAGCGGCTGTGACAGGGGTAACCCCACCAGGCTGGAGACGGGCTAAGAGGGGCAGGATTTCCCCCAAGTAACTTCCCCAGGCAATTGGTGGTAATCACAGCCCTCGTCAGGGCCCTCCCCACCCACGAGCACAGCCCTGCTCCCGGCAACCTTGACTCCCACACCAGGTATACACATGGGCGGACCCCCAGCCCTGTAGACACATCGGTACATGCATAGCTGCGTTCACAGGCTCATGTGTGCGTGCCCACCACGTGTGAGGATGCACAGGTGACTCCCTGGGCTGGATATCCACAGGCACGTGTGGCCTTGCACATTCAGGGCCTTGCACACCTGTCCAGGCTCAGCCCTGATTCCTGAGACCACCTGGGCATGTCTACATGGATATGGCCCCCGGTGCTCCTGGGCTGTGTGTGTGTGTGTGTGTGTGTGTGTGTGTGTGTATGTGTGTGGTGAAGAAGCTGGTGTGGGGTCTTGAGAAGCAGATGGTCCTGGAGCTGACGCTACTATCAAAGCCACAGATCCTCCCTGTGTTCTGAGCCTCATTCAGTCCTGGGGACAAACCCACCCATCAGGTATTAAGATAGTAGCTCTTATTATTCCTCATTTCAGCAATGATGAAACAAGAGGCCCAGAGAGGTTAAATAACTCACCCAAAGCCACACAGCTAGATTAGAGTCAGGCATCTTGGCAGCTCAGAGCCCAAGGCCCTAACCACCAGGTGATGCTGCGGCCGTGGGTAGGCCCTCGAACCCTGTTCCATCACAGCCTCTGCCCTCCCCTCTGCTTTGTAGCCCTCAGTACTTTAACATTCTGTGCTGGTTAAACACACCATGAATTTTTGCTATTTGCTTTTCTGCCCCTTCCCCTCTCTCTCCCCACCTGTCACCACCCGAGTACAAGCCCACTGACTTTCAAACAGGCATTTGTCTTGTTCCCTCTGTATCCCCAATGTCCTGCTGCATGGAAGGGACTCAACAGATATGTGTTGCGTGGAAGGACTTGATGCCTGAATGGACAGGGTCATCTAGCCTTGACATACAGGACCTCTTGCTGCCCTGGGTTCTGAGGAGGGACAGGGTGTGATGGGCAGGAGGCTGGGGCCACTTGAGGGCTGCAGATGACATTCCTAGCTCCCCTCTCCGTCGCTCTTGTTCTCCCTCAGTGAAAGTGAAGGCATCTGAGCTGTGGCTGGTGGGCCTGGCTGGGGACTCCTGAGCTGGCACAGGGTGCCCTGGAGGTGGCTCCTCCCTGTTCTGTTCTTCCAGGGGGGCTGCCATGCCTGGGGCGGGGTGGCCTCTTGGGTGTATGCTGGCCCAGAAAGTGCCCAGCGAGACAGGTGGATACCTGTGCCTGGCCACTTCTCCCCTCTCTGGTATCCATCACACCCCATAGCCCCACCCTGCCCCTACTAGGTGCCCTGGTGCCCCCACCCACCACTAGGTGGCACCAAGAGCCCTGAGACAGTGGGGAACTCTCCCAGAAGGGCTCAGGGGCAGGGGGGGGGGGGCTTCCATTTTGGCACTGGCTGGACCTCCTGCCCCCATGGTCCTTCCCTTGAATGGCATGGCGGCCTCTAAGCCCTGTGCTAAAGGATTTTCATTCATTACCTTGCATTCCCCCACAAGCCTCACAAAGGCCCAATGAGGTAGACACCATTTCTGTTCCCATTTTACAGATGAGGAAACTGAGGCATAGAGAGGTTAAAGCAATGTATCCAAGTCACATAGATAATAAGAAGGAGAGCCAGGACTCAAACCCTGTCTTCCTGGTTCTTCTTAGCTACTGCTTCCCTAAAGCTCTCTCATAAGGGTCAGTGACCCCCAGAGTGAACCATGGGGTCCCAGAGCTAGCTGACCAGAGGCTCTGAGGAAGCCTTCAGAGTAGGGAGGCTGACTTGGAGGATTGGGGTGGGTTTGGGAGGGGAGAAGCTAGGGTCTGAGAGCAGGATGGAGGGGAGATTGATGGAAGAGTCATGTTCTCCGAGCAGCTGCCTGACCAGGGGTCCAGGAAATGGAGGAGAGAATACAGGAAAGGCCTCGAGGGGAAACCCAGGGTGGGAAAACAGAGCCAGCTTCCCCAGAGGGCCAGGAACAGGTGAGAGAAATTTGGGGGGGGCAGGAACAGGATGGGGGAGATGCTGTCCCAGGTGTTAGAGGCAGTGCTGGGTCCAGATGGTGCTGAAATCCGGAGGCCCTGTTTTCAACTGTGCAGGCTGCGGTGGGTCCAGCCCAGGTTGGGGCCCCTGGATCTGGTGGGGTGGTGGAGCCCCCAAACACGGGAAGCTGGGCCTGCCCTGGGAACTCTGGGGATTGGAGGAGGATAAGCCACAGGCTCAGATGTGCTCCAGCCTCAGCCCACTGTGACAGCCAAGTGGCAGCGCCGTCCATCCATCCATCCATCCTTCCATCTCCACATGTGGACTGTACATGCGCCAGGAACTAGGGACACTGCAGTGAACAAGACCAATGAGGTCCCTGCCTTCTTGGGACTTATACTCTAGTTTGGGGGAAATAGGCAATAAACAAGTAAATAAAACACAGAGAGATAAGACAAAAAGTGATGCAGGGTCAGGTTTAGATCGGGTAATCCAGGAGGACTTCTCAGAGGAGGTGGTATTTGATGTAAAGGGCCAGAAAAGACTTCCCAGGCAGAGGAAACAGCAGGCGCCCAGGCCCTAAGGCAGGAGTGAGCTTAGTGGCCTGAAGACACAGAGGGAAGGTCGGTAGATCTGATGCAGAGTGAGCACTGGGCAGGGGGCGGGAGAGGAGGTGACAGAGGAGGGCAGGGCCAGATGGAGGAGGACCCTGCCAGGGCCAGATTGTTTCCTAAGTAGG
Organism: Balaenoptera physalus; assembly: GCF_965194825.1. NCBI lineage: Eukaryota > Metazoa > Chordata > Mammalia > Artiodactyla > Balaenopteridae > Balaenoptera > Balaenoptera physalus. Next base: position 187,998,520 of record NC_138882.1, read on the forward strand.
ATGGAATATGCTTGGAGGGTGCTAGGAGAGACAAGATTTGGTTTGCATTTTGGAAGATTATACTTGTTGATACTGGAGAATGGATTACAGGGGGCAAGGGTGGGGCAGAGAGATCACCCCCAGGGAGCTAGGGGCCCACGCTGGTGACTGTCAGGCACCTGAGTAGCTGGTATCAGTGGAAGGGGCACTGAACTGGGACTCTGGTGCTCTGCCCTGGATTCTAGTCCTGAGCACATCCCTCACTGGCTATGTGACTTAGAGTTAACTGTCCCTGTCTGAGCCCCAATGTCTTTATCTGCAAAATAGGGACAAGAATAGCTTCCCAGCCTCCTTCCCCGGGATGCAGTGAGGGTCAGGGTTGGGGAAGGACAAAGAGCCAGAGCTTTATAAACCATAAGGTGCTAAGGTGCATCTAGAAGGTAGGAGTTCCCTGAGCCTGGGGTTACTTTGGGGGACAGATTTTTCCTGGGGGGAGCAGAAAAGGGGGTGACACTGTGATTGAAATCATCACTGGGGGTCAGCCCCCACCCCTGCTCTGGGCTCCCCAGTCTTCCGGGTCTGGGATCCCAGCTCAACTCTGATTCCCAGAGGTTGCCCGCACCCCTCCCCCACCCTCTGTCCCTCGATATATTTTTTTCTTGCATCTTCTTTTTAAAATAAAAATGCCGACCGCTCGTGGCTCGCTGATGTTTATGCCTCAGTAATACATTATGTATTATTTTGTTTTAAGCACAGCTTTTGCATCCTGACAGTAACAATAAAATGTGACTATGGGATTGCTAATACAGACAGACTAATGTTTCCATCGCCCGCCTCTTTTTTTTGCGTCCTAAGCACTTTTGAAAAGGCTCCTTTTATATTCCTAATAAAATTATAGCAAAATACATCGATTTACTGGAAAAGAGTTTAGGGTCGAGGTTGAGTTTTTTTCTCCCCCTCCCCCTGTGTGGGCTTCTTCCTCCCTCCCCAAAGGCTGATGAATATTCCGAATCAAAGCTTCTAAGTGCTTTTTGACCCTTGACCCCAGGTTGCATTCACCCGCAGTTGGACAGACTGCACTGATCACCTGGCCCCCAGCCAGCTTCAGGACAGGGCTGTGCGTGTGCTGAGGACTTGGGGTGTCAGGAAGCGGGGTGTGTATCTGTGCCGGGGCGTCCATGTGTTGAGGTGTGTGGGGCTATGTGTAAAGATGATTGCGGTCTGACTGTGTCTGAGGGTGTGTGCTAGCGTGTGTGCCCGTGTGATTGTTTCTGCGTAGGAGAGCTGGGGAGTTGTGGGTGTCGAGGTGTGTGTGCTTGTGTGTTACATTATTGGGAGGGGTGCGCTGGGGGCGGGATGTGGTGAGCGCTGGGCTGTGGGGTGTTTGTGGGCTTATGGATGGGGGGTCATGAGTCTATTTGGAAGACACTGAGGCCACTGATCATTAGAGTCAGGACTGTGTGGCAGTGCGGGGTGGGCTGAGAGGTAGCAGCTTAAGTCAGGGATCGTAACTGTATTTCTGTATTTGGTTCTTTTCAAATGCATGTTGCATGTTTTCCAAAAGACTACAAATCCAAGAGTCACTTTCCATCTGAAAAATGGGCTGTCACCTCAGCTGGCCACTGGTCCCTTTTCACTCTAGTGGTGTGTATATGTGCGTGTGTGTGTGTCTACACAGGGCTCTGTAAGGTCTCGGCGTATATGAATGGAGCATGCCGAGGGGTTCCGCATGTACGGGGACCACTGCCAGCTGTGGCTGTGCCGGGCTGGGGTGCTGCCTAAGCCGACAGGCAGACATCAAATCTCTGGAAGGACGGGGAGGGGCAACCCTACAGCTGCAGGTGGCCTCCTGGCAGGGGTGGCATCGGGGCAGCAGCCAGGGGAAGGGTCCCGGGCCACACAAAAGAGAAGCTGTGGATGAACAGAAGGAAAGGGGGCCCAGGGCGGGTGGGGGCCGGCACACTCATCACCTTGGCCAACATCAGCACCCAAGTCTGGGCAGTAGGTCCTGGTGGCCTGAGCAGGAGGAGGTGGCCTAAACCTGCCCTGGGTATGCACCTGGGGGCCCGACCCAGATTCTGGGGGCAGGGGCAAAGGCTCTCCTTCTAGCTCCTTATGTCTTGGTTTCCTGGGGCCAGACCCCACCAGCTTTCACCCTGCCCCAGAATCAAAAGTCTGGGAAATAAAGAGACCTTCCTACACCCCCTCCCCAACCCCCATGGTATCTCCCTTTAGGGAGTCGCAGCAGCAGATTCCCTGAGAACCTCAGGAGCCCCCTGGCCAGAGGGCTGCTTCCCGGGCATGGAGCGCAGGGGAGGAGCCCACAGAGAAGCCTGGATCCCCGGCGCCCCAGCCGGGATGAGCTGAGTGCCCGCAGCCCCGCCTGCCACTCCAGCTGAGCTGCCCTCCCTCCCCAACTCTGCCCCACCGCCCTCTCTGAGTGTATGTGGATTTGCACAATTCAGAAACAGGGAAGGAAAAAAAAAAAGGAATTGGGTTTTGTGTACTAAGCACTTTTGAGGGCAATCTGGGGCCCCCTAATCCAGAGGTTTATAACCTCCCCAGCTAATGCTCTCTGACACTGTGTTTTGATATCATTACTACATTATACTCACAATTTTTGAGTGAAAAAATACAGTACTTAGAAAGTCGAAATTCATAAATAAATTCATGTCAAACCGCACTTAATATTGATTTTGTTAGTGTTCAGATTCAATAATAAGGTACTGCGTGCATGAATATTTAAATATAATCATCATTTCTGCATCTCCTAATGGCCTCTGCTCCTCTACACTCAATTTAAACACAATTTAAAAACTATAATGTATTGAAAAATACTAGGATTTAGCAATAAATCATCATCGGGAGATTCCAGGCCTCTTATAGGGTGGCTCGATATGGGTTTCTCCGGGGACTGTACAATTAGATTCATGTTTTTAAACTTCTCAATTATCCATATACCATAATTTTATGTGAAAGTTTGTTTCGCTTCCCCCCCGGCCCGCCCCTGCCCCCTCCCCCCTCCGCCCCCTCCCCCAACCTCTCTCTGTAGGAAGCGGTAGGATATCGCTTAAGTGTTCTCTTAGCCAGAGTGGAGTGGGGTCAGAGGTGGCCGTCCTCAAACTGAATTAGAGGCCAGGCCTGCCAGAGGCAGCCGGCGCTGAGTCACTTAATCACATTATTTGGGAAAAATATAGGGGGGAAAGAGATAAAATGACTTAAAATGAACTTGCCAAGGAGGAAGTGGAGTTTTTTAGATTTACTTAAAAAGCAATCCTTGGCCTGATGAAATAGAGGCAGGGCTGCGGCAGGATGTGGTAAGAGCCAGCGGACGGGCTGGCCGGGCAGGCCGGGCGGGGGCCGGGCTGTGGGAGCAGAGGGCCTTCCAGCCTGGTCCCTGGGCCCCAGGCCTTCGTGAGGAGCCCCTGGGGATGCAGAAGGCCCTGGGGTGAGGATAAAGGGGGTGCCCTTGGGATGGGGGGAGGCTGCTGGGGTCCCTGCATCTGAGAGCCTGAAGGTGGGCTGGGGCAGTCAGCGGGGGAGGACAGGGTGTGGCGGGGTCCCTGGGGCATCTGGGGCCCGCAAGGTGCCCTGGTGGCGGAAGGCAGCAGCTGGTGCTGACAGATGGCTGTAGAAGCGGCACAGCAGCGTTGATGGATGACAGGAGTGGACGGGACCCAGGGGCCTGGGGGTGGTGCCCGCTGGCTCAGAGTGTTGAACTGCACCCCCAGTCCATAGAAGCGGTCATCCTCCACCCCACTTAGCCAGCACCTACTGGGTGCCTGGTGCTTTACACATAGCCCACGTGAGTCCCACATCCACCGTGCGATATGAGGCACGGTCATGCCCGTTTTATAGATGAGAAAGCTGGAGTTCAGAGTGGTGAAGCAATTGGTCCAAGGTCACACAGCTGGGACAACAGGAGGATTTGAACGCAGAGCCAGCTCACTCCAGAGCCAATGCTCTTTTTGCCTGGCTCCATGTTCGCTTGGAAGATACAGTTGGAGGGTGGGTACGATGTTGGCCCTGAGCCATGGCCTCTGACACGCTCCAGAGTTGCTATGCAGCTGTTTACAGCCCGGGGAGACAAGACCAACATCTGCCCATATGGCGAAGGGGCAGGGACTTGGCCCATCTTGATTCTGGAAACCTGTCTGGTCCCTGGGGAGCCAGGGAGGGTCATTCAAGGGATTCCGGAGCTGGACCTCTGGCCTTGTTGCTAAGGAAACCCACGTGTTGGACAGTGAGGGATGCCCTATGACAGTGATGTCCTTGGGACCACTCTGGAACCGACGGACAGGCAGCTGATGGGAGTGGACACCTGGTATTCTAGGTGAGGCTTTCCACACTGGACAAAAATGCCAGGACAGCAGCTTGAACTGGGGAGGGGAGGGCCACGAGAGGAGTAGCGCCCTGCTGCTTCATGAGCCCGGAAAGGACTGGCAGGAGGGTCCAAGTCATCACCAGGGATGTTTTCAGGTACATGGGCTGCAGTCCCAACCTGCCTCTCAGTCTCTGAGTCTTATTCTACATCTGTGAAATGGGGAGAAAGACAGCACTTCCCGGTGGTGTATTGTCCCGGAGAGGAAATGACACAAGCATGGTGCGTGGCCACAGTAGCCGCCATTACGATGTCATATCTGGGATCCGACTTGGGCTCTAGACCCCCAGAGAATAGGGTTTTTTTTCTGCTGGTTTGCATTGCCCCAGTCCCTTTGTGTGGGTTTGGGGCTGTGGGGCTGAATGACAAGAAACCTGGCCTCTGATTGGGTGACAGCCGGGTTCCCACCCCTGTCAGAGGCCTTTGCCGCGGGGGAAACCCGTAAGGCTGTGTCAGCAACTTGCCTGCTCCCAAGCCGAGGGCACAGGGAAGCAGGGAGGTCAGGAGAGGGGGCATCAAGGGCCTGAGCGCCTGGACCCGTGGCCCAGCCTCTCCAGCAGCCCACAGCTGCCGAGGCCATTAGCTCATTCATTCATTCATTCATTCACTCACTCTTTCAGCAAATACCTACTGTAATCCAGGCACTGTTCTAGGGACAGGGATATACAGCGAGCAAAGCAGCGCTCACAGCCCAAGACAGAGTCCCTGCCTTTTGCCATGAGCACTCTGCCTCAGTTTCCTCACCACTTTCCAACTCGCCTCCAGCCAACACACTTTCATCAGCTTCCCTCTTCCTGCAAACCTCAGTTTGCATATCTGTCAAGTGGAGCTGCTCAAGCAGAGTCCCTCCGTAGGGCTGCTGGGAGAACCTCACACGGCAGGCAACACGAAGGGCCTGGTGAACAGGAAAGGCCGTGCGGGACCCCTGAGAGCCCCGTGGACGGGTCCGGTTTCGAGGCCACTGACAGGCCGCTGAGGAGGCAGGCCATGCCCTGGTCCTCAGCCAGGGGAAGGGCCGGGCGCCTCCCTCCACCCTGTCACTCTGCATCCAGAGCCCGTTTTTTTCTGGAAAACAAGCGACATTCATCAAGAGTGACAGCCAGGCCCTAATGCAATCTCAGCTGGAGCCATGAATTGTAAATATGCTGCAGCGAGGAGGCTGATCCGTTAGGCCCCCAGGGAGGTCACACGCCCTGGGCCCCCGGGGGCGGGAGGCTGGCTCCTGGTCAGCGGTGGGAACACCTCGCAGACCCGGCGGGTCCGGGGCTCCCCGCAGTCACCCTGGGCCAGGCCCCAGCTGCCTCAGGGTCCTCGGGTCCTTGGGGTAGGGGCAAGGGTAAGGCTCCAGAGTGGGCGGAAGCGGGGGCTGGTTCCTGGTGACTCAGAACCTGCTTTTGTCCCTCTGTGAGATTCACAGGGAAAAAATAAAACTCCCAGGCAATTAACTGGAGCAAGTCAGGTGAGTGGGGCAGGGCGGGTGGGGACCTGCCTGGCAATCAAAAGGGCCCTGTCCAGGCCAGGAGCACTCACGTGACTGGGGGAGCCCTGCTCACTGCCACCCTGGGGGGCCCTGGGGCTCTGCCCCTCACCCCAGCAGACCCTGATCCCCCACCCCCATCTGGCCTCCTTCTAGCTGCCCACACACGCATGCCCGCATCCTCCACCAGCGAGCCCGGGCGGCGCTCCGTTCCCAGGGCTGTGCCGCCTCCGCACGTGCGTGCCTGGTGCTCCCAGCTCTGCACAGGTCTGTGCTGCCGCTCTCCATTCACTTGCGTGTGCCCGGGCCTCACGTGTGTCCCCAGCTCACTGCCAGCCCAGCCCTGAGTCAGGGCGTGCCAGCCTGCCTCTGGCACCCGGTGTAGCCTGTGTAGACTGTGTAGACGGGTGGGTTTGTTTTTCCCTGTGTGTTTTGGGTTCAGGAAAAAAAAAAAAAAAATCCCTAGCTGAGCTCCCCCTGGGGCGCTTTTCCCTGCATTTTTCTGCCCAGGTGTCAATAAAGGGAACGTCATTGTCTGTTTCGAATTCATTTGCACTTAACTCATCTAGAAGTTTTGCAAGAGCTGTTTGATGTCCAAGAAGCCTCTGAGCCCCCCACCCGTCCTCCCCACCCCTGTAATGAGCCCTTTAACCCTTGGAGACCCAGAGCCGCCTTTGGGCCTGAGTCAAAGATCCGCTTTCCCCTCCCCTCCTGGGCAGGGGAGGAAGAGTTCGGGATGGGGTGGGCTGAGGGAGTGCCATGGGTGGGGAGGCTCTGTCCAGCTGGCCGCTCCACCCCACATACCCACCTGGGCACCTTTCAGCACCCTCATCCCACGGCCCCAGCTCCTGCTGGGGGCAGGGCCTGTTGGGGTTCTGAGCCTCCCCCACTAATTAATGGGTGCCGGTGAGGACCGACCCAATCTGGCACCCAAATTAATCTCAATTACAGCGATTTGGTAACTGCAGCGCTAGCCAGCCCGACTGAGCTGGGATTTCATCACCGAGAATGGAGCCGGACAGCTCAGCCTCGATGTTCTCAGCGGGGGTGGAGTGGGGGGCTGGGTGGGGCTCAGGGGCTCCAGGCAGCCCAGCCTTTATCAGCACCATCAAATTAGTTCACACCAGCTAATATTCACACTGGCAGCCTGGACTCCCCACGCCCCCTCCTCAACCCAGGATCCGAGGAGGGTGGAGGGAGCTCCCCGTGGATCTCGGGCTGCCGTTCTCTGTCGCCACCTCAGCCCTCGAAGCCTGGAGAAGACAGTGATGGGCGAGCCAGATGGGGCTCAGAGGTGTGTGGCTCTGAGACTCCAAGCCGGGAAAAGTTCCAGGTTCTACGACCAGGGTCCAGCTGGGTTGCCTTCTTCTGGGCCCAGAGCTGCTGGAAAGCAGACGTGGGCTGATTACTCCTACAGGCTGCCAGCTCCCTGCAGTTTCTAAAGCCAGTTCCCAGCCAGTAACACTGGTTTGATCCCTGCAACATCCCACAGGGCAGGGCTGGGCAGGGATTATTAACTCCATTTTACAGAGAGGGAAGTAGAGGCCCAGGGAGGAGATGAGGCTTGCTCAGCGAGCCAGTGCAGGAGCCAGGGCTCAACCCAGGCTGCAGGACTTCTAGTCTGCTGCTCTTCCCAGGAGAACACATCTCCTGGGAGCAGGTCCCCCAGCCCCTTCAGCGCCCCACCTCCCACCACATGCCCCACCCTCTCAGGCTTCCTCCCTGCGCCTCTAGCTGTTCTAGCCCATTGCCATTTGCTCATTTGTGCAAACAGGTGGACTTCCCTGAGCCTCAGTTTCCTCATCTGTAAAATGGGTGTGAAAATAATAGTGCCTGCTCCCCTGCCCATCCTCACAGGGCACTTTTCACCTGCTAAAGCCCAGTGTAAATGTTAGGCGTTAATCGTGGTCTTTACTAATAGTGATGATGGGAGTGGAGGGTGTAGTCGAGCTGACAGCTCCTCGTCTGTTCCCCAGCCATGGGGCATTCCCTGTAACCGAAGAGGAGCAGGGGTGGTCACCCTCCCTGGGGTGGGGAGATGGCTCTCTCATGGTAAAATCCAGGCAGCAGAGGCCAACCGCCAACCGTGGAGGAGGTGCCTGGGGCTCTTCCTCCTTATCCCGGCCCAGCCCACGCCCACAGTCGAGACTTCTGGGTCATAACCCGCCAGCTCCGGGAGGGTGGAGAGGGCTCCTCGGTCTGCCAGGGCGTGGGGAAGACTCCTGAACCCATGAATGAATGAATCTGATCTAACTTCCCACTCGGGGGACACCTAACACGGCTTAAGCAGTTACACTCACCCTTCCCCTCACCTCCCTCCAGCCCCGCCTCCTGGGGGGCCTGTTCTGGGTCCAGCCTGGTCTGCCCCACCCTTGGCCACACCCCTGGGGTAACTCCCACCCACTCCTCTCCTTATGCTCAGGGTCTGGTTCCGCCAGCAGGGAAGGGGCCCAGAGCCGGGGATGCGGGTCTGCTGGGAGTGCTGGTGCCCGTGAGCCCCGTTCACTGCCCCCACTGGGCTGCCACCCCACTGGGGAGCAGGTACCCTGCAAGCCTCCTGCCCCACCCCACCCCCACTTCCCGCAAACACAGTGGCAGGTTGATTGATTTTGCGGGAAGAGCGGCCACAAGGCGGGGAGCCGGGGCGCCAGGGGTCCTCACTGCATTTGCTTGTGGCTGCGAGTCAAAGCTAGGTCCCTGTAGGCAGGGTGGAAGGTGTTCCCCAGCTACTCAGCCCAGCTGCGGGGGGCAGGGAGGGCCCTATGGGACCCACCACAGTGAGTCCTGGACCGTGTGGGGGACCCAGTAGTATTGCCCAGCCTCTGACACCTTGGGCTCCTGGTCAGCCCCTTAGAGGACGTGGCTGGCTGGGTTCAGGGACCAGGTTATGCCAGGACACATGTGCATTGGGAGGGGTGGTCTCCTCAGCCCTCCCTTGCTTGGTGGGAATTTTGTAGTGTCTCTCTGGGCAGGGCGTGGAGGAGTAGGGGGTTGAGGTTCTGCCTCACGCCCCCCTGTAGACCCCAGCCTGGCTGGGACTCTGGCCTTGTGATCCAGGCCCAGAGACCTGCAGAGCTCAATAGGGACCCAAGACACACACACACACACACACACACACACACACACAGCACAGCACAGCAGGATTCACAGGGACAGAGTCAGGTCCTCAAGGCATCACAGCCACAAAAATGAACACTTTACACAGATGTGCTCTGTTGCAGGATGGCACTCAGACAGATCCGTGTACCCCAAGAAGACACGTGGCGGGAATAACTGGCCCCCTCCAGACCAGTCTGGGTATGTGCACACAGACAACAGGGTCTTCAATGACTAGAAATGGGATTTTTCCTCCCTGTTCCTACTGGAGAGACAGGCAAACCGAAACCTAGGAAAGGGAAGTGATTCAGACTCCGGGTGAGTCAGCTCCAGAAAAACAGGCCAGTGCCCCTCCGTGTGTCACATTTGTCTCGGTGCCCCTGGACCTGGCACAGGTGTGCGTTCAGAGAAGCAGCTCTTTCTAGCAATGACTGAGAAGGGGATGACTTCTGCCTGCCCGAGGATCCTGGGGGACTTTTTGAGGAGGGGGTGGGCAGGGGGTCTTCAGAAAGGAGGAGAGCAGGAACTGGGGGATGGGACCCTGCGAGAGTTGGTGTCAGCTGAGTGCCTTGGCTTGGGCAAGCAAATGGAGGCACCCTCAGGGAGCGGTGGGCAGCAGGGATGCAGTGGGCTTCCTCATGGGGCATCTGCACCTGTCCAGGCTGTGCTGGGTGCCCTGTAAGACCTGGGGAAGCCCCCAGAGGCAGCCTGGCCTCTGGGGTTCTTGTAGGTCATCTGGGAGGACAAATCACTTCCCTCTTCCAATCATGAAACCATTGTGGAGGCATTGATAACCGCCCAAACCCAGTCTGGTAACTCAGTCCTTGTCACTGGCACTCAAGGGTGCTGGGCAGCCTTAGGCTTCCAGGGGGAGAGAGGCCCTGAGGATGGGGAGGGTTGGGGTTAGTGCAGAGGAAGGACATTCCAGATGGACAGAGGCTTGGCAAAGGGACCAAAAGAGGCAGACCCAGGCCCAGGCTCCAGATCCTGTGTGGGGAGTCTGGAGAGACCAGCACAGAGGCCCCACAGCGGGTAAGGGTGGCACCAAGCCCCCCCAGTGCCAGTTCATACCCAGGTATTCACCATGAGCTACTGTGCAGCAAAGGGCCCCCCTCTTACTGACAGCCATCACGGGTGCTACAGTAAGGGCTCTGAGACGTCCTGCAGGGGTGAAACTGCTTGTACTCCCTTTACCCTACCGTTGTCTCCTTTCTCTGACCCTGCAGAACTTATGTTTCAATGATCACCTATTAATGTGCTATTTGGAAAACTCTGACCTGAATCTTTAAAAACCCCCTTTTTCCTGATTACTAAAGCATTTCAGTTTTTCACTTTCATTGAAAGAAATCTAAAAAATAAAATAAGGAATAGGAAAGATTGTTTAGCTCTTTCAATACCTGATCACCCAGAAGGAGCAACTGTTAACACTTTGGTCCATTTCTTTTCAGTCTTTTTTTTTTTTCTCTGAATGTGTAGGGGTGTAGGAAGGTGCATAAAAACATGTAAATCTAAATTGGGATCATGTAGTTTTGTGTCCTGCTTTTTTTCCTGCATTTTTATGAATTAATACATATGAAAGAGTATATGTACATTTTAAAGAACAATAATAAAAAAAACCAGCCAGATATCCACAACTTAATTTAAGAATTACATCCTGTTTTTTCACTTAGCATTAGGCTCTGAACATTTTCCCATGCCATTAAATATTCTTTGAGAACTTGAGTTTTAATGGCTGCCTGGTATTCCTTCAAAGGGTGTACCATATTTTATTTAACAAATCTTATCTTCTTAGAAATTTAGATTGTTTCCAACTTTTTACTATTAAAATAACACAGTGATGAACACAGTCATATGTAAATCTTTGCCCATAATCAAAACAACCTCTCACTATTTCTTCATTTCAGTAGATAGAAGTTGAATTGTAGGGTCAATGTTTTAAAATAGTAATAGCCAACGTATGCCAAGCATTTCTTTGCCAGGCATTGGACAGCTTTAAATGCATTAGCTCATTCAAATTTACAATTCCACATGGTAGGTACTATTCTATTCTCATTGTACAGATGAGCAAACTGAGGGTCAGGGAAGCTAAGGGAATTGCCCCAAATCACATGATAGTAAATGGCAAAGCTGGGTTTTGAACACCAGCAGCCTGGTTCTAGAGCCTGAGCTCTTAGCCACTATGCCGTGCTTTGGTTTGTTCATTCATTCAACAATGTTTGCTGAGCACCTACTATATATGCCAGGCACTATTACAGATAATAGGTACACAGTAGTGTGCCAGACGGATAAAAATCTCTGCCCTACATTCTAGCTGGGGAGACACATGGTAAACACAATAAGTGAAATCCTTAGGTTTTTGGCAGTTAATAAGTTTCCTGGCCAAAAACAAACAAACAAACAAAAACAATAGAATGGGAACGCAGAGGTGGGTGTGCAATTTAAAATAAGGAGGCCAGGCAAGGTCTCACTGAGAAGGGACATTAGAGCAAAGTCTTGAAGGAGGAGGATGAGGGAGCTAGGCTGGGATCTGAGGGGAGGGCACGCCAGACAGAGACCTGCAAGTGCAAAGGCCCTGAGGCAACAGTGAGCTGACTGTCCAGGGAGTAGCAAGGAGGCCAGTGAGGCTAGACTAGAGTGGGAGGTAGAGGGTGGGAGCAGTGAGGTCAGAGAGGTAATGAAGGGGGTACAGATCTCGGGGCTCTGAGGGCCACTGTAAGGACACTGACTTTTCTCTGAGGGAGGTGGGAGCCATGAGGGTTCTGAGCAGAGCAGTGATGTGGTCCAGCTTACATCTAACGAGATCCCTCTGGCTACTGGGTGAAGAATCTCTGTAGAGGGCCAGGCTGGCGGCAAGGAGGTCCCTGTGACAGCTGGGCTGGAGATTATGGTGGCTCAGACCAGGCTGGTGGTGTGGGGTGGAAAGAAGTGGTTTCCTTCTGGATATATTTTGAAAATGGAGTTGACGGGATTTGCAAATCGCTTGTCTATGGAATATTAAAAAGAGAGAGGAATCAAGGATGGCTCCAAAGTCTGGAGCTTGAACCCTGGAGAGGGAGAGATGCATTTAGCACAGCTGAGAAAACCCTGGGAGGAATTCGGTTTGGGGAGCTAAGGCAGCCATCACTGCCAGCCTGATATCCTGTTCTTCTCCATTGGGTGTACAGGAGGATGGCACTTCCTGCCCCCTTGAAGTTAGATGTGGCCAGGGGATGAACTCTGGCCAGAGAGTTATGGGTGGGAGTGATATGTGTAACTTCCGGGCTGGGGCTTTAATCACTTCCGGCCCTGCTGGTCCCCTGTTGAGAATATCTCCAGAGCTTGGCCGAGGTAGAAGCTCTATCAGCCCGGGACCCTGAGTGACTCATGGAGGAAAGCCCTCTGTCCACCTGCCCTGGACATGTGTCATCACAAAGAAATAAATGTTTGTTGTTCTAAGACACTGAGATTTAGATGTTGTTTGCTAACACAACATAATTTATCCTATCCTGAATAATACAGGCACCTGTTAGTAGGACTGCCATGTAAGGTTGCACAGGTTGTACACTGTACAACGGCAGCATCTCCGAGGAGGTTTCATTATGATCATAGACTTGTCTAACTTCTAGATTCTGCACACGTGTGAAGGATTATGTCCTGTTGCAATCATGCTCGGGGCATCCCCTGAGGCTGCTCTTCTTGTTTACCAGACTCAGAGGCCTGATTTCCACTCCCTACCCCTACCCAACTCTAAACAGGCAACAGCCACCTCACAGAGCAGGGGCAGTGGAAGGACTATACACTGTGTGACTTGCCTTAGCGCCTGGGTACAAGCGAGCAAGAGTGTGGATACGAGCCCCAGCCAGGGCTGTCGCTCCCAGGAAAGTCTTCTGGGGCAGATCCAGGCCAAGCTGAGGGGATGAGCAAGGGGGCACAGCCACGCTCCAGAAGCTTCACTGCTTCCTAACGGGAAGCATATGCTCTGGCCACAGATTTAACAAGAAGTCTGATTTATGGACCTGCCATTCAGATGAATCTAAGCTGGATGCTACTGATTAAACCCCAGACCCAGTGCCCCCTCTACCTCTCCCCGTCCACCTCTCCCCCTCCTGCCTCTCTTCCCTCTCCTCCCATCCCCCTCCTTTATACAAGAGCCAGCCTGGCGTTCGATGCCTAGCAGGGCCTGGAGCGGGCCAGTGCATTCTGCTTTCTCCTGGCTGGCCTGCCCACAGTTGGACAGAATAATATGTAGTATGAAGTGGTTTTTTTTGTTTTTTGTTTTTTTAAATTACTTAAGAAAAGCACCTTCTCCTAACTTGCATGGGGCTGTACGAGTTAGAGGCAGCTCTGCCTATTACCCAAGTGAAGATGTTGAGTAGACAGATGTACAGACAAGCGCGGAGCTCTGGGGAGAGGGCTGAGCTAGAGATATACATTTGGGAATTGTCAGCATATATTGGCGTTTAAAGAGCCATGGCACTAGGGGGGATCACGGAGGGAGGGGGGCACATGGAGAAGACTCAGAAGACCAAGCCTCTGATATTGCAGAGGAGACAGGAAGGAGAAGCTGGGGAGAAGGGAGAGAACCAGCGGAGTAAGGAAAGCATTCCAAGGAGGACAGAGGGACCACCTGGGTCCAGGGCACTGAGGGGCCAGTAAATCGAGAGCTGAGAACTGACCGTTGTTGGACTTCACAATGTGGAGTCATTGGTGTTCTGGGCCAGAGCAGTTGCATGGGGGTGGGTTCAAGAGAGGATGGAAAGGGAAGAACCAGAGAATAGTGGGCTCAGGGGCACCTCTCACGGAATCTTACTGGGTAAAGGGCAGAGAATAGGGTGGTAGTTGGCAGAGAAGTGGTGTCAAGGGAAAAGCGATGCACGGGAGAAAAATGAGGTTGATGAGAAAGAGCCCTAAGAGGGAGAGTCACTGCGGCCAGAAAGTCCCCCATCCCTGACCCCCACCAGCAGCAGCATGTGAGGATGGCCTGTTTCTCCTGCATGCTCTACACCCCCGTGAAGCACTTCATGCCCCTTGCAGCCACCCCTTATGGGGTTTCCAGTCCCCTCCCCAGCTTGGGTATAGATCTCTGGGGGTCTCCTGTAGGAGCAGGAATTAGAATACAGACCTTGATAAAGCTGCAGATGGGGAAATGGAGGTCCAGAGAGGTTAAATAACCTGCCCACGGCCATGCAGCCGTTAAGTGGCAGAACTAGATTTCGACCACAATTATGCCCAACACCGTCCTCCAAGGATAAGTAATGGGGGACAAGAGGTCCTTGTCAAAGGTCCCCGTGGGCTCTGCAGGTTTTGCCTCCTGACTAGCTCTGGTGTTTACTCTTTCATTTACAGGTGTGCCAGTTGGGGCCACTACTGGTGCCAGGATCCCCAAGATGCGACACAGGGAGAAGCCCCCAAAAGACTCACAGACCACCCGGGGAGGTCAATCCTTGATCCCTGTGACTAGCCCCCAGCTTTCATGGGGGCTGTTCAGGAGGCCGGTGCAAAGGTGGGCACCCAACTGGGTCTGGGGGGTTCCCAAGGAATCTAGGCTTCCTTAGGAATCTACTTCCAAGCAAGAGCCAAAGAATGAGCGAGGTTCAGCTGGGTGAGGAGCGATGGGAGATCGGGTCCCTGCAGAGGGCACAGCACGTGCAAAGGCCTAGAGGCTGGAGACGAGTTCAGGAAACAGAGGAAACCAGCTGTTCCGAGCGGGCAATGGGGCGAGGTGGCGCTTCGGAGGCTGCTGCATCCCCTCCCCGCCAGCCTCGCCCCGCCCACGGTGGTCGCGCGGCCGACCGGCCAGGGCTTCTAATGGGCTGTCCGGCCCGCGTTCCGGGGAGTGGTCCCCGGCCGCGCTAATGTGCGGTCGCCTCTCCCGCCGGCAGCTGGTGCCCCCGCGCCGACCCCGGGCGCCGATCGATACGCATCAGGCGGCGGGCGGCCGGGAGCGCCCCCTTCCCCTGGGCGCCTCTGACGGTTGTTCCGGGGCCTCCCGCGCTGGGGGTGGGGCGGGGGCGGGCTGGACGCGGGGAGGGGCGCCCCGCGGTGGGACCTTCGGCCCCGCGCCCGCCCGGCTCCTCTCCGCCTCCCCCGGCTCGCTCAGACTCTCTCCAATCTCTCTCTGTCTCTCTCGCCCCCTCTTCAGGTTCCGTTTCCCCCTACATCTCCTATCTCTCTGTGGTCTGAGTCTCTTGGTCTCTGTCTCTCCGTCTCTCCCTATACAGGTCTTGGGGGGGACGGGTCAACCATCGCAGGCGGGAAGCTGTGGCCTTTGTCCACAGCCTGGGACAGTGGCATTGCAGCCTCCCACCCCCAGGCTCCACTTTCTAGCCGCTGGGAGCCTGGGAGTCCCAGGTGGCACCTCTGGGGACAAGGGCAAGGCCAGGGGCACTAGTCCTGGGACCCAGGACAGAGACAAGGGTGGGGGGAATGAGGCACTCGGGTGCCAAACTTAAGGAGCGCCCCCAAAACCTCTCAGAAACCAAGATAAATGATACTTTAATGCAATAGTCTTAAAAAGAAATATTAATGCCAAAAATTCAGTGGTGAACAAAATATCAACACTTTAAAGACAAGATCGGTAACCGCTGAACTGAGCCATGTTGGAGCCTGTGACAAATGAAAAATCAGGAATATGATCCTGTTTTATTCAAAATGTTGATATTTTGTCCATCATGGTTTGTTCACCTTGATTTTAAAGGAGACTGATAAAGGGGGTACTGCGACTGTGGGCAAGAGTCTATGGCCATGATCATGGTTAACTAGTTAGAAAGTATCAAATGCAAGCATCTTAATTATCTTTTTTTTTTCTAAACAGCTTTATTGGGATATAATTTGCATGCCATATGATTTATCCAATTTAATGGCTTTTGGTATATTCAGATTGTGCAACCATCACCACACCAATTTTGGAACATTTTCATCACCCCTAAAAGAATCCCTATACGCACTAGCAGCCACTCTCCATTCCCCTCAATCTCCCCAACGCTAGCATCCACTAATCTTTCTAGCTCTATGGATTTGCCTATTCTGTGTATTTGATATAAGTGGAACCATACAAGAGGTGATCTCTTGTGTATAGCTTTTTCACTTAAGTATAATGTTTTCAAGGTTCATCCTCGCTGTAGCATGCACCAATACTTCATTCCTTTATATTGCCCAGTAATATTCCACTGTATGGCTACACCACATTTTACTTATCCATTCATCGGTTGATGGGCATATGGGTTTCTACTTTTTTGCCATAATGAATAATGCTGTTACATACATTCATGTACAAGTTTTTGTGTGGACATAACGTTTTCATTTCTCTTGGGTATATACCTAGAGTAGAATTTCTGGGTCATATGGTAACTCCATGTATAACCTTTTGAGGAGCTGCCAGACTGTTTTCCAAAGTGGGTACACACGGTTACATTCCCACCAGCAACGTATGAAGGCTCTGATTTCTCCGCATCTTCACCAACACTTGCTATCATCTGTCTTTGATTATAGCTTTCCTAGTGTGTGTGAAGTGGTTATCTCATCGTGATTTTGATTTGCATTTCCCTAATGACTAATGATGTTGAACATTTTTTCACGTGCTTTTTGGACATTAGTATATCTTCTTTGGAGAAGTATCTGTTCAAACCCTTTGCCAGTTTTTCAAATACCTTAATTATCTTAAGTGGCATCACACCATGTTTATTGTTGTCACTTGCTTCTATGTACTTGACAGTATGCTATGGCGATCTCTCCATGATCTTTACATATTTTTATAGATCTACCTCACTATTTTTAAGTACCTATTCAAGGTTTCATAGTTCGGCTGTGCCATAAGTATTT
This sequence comes from Balaenoptera physalus, assembly GCF_965194825.1. Lineage (NCBI taxonomy): Eukaryota > Metazoa > Chordata > Mammalia > Artiodactyla > Balaenopteridae > Balaenoptera > Balaenoptera physalus. The sequence continues at coordinate 188,015,253 of NC_138882.1, forward strand.
ATCCAATCTCTGATTGATGGAGATACATTTTTTCAAAAATGTTTTCTATTGCAAACAAGATAATAACCATCCTTATACACATCTTTGTGCACCCAAGTGAGTCTTTTTGGTAAAGAAAGCCCTAGAAGTAGAACTGCTGGGTGAAATTTTTTTTTTAATTTCAATAGATATTAACAAATTTTCTCTGAAAATTTGACTCATGGACCCTTCATCAGCGTTGCATGACAGTGCTTTTTAACTGCATCTTTACCAACTCTTGATATTATCAGTCTCCTTAATTTTTGCCAATTTGTCAGGCAAAAAACAAACAAAAAAATCCATTGTTGTTTTAATTTTCATTTGCCTGTTACTGAGTGTGAACTTTAAAAAAATATGATTATTGGCCATTTAAATTTCGTCTACTGTGAAATGTCTGTTTATATCTTTTGTCCATTTTTCTAACGGCCTATTTTTATATATTCTGGCTAGGGATCATCTTTCTCCCAGCCTGCTGATGATCTTTTGTGACATAAAAATGTTAAATTTTGATTGCAGCCCTCTTCCTTTTTGGCTCCTGGGTTTCATGTCTTGTTTTTCCTACTCCAATTTTGTGAAAATATTTTCCTCTAATATTTTTATATTTAAAAAATGGAGAGATATATTTTGGATGTGATGACAATATTGAAATATAATAAATCCTTAAAAGAATTAATAAATCTAATGCAGTCTCAGTGAAGTTCTTGACATAAATTGTTGTCAAACATGATAGTCCACTTGTAGAGTTTGTATGAGAAAGAAAATGTGTAATAATATTGAAAAAAAATTCAAAGGTGAGTAGCCCTAACAGTTGGCAAAACATAAAGTCATAGTAATTACAACAGTGTAGTATTGGAATGAGATTAGATAAATCAATCAATGGAAAGAAACAGATGCATGTTTATATGAAAGTATAGTTTATGATAAAGATGACATTTCAAATAAACAGAATTCAATAAATGGTCTTGGTTCAAATGGCTATCCATTTAGTGGTGAATGTTTATTCATTTCTCCATCAAATATTTATGAATGCCTAACACAGGCTAGGCACCATGCATGTGGACGCTGCTGAGGTGGAATAGTGAATAAAATAGACAAAAGGACAAAAATTCCTGGCCTTGTAGAGCTAACATTCTCGTGAGAGATGCAGTCAGTCAAATAAATAGGTAAATTATATGTATTAGAAATAAAGGAGAAAATAAAAGAGGGGTAGGGGATGGGGAGAGAAATGGCAGTTTAAAGTAGAAAGATCGAGAAAGACTTCAATGAAAGGGTGATATTTCTGCAAAAACTCAAAGGAGATGAGAGCATTGGCCCTGTAGATATCTATAAGAAGGGCCGTCTGGGCTGAGGGAACAGACAGGGCAAAGGTCCTGAGGCAGGAACATGTTTATGTGTTTTCTGCTTCATGGACTTGAACTTTCACCCTGAGGGAGATCGGCAGCATTGAAGGGCTATGAACAGAGGTGTGACAGAAGCTTACTGATGCTTTCACCGGACCACTCTGTGATCTGGGTGGAGCATTGTTTGTAGCGTCCAGGGCAAGAGTGGGCTTGAGAAGACCAGGGAAGAGGCTATTTCATTTATCCAGGTGAGAAGTGTTGGTGGCTTGGACCAAGTGGCAGCAATGGAGGGAGTGGGAAGTGGTCAGATTCTGGATGTATTTTGAAGACAGAACAGACAGGATTTGCTGATGGATCGGATGGGGGACCAGAATTGGCTGGGAAGAAGAGTCAAGTGTCACTTCGAGGATTTTGATCTGAGCCTTGGAAGGCTGGAACTAACATTAATAGAGGCAGGAAGGCGGTGGGTAAAGCAGGTGGGGGGAAGAACAGGAGCTCAGCTATGGATGTTTGGAGATTGCGATGCCTCTCAGACCTCCAAATGAAGACTCTGGGTAGGAGTAAGTGTCCACCACTGAGACGTGAGATCTGGGCTGGAGATACACGTTGGAAACGGTCAGCGTAGAAACCTCTGCAGCCCCACACAGTAGCCAGGAGCCACACGTGGTTACTGAGCACTTGAAGTGCAGCTGGTCCGATCGAGATGTGCTGTATGTGTAAAATGCACACCAGATTTCACAGGCTTAGATGAAAAAAAAGGTACACTAGCTCATTAATGATCTTTTTATATTGATCATTTATATTGGAATGACAATGAAATAATTTTGGATATATTCGGTTAGATAAAATACAGTTATTTACCTTACTCTTTTTTTTTTTCATTCTTAAAAAATGTAGGGACAACTTCCCTGGTGGCGCAGTGGTTAAGAATCCGCCTGCCAATGCAGGGGACACAGGTTCGAGCCCTGGTCCGGGAAGATCCCACATGCTGCAGAGCAACTAAGCCCGTGTGCCACAACTACTGAGCCTGTGCTCTAGAGCCCTCGAGCCACAACTACTGAGCCCCCATGCCACAACTACTGAAGCCCACGTGCTTAGAGCCCGTGCTCCGCAAAAAGAGAAGCCACCGCAACGAGAAGCCTGCACGCTGCAACGAAGAGTAGCCCCCGCTCACCACAACTAGAGAAAGCCCGCGCACAGCAACGAAGACCCAACACAGCCAAAAATAAATAAATAAATTAATTAATTAATTAATTAATTTTTAAAAATGTAGGTATCCAAAAATGTTAAACTGCCTAAGAAGCTTACATGCTATTTCTATTGGACAGCATTGGTCTAGATGGTCATTAAAGTGCGAGCAGGATGGGGTTGCCGTGGGAGTGACTATGGGAGAGAGAAACCCCAAGGACGGGCCCTGGACCCCCTTAGGTGAAGAGGGTGAGGAGGAAACGCACCAGAGGTGAGAAGGAGCAACCTAGGACGTTAGAGGAAAAGTGGGAGCCGGGAAGCCAAGGCAAGAAAGTGTTCCAGGGAGGAGGGAGGCGCCCGTGACCAGGGCTGCTGATGGGCTGAGAACTGACCATTGAAATTAGCAAAGTGACCAGTTGACCAAGCATTTCTTTTTTTAAAAAAATAAATTCATATATTTTTGTTTATTTATTTTTGGCTGTGTTGGGTCTTCATTGCTGCGTGCAGGCTTTCTCTAGTTGCGGCGAGCGGGGGCTACTCTTCATTGAGCTGCTCAGTTTTCTCATTGCGGTGGCTTCTCTCATTGCGGAGCTTCAGGTTCTAGGCGCGCGGGCTTCAGTAGTTGTGGCATGTGGGCTCAGTAGTTGTGGCTCACGGGCTCTAGAGCGCAGGCTCAGTAGTTGTGGCCCATGGGCTTAGTTGCTCCGCGGCATGTGGAATTCTCCCGGACCAGGACTCAAACCCATGTCCCCTGCATTGGCAGGAAGATTCTTAACCACTGCGCCACCAGGGAAGGCCGACCGAGCATTTCATTCATGCAGTTTTCTCGAGTTCCCACAATGTGCCGTTGCTGAAGGTACAACAACAAACAAGGAGAGCTGGCCCCTGCCCTCCGGGGGCTCACGATGTAGTAGGGGTGGCAAGAGGGTCCCCAAATAATGAGCTACCAGTCATCTGGGGAAGAGGAGTGTACAGGAACCAGGAAAGCCCAGGACAGAGGTTTGGAGGCCGTGCCCTGAGGGTGCAGGAGAAATCCCTACCCACATTTTGAAAACCCCTGTTGCTGGGCCCAAAGCCCCCCACCCCGACCCCCAGCATAGACCCTGGGCAAGGGAAGATCAGAAATAACATGCTAGGGGCTTTATAGTGGTAGAGAGTCCTCATAGCACTATAAGGGGACCAGGATTTGAACCCAGGGTATCTGGCTCAAAAGCCTGTGTCCTCAGCCACTCTGCTCACTGCCCTGAGGTCCATGGGAATGCAGTTCCTACAGGCTCTTCTCTGACAGCTGGAAGCTCTTGGGCTGCAGAGTACCCAATTCTGGCTTTGCAGCCAGCACCCCAAACCCCCACTTGTTCCCCAAGTGACTTTAGGGGAGTTCCTTCAGCCTTAGTTTGCTCATCTGTATAATGGAAGAGATAAAATGGAGCAACAGCATGTTAACAACCTCACCACACTACCTATGATGGGCAGAGTTAGGCTGGGAGGCTCAAGTGAGACCATGCAACTGCAAGGTTTTGGAAACGCATTCCCCAGGGAAGGTGGGCAGAGGAAGTGGCCACAAGCTCAGACAGTCCCTCCCTGGCCTGTGTCCTGGAGAGCGCCGAGCCCCGTTCCTGTGCCCCTGAAGGTCAGGCACCCCCTCTGGCCCCCACTGCCCACTCCTGCCTCTGACTGTCCCCTCTGCACTGGATAAACAGCACCTCTGCCCGCCTGCCTCCTCAATCCCTCATGCTTCACCAGAATTAAATTCATCATTCATTTTTTATGGTTTATACATGGTGTAATTTATGTCTTCAAATATATTGAGGTCAAACTTTAGCAGAAAAAAAGTATTTCACATTGAAATTGAAGGCATGTGTGTTCCATTAAATGGGGATGTTTGGGATACTTTTAAAAGGCTAAAAGTAGTAGAAAGTAACATTAAAATAAAATTTGAGAGCTGTAATTACCCCTAATCGCACCATAAAATAATCAATACTGCATTCCATTATTTCTGACTTCCCTAGTTATAGCGTTTTTTGTTAAGCTCTTGAATATTGATGAAGTGAAAGGGTCGTGTCTTCTGGCAGAGGTCTGATGGAGGTGGAATTAAGGTGGTGTCCTCTCTGATTATCCCAGGGAGACCGTGAGCGCCGCTTCTTCTCAGCTACAAATCCCTGGGGGCAGCACCAGGCTCCCTGATCTGTTCGATGATCTTCCGTCCAGCTCTTCCCACGTGGGGCTTGGTGGGAGGCCAGGTTTGTTTGGGCTACATTTTTGGAGCACTCACTGTGTGCCAAGCTCTGTGCGAGCCTCCTGGATACATTAACTCATTTAACCCTTAAAGCAACCCTCTGCAGTGGGTGTTGGCAAGACTCCCCATTTTACAGATGGGCACACTGAGGCTCAGTGGGATAAAGTAAATTACCAAGGAGTGGAGTTGGGATTTTCACTCAAGTCTGTGCTCTTGCCATTATTTATGCCACCTCCCAAGACGTCCAGCTTCTGGCTGAGGGATGGAGATGCTAGCAGGAGAGTGCAAGGGTGCTAAGCGCCCTGGGAGAGGATGACTTAGTGCCAACCTCGAGGTCAGTTGCCACTGGCCGCAGTGGCGTGAGTTTAGCTGGAAAACCTCTGGTTTCCTTTGGGGACACCTGAGAACTTCTGTCCCTTCCCTACATTTCAGACAGGGGTTCACTTCCATGAGCCTTCAAGTTCCCATCTGTAAAATGGGAATGACATTAGAACACCCCTTAAAGTGTACGGTTTAAGGGAACTTATGCTGGGAAGTGCCAGTCAACGGGAGCTGTGAAGGTGTTGGCGACACAATGAAGAGGTCTCGTCTCTTCTCTGGCTTCAGTTTCCCCATCTCTAAAATGCCCAGGGTGGGGCACTTGAACTGGACAACAGCAAGACCTTGTCCATCTCTGACATTTCATGTTCTATGCTCTAGGCCCCAAGGTCTGCCAAGTGGGCAGAGACTTCTTCCTGTGTGCTAGCCTACAAGGGTCCTCAGAAGGTCATCTCATCCAGCCCCCACCATCCCACAGGGTCACATGTCCAAGGGGTACCGCCTGCCCCTCTTTTCCCCACCTCAAGGAACCTGCACTCTTTCAAGCTGTGGATAATTTCCCTGGGGGCCTGGGCCCTATGGGAGCCCACCTTCCTAATGAGAGCACCAAAGTGGTCCTTCGGGCCCCTGAGCTGGGGGTTTGAAGCTTGGACACACTCATGTACAGTATAAAAGGATGACCTTTTATTTGCTATCCGGACATCTGTGCACGAGAATCGAGACATCTCCCTACTCAGAATGCAGATAACCGTGTGCTCAGAATCTGGACGTTATTCACGGTAGCTAAAAGGCGGCAACAACCCAAATGTCCATCAATGAATGATGGGTAAACAAAATGTGGTCTATCCACACAGTGGAATATTATTCTGCCATAACATGGAATGAAGCACTGGTACATGCCACAACATAGATGAACCTTGAAAACATGATGCTATGGGAAAGAAGGCAGACACAAAAGGCCAGATGGTGCATAGTTCCATTTATATGAGGTACCTGGAATAGACAAATTCATAGACACAAAAGTGGACGAGAGGTTACCAGGGGCTGGGGGGAGGGGGAAATGGGGAGTTGATGTTTAATGGGTACAGAATTGGCAAATCCAGAAAAGGCAAATCTATAGAGACAGAAGGCAGATTCGTGGTTGCCAGGGGGATGGGAAAATGAGGAGTGACTGCTCAATGGGTATGAGGTTTCATTTTGGGGTGATGAGAAAGTTCTGGAACTAGACTGCTCAATGGGTATGAGGTTTCATTTTGGGGTGATGAGAAAGTTCTGGAACTAGACAGCTACATAAAATGTACTTAATGCCACTGAATTGCATACTTTAAAAGGTCTACAATGTTAAATTTTATGTTCTGTGTATTTTACCACATTAAAAAAAACTTTTTTTTTTACTTGTTCAGTAAGTTTATTACTGTCTTTATCTGAAAAATCTTCGTAGAAATTGTGGTTTGGTTTATTAACTCTCAGCAGCCCATTCCTGAGCTCTAAGGAAACTTGCCTTCTTCTGAGCTACCCGATCTTTCTTCTGGGCAAGTGACATTTCAGGATGTTTCCACCTCTTCTTTTTAACTTCTTTCTTAGGCTTCTTCTCGTACACTGGATTCTCTTATATTGCAGCATGAGCTTTCTTATACATCTCCTCCATCATGTCTGGAGTTACGTTTTTCTTTATGTATTGAGAGAGTTGTTTTTTGTAAGTATCTTCATCTTCTTCAATCAGGTAACGCATATAATCTGCAACATTCTGCCCCATGATGTGCTTTCGGTGTACCTCAGCATTAAATTCTTTGCTTTCTGAATCATAACCAGGCAACCGTTTGGTACTGTGAGGGATAGACAAGCCTCCATCGACAGCTCCCTTCAGGGCCCCAAAAACTTTATTCCCAGTAGTACTCCTGGCAAGCCCTGCATCCAGGTAACAGGTAAAGGCACCAGGTTGACCATCAATGCTTTCCACATTGTATTCATCTCCCGTCACCTTGACTTGGCCTTCATAAATTTTGTCCATACCAAACCTATTAAGAAGCCTGCGTGCCAGCAGCAGGCCAGTACAATAAGCTGAAACATAATTTGCCAGGCCAACCTTCACACCATACTTCGGGAGTTCGTGAGCATAGGCTGCACAAACTATCATATCTCCTTCTATACGAGCATAAGCGATCTGACAAATGTTATCTGTGTTAGTTACATGACCTGTCATTCTGTATTTGGGTGCGTTGTACTTATGTTTACCTTGGATTACCAATCGTTTCCGAGCATAGTAGTCAGTTTTGCCCTCTCGCCGTCTTCTAAATTTCACTCGATATCTCTTGAAGTAGGCCTTATTCTTTTTTTTTTTTTTTTTTGTTATTTATTTATTTATGGCTGTGTTGGGTCTTTGTTTCTGTGCGAGGGCTTTCTCTAGTTGCGGCAAGTGGGGGCCAGTCTTCATCGCGGTGCGCGGGCCTCTCTTGTTGCGGAGCACAGGCTCCAGACACGCAGGCTCAGCAATTGTGGCTCACGGGCTTAGTTGCTCCGCGGCATGTGGGATCTTCCCAGACCAGGGCTCGAACCTGTGTCCCCTGCATTGGCAGGCAGATTCTCAACCACTGCGCCACGAGGGAAGCCCCTAGGCCTTATTCTTGACAACTTTAACAAACCCCATCCTGTAGAACAGAGGCCCTAGCCGCCACCGAGCTGCAGAACCAGCACGGCTCCAGGGGGGAAAAAGCAAAAAAAAATTTTTTTTTAATGTCTGGGCACCCCGGGGTCCAGTCCCGTGCCCTGAGTCCAGCTCACGCTCACGCAAGGCCCTGGGTAGTGACTGTTCCACGCAGCACATTAGAAGCCGGGGACAGTAGGGAGCTGATGAGCCGCCTCGCTCCCTGTGTCATTACCATTAATAATAAACAACAATAGAGTGTATTTTTAAAACTTGCCCTAATGGAGATTCCCAAGCAGCAACCAAACCACTCAGATTACCCACTGGTCCCATAAAGATACTGACACACAAAAGCCACGTATGCCACGGAGAGCTGGGGCGAGGTGGATACTTCCTGGCATCTGGGAGACGTCCCTCACTTACCTCCTTCCCCACCGGTCCCACTCCCCAGCTTTGCCCAGGTACCAGGGACAAAGGCAAGGGAAGGGGTCTTCCGTATCCTCCGGGTCCTTGCCAATGCCTTGGCCCTTTGACTCAGTTTCCCCCACAGGTTCCCTTTTCTGCCTGTCTCCCCAGAGGCTGTGCTTAGGGGTGTCGGGAGGGGACGCTAGGCCTGTAGCTGCAGGAGTGGAAAGGGCAGTGCTGACCGTTGTGTGCACCCTGGTGTCTTAGACTGGCCTGCAGAGACCATCAGTCCCCTCTGACATATTTCAGGTGGGTCCTGGGCCCTGATTGTGCAGGGGTCATGCTCAAGCCCCCCCAGCAAAGGAGCTGCAGAGCAGGGACTCGAAGTCCTGGCGGCGTGTCCACTCTTAGTTCTTCCATTTCATTCTCAGCAAAGGCAGAGCAGTTACCAACTCAGACTCTGGAGTCAGAGAGACCTCCCCCAGGGAACCCCAGGCCAGGCAAATCCTGGACTTCCCTAGCCTCAGTTTCCCCATCTGTGAAGGAGGCAAAGACAGCACCTCCTCATCAGCTGGGAGAATTACAGAGACGACACATGTGATGTCTCAGCGCTGAGTAAATGGTGACCATCATTCCAAACGTGAAGCCAAGCCTCGGCCTGCATGGGCTCACCCTCTCCCAACCTCCCTGGGTCCACCTGCAGCCCAGGCCGGCACTGGCCAGAGCCCTCTCCACACTGGGCTCTGACATGATGAGGCCCATCCTGATATTGGGCACTCACATGCTTTGTCAGATAACCCTCCCAGCAGCCCTGGGAGGGAGAGGCTGCTGTTCCATTTTACAGACAGGAAGACTGAGGTCCAGAGAGGCAGAGAGCTTGCTGGATATGGGATTCAAAAGCGGTAACTTGTGATCCGAGAGCCATTGCTTTTAAGCACTACACGATGACTGACTGGGGTCGGGGATTGCCATGGTACAGAGCAAGGTCCCTGCAATTATGTGATCCCTGTGCACATTTTTCTGGAGTGAGGGCACATAGCTCATCAAGTTCTCAAAGGGATTACAGGCAGATCTCTGTTTAAGTCCCAGCTTCTCCACATATTGACTCTGTGGCCTTGAGCATGTCACTTCCTCCCTGGTGCCTCAGTTTCCCCATTTTTCAAATGAGGGCTTTGACTGGAAAAATCTCTAAGTTTCCTCCAAGCACTGGCATTCGCTTATTCCTGGATCCTCCTATTAGATTCTCTCTTCCCTCCACCTCCCTCCTCACTCCTCATCCTAATCCTGGCCTCCCTGACGTAGCCTTGCAAACAGCTACAGGCCCAGCCGGCAACCACATCAAGGGCCAGAGGAAAGCCCATCCCTAACTAGGGGAGGTCAGAGAGAAGGCAGCTGACACCCAAGAGCTTGGGGCTGGGCCTACTCTGCCTCTTTCTCCCCAGAGTTCCCTGATCCCATTCCTCTTCTGTGGTCAACAAGGACCCCCGCTAGACCCTGTCCAGAGGCCCCAGATCCCCTCGGTGACCCCTGAGCCAGCCACAGCCCACCCATCCGGTGAGATTTAATTGATTTCAATTGACAACCATAACAAGAAATCTCTTTTGGGAAACTTCGGAAATGGACTGGAGGCCATTAGGAAATTTACTTTTGCGAATATGATGTTTAATTAGCAATACCAATAAATTAATAGGAGAATCTTGCTGCGGTTCTGGGTTCATAAAACACCAGCCTCAGTCGGCAGGAGAATGCAGCAGCCCGAGGCTGCCTGAAGGGAGAGGACAAGGCCATCGGCTCATTGCCAGCAGCGCCCCCGCCCCCTCAGCCCCCAGCCCATCCCTTGATGGAGTGGGGGGCGGGGCAGGAAGAGGCCAGCATGGACTGGGGAAGCGGGAGGGTCTGAGGTCATAGCCCGGCTCAGCCACTTATTCCTTGGAGAAACCACTCAGCTTCTGAGCCTCTGTGTCCTTATCTGTCAAATGGGGACATTGATCATAATATCCACCTCCCAGGGTTGTCGTGAAGATTAAAGGAATTAATATGGGTAAAAGCACAGAGAACAGAAAGAAGCTGGCACAAAATAAGTGTTACTTATTACTGCTGCTGCTGCTACTATTATTATTATTAATGGGATAACAAATGGGAGGCACCTGGCATGGAGGAAGGGCTTGATAAATACTAGGTGTTACTGGCTTTTAATTTTTCTTTCCTGAGCCTAACCCGCTCTTCTGGGCTCCTGGGTACCTAGCATGGTCACCCTGATGGCGCTTTTACTACCAGAGTCACTGGCTCTCCACGGGCGGAGACCATGTCTTGCTTATTGACGTATCCCCGGCCCTGAGCAGGCATTGGAACACATTTGTTTGTTTTTTTGTTTTTTTAAAAGTCTGTTAGGATATTTTTTTTTAAAAAAAAATATTTACTTATTTGACTGTGCTGGGTCTTAGTTGTGGCATTCGGGATCTAGTTTCCCGACCAGGGATGGAAGCCAGGCCCCCTGCACTGGGAGCACGGAGTCTTAACCACTGGACCGTCAGGGAAGTCCCTGGAAGATGTTTGTAAACAAGCACAGATACTCAGCTCTGACAGTCGCCTCCCCAGCCTGCAGACCGTCCATGACTGCTGATTACTTCCAGGATTTCGCTCAGGCTCCTCGGTGCCGCCCCCGTAGCCCGTGTGATCCGGTCACCTGTCTCCCACCTCCTGGGCCTAAGGCTCCATCTTCTGCCACGAAGCCAGGCTTCCCTACTCCATGCCAGCTCCCTCCTGCCCCTAGGTCTCTGCACGTGCGGGGTACTCTTGGAGTGTCCTTCTCTGGCTGATAAACTTCTGTTCCTTCACCAAGACCCAGCCTTATCCAGTCCCCTCTGACTCCAAGCCCTGGGGGGGCTTGGAACCAGGAGGTCTTAGTCACCAGACCCCCTCCCCCTCCTCTCTTTCCATGCCACCACCACTGTGCGCAGCACTTGTAACGGGGACTTGCTGGTCCATCCCTTCAGAGGAGCTGTGCATGGCCCCTGAGCCTGTCCCCTGGAGGCTCAGATGACTCACCTTCTCTGGGTCCTGGAAGACCCGCTCCATGCCTCCTCTCAAGGAGAAAACTTCCCTGGCTGTTTCTCCAGCTTCCACGCTCCCACTTGGTTCCTACCTCTACCACCATGTTTCCCACTGTGTTGTAATAATTCGGCCGCCAGTTGTCTCTCCCCCTAGGTCTTGGTTCAGAACTGGGCCTTCTATCTCTTGTTCTCTCCAGGAATAGAGCCTGCTCTGCCCAAATGGATGAATAAACAAATGAATGAAACAGGGAGTGGGTTTAAATGTTGCCTCCTCCAAGAAGTCCTCCCTGGTCATCCTGGCTCTATTTGTATTCATCGCATGTACTTATCGTCTGTCTCCCCCACCAGATTGCCAGCTCTTAAAAGGCAGGTACCTTCTTGTTTTATTTACCATGACCTTCCTGGCCTCTCTCCTGGAGGCTGTCACATGGCTTTGCTAATACATATTCACTTGATAACTGAATGAATGAATGAGTAAATGAGTATCCGAATGCATGAGGGACTGAGTGAATGAATCAATGACAAACTGACTGGAGAATGAATGAACAAACGCGTGAAAGAATGAATGGATGTGACCATGAATGACAGGTGGAAAGTGCTTCCCAGGGCTGGGGACAGAGCCCAGCTTCTCCCGAGCCCTGGCCGCCATGAAGATCTTGTTTCCCCAACTGTTTATTAAATTGTGTGAAGTGTATAGAAAACACAACAATAATTAAAGCAGACACAACAACAGGTAATTAATTGCATTTCCAAAATTTGATCCAGGCATATGAATGAATGGGAGGTCACCGATTCAGCCACAGAGGAGCCCCCATGCTCCCCCGCGCTCTCCAGGGAACAGAGGTGGGGGGGGGGGGTCTCTGCAGGGTGGAGCTTGCAGAGGTAGAGAGGACATCCCTGGGGAGACCGTCTCCTCTTTCTCACCCCTTCTCCTTGGCAACACAGATCCAGGTCGCGGGGGATGATTTAGGTGATGGGGAAGATGAGTACGGCGGGAGGGATACTCCCAGGAGATCACAGCCACAGGAAGTCCCTCGCGGGGGGAGGTGACCACTAGCTCAGCACAGAGCAGCAGGTGAGTCCCCAACCCAAGTCCACTGGCAGCATGAGGAGACCCTGGGGTGCGTGCTTAAAAATGCAGAAGCTCAAATCCTCAACCGGATACTCTGAGCCGGAAGGTCTGAATTAAACCTGTATCCAAATTTAAAGCAAGCTCTCCAGTCATTCTGGAAGCTTTGGGAACTTCTTGCTGGCTAACCTCTGGCAGTCCCTCAGGTCCTAGGCCCAGAACTACCCTTTCTCCTCACTGCCTGCTGCCCACCCCCCCACAGTGCCAGGGGCAGGACAAAGTCTGGTTTGGAGGACAGATGGCCTGGAGTCCAGGATGATGGACGGCGCAGAGCTGCCAGCCCCACCCAGCCATTCAATATTAAGTTACCACGGCCGGAAGGAAGTTTGGACAGTGTGGGGGGGTGAGGTCCCTCTAGGCCCCAGGACAAAGAATTGAGTTTCTGGCTCAAGATTCTGCTAGGAAAACGGCCCCTCCTCCAGGAAGCCTTCTCAGACCCAGGCTAAGTTGAATACCCAGTCTCTGGGCTCCTAAAAAAGACCAGGAGACCTACCTCTCTCTCAACACTCATTCTGTGGAAAAGTGAGCTTCCTTCCTCCCCCTTGACAAGGCTGGGGCTGAGTCTGGCCCACCTCTGACTCCTGAGCCCGGGTGTGGCCTAGAGTGCGCACTGGTGCTGACAAGTGTAGCAGGCAAAAGGAAGGGAACTGGGGTGGGCACTGGGCCCTGCCTTGTCCTTCCGCCTGCCCCAGAGGGCACCCGCAGCTTCTGCCAACAGCCCCCATCACTCCGACTTGAGCACCCCGAGGACATCTCTCTGGCCAGAGGAGCAAGCTTGGCCCCCTGTGACTCTCATTCAACCAATGAACCAGTGACAGATGGGAGTTGGTGGATAAATCGCACCCCGCCCCCTCCGCCCCAACACTCTCACCTTGGGACAGTTCTGAGCTGTGCTCTAGTCTCTGCAGGAGTCTTGAGCCCTGGCTGCTCACAGTGGCAACTGCTCATTGACACATTTTCCTCGTCTTCTGCACCCCCCCCCCCCGTTCTCCTTGGAGATCCCTCTCAAATGGCACTGATGGCAGAGACCTTCAGTCCTCTCTGACATATTTCAGGTGGGTCTGCAGGGTCTGCAGATCCCTGGTCTGCTTTTGGGGAGACCCAAACTAAAAGAGCCACCAAATGAGGACCCCAACTTACTAACAAGAATTATCCTGGGAGGACCCTGGGTTGCCCTACAAAGCCCTGCACATCCCTCCACTCGCCTGGCCCATGCAGCCCCCTGTGATATGGGTACTGCTTTTATTCCCAGTCTACAGATGAAGAAACAGAGGCTCAGAGAGGTCAGACTTGTTCGGTTGAGGCAACAGAGCAAAGCAAAGGGAGACAGGGGCTGGAACCCGGGCCTCACTTGAAGGAGCAAGATTCCAGGGTGAAGGTTGCTAACAGGTTGTCAGGTTTCATCACCCTGAACTGTCGTTTTCTTAAGAGTCAGAACTATTTGGGAAACTATTGGAGGACCATATATTTCCTGTGTGTGGTTATACCTGCCATCCCTGGGGCACTTAAGCTTGCAACCCATTTGTAGTGAACCAGACCAAGTGCTGCCCCAAGATTCCACAAGGAGGGCTGTGATCCAGCTCAGGATTCAAGTCAGATCTCCTGGGGGTGGGGTCCAGGACACAAGAGGACTGTCTGGGAAGAGGCTGGAGTTCCTCCTCCCAGCTCCAGGCCTCTTGGCTCATCCCTGCCTCAGGCTCTGAAGAGCGTAAGCCTGGGTTCAGATCTGAGCTGTGTGATCTTGGGCCCATGACTGTACCTCTCTGAGCCTCGGTTTCCTCATCTGTAACATGGGGCTCAGAGTCCAAGTTCCCAGGGCGTTGCTGGGACTAGAGATCCTAACACGTGCCAGCCTTTCAGCAGGTGCTCAACAGATGGGCTGGAGACACTTCCCAGATGCCCAAGGTCCCGGCCTCTGGAATGGTCGCCCCTCCTTTCTGGCTTATTAAGGCTGGGCAATGGGTCAGGCGACAGGAGGAATGACTGGGGGTGAGGGGGTGTCAACAGAGTCTGTTCTCAAGGAGGAGAGGCTGTGAGGCCCTGCTCCCCAGGGGCTTGCATGACTGGGAGTAAAACAGCCGCTCAAGCTCAGCAGAGACCTCTGGCTCCCTTCTCATTACCTGCCTGTTAGGACACAGTGGGCCTGGGGAACAGGCAATCGTGGTGGTGGAACCCCAGAGATCACAGCCATTGGGGGACACTCCAGGCCTGGTGGGGACCTGCTCTTGATTATCACCCTTGACCTGTGCCCTCTGCCACCTGGCATCTCCAGGTGGAGGGCAGCCAAGAAGGTCCATTCCTCCCCAAAAAGAGGTTCCCAGGAAGACACTTCCAGGACCCTTATTCTAAAATGACAGACACCCACATATACATAGTGGGCTTTCCTGTATTTCAACTTAAAAAAAAAAAAAAAAGCACCTCAATGTTCTAAATGTTCTACAGAAACTTGGAAACACTTGTGATAGTGTTGGCATTAATTTTTTGATAACATTAACTTAATCAGATAATTATATATTTAGATATTTACCATGAGCTATAGAGACCAAAATGTCACCAAATAATTTGCACTAATTTTTATAAGCAGATTAAGCCGCGTTCTCTGCTCTCCCTTGCCTTCCAGCTGGTCTTTCCTGAGGCTGCACTCCCGGCCCAGCCCAAATCCGGGTGCGGAAGCCCTGGGGTGAGAGGGAGTGGGCTTCTCCATCCCACCTCCACCCGGGGATCGGATCCCTAAGAGACCACGCAGGCCTGCCCCAGGCTCTGTGCAGCCTCCCCGACCGCCCCAAACGCCCCCAAAAGTGGCCCTCCGTCTTGGGGTGGGTGGAAGCTGCTCCCCAGACATGGAGGGAGGGAGGGAGGGTGCCCTGGAGAGGATGAGGACTCGGCGGCTGGATCCCGGAGGCAGGACAGGGAGGGAAGTTCCCTCCCTGGATGCCCTGGGCGGGGAAGTGAGATCTGCCTGGTCCCGGCGAGGTCCGGGGCGCGGCGGGGCCGTGTCCCCGCGGAGCCCGCGGCCGCCGGTAGGGGGCGCCTTGGTCATGCATTATTCATCGCCGAGCCGCCCGCCCGCCGCCTCCCTCGCTTTCCCGGCGCAGGCTGCGGGCTTCGCGGAGGAGCGGGAGCGCGTAGCCTTCACAATATTGTGGCAGCTCCGCGAGTGACGGCTCAGGGGAGGCGGGGGTGCGCAGCCTTGGCGGCAGGCAGCGGGCGCTGGGGCTGGGAGGGGTCCGGGGGGTGGGGGCGATGCTGGGTCACACGGCTCAAAGGGGGCTCAGGCCGGGAGGGGGTGGTGAGCGTAAGGGCACAGCCTTTAGCGTCTGTCGCTCTGACCGTCCATCCATCCTTCCATCAAGTCAACTAACGCCTAGGAGCATCTGCTCTGTGCCTGGTGTAGGGGATATAAAGGTGAACGGGGCAGGCAAGGTCCCTATCCTTAAAAACTTAATCTCCAAGTCGGGGGAAGAGAGATAAAAAGCACGTAAACGCAAATTAAGATAATCCCAGTTACTGACAAGTGCTCTGCTTAAAACACGCAGGCGTGATAGGGAGTGTGTGTCAGTGGCTGTCTAGGTGGCCAGGGAGGGCTTCTGTGAGAAGGTGACCTTTGTGCAGAGATCTGAAGAACGGCAAGGAGGCGCCTGACCTTGGCCAGTCCCTGGGCCTCCGGGGCCTCTCCTTGCCCCGCCCCTGGCCTTCTAGGGGTGCTATAAGGGTCGACCCCCCACACACTCCAAGAAGCAAGGAGGAAGGTGAGGCTCCAGTTCCGGCTGAGGGCTCAGTCAGGGGGCACCCCTGCTCAGCCTGCATCTGGGCTGCAGGTACCAGCCCAGGGGGAGGCAGGAGGCCAGGCAGCCAGCCCTGGAGCCGTGGGCATGGGTGTTGAAGGGAGCGGGTTCCAGGGGTGCCCTCCCTACCCCGGCGCGGGGCCTGGGCTGGGGAAGCTTAGAGTCACGGAGCCTTGGCATCTCAGCCCTGTATGGGGGTCTCACCACTCCACACCCCTCCCCCCAGGCCTCCCAGGTCTCTGCTCCAGGCCGGCAGGGGGCATGGAGGGCGTGGGCTCCAGGTCATCACCAGCATCGGATTTCCTTTCACTTGTGCAAAGACTGGTTGACGCCTGAGCACATCAATATCCTTAATGACAGTGAGAGGAACTGGGACTCCAGTCGGCCGGCGCCCCCCTCCGCCTCCCCTCGCCCCCTCCCCTCCCCGCTCACTCTTCCCCTCCTTTCCTGCCTTCCTTGTCTCCTCTCCCCTCTCTCCCTCCTTTCTCACTCACACCTCTCTGTCTCCCTCCTTCCCTCTTTCCTCTTTCTCTGTTTTGGTATCTTTCCTCTCTTCTTTCTTGCCTTTCTCTCTGTCTCCCTCTTCCCCCCTCCTCTCCCCTCCCCTCCTTTCCCCTCCTCTCCTCTTCTCTTTCTCTCCGCCCCCCTCCCAGGACCCCACAGCCCTTGTGCATTCACAGACTTTCACCCCACACCTCTGGGGGAGCCCCAGCTGGGCCAGTCCCTCTATCTGTCTGTCCATCCCCAGCTGGGCCCCGATGCCCCACGTTGGGAGGCAGCCAATGCCTGGAGGCAGGGCCCACGTGGTGAGGCCCAAGGAGAGGAGGCTGAATCTCGGCAACCCCGGCCCCAGAGGCACACGAGCTTCTGCCTTCCGCGCCCCACGCCACGCTGAGAAATTAAAAGGCCAAGTTAGGGTGTGGGGCACCACGGGAGAGGGGAGAGTTTGGGGAGGATCTTCTGTTTTGTATTTTTTATGACCATATATAATTTCGCATTTCTCCCCTCAGCCCCCTGCCTCCTTGGCTCCCAGATGTGTCCCACATTGAAGAATTATCTCTCCTCCCTAGAGTGAAATAAATGCAATCAATATGAGTATTGCTCTCAGGGCCTTGAAATATTACATTAATGTTCCATGTGGTGACATTTTAGCTGGAATTTTCAAATACATTATGATGGTTCAAATTAATATTTATCAGATCAGCTTTTATATTTTGCAAAAGAGAGAGAGAGCGAGAGAGGGAGAGAGGGAGAGAGAGAAAAGGAAAGACAGAGAGAGCATTATTAAAATACAAAATGCAGATCAAGTCTAAAATCGATGGTCCATTTTCCCAGCACTTTCCAGGGGCTGTCTTTAGCTTTCTGGGTTTGTTTTTAAATTTATTGGTGTTTCAGGCAAATCTATTGGGCTCCCTCAGCCCCCTGGTTGGCCTCCCCTCCTGACTGCCTCTTGCAGGCTTACCGGCCCTTCCTTTTCTGCCTTTCTCTCTTTATTATCCTGAAATGTAAATTACGACATTAGCCCGGTCCTTATTTTTTTTTAAACTCTCCGATGATTAAATCTGCTACACGACATCCTTGTCCTTTCTATAAATTAAATCATCTTGGCTTTGCACCTCCAGCTCAGGGCAGCCGTTGCCCGGGTGTCACGGCACCGGGCAGCTGCGGCTGAAGGCTGGGTTCCTCGTCCCTCTCTGGAGCGGGACACTGGGGGCCTTTGCGGGGGGGGGGCAGGGAGGCTGCCTTCCTGGCTCCCCCTTTTTCTGTAAATAAGAAACGTGGACTGGAGAGAGGAGGTGGTGGCAGTCGTGGCTTCCACTTTATTTCAGTCACTTCCAAACTGATTACTCTGTGAAGTGGAAAATCTGGGCAGATTAATGGTTTAATTCTCCTTTTCTTTTGCTTTTTTCCCCTCCGCCTCCAGTTTTGTTTTGGTTTGGTCTGGTTTTTGCCCCGTCTTCTTTTTGCATCTTTTCTCCCTTCTCGGAGTTGCATTCATAAAATGACTCAGAAGCTCTTTTTCACGAGGCGCACGCGTGGCAAGCCAGCTGGGAGACGTTCCCAGGCCCGACCCGGCTCTGCCTGGGAGCTGCAGGGGTTAACAATGCCCGCTCCAGCCCTCCACTTTTTCTCTTTGATGATTTTCTATTTCCTCCCTCCTCAAGTTCTGGGTGAGAGTTTGAACTAGCATGAGCTTTTATGGTCATGTACACAAAGGTACATGCACACACACACACACACACACACTCATACACTCACCCCCCCCCCCACGCACACCCAATGGCAGCTCGCACGTGTGCACGCGCAAACGCGCACACAAACCCAGCAATATAGACCTCTGAGAGGATCTGCATAAGAGAGCTGCCCTCCTGATTTCTCTCCGCTGCTGATCCGGCCAAAAGAACGACAGGAAACTTAAAAAAGAAAAGGAGGAGGGATCGATTATTCGACCTGTACTTGAACCCGACTGAAAGAGATAAAGCAGAATTTTCAATAGGTCCCCTGCCCTTTTCACCAGGAGGGAAAGAGGAGAAGAAAAACAAGAGATATTTATATGACAGCAGCTGCTGAAAATAGCATTTCAGAGCCATAAAAAAAGGCAAAAAGAAATTCAACGGTAGAAAAGGCAAGAAACTCCTCGTCTGCTCCCCAAAAGGCCAGGCAGGCAGCGAGTGTCTGTGGCTGGAAATGCACGCATGCCTTCTATAGATCTGTTTGAAATTATACTTGTCATTGAGGGGGAATTTATGCTTCTATTGATCTGCAAAAGGAAAATATTAAATGGTTTGGTTTTGATCTTTCGGTGACCCCAAGGTCAAGGGTAGTAGCGGATTAGTATTCATAGAATTCATCACAGAATTGCAGCCTGCATCCACTTTATGCAAACATGCTCAAAACACGCCTGGTGAAGCAGGCAGCAAATGGCCAATGACAAGGAAAGAGTCAGCGGCACCCCCTCCCACGCTGTAGGGCTTGCCTGCTTCCCACCCCTCGGGGAGAAAAAGAAAGGACCAGCACTGGCCCGCTATCCCCTTGGATGGATGAAAACACCCCGGGACGCAGGGGCTTGTACAGAAGGCGGGGTTCCCCTTTGGAACACAAGGAAGTTCAGAAGATCACCTGCAGTGGGGGTTGTGGTGTGGGTCTGAGAGACCCAGGAACACCGATAGGGGGGGTCCAGGCAGGTAGGAAAGGGCACCCATACCTGGAGCAGGACACCGCCCAGAAGGCGATGACCAGACACACAGGTGACACGCGTGCACACACACACTCAGCCCGTGGAAACCCGGGTCTTTCCTGGAGGGACGGATACGGCGTGCTGGCCAGCAGGCTGAGAGCTCCACTCCTCTCCAAGGGTGACATTGCGTCTCGTTCCGCGCTGAGGAGCGTCCTTAGTGAAAAGGAAGAGAGAAAGGCCAGGCACACGTGCTGCCCTGCTCCACCCAGGCCCTTCTGCTCTCCGCCAGTGGCCACGGAAACTGTGTCCAAATGTGTGTGCAAGGGGGACACGCGTGGAGCCCCTGGGGACGGGCCACAAACACCCCTCCCCACCCTGAGCTCAGCACACAAGTGCCCTCTTAGCAGAGTCTGTCCCCAGTGGTGGGAACATTTGGTCAGTAACAGTCACTTGCCAACGAACTAAAAATAACCCACCCAGCGTATCCCTGCAATGGCAGGAATTCTGGCTGGCCCTTGTTCTGCCGGCTGATCGGCAGAACCCCGCCGGTGGGGCGTACAGATCCCGACTCCCATGGGGGCCAACAGAGCAGACCTCTGGGGGCAACCTAACGACGCTTGCTGTCTTGACGGGGATGCTGGCTGCTTCTGCGCTTTACCAGCTTATCATCTCACTGACCACTCACAACAACCCAGCAAGGCAGGGGTTGTTAATATCCCATTGTATAGATGAGGAAACTGAGGCTCAGAGAGGCGGAGTCACCTGCTCAAGGGCTTGGCTCTGTCCTGACGCCAAAGACCACACTCTCTTAACCGCTTTGCTCTAATGGCCTGGCACCATTTGGGCAAATTCCAGGGTTGGTTCACATTTCAGGTTCAGGAGGAGGGGAGTTTGGGATGAGGACGGGGGCGTGGAGGCCTTTGGGGATCCGGGGGCTGTGGGGAGGGAGAGGTAGAGTGGCCCCCAGCCCTGCCGCCCCGTCCCTGCGAAGGAAAACAGCGTTCTGCCTATTAATCATGTTTCATTTATATTAGCTTGACTCGATCTACTGTATATTTGAAATGGATTTAATTTTAGATCACGCACTATGGAAGGGGGCCAGTTTGGTGTAAGGAGCATTATGAATATTTTCCATAAGCTGGATATACATTATCCAGGGACAGATATACGAGCAGAGGCCCAGGGCTCCTGGCTGGGGGAAGGGGCTGAGTTCTCCTGCTTCCCCGCCACTTCCCTGCAGCCCAGGGTCACAGGGCTTCAGAGGGAGCCCTCTCTGGCCCTTGTCCCTGTGAGGGTGATGGGGGTATCTCAGCCCCATCTTTCCACCGCCCATGAGCTCATCCCCACTGACCTTGAAGTCGCTGCTTCTCCTGGCTCCTGGTGGAATTGCCAGCCTGGGAGGTGTGTGTAAGGAGGGAGGACCCCAGAGCCGTGGGAGACGCAGGGCCCTGCCAGAGGTACAGGAGAGGGTGTGGGATTGGAAGGAAGGGGACCTCCGGAGCCCCACCTTCAACCCCAAGCTCTGATGGAGACAGAGGAAGCCCGGCTCCTGGCTACCCAGCCAGTGGGTGGGCAGGTCCAATCCAACCTTCCCCAGAGCCCCACTGAGCCTGGGCTGAGGCCCTCCCTTTCCTGGGAACAGGCCTTGGGCCTTGCCCCTTTTCCAAGGGCACCAGCGCCAGGGGGCCCCCCTGGAGGAAACGAGAGCTCGTGGGGGTCAGGGGACAAGCCCATGGACACACAGCGGGGGAGCAGCAGAACGGGGTCACAGCCTCCTGCCCTGCAGCTCTGGGTTCTGCCCTCCCCCTGCCCACCCTGCGTCCCCTGTCTCCCTCCCCTACCCCAGGGCTCCCACCCCTGTTCGTTCTCTCTGCTCCAACTTCCCCGCCTGGGAGCCAGGCATCGCGCAGCGCTTTACAGATGGAGGAAACTGAGGCTCAGGTGGGTTGTGACTTTTATACTCAAACTTAAACCTGTTCCCTCCCTCCACCCTCCAGCCTGCATCCCCACCCGGCCTGCCCATCCAGGCTCCCCAGGCTGCACACGCTCCAACTCCAGCATGCTCACCGCCCCCATCACCACCACTGCTCCATCCTGCCACAAATACCACTCAGGGCGGTCCCTTCTCTCCAATGCCCCCCGCCCTCTAGTCCAAGTGGCCACCGTCTCTCTCCTGGAGTACTGTGAGGGCCTCCTGGAGGGTCTCCAAAGCCCCCTGCCAACTCCAGTCTGTTCTCTGCACTGTGTCAGGAGAGACCTTGTTCGAAGCAGCATGGTTACACTGTACACTCCTCCCGGGCGCCTACCATCAAATCCCAAATCGTACGCTGGCCAAGAAGGTTCATCGGGGAGTGGACCCTGCCGACTTCCCCAGGGTCACCCCCTCATCTACAGCTCCATTCCCGATCTCCATGGTCTAGAAAGGCTCTTGACCTGCCATGTGCTGTGGTCCCTCCACCACAGGACATTGGCACAAGCCAGGCCCACTGCCTGGATCACTGCCCTTCCCACTTCGCCTGCCTAACTTCTCTTTAACCCTCAGGCTCTACTTCAGCTTCCCCAGGAAGACTCTGATCACACACCTCCCCCCCCAATACAATCTAGGTCAAACCCCACTTTTGCCTTTTGCAAATCCTACAGCCATAGGGGATATGTGGGGTCCACACCCAGCAGGCAAGACTCTGGGTGGGCACTGGGCCCGTGCCATGGGTGGGTACCAGCTGAGCCGCTGCCTCTCCACCATCCCCACATCCATAAGTTCCTCCATCAGCTTGGCATATAATACACCCGTCACCCACCCCAGCCCGTCTGGCAGCCTTTCAGAAGTGGCATGCGACGCTTCCCTTATTCACTCTTAATTTAAGGTTTTGTGAGTTGTAATAACCCCCCTTTCCCCCAAATCACTGGGGATGGGACCTCCACGTCAGCCCAGGGCCAGGGGAGCTGAAGGGTAATTGCATTGCACATATGCTAATGGTTGTCTGGAGAAGACAATGGGGACTGGGATGGGGCCTCACTCCACCCAGACTGCCTGCCTGCATGGTTGGAGGGGGGGCCTGGCGGGGTTGGGGGCTGGAGTCATGAGCCAGCTGGGAGCATCTGGGGGACTGTGGGCCCACAGTCCACAGTAGAGGAGAAGATGAGAGGGACTAGCGTCCCAGTCTAGAGGGCTTGATGGGGGACCGATGCCCTGGGAAGGGGGGCAGAACACTCTTCTTCCCCCAATTCCTCCTGCCCCACCTGCTCCCTCTTTTCTGGGGCCAGAGATGGCTCCCAAGGAGAAGGAGAATCTGGGAGAATGGACATGGGGGAGGTGGGGGGTCACACAAATCCTGCTTCTGCCTCCCACAAGCTGTGTGACATTAAACAAGCCACTTAACCTCTCTGAGCCTCAGTTTTCTCATCTTTAAAAGTCTTATTTTATGAGTATCTGCCTCTAGCTTGTTCCGTATATCAAAAGAGATAATACATAGAGGTAAATTGCAGAGGGCTTGGCACACCTAGGTCCTCAACAAGTTAACTTATCGCTGAGGTTTTTATACTATTAATCCACTGTGGATCTGCCCACAGTCTGTGATGAGGTAGAGTGTGGGATCCTGGCTTCCTACCTGGAGAGGAGGTGCCTCCAGGATGGAAGGAGGGTCTTGAGGCTCAAAGGTCACCTCCTCAGAGAGGCCTCTGCCACCACCCCTCCAAGGAACCTCCCTTTTAATCTCCGTGGTGGCATGCTCTTGCCTCCTTCGCTGAGCTTATTCCAGCATGTACTGTAACTAAATATTTGTTTTCTCGCTTCTTGTCTGTTCCTGTCTCTAGACTGTGGGTCTATCAGGGTACCTGGAACAGTGCCTGACACATAGTAGGTGCTCAATGAATATTTGCCAAATGAATGAGTAATTGAACGAGGCCCGGGCAAAAATGTGGGAGGCCAAGGGTATGTGGATAGGGGGTTCACGTGGGGTGGGGAGCGGTCTCTTGGGCCCACCTTACCTCTGTCTTTGGCCTCAGGAGCAAGCCTTGCCCACCCAGGTTCCCGTCCCTGTTCTGTCACTGGAATAGACCTTTCCTGCTTCCCTGTGGTTTCAGGAGCTGGCGAGAAGGGCTGGTGGAGAGCTGGGATGACCTCTAGGTATGAGTGTGGGATGGAGGGCCCTTTCCAGGTTGGGTGCCCCCAGTGTTCCCTCCCAGGCTCTTCCAACTGCCTTAGGCCACACAAGGTGTCTGAGGCCCCTCACCTCCCTAGCTCCTGAGGCTAAAGCATCCCCAGGGTGGCTCAGCTGTCCCTCGTTAGGGTCTAAACAGAGACATGACATCCCTTCCCTAGGGAGGCTGCAGCCCTTGAAGGGAGAGACAGGGCCCAGTATTTTAAGCAGATTTCACAGGGTCTGGGCACGCCTGGGCGGCTCATTATGGTGGCCAAGGATGATGATGAAGAAGCTTTGGCTGTGCCCCCTCGCACGGCCCCTGCCCCACTGCCATGGTCTGCTGGGTACCAAGATACCCAGATCTCACACCCAGGGCCTCCCCGACTCCAGCACTCTGAGCCAGGCCAGCCTCCGCCCGCCAGGTGGGGGAGGCCTGTGGGTCCTCCGTGGGCCACGGGGACACCAGTGACTCCAGAGAGCTGCCCGCTCCACCTTACAGGCCCCACGGCGAGGCCCAGGCTGAAGTGTAGCTCCTCTCAGAACTTCTGAGGAGTGGGACTTCCCTGGTGGTCCGGTGGTTAAGACTCCGTGCTTGCACTGCAGGGGCCATGGGTTCGATCCCTGGTTGGGGAACTAAGATCCTGCATGTCGCGTGGCTTGGCCAAAAAAAAAAAAACAAAACAATTCTGAGTAGTGAGGCTGAGGGAGAACACAGATCTGATGATGATGACTCCGGAGGATGTGCTGGAAGGGTGGGGGTTCTGTGCCAGAGAAAGAGCCAGAGGGAGTGGGGAGAGACAGGGAGAGGAGAGAGGGCGAGAGAGAGGGACAAAAAGAGGCAGATCTATCTAGAACAGGATAGGGAGAGAGAGAGCAAAGAGAAAACAAGGGAAACAGACACACTCTGAGAGATGGCAGGGAGGAAGGAGAGAGAGAGTAGGAGTCACTCAGAGACAGAGAGACACACGCTTGAGGAAACCGAGGCAATGAGCAGGAGGGGGAGGCCAGCGGGGAGCCTGTGTGTGCGCGAGGCAGGCTGGGAGATGGAGTGAGCGTAGGGCCCAGCGTGTCTGGGCCTGTGCACGAGGGGTCTAGTACCGTCTGAGCACGCTGCCAGGCACGGAGTCGTTTGGACGACCCTTGCCGGATTTGATGGAAAATGGAGCTGTGGGGGAGGCAGGTGTTTTGCATCCAAGAGAATGCGTGCCCTCCTCATGGGACTATTCCTGCGTGTCTGTGATCACACGTGCGGCCTGTGCACGCGTGTAAGTGTGTGACGACGTGCAGGAGGGCAGGGTTCCGTTCCCCCTCAGCTGTCCCCACGCCCCCTCGGTGAGGAATCCATGTGTTGTCGGCCCCGGCTGGTGGGCTGCAGGACCAGGATGGGTGGGCAGCCTGACACGTGCCCTCACGGGCTGTGGGGGGAGGAGGCCAGAGAGCTGTCAGCAGCCAAGAAGCGGCGGGCAGCGAAAGTGAGCCATAAAAGGGCCACTTCTCCCGGCCGCTGTTCACTTGACACTCTCTAACCCAGAAGCCACCTGTTCAGCCATCAGTCACCCAAGGAAAACACAGCTTTCCTGAAAACGGGAATTGGACAGACAGTCCCAGGAGGGGGTGAGCATGGGGGAAATGACTGCCCTCTGCCACTTCCAGGGGGCCCCCAGGCTCACCCCTAGGTAGGGTCAGGCGGGGTAGGCTGGAGGGTGGCATCGGGCCTCAGAGAGCCAGAAAAACCAAACACACACCCCACCACTCCCAACTTGGCACCAACGTGGCACGTTTGGGGGGCCCAGAATTGCTCACCTTGGGGTGATGAAGGAACGGCCCTGGATGGAGTGGCTTAGCAAGGGCTGTGCCCTGGAGGAGCTGTCACACAGGCTCTGCGTCCCCGTGTGGGGACGGGTCAAGGGCAGGCGTGGGGTAGGGGTGTCATGGAGGGAGGCTGGACCTTGGGGGGCGGGCAGGGCTGCTGGGGCAGGGGAGGGACCTGGCTTGGAGGCAGGCCTGGGGCTCTGCCCAGCAGTGGTGCCCGGCCAGTGGAGGCCCCGCCATGCCCCGCCGTGCCCCGCCTCGTGTAGCTTGTTAATTTCATCGTTTAGCCCGTTTATGGTGTTCCCAGTTGCTGTTGCTTTTATAAACAAGCATTTTGGTGACCTTCCCCTCCGGACATCAGCTCCGCAAGAATCCCGAGCCCTGAACATTTATAAATAAGCCTTCTCTCAAGTTCCACAACAGGTGTGACCTCCCCCCCGCCCCCCTCCTCTGTCCTGTCCGAAAACTGAACAGTTTCAACCAGCAAAGGGAGGCCGCCCGGGCTGTCTTAAAGGGGTCGAGTGGAGGCCACGGTGCATGTGGCTGCGAGGGGGGCTGGCCTGCCTCCTCCCCCTCCGCTTCCCCCAGGCTGAGGGTCTCCAAGGAGAGGGCCAGGCTGGTGGGCAGTTGAACCCTTGACCCCACTTCCCCAAACATCCAGCTGGAGGCAATGGTCTGAGAGGGCATCTCAGCTGACAGAACGTATCTGAGTCAGGCCTTCCCCAACCAGGGAAGTTTTACCAAGCAACACCCCCATTCCCCTCCACAGTCTGATCCCCCATTTTCTCGCCTCCTTGGAGGAGTAGAGAACATTTCCCCCTCTTCTTTCCTGCCAAAAGCTCTCTGATTCATGATTTGCAACATTTCATTTGTTTATTTAACAAGCATTCATCTATTCAACAAATATTTCTGGAGCTCCCACTCTGAGCCAGGCTCTGCGCCAGGAACATAAAGCTGCAGAAGCCTCAGCCCTGCCCCCAGGGAGCTCACCATCGAGGGGGCAGACAGAAGAGCAGTAAGACAGGGGCACCACGGGTGCCGAGGTTCCCGATCTAAGGCAGCAGAACAGGGCTTGGGAGCAGCGAAGGGGATTCCAACCCAGACTTGGGGCTGATACGCTTCCTGGGAGTGGGGGCTGGTTTTCGAGTCAAGTCATCCCCATGGAGGTGTCAAGGGGAAAAACACGCCAAGCAAAGGAAACTGACAGGGCAGGGGCACAGAGGCAAACGAGCCTGGGCTGAGGATGGCGATGACGGTGATCATGTTGATCAAGGGTGGTGGTCCTACTGATGGTTGTCGTGGTGACGTCTGAATCAAACCACAAGGAGTATTTCCCTCGGTGTAGACCAAGGCAGGAAGGTGGTAGATCCTAATCGTACCTGGGAGGGGCCGTCAAGGTCACAATTTGTTCTACGTGTCAAGAGTGATGATCAAGGTAAGGATGGAAACATAGCAAGAAGCAAAAGGCCTCGAACCAGGGGGACTGGGTGCTGAACTAGGCGAGGACCTTGGGGCCCAGATACAAGTGTGTCGACAGGGGGCTTGGTGCACATTGTCTTTTGCCCAGTACCCAGTGTGGGTCCGGGGTGGGCCTGGTGACCTAGGGGACTCCTGCAGGGCCTGGACCCTCGGGTGGACAATGGCGTGAGCCATGGCAATGTGGGTCCTGGGCGTACCCAGGGACTCAGGCCTGGGGGCCGTCTAATGGAGAAACCTGGGGACCTCAGACCCCTACCTATATAAGGGCCTAAAGAATACTTCCTCGCATGCGCATGTGTCCTGTGATTCCCAGTTTCAAAGAACTTTCCCCTTCCTTCTTGTAAAACACAACACCCTTTGAGATGGGTGCTGTTATTCATTTTATAGACCAGGAAGCTGCTTTCCCTGAGATCTCCTTTCTCTTCTGCTTACCCTTAGTAACTCCGCTTGTCCTTCTGGCCAGCACAGTGGGTCACCTCCTCAGGAAGCGTCCCTGACCAGCCTCAGATGGTTGGCCATCTCCTCGGGGATGAATGCACCATGTTGTAGTGGCCTGGTCCTCTGTCTCCCTCCACAATTAGACTAATCATGAGCTCACTGAGGGCAGCAACCTACCTTTTACCTCCAGTCCCAGGGGCCCAGCATAGGGCCTGACTCAGAGGGTGCTGGGGAAATGTCGGATTTATTGACCTTGGTCACCAGCTGACTCAAGGACCCTCTGCTGCCCCCCGGGGCTCCCCAGAGTTGGCACCCCCGCTCAACTCTCACATGGGCACCTGCTGGGCCTCAGGAGGGAGTACAGAACGTGGGCAGGCCTGGCTCAGCTGCCAGTCTAGGGCCTGCGGACAGAGGATCTGGGACTGGGAATGGAACAGCTGGGCAGCTCCTGTGGGCTGAGCCCCTTTCAATGCTCCGACTTTCTGTCCTGAGGGGCTGGCACCATGAATTTAATAGCATCAGACCCAAACCAGCCATGTCTGCCCTTGACTCGTCCCTCACCACAGGGACTGGGGGCTCCACGGGGGCCTGCCTTGGAAGAATCAGCCAAGCTCTGGGCAGCTTGCGTTGGATTTTGGCCAGGAGACCTGGGGGGCATGAGAGGGAGGGCTCCCTGGGCCCTGAGGGTGGGTCTATCTGGGCCATGGCCATGAGCCTTAGGACGGACAAGCAGCTTTACCTCTCTAGGTCCTTGAAGGTCAGCTAGAGTCCTCCCTGCTCTCCTATTTCTCAGGGTTGTCTGTCAGTGTGGATGGATTTTAACCATCCTATTTATACCCTTTGGAAGGAAGTCCATGAAAGTACAAGTTCATAATGTCCTTATTATTGGTAGTGACAGTAAAATAGGGCCCTTCACCTTTTCCACTGTGCTGTAGATTCACAAAGAACAACGCACTTTCACACACGCTGTCACATCCAAGCCTTAGAACAACCCTGAGGGTAGACGGGGAAATAATAATAGTAATAGTAATCGCTCCACTGGCTGCAGCACTGTGCTGAGTGCTTTATCCTGGCACATGGGGTCTTCTGAGGCTCAGACACCCTCCTCTTGGTAGGTCTCCTGCTCAGTGGCTCTGAAGAGGTCATCCCCACCACCTCCCAGCCTCAGCTCACTAGAGCAGGTTGATGTGCTCCAACACTCAGCCCACCAAAATAAAACCCATTGTCCTGATGTGGAAACTGAGGCTCGGGGAGGAGGAGTGTGTGGCAGGGAAACAAGTCTGGGGTTCAAGCCCTGCTCTGCCTCAAACTCCCCAGGGGATCCTTGGCAAACCCCTCCCCTTTGTGGTCCTCAGCCGCTCCCCACCATCTGTGTAATGGGCTAGGCAGGGCACTTGACTGAATGATTGTTGAGGGTTCTTTGGCTTCACCCAGTTAACCAGTATCTTCTGAGCACAAAGACCCTGCCAGGCACTGCCCTAGGTGCTGGAGACACAGTGACGGAAGACAACCACGCAAGCGCTGCCTTCACGGAGGTTACAGTCTGTAGGGAAGACGTGAGGCAACGAGGAAAGGGAAACCAGGTAGTGATCAGCCCTGTGAGGCCGATAGGACAGGGAACAGTGACGGTAACCCGGGGCTTCCATGGGGGTGTGGTCAGGGCTTTCTGGGAGGTGACATTAGTCTGAATGACAAGAGTGACCATCTGAGGTCATGCGGCCCGGAAGTGACAACGGTAAGACTTGAACCCGTGTCGGGGGGCTCCCATCCCTTTCTAGGGAGCCCCTGGGCCAAAGCTGGCGGGGCCCTGTGGGACGTGGGTCAGCGTGCTGGTTAAGACTGAGGCTTGGTTTTGAATCTTGGCTCCGCTGCTTACGAGTTTTTTCCTTCCTCATGCTGTAGTCTGGAAGCTCTCCAGGCCGTCAGCTGGGGCAGTTGTGGGGCCCAGCTTGTTTGTTTTCCTTCTCTTTGGGGTCATTGTCCAGTCGAAGGGTGTGACCTGCCCAGGGTTTCAAGGGAGGCAGTGATGCAGCCAGAACTGGAACTCGGGGCTCTGGGCTCTTGGCACAGTGCTCCGTCCTCTGCCCATGACCCTATGGCAAGTGGTGGTGGTGGGGTCCCTTTGCTCTGGGCTCAGCTGTGGGGAGTCCAAGGCCTCTTGGGACAGAGGTGATGAACATGGGATGGAGAGTCCAGATCCCTGGCTTCACAGAGCCAACCCAGAGGCTACTCCAGGGCAGAGCTTCTGTCTCTTTCCAATAAAACAGCAGCCTGGGGCTTCCCTGGTGGCGCAGTGGTTGAGAATCTGCCTGCCAATGCAGGGGACACGGGTTCGAGCCCTGGTCTGGGAAGATCCCACATGCCGCGGAGCAACTGGGCCCGTGAGCCACAACTACTGAGCCTGCGCGTCTGGAGCCTGTGCTCCGCAACAAGAGAGGCCGCGACAGTGAAAGGCCCGCGCACCGCAATGAAGAGTGGCCCCCGCTCGCTGCAACTGGAGAAAGCCCTCGCGCAGAAACGAAGACCCAACTCAGCCAAAAATAAATAAATAAATAAAAATAAAATTTATAAAAAAAAAAAACAGCAGCCTGTAGGTCAGCATCAGGACAAGCCATGTGCCGTCTCATATAAATCCCACAACCCCCTAGTGGGACACCATCCATTTCACAGATGAGGAAACCAAGGCTCAGAGAGGCGAAGGAGCTTTCCCCAGCTTCCACCGTGGGAAGGTGGCTGAGCTGGAATTCGAACCCAGGTCTGCTGATGTCACACACACACACACACACACACACACACACACACACACACACACACACAAACATACTTATTTGACTAAGCACAGCTCAGTGCCAGGCAGGGGCACAGGCTCGGCTCTGGAGGAGCTCAGTCTGGTCAGGCGGCAGATGCTAGACCAACAGCAAATAAACCTCTCCCTTACTGTAAACACCAGGTAGCTCGTTCTCACAAGGTTTTGACACAAAAGTTACCGTCTCAGTGAGACTTACCTGGACAGACATCTTATCCAAGGCTTCACCTGCCTCCCCTTTTTGGCTTTGTTGTTGTCGTTGTTGTTTTTCTCCTTGGCACTTATTTAAAATACCATATTCTTAATTTATTTATCTTGATTATTTTCCATCTCTCCCACTGGATCAGGGGTTGGCAAACTATGGCCCATCAAATCTGGCCCGCTGCTGTTTATGGACGGCTGGTGAACTAAATGGTTTTTACATTCTTAAATGGTTTAAAAAAAGAATAGTATTTCATGACATGTGAGAATGATACGAAACCCAAATTTCAATGTCATAAATAAAGTTTCATTGGAACACGGCCATGCTCCTTCATTTATGTGTGTCTATGCTGCTTTCACGCTATAAGGGCAGAGTTGAGCAGTGAGCGCAGAGACTGTATGTGGTGTCCTCCACTGCTTGTGTGCCCGGCTTACTGCAAGTGGTGGCAATGTGGTTATGACTTGATTTTTCCTCTTGGCCCACAGAGCCTAAATATTTACTATCTAGCCTTTTACAGAAATTTGCTGACCCTCGCATTAGAATGCAAGCTTCAAGGGCAGTGGCTTTTTGTCTATTTACTCACTACTGTGGCCCCTGCATCTAGAACAGTGCTAGGACGTCTGCTGCTGGACGTGATGGAGCAACAGGACCAGATTTACCCTCTCACCTTAAAGTACTAGAAAACTGGACAAAAATCTATGAAACAATGGTTTTCAACATTGGGCAACAGGCAGCACAGAACAGTGATCCCTAAGAGAAGGAAAACATAAGGTGAGTCTTACGATTGCTCCCAGCTTGCCAGTTAGAGAAAGATACCAGGCCAGAGCATAGGGAAGGCAAAGAGGAAGGCAAGTGGAGCCTGTGGTCTCACTGAATTGAGGAGACACAACTAGAGTTCAGGGAGGCCAAGTGACCAGAATTCGTGGGGCAAAATAAAGAAGAGGGAGTTGCTGCACAGAGAGTACATGCAGAGATGTGAGAAGGGGTCCCCTCCAACACCAGCCAGAGTTGGAAGGACCTCCCACTACATGGGGCATTAGGTAGAGTCCTTGGAAAGGCATTGCCTTAGCAGAGGGGCCAAGTGAGCCCTAGACTAAGGCTGCTCTAAACTAATGCTAACAAAGTTAAAAACCAAGCCTTCTTCGATGGTATCAAGCCAATTCCATGTAACCTAGCTGCCTCTTGGAACTAAGCCAGCAATATTTAAAGGAATACAACCAAATCCAGTCCTCAACAATGTACACTTTTAAATGTTGGTTGAACAAATAAGTACATGGAAGGTGGATGGTGGGAGCCAGTTTTCTTGTGGTTGGAGAGGGACGTTACAGATAAGCAAGGAGGGGAAGTTAGAATGAACTCTGTGGGTTAGAGTTGGAGACATCAGTATGAAGTCATGTTTAGTGTAATGTAGATACAGATGGATAGATGCAGAACCAATTACAGACATGTGTGTATACATGGGTTATGTCTGCTGAGAGGGCCTAGAAGCAATGATAGGCTAGTAGCAGCAAGCAAGGTCCCAGCTGGACCTTGGTTTTTAATACCATTCTCCAATTAAAAAAAGGAAATTGAAATCTAGGACCACAGTGGGGAAAATATAAGATGAGCGACACCATCTTTCAGTACCGTAAAGTAAGGAAGAGCTCCAAAAACAAAAATATGGGGCATATCACAGGGACACAGGAACTAACCTGAAAGAACTCCCAATGGCCAAAGCTGGATCAATTTGGACAATAAAATAGTGTAGTATTGGACTGTAATTCAAAGTATAAAATAAATATAAATGAGTCCATATGGATGTAAACACATGATTGAATAAATAAATAAAGGGGGAGAACAGGGAAATCTGTCTTACAGAAGAATTCCAATAATATATGTAGATATTCTTCCTACAGGAGGTAGTTCCCATCCTCTTGAGGGTGGGTTAGACTTAGTGATTTGTTTTCAGAGAATAGAGTAGGGAAAGGAAAAAATAGTAACTTTACAGTGGAGAAACCTGGCCAACACCACCTTAACCAAGTGAAGAAGCTTAACATCACTGGTGACATCATGTGGATATCATCTAACTCCTAATATGATGTGATGAGAAGGGCACTTCACTTTGGTGGTATTCTTTCCCCAAACTCTAATCTAATCATGAGAAAAACAATGTAAAAATCCAGGTATTCTATAGGATACCTGGCAAGTACTCCTCAACACCATCAAGGTCAGGAAATAAGAGATTAAGAAATTGTCATAGACCAGAGAATACTGCGGAGACAAGACAATTAAATTCAATGTAATACTCTGGATTAGATCCTGGAATAGAAAGAGGACATTAATGAAAAAGCTGGTGAATCCAAAATGTAGTCTGAAGTTTAGTTAATAGTAATATGCCAATGTCAGTTTCTTAGTTTTGACAAATATATCATGGTAATGAAAGATGCTGACAGTGGGGGAAAATGAGTATGGGGTGTATAAGAACTCTCTGTACTATCTTTGCAACAATTTTGGTAAACCTAAAATTATTCCAAAGTTTAAAGTTTATTTTTAAAATGTCCAGCATCTAATAAAAATTACCAGGCAACAAAGAAGGAGAAAAATATGACCCATAACCAGGAGAAAAATCAATCAATAGAGATAGACTCAGATGATACAACTGGCCGACAAGGGCTTTAGAACAACGATTGTTAATATACTCTTCATGTTTAAGAAGGTAGAGGAAAGCATGTACACAATGAGAGAAATAAAAAATATAAGTCCTCATCAATATCAAAAAAACAAACTACCTAATGAAAAAATGGGCAGAAGACCTAAATAGACATTTCTCCAAAGAAGACATACAGATGGCCAAGAGGTACATGAAAAGATGCTCAACATCACTAATTATTAGAGAAATGCAGATCAGAAATACAATGAGGTATCATCTCACACCAGTCAGAATGCCCATCATCAAAAAGTCTACAAACAATAAATGCTGGAGAGGGTGTGAAGAAAAGGGAACCCTCTTGCACTGTTGGTGGGATGTAAATTGATAACGCCACTATGGAGAACAATATGGAGGTTCCTTAAGAAACTAAAAGTAGAACTACCATATGACCCAGCAATCCCACTACTGGGCATACACCCTGAGAAAATCATAATTCAAAAAGACACATGCACCCCAATGTTCATTGCAGCACTATTTACAATAGCCAGGTCATTGAAGCAACCTAAATGCCCATCGACAGATGAATGGATAAAGAAGATGTGGTACATATATATAATGGACTATTACTCGCCATAAAAAGGAATGAAATTGGGTCATTTGTAGAGATGTGGATGGACCTAGAGACTGTCATACAGAGTGAAGTAAGTCAGAAAGAGAAAAACAAATATCATATATTAACACATACATGTGGGATCTAGAAAAATGGTACAGATGAACCTATTTTGCAGGGCAGGAATAGAGACACAGACATAGAGAACGGACATGTGGACATGGGGTGGGAGCGGGGGGTGGGATGAAATGGGAGAATGGGACTGACATATATACACTACCATGTTTAAAACAGATAGCTAGTGGGAACATGCTGTATAGTGCAGGGAGCTCAGCTCGGTGTTCTGTGGTGACCTAGATGGGTGGGTTGGGGGGGTGGAAGGGAGGTCCAAGAGGGAGGGGATACATGTATACATACAGCTGATTCACTTCGTTGTACAGCAGAAAGTAACACAACATTGTAAAGCAATTATACTCCAATTAAAAATATGTATAAGTGCTCAAATTAAACTTCTAGAGATGAATAATGCAATATCTGAAGTGAAAAATACACTGGATGCAATTAACAGCAGTTTAGACACTGCATTGCTGAAGAAAATATCAGTGACCTTAAAGTCATAGCAATGCAATAGAAATGATCAAAAATGAAATATAGAGGGGGAAAAAAACGACTGGTGGGGGGAAACCCAACAGAGCCTCAGTGACCTGTGGGAAAACATCAAGAGGTCTAACATATGTATAATTGAGTTCTAGAAG
Source organism: Balaenoptera physalus (assembly GCF_965194825.1). Lineage (NCBI taxonomy): Eukaryota > Metazoa > Chordata > Mammalia > Artiodactyla > Balaenopteridae > Balaenoptera > Balaenoptera physalus. The sequence goes on from NC_138882.1 coordinate 188,049,420, forward strand.
GAGCTGTGGGGATGGAGAAGATATTTGAAGAAATAATGACTACATTTTTACAAAATTTGATGAAAATTATAAACCCACAAATCTGAAAAGCTTCATGAACCCCAAACAGAAGAAACCTGAAGAAAACCACACCTAGGAACATCACAGTCAACTTAACTGAGAACCAGGGATGAAAGAACAGTGCCTGGCAGAAATATTCCATAAATATTTGTCATTATTGAAATGAATGAAAATAACAAATACATAGAATGTCAAATAAAATTTATGGAGAGCAATAAACCAGGATAAGGGGAAATGGGAGTGCCAGACCCAGAGGAAGGAAGTATGCTGGTCTCTATAGTGTGGTTCGAATAACGTGACATTTGAGCAGAGCCTGAAGGAGGTGATGGAGCAAGTTGCGTGGATATCTGGGGATGGAGATCCCAGGCAGGAGAACAGCACCATAGGGGGTAAGATTGGAAGTAAGAGACTGTTTAGGAGGCCATTGCAATAATCCAAAGGAAAGTGACGGTGATTCAGACTGGGAAGCGTCCATGCGGATGGTGAGAAGTGGTTAGAGACACCAGAATTTGCCAAGGGTTTGGGTGTGGGTTAGAGAGAAAGGGAAGTAAAGGAAGACTGTAAAGTGTTTGGCCTGGGCGCTTAGAGGAACTGTGTTGCCATTTATAAGAGGGGAAGACCTGGTGATGAGCAGGTTTGGCGTGGGGTGAGGATCAGGGACAGCAGATACATGGCCATCTCCTCCTATCACAGTGGCAGACATCACTAATGGATCACTGCACTCTTTCTCATGGATCTTCTCAGCACAGTGCATGGAGTAGGCCCTTATTAGTTCACTTAGGAGGCATTGGGTGTAGCCATTGAGAGTTTGAGTTTGGGGGCCTGGTTCCCTGGTTTCAAATCCTGCCTCCACCACTAAATAGCTGATGACTTTGGGCAAATTACTTCATTACTCTGAGCCTCAGTTTCCTTATTTGTTAAATGTTTCTGAATTTCCTAGTTTCTTAGTGTATTAAGTGGGTACTACTTGGCACTTATTCAATTTTTGTGAAGGTTTGATAAGAGAATGTATAAAAACCCCTACACACAGCGCCTGCAACAGAGTAAGGGCCCCATAAATGGTGGCTGGCACAGGCCAGCATGATTATCTACCAGTTCACTGGTACTTTGCCTGAGGAAGGGCCCCAGGAAGCGGTGAGTAGGGGATAGGGGAACCCAGGAACAGGAGCTCAGGTTTGATCTCTGCTCTATCTAGGTCCTTAACCAGAGCTCTGGAGAACGCCGCGTGGGCCCAGATGAAAACTCTGCCATTTTTGGACAGAGTGGGCTGTCGTTGAAATACGAGAAGTCCCTGTTGAAAAATGTCCCTGCTGTGAGCACTGCTGGGTGGATTAGCTGGCATTCCTTCTCCTCCATTGAGTGGAGTCACAAGCTAATAAATATTTCAGAATTGGCTGTATTCAATCCAGCCCTCGTCCCGTTTGACGTCTGTTCTCTCAGCTTTCAGAAGGAGACAGGTGCAGAAGGATGAAAAGGGATTTAATTACTAAACATCCCCAATTCCCGATATGCAAACACATGCTGTCCTGTACACACACCTCCCCACACGGTCACGCAGACCCCATGTGCTCCCACATGGGTGTGGGCACAGCCCTGGGCACACGTGTCCCCTCCGGGCCCGAGGCGCACCCAAGCCAAGGGATGTGCCAGGGCAGTGCTGCGTTCACACATCATGCCTGCACACAATGCACACAGGAGCCACATATAAGCGCACTGGCAAAAAGGACATGTGGACAACCATGTGCCAGACATGGATACAGGGGCTGCGGGTGTTAACAGGAGTGTGTTTACAGTCGGTGTGTGTGGATGTCCATGTACACATGCATTTATCACACGTGCTCACACCTATGTGCATGTACCCAATAATATGGTCACGCACATGTATGTATCTACACGTATGTATGTGTGATGTGTTTCTGATAAAAGGAAAATTTAAAGGCCCTATCATTGTCAAGCCGTACTGTAGGGGAAAATGAGGTACTATAGGTAAAAAGACAAATGGAAGCGGAGCATATGGGCCTTTCACACTGGAAACCTCTATTTCCCTTGACACATTATTGAGCACGTACACACAACACATAAACTCACACCTGTGCAGCTGGGCCTGCAGGTCCACATCCGTTCCTGGCCCAGGATGCACGCCTTCTCCCCTGTTCAGAGACTATACCATGCACACTCACAGTGGTGAGTGACACGCACACACGCACACACACTCACCCTTCTGCTGGGCATCTCAGTTCTTTCCTTGTCTCTGAGAACTCACCCAGTCTCTTGCTGCGTGCACTTCGGGCTGCTGGGAGACTCAGAGGCCTGGGGAAACAGGGGTGTTTCCAAAAATGCTTGACCAGGCATCTGGCCGTGATGAGGAGAGAGGGGGTCATGCCTCCAGATCCCATCTTAGGTGGTGGGGAGGCAGGGGCAGGAGGGGGAGGGCTGGTTGGGATGGAAGGGCAGAACTCTGGAGTCAGGCTTCTGACTAGCAGCCTTCAGATTCCCCGACATCCATCCTCAGGGCTGGTCCCCGCTGGCCCAGGGGACCAGGCCCCACCTCAGGTTCTGGGGACCCCATGGCTAAGACTCCACCTGAGGATTTGAGAAGCCCAGGTAGCTAGCACCTGCTTTGTCCCCATCCACAACTTTGCTTATTCCTTGATGGAATAGCCAGTAAGCACCTTCACAGTGTCAGGCAAGACCTGAGGAATGCTATTTGCTCTGTGCTAGTGAGCAATCCCTAAGGGCCAGTATCTCAGTGAGCACCAAGTCCCACCCAGGCCAGGCCCATGGGTTACTTAGCTTCAGCCCTGGGTCAAGCAGAACCTAACCTTGATTTTTTTCCAGGCAGGGCCGTTGCAAGCTGACAGGGGTTGGGAAGGATGGGGGCTTTCAAATAACCAATCAGTGGGTCCTGTGGAAATGTATGCAAATGAAAGATGCAAATCAGCACTGAGTCTCTTTGCATCTGCAACTAGCTCCACCTGCCCTAGGTGAGCACTTCCTTCCCTTTGACAGGAAGGATGGGCGCTCCAGTGGCAGCAGGAAGCAGGCCTCTGGCTGGAGGTCTGAGGTTCCCGCCTGCTGGCCTGGGGGCCATCCCCCCCCCCTTCCCCTCCCCCTCACCACTGCCAGGCCCAGCTGGCTCCGCTGCTTGGGAGTGGAGGTCCCCCCTTCTCCTGTCCCAGCCTCGGGTGGCCGTGTCCGCACTCAGTCACACCCTCTCACACTTGTTTTTAGTCCAACACAAACTCAGCCATGCACAAATGCACACTGATGTATATACATCTATACACATCTGCACACTCATTTATGCAATCATTTGTGTTACCGGCTCACATATGTGCTCACAGACTCATTGTACACACTCATCTTTGCACATTCTCACTCGTATTAATATACACTGCGCTGTATACACATACACATTCATATCTTCGTACATTCTTATGCACTTAGACCTTAGTACACTTGTTCACAGATGTGCACATCACTTCCACGTGTTAACATACACCCCTACGTATGCCTGCACGCACCTCTCCTTGACCCCTTGAGAGCCCATGGATCTGGGTCCCATCCAGGCCCAGAGCCCAGGATGCTGGGAGAGGTAAGGGGGTGGGGCCGTAGGGCAGGCCAAGTGCCCCCGCTGGAGGGCCCAGTTCCTGAAGGCAAGGTCAAGGGCCCGGCCTGCCCCCTGCGGGCTTCCCTGTACGAATGGGGACCTCAACAATAACCCCCAAGAGCCCCTGGGACAGGCAGGAGGGCAGGATCTCCTGGGATAATGCCTCCCTCAGGAAGCGGTAATTGCGGGGTAGAGAATTAGATAATCAGCATCGCCAGGAAGTGGGGCTGTGCCCGCGTTGCCTTTGTTCCTAGAATGAGCCAGCGGGGGATGGGTGGGAAGGAACCCAGCCAAGCTTGGGGATGGCTGGGAGGGGGAGCGTGGCGCCCTCATCCCTCATCTGCTGCACGGTAGGTGCCACTAGCTGCTAAGAGTAAGGCAGCCCTGTCAGTCCCCGAGCCCACAGTCGGGGTGTCCCTGGGGAGCCAGCTGGGCCTTGGAGGGGGCTGGGAACCACCTCATTTCATCGCACCTGAGCCCCATCCCCGACTTCCCCTGGGCCTTCCAATCCACCACTGTGCACCAGAGAGAGCCCAGGAATGAGGTAGACCTGAGTTCAAATCCTGACTCTTTCACTTGTTAGATGTGTAACTTTGGTGAGTCCCTAAACTCTTCAGTCCTCAGCTGCTTCTCTGTGACCCTGCCTGCAGGTACGATGCTCCTTCCGGGCACTAAGGACAGTGCCCACACCCAGCGCTGACCCTGTGCCCAGGCTGCGAGGAGGACCTTGCATGCAGTTTCATTGAATCCTCCTCCGAACCCCATGAGGCCAGTTCCCATTCTACAGATAGGGAAACTGAGGCATGGGGAGACCGTATGATTGTCTGGGGTCGCACATTAGTAAGTGGCAGAGCCTAGGTTTGAGCCCAGGTGTCTGTGACTCCAGGGCCCATGAGTTCCACCTCCAGCAGCCTGTCACCCCTTGCCCGCCTGCATCTCCCCTCCTGGTCCAGGGAAGAGCCCCACAGTCTTCTTGACACCCCTCCAAGGAGACTTTGCTTGAAGAGCATCACCCAAGGAAATGAGGCAGTCACACTGGAGTTTAGCAGTGGGCGGGCCACCTTTTCCAGCTTCTCCTTGATCCCCATCTGCATCACCGCCAGGTGTACCGCCGTTTGCCTTCAGGCCTGCAGGCATACTCACACACTTGTGAGAGCTTCCTTGTCCCAAGGGCCCTCCTGTGTGTGCCAGCGTCCACAGCCAGAACGCCCCTTCAGACGAGTCTTCCCACTTGATCTCTCAGGCTGTCCCTTCCCGGCCTTGGATGGAGGGAGTACTTTCCACCCCTGGGGCAGTTGGTATTTTATATCCATTACAGCCCCAGTCCCATTGCACAGATGCAATCACTGAGGTCAGGGATGGGCAGAGGCTTTTCCGAAAACCTTCTCTGAGCCTTGGTTTCCACTTCTGTAACATCAGGGGTTTGAACTTTCCCCCCTCCCTTCTCAGAGCCTCCTGTCTTCACCCCCATAGGCATCTGGTGCCTCAAAGCCAAGTTCAGAGTGACAAGGAAGTTTTCCCGAAGCACAGGGGCACTAAACTCTCCCCCAGACCCTGCAAAGATGGGCCGAGCATGACCCGGTTGTGGGGCGTTTGCTCCTTCCCTGACTTCACCATCCTGTTCTCCACCTGTCTGGTATCACGTGGGCAGAGCACTGGAGCAGAAGTCCCAGCCAGGATGGCGTCCTGACTGTACCATGTCTCACCTCTGACCTGGAACAGGAGAGCTTGGCACCCAGCACACAAGGCGTGACTTATTTCCTTTCCCTTCGCAAGCCTCAGTGTTCTCATGCGTAAAATGAGGATAATGATGCTACTTTCAGGAGCTCAGAGGCTGCGGGGTAGACAAATAAACTGGCACAGAAGTGTGGTAAGTGCCATTGTCAGCTCTGCTCTTCGTGCATCCTTTGTGAGCCCAGACTGTGGGCCTGGCCCTGTTCTGAGCCCTTCACCTGCCCCCTCCTCCAGCCCCAGAAAAATCCTACAGGGCAGGTACTCTTAGCATCCATCTGCTGTTCCCTCTGCCTGGAATGTTTTTCCCCCACATCTGCCTGGCTGATAACCTCTTTTGGGGATTGACCTCTTGTCTCAAGTTGTAACCCCCTTGCCTACTTCCTCTACTACCTTCCATATCCCACTAAGTATTTAATTCTTTTATCTTGATTGTTGTCTGTCTCTTACACTAGGATGTGAGCTTCAGAGGTGCAGGGATTTGCATTTCTTTTGTTCACTGCTGCTTTTCTGGCACGCCCAGCACACAGCAAGTGCTCAGTATATATTTAGCAAGTAGACACCCATTTTACAGATGAGGAAACTGAGGCCCAGAGAGGTTCTGTGAGCTGTTCCAGTGGGTGGTAGGGCCAGAGTGCAGCCTTCTCAGGGCTCCCCAGCCCTATGAGAAGCCCACCAGTTCAGTCCTGGCCTGGGGACTGTTTCCCCTCCGCCCTGCTCTAGGTGGCAGTGGTGGTGGGCAGAGAATCCCCTCCACCCCCCACCCTGTCCCTCCCACCCTCCTTCAGGGACCAGAGGCTGGGAGGGGCCATAGGGGGGCGGGGAGGACCCTGATCCTTCCCCTTCCCCCTCCAGGGCTGCCTGCTCCCCCAACCCCAGGCTGGAAATCTGACACCCGAGGCCCATCTGCTGCCCTCCTGTCCTCCTGCCCCTGGAGGCCGCTAGGCCAGCGGCTGTGGAGCAGTGATTGTTCGGGGCTGAATGGCCAGGCCTGGTGCCCATGCCAGGTGCACCATTGTGAAGGCCCTGACACCTGCCTGGCGGGGCGCAGGCCCTGCCTGGCTGAGAGGAGCCGCCCCCCCCGCCTCCCAGGATGGGGCTGAGGGCCAGGCTCCTGTCGCTTCCCCCAGGGTAGAGCACCCACGACACCCGAGTCGCCACCCTGCTCGTGTCTGTCTTCCAGCTCCTCCACCCCCTCCACCTCTCTACTCCTCTCTTTGCCTCTCAGCCCCGTGGGAGCACATCCTGGGGTGGGGTGGGGGGAGTCAGTGAGGCCACTTCTTACTGTCTGTAACGGGCAAGAGCCACAAGTTCTCTGAGCCTCAGTTTCTCTCATCTGTAGAATGGGAATAGTTAGAACCCACCACATAGGAGCGTTAGGAAGATCATAGACTGTAGTCCATGGGCCACCCTTAACATATTGTGGGTGACAGAGAAAAGCGAGTGTTATTACTAAGACCTAGCAGTGTGCAGACGGGAACCCAGGGGAGCCGGTCTCAGCCCCCAGCAGGCCCAGCCCAGGGAGCCCCCAGCCCGCCCCGCTGCATGCCTCCCCTTGCCTGGCCTCCCGCCCGCTCTATGAAAATTTAATGCCGGGTAATGACAGTCTGGGCTAATGAAAGAGGCTTCTCTTCTGGCAAAAAGAGAAAAACAAACAAAAATCAACAACCTGCAAGGGGGCATTAACTTTTCATGAGATGCTCTCCCCGCTGACACCCCACCCCCCTGCCCTGGCTCACCCAGGCAGCGCCAAGCCCCCTCCTTCCTTCCTTCCCTCTGGGCTGGGCAGCCTGGGCTGGGGGTGGGGCAAGCTCAAGGGGGCCTGGCTCTTTGGGGGACATCTTCCCCGGGGCTCCTCCACGAGGCATCTGCCAGGCCTGGGGATGGGAGGGGAGCCCCTGAGGAGCCCGTGGAGGGCTCTGGGATGGGGCCGCAGCCCAGAGAATCTTCTCTGGGCCGTGGGCGGGGTGTGGGGTTGAAGGGGGACAAACCCCAGAATGGGTGGGAGAGAAGAGGAAGGACTCAGGGCCCCCCTCCCATCTGCCAACAGCCTCCTGTGCAGAGAGACACTTCCCCAGCTCGGCTGTCTCTGCTGCCAGCTGGACTGGAAGTGTTCGAGAAAAGGGCATGAAGCATCTCTTGCTCTCTTTCCCTCTCTTCGTGGTATCTTGGAGAGCCATTGGCTGCTGCCTGTGATATCCTGAGAGATGCGACAATTAATTTTCTTTTAATCAAGGTCGGATGAAGTAAACTGGTGCGGTTCTGCAGCCCTTCATTTTCTGTTTTTGCAGTGATGCAAAACAAATATGATCAAATTATGCTTCTTCTCACCTTATTGAATTAGGAAGCATGACCGATCAGAGGGAGTGGAAATGCTCTATACCGTGCAGTCCCTACCTTGCTCCCTCCCCGCCCTGGCCTTAGTCTCCCTGGTTTCACCTCCCCAAGGAACCCCAGGGCTTTGGAGGATGAACCCAGCATGGTCTGTGCTTAGCAAATGAGTGACTGAATGAATGAATGAATGAGTGAGTGACAGATACATATCATTAGACAGAGCCAGGTCAAGCTAAGAGAAGACTCACTTTGGTGAAGACCAGAATCACATCTGCTCAGGGTCTCTACAGAATATCACCTTGTTTGCTTCTTCATAGGATTGTCACCATCTGAAATTATCTTGTTCACGTGTCTGTCAACACATATATTATTTCTCTCCCCTTCTCGGATTTGTGCTCCATAAGCTCGGGACCTCATGTTTCTCATTTACCATGAGTCCTGGCACATAGTAGGTGTTCATTAAATATCGGTTGACTAGACGAATGATTCTAATACATCCCAACTGAGTGGCTGGACTTCTGGTTCAGCAAGGGTGACGGGTATCGACAATCCTAAGATCACGTCATTGGTGCGACACAGAGAGCTGAATGCAGGGCCACCAGAACTAATTCTGCGTGGTGGGGTTGAGGAGGTGACATTAAATCTGTGTCTGAAAAAGTAAGTAGGAGTTGGACCCAAGGACAAACAGAGTGAGAACTTTGGGGCAGAAGAACTTTGTTTGTAGAGGCTGGTGGTCAGCAATGGCAGGGCTGACTAGCTTACCTGGCAGGAGAGGCTGCCACAAATGGGACAGTGTGGCTCGTTGGTTAGGGCTGTGCCCTAGGGCACTAGCTAACCTGGGCTCAAGTCCCAGCTCCTTTCTGGGACATTTCAGATTTTCTCTGTTGCCCTCTTTACAGTGAGGATGACAATTGACACCCCATCTCAGAGTCATCCAAGGAATGAATGAAGTGACAACCATGTCAGGTGTCCTCAGGCAGTAGGCACTGGGTGAATGTCAATTACCATCTCACCATTGGTTTTGTTTCTTTGTTTGTGTTTGTTTTTGTTTTTTAACCATAGCTTTTATTTCTATTATGAAAGGCAGGTTGGAGCTAGATTGGGAAGGGCCTTGACTGCCACACCAAAGAGGGAGAGAGAGCAAACAGGTATGTGGGCTTCTCAGGCTGCCGGTGGACCCAGCCCGTGATGCTCAGAGCAGGGCAGGCAAGTTGGATCTCTGTGGACAAATCTATTTTTTAGGTACCAGGAAAGCTGGCTGTTTGAGGGACCCCGCTGAGCATCCTTTTCAAAAGCAAAGACCTTCTGTAAAGTAAATGACCCGCCTTGGGCATCGGGTTAGTAAGTCAAAAGAGTTACTTTTGTTTACAGCGAGGCTGCCCTGACCTGTGCTGGCACACTCTGACCCTCCTCCCCCACTACCTAGGGCCCTGTTGTAGGTAGTGGGGCTGGGAACGGAGGGCAGTGATGATGCGGTTCCCACCCTGGGCAGCTTGGAGCCTAGCTGGGGGAGAAGACAAGCACACACGTGATAAATGCCAGGAAGTAACAAACAAGGGGATACACACATATAGACGCACTCCAAAGAGAAAGAAAAAACAGACTGGAGAAGTTACCCAGCCCCCCAGAGTCAGGCATGCTGATTCCAGGGCTCCGGGGCAGAGGGCCAGATGGCACAGGGAGACACAGGGGGCAGCGAGTCTGCCTGGAGGAGGCCACAGAGCTTTAAATAGGGATGCAGGTGAGGCGTTCCCAGCGGAAGGAGAGGTGCTTGGGGAGGCTCAGGAACAAGGCAAGGCCCTAAGGGCACGCGGGCAAGTGGGATTGTCCATCTCTCGCTCCTGGGGGCAAGGTCTGCTGTGAAAATGTCCCACAAATATGGTCCTTAGGAGACTCAGGGAAGCCCCCTGAGCACCCAGGCCCACGGAACCCCTCCTCGTGAGCATTCCGCAGCCCCGGGGCTTTAGGACTAAAAGGCTTGAGCCTCACAGTAGCACCATCTCCAGCCAGACTCTGGGCAGCCTGCTGTCATGGGCCAGCTTTAGGCTTCCTGGCTCTATCATGTCTGAGCTGTGTAACCCTGGGCAAGTGACCTGACCTCTCTGGGTTTGGATGAGATGAACCTCACAGGACTTGCTGTGTGGCCCCAGCAAATTCCCTGATCTCTCTGGGCCTGCCCAGCCTCGGGGGAGTCACTTAGCTGGCTGGGGGTCCTCATCCTGGGCTGCGTTGTAAAGAGGCCAGGGGGTGCCTGAGCCCTTGGGCTAATGGGTGACTCTGGGCATTGCTCCACGGGACTTCCCAGTGTGTGCCTGCTGTGCCCGTGGGCCTGGGCCACAGCCTGTGGGACCAGTCTCTGGGTGGGGACTTCTCAGCAGCTGAATCATGACTCCTGGGGTGCAGCTGATGACCAAGATCATCTCCAGTGCCTCCCCTGCCCCTTCTTCTTCCTGTTCTCCTCCCCTTGTCTAGTCATTGGGTGAACCAGACTGACACTGGGGCCACTCAGCCCCAAATCTCTCCTATGCTAGACAAGGTCTATGGCCCTCCTAGGCCTACTGTCTCTTCTTCCCTAAGTTCAACGACAATAGTAATAGCTGACCAGTGGCAGTTATGAAGTACTTTGCATATATTAAATCTAATCCCTCCATTTGCCAGGTGACGTTATTACTATTATCCCCATTTTACAGATGATGAAAAGGAGGCTCAGAGAGGTGAGTGGCTTGCCCAAGGCCACAGAGCTAGAAATGGCCAGGCTGGGATTTTAACTGGGTGTCTCTGATGCCGGAGCTCGCGATCTTTCCATGATGATTTGTGCAGTTTGTCTTTATTGCATCTCTTCTAACTCTCTAGTGGTCCTCCCTCTTCTCAGAGTCCCAGGAGCCTCCAACTGGTTCCCACGAAACTGACTTGTCCCAATGCTAGTCCGCCAGGGCTCTGTTCTCCCGGCGGCTGATCCAATCACTTCATCCAGCCAGTTTCACAGGTCGCGTCTCCAGGAACGTGCTAACTCTATCAGAGGAGCTTCTAGAGATGCTGCCTAAGTGCAAAGGAACGAGACCAGCGTAAGGGGTGTCTCTAGCAGCCTCCTCAATCTGCTCTAGGGCAGTGGATGGGGTAGGGGACACCTAGGGCCTTGTCCCTGGACTGGGCCTGGGATGCAGGCGGGAGGTGATGAGAGGGAAGGGGCGGAGCCCGGGGGGGGGAGACGGGCACCCAGCTGGTGAGCAGTGATCCTTCTTATCCTGGCATCAGTGCGTCGCTGCTTTTCCAGGCTGAAGTTTCAGATCTCGTTTTCACTTTGGCCTTTGATCACACCCAGAGGGGGTGGTGGGTGGGCCAGGGAGGGGTGGGGGTAGGGGCCTTGAGGAGTGGAGAGGAGAGTGGATTCCAAGGCAACACCCCCTCCCTGGACATGTACCAGTATCTGCTGTCAGAAGGGATGCTCTGAGGATACATGACAAGCGGCCTGAAGCTGGCGCTCCGACAGCAAGGTTCCAACCTGGGCGTGGCTTCTGGCCCGCTCTTGGAGCTGCTCCTTTTTTGTTTTCTAAATGAAAATAGCTTTGCTGTCTTTCCCCCCCACCCTCATTATTAAAGGCACATATGTTTGCTCTACAAGGCTCAGACAATATGGAAGAGAAGTCCCCAAATCGTCCCTCCCCGTTGCAGACACTGGGGGGAAACTCAGCTGTTTCTATGCATGTATCCACACAAAGATCCTTCTCCACTAGGAAAAACAGGATGCTACGCCTCAAACTGTTTTGGAAACTGCCTTGTTTACTTCCAATGTCTTTTGAACATTTCTCCACGTCAGTACATATTGAAAGCTACATTCACTGACTCCAGAAAATTCCTTACTCTATGCTGTAATTAACCAATTCCTATAGATACCAAAGGGGGAAGGGGGGATGAATTGGGAGAATGGGACTGACATATATACACTACTATGTGTAAAATAGATAACTAATGAGAACCTACTGCATAGCACAGGGAACTCTACTCAGTGCTCTGTGGTGACCTAAATGGGAAGGAAATTTAAAAAAAAAAAAAGGAGAGAGGGAATATATGTATATGTATAGCTGATTCACTTTGCTGTACAGCAGAAACTAACATAACATTGTAAAGCAACTATACTCCAATAAAAATTAATTTAAAAAATCACACACACACGCACACACACACGCTCATTGTGGAGAAATCAGACAACATATAAAGATTCTAAGAAGCAAATGTAATTTCCTGGCCATTCGACCCTTGTGAATTAACTACTGAGAACATTTTCTGGTCATGGATTTGAAAGGCAGGGCCTTCCCGTCCCGCAAGGTCCTCCACTACAGAGCCAGGAGGCTGGACTTGGTCCACAGTAGAATTTAGGGTAGATTCGGGAGGGACTGTCCCAGCTGAAAGGGTCAGCATCCCTGAGCCAGGTGATGGAGGGGAGCAGAGGGGAACTGGGTGCTCCGGGGCCAGATGCTGGGGGAGTCCCTGGCTGGGGTCCTCGGAAGTGGCATTCTTGGGGTCACTGAAACTTGAGAGGGGAAGAGAACAGCCGTGGAGTGAGGCAGCAGCATTTGGGAGGAGAGACTCTTACAGAGGGGAGGACCAGGGAGGAGAGAAGAAAGGGGGCAGGGAGGGACCGTTTGCAGCCAGAAGCCTGTGTCTGTGAGTGGGGCTGGTGGAATGAAAGATGGTGGTGGGCTCTGAAAATGTGTGTGTCAGCAGTGGGCAGACCCCACCAACACTTAGAGCTGCCAGGCAGGGAGGAGCTTTCAGGGCGAGTGGAGAAAGGGCCAAATAGCCGGGTTGAGTGATAAATCTCTGCAGAACCTACTCAGGACCTACTCACGCCCTGAGAGCCCCGTCTCCCCAGCCACCCCCAGGGGGCCGGGGATCTGGGGGCCCCCTCCGTCCGTCATTCTTCATCATCCCCTTGCCGTCACTGTCTCCTCAGGAACGTCCTTCATCCGGCCCGCAGGATTCATGTCACCCCATGGAGCGCGGGCTCCGTGCCACTGTACACTTCGGAGAATCATTAGCAGAAATCATTAGCTAGAATACAGCCTCCCCCATAAATCTCCCCTGCACCTGGATCGTTTGTCCGTGCCTAATTTCCATCTCCCGAACTTTATGATTTGTCCCTCGTTTGATGAGCGCTTCTCCCATCAATTGTGCCGTAAGTGCTTGCAGAGAAAGACCCCCTGCACTGACCCCATCTCAGACGGACGGGCTTGGGCTCCCTGCCCTGCGTGCTGGGTGGAGCCCCCCCTCCCCAGCCCCCTCCTTGGCTCGTCCCTCAAAGGGCAGCTTAAAGACGCTGCGCCCGCAGCCTCCCTCAGAGATGCGAGGCAGAGCTGGGCCCAGAGTGTGGCTGGGACAATGAGGGGACGAAGGAGGTGGGAAGGGCCTGTGGCTGGCTGGTGTCGAGGGGGAAGAGTCCTGGGATAAGCGTCAAGAGGCTTGCATTTTCATCTCTGCCCTCAACTCGCTGCGTGACCTCATGCATGTTGCGTTCCCTCTCTGAGCCTCAGTTTCTTCATCTGACACATGAGGATAATGCTGCCCATCTTTCATGGTTATGGGGAGGGTGGAGGTCATTCATTCATTCATTCATTCGCTGATTATTCTCTCACTTGTGCTTTCACACATTCAAAAATCACTCAGAAAGTTCATCCACTGTGGAAGCACTCATTGGACACCTGCTATGTACCAGGCTGCTCTGAGCGTGGACAGAATCAGCAAAAGCCTCGCAAGTTGGCAGAGCTGGAAGAATCTTGATGGCTGAGAACCAGGGCCTTTGTGTCCAGGAGATGTGGTTTTTGAATCCTGGCTCTAACGCTGACTAGCTGTGTGACCTTGGGCAAGTCACTGGACCTCTCTGAGTCTCAATTCCCTCATCTGTAAAAAGGGGGTGAAACGAGTGACCGTATGGAGAGCACCTAACACACAGCACGTGCTTGACACACGACGCCTGTTGCCATTGTTGCTGTGTCGCTATGAGGACACAGAGAGAGACAGTGGCTTTCCTAAAGCATGGAGGGAATTGGGAAATGCGAATGAGAGGATTTAGAGAAATGTGAAGAGGGGACAGAAGCACGGGGCGAAGGGCTTTGGCCTGGGGAGGGAGTATTTCCTGCCTTACCTCATTGCCCAGCTGACGCATTTAGAAATGTCAGATGAACCCCAGGAAAGGGGCTGAGAGGAGGTTAAACTGGAACTCAAATTTTTGCACCCTACAAAGGAAGTCTGATCTCAGGGACTGTTCTCAGGAGGCCTTGGGGTCCCAAGGAGCTGCCTGCTCCCCAGGCTGGGGTGAAGATGTGGAGTCTGGGAAATTGAGAAACCCAGCCGGCGGCGCCTTCCCAAGGCAGATCTACAGATCTGGAAGGCTTCCTGGCTGTGATGAGTGTACCTTTCAGTTTGGGGACACAGAGTTCAACCCTGTCCGCCCACGGGAGGGTGCTGGGAGTTCCATCAGGACCCATGGCAGGGTTGGGCCCTCTGGAGACGAAGCCGGTGAGGGGAGCACCTAGGACTGGCCCCCACCTGGAGGGCGGGGGAAGGCCCAGTCAGCACAGTGGTCACTGCGCCTGGCATTTGCAGGGATGTCCTTAACTCCCACTGTGGGTGGCCAGGGAGCCTGATGGTTGGGTGTATAAGTCATGTGGCCTCAGGAGAGTTGCTTAAACTCTCTGAGCCTCAGTTTCTGCCTTAAAAAAAAGGGATAATAATCTCACAGACTTCATAAGGTGGTTAGAAGATTATAAACCTCTTAGTTGGGCACCTGGCGCATAGTAGGCGGTCAATAAATGATGGTTATTGTCATCATCCCACGCTGTGACCCTCTCTTTTGCTTTATCACCTTCTTGCAAAATTACAAAGGGCAGGATTTTTATGCCCATTTTAAAGGTAGAGAAACTGAGGCCCGAAGTGGCTCAGAACGTACATGATTTCAAGCAGCTGGTCGGTGGCAACATTGGGACTAGAACCCAGGCTTCCAGGGCATACGGTATCTGCCCCAATGTGTGAATTCCCAGGAGCTGAAAACAAAGAACAGGGATTCAGACTCATCAACACACTCCCACAGGGGTGACTCACCGGGGAGAGGAGAGCCGGGATCTGCCCCAGCACATTTCTGCCCCCTGGCCTGGCAGCAGCAGCCCTGCTGACCCGAGGGCCCGGGAAATGGGGGCTCAGAGGAGGAGGGGGAGGAAGGGGCCACACCACTTCCACCCACCTTGGCAGACCAGACCGTAGGGGCTTAGGCCGGCTGCTTCCTTCAGCCCAAGGGTCCCTGATGCTCTGAGGGCCTGAGCCCCAAGGGACACTCAGGGCAGTGCCCTCGGCCTGAGGGCAGGAGAGTGGAGCTGGGGGTGGGAGTGGGGCGTGGGTCCCAGGCACCACAGGCTGGGAAGCAGCTTGCAGATTTTACAGGTCACATTATCTTTTATGGGCATCCTAAAAAGAATGTCAGGCACTAGAGGGTTTTTTCCCCCTCCTCTCTCTCTCTCTCCCTCTCTCTCTTTGACTCTCATCACTGCAATCACCACTGCAAGATTTTTATTGCCGGCCTGGCCCCAAGGAGCTGGGCAGCCCACTAGCACCAGCTGAGCTCCGGGTCCGGGGCAAAGTTGGTTATCTCTTCCTGGAGTGGGTGGCTGGCTTCCAGGGCATACGGTGGCATGGCTGGTGGTAACAGCACGCTCCCTCCCACTTCAGACTGGAAAGGGCCCGTGCTTCCCCCGTCTAGCTAGGGCATCAACTAGACTTCCAAGTAGTCTTTCCCCGACTTCCCTCCACTTGTTTCTGCCCACAGGAGAATTCAGTCCATGGGGTGGGGGGGGGTTGGCGAATTTGCTTTCAGCATCAGCTCTCTGGTTCTGCTTATCCCAGATTCGGGGGTAGGGGGCAGGGGCTTGGGTCCCCATGCAGACCCTGCCTCTCCTCACCCTCTCCCAAATGGCTCAGTTTCTCCTTGGCCCCATCATTAGTTGATCTTGATCCCAGAAAGAGGCCCAGCCCTTGAGGTCCCCAGAAACCAGCTATTGGGCCCAGAAGTCCTGCCCGGGCAGCCTCACCTCCCACACCTTTAAAATGGGTTGGCTCCTTCAGCTCTCACTACCCCAAGGGCATTGTGGTTTGGGGCTTTGGTTCCTTGCACTCGAGGAAAATACACCATTCTGGAAGTGACAGGGAGAGGTCTAGAAGACAAGGGTGTGTGTGTGGTGGGGCATGCATTTAGCCAGGAGAAGGGCATTCATAGGCTCTTTGAGTCCGTATGGAATGGTGGTTAGAAGCATTGATTTTGGGGTCCCAGTCCCACAACCTGCCATCTCTGAGCCACGATTTCCTCATCTATAAAATGGGGGTGATAATAATAGTCCAAACCTCATAAGGTTGTTGGGGGGAAGTTACTGGGTTCACAGGGCCTGGCACATAGTAAGTGCTCGGTAAATGCTAATGGTCATAATTAGTGTGATTATTAATCAAGTCTGGGTACATCTGAGCTGCTGCTCTCCGTCCCTGGGGACTCCAGGAAAAGGGGACCTGGGCTGACACGGCAGCAAGAGGCACTGAGGTGACACAGCAGGAAGAACTCCAGGCCATGATACCAGCAGCGAGGGGGACGGGGCGTGAAGGCTGTTTCCTCCAAAATGGTTAAGACAGAGAGACTCGCCAAGACAGCAAGTGCCGCCCAGGAAAATTAGGCAGCAGGCCTAATGAAAACCAGGCAGCGGGCCAAGTAAGAAATGTGACCTTCCTCCTGCCTCCCCTTTCTCTTCCCTCTGAGCCTGGGGGTAAGGTGGGGCAGGGTCTTTGCCTTCAGCTGGGTCTCAGGCCTGAGGCACCACTAGGACAGATGCTGAGGGTTGGGATGCGGGGGTGGAGGGAAGACTGTGGGAAGATGGGATGGGACCAGATGAAGCTGGTCAACCAAATCTGGCCTTAGAGTCTGACAGGTTTTTCGGGGCTCCTGGGACCCTAGAGAAGCTCTAACGCAAGCCCACCATTTTACCCACAAGGAAACGAAGACCCAGATTGGGGAGGAGGCTTGCACAGCAGGCAGGATCAGAGCCTGCCTTGAACCTGGCCTCCCTGGCTCTGGGCTCGGCCAGAGGAACTTAGCCCCAGTCCTTTGGACACCTGGCTTTCTCAGGCTGGGATAGCTCCATCGTGGGGCACGAAGTCTCAAACCTTCTCCCCCAAAGTGCTGCTAAGGGCAGCCCCACACCAGGGTGGCCTGGTGGTGAACCCTGGGGACCCCCCTCAGTTTACAGAAGTGTGATGTGCTATCCCATAATGGATCTGTTGCTTAAATAAAAGGTAATTCTCTCCCCACCCACCTCCCGCCAAATTTAAGAAAGAAATTGACCTATTGTGATGATGTGCCAGGTTTATCCTGCAGCTTCACCTCCCCCCAACACGGGGCAATATCTCCCCCAGCTAGAGAAACTCAGGGTTCACTGATCCACTCTGGCCGCCAGCCCCTTGAGAACAGAGGATTTTGTCAGTTCTGTTCACTGCTGTGTTGCCAGCACCCACGACAGTGCTTGGCACATAGTAGGTCCTCAATAAATAGGTGTTGCCTGAATGAATAAGCGAGGCTGTCCGAGGAGGCCTGTCGGAGGCAGTTACGTTCCAGCTGAAATCTGAGGAGGTGGAGAGGAAAGAGAGAAGCCCTCGGGTCAGCGCGTGTGAAGGTCTTGAGCGAAGAGCCCAGAGTGTTTGAAGGGCAGAGATGATGCAAATGTGGCTGGAGTGTGCTGAGTGGGACACAGTGAGGTGGAGGCTGTTCAGCCCAGTCCCTCTCCTTTCTAGCTGTGACCTTGCACAAGCTGTTGGTCCTCTCTGAGCCTCAGTTCCCTGACCTGTCAAATGGGATAATAAAAGGAGCTACCTCATCGGGACTTGGGAGGATCCAGGGATCTATGCACAGGGCCAGCCCATGGCCAGGCTTGAATCCTCAGTGGCTCCAATAATAATAATTTAAAATGAAATTAATAATTAATAATAATAATAATTCCAACTACCGCCAAGAAGCTCTGTTTTTCATTTTACACCATGCCCCACGCCCCATTTCAAACCCAGGCCAAGCTACAGCCTGGTGGGGTGCCCCCTTCTCACCCCTGCCCCGCCTGAAGGTCGGGCCTCCCCAAGGTTATCTCTGTTTTTCTCTGGATTCTGTGAAGTCGCACAGGTCACACTCTGGGGCTGAAAAGTGTTGCTTTTTATAGCCTTCCCTGATGGCAAGGAATGCCAGTGGGGCCCATCCTGGGGAGTCCTGGTTCCTGGGCCGAGCTACCTCCGGGGGCTGGGGGCCCCTCAGCCATGCCGG
The DNA here is from genome assembly GCF_965194825.1 of Balaenoptera physalus. NCBI lineage: Eukaryota > Metazoa > Chordata > Mammalia > Artiodactyla > Balaenopteridae > Balaenoptera > Balaenoptera physalus. The sequence goes on from NC_138882.1 coordinate 188,067,491, forward strand.
CCTGACACCCCGGTGCCCTGAAGCCCTTCTAGGCCAGGCCCCCACCCCTGCCAGGTCACAGGGCCAGGGATGCTGGCCAGGAAGGTGGAAGTGCCCTGAACAGAGAGCCAGGACTCCCCGATTCCAACTCTGGTCTTGGGCAGGCCACTACCTGGCTCTAAAATTCACTTTCCCCATCTGTAAAATGGGACTATCGGGCCTTGCGTGCCTCCCATGGTGGTGAAGGGTGAGGAAGCTTTGGGGAGAATGGGGCAGAGGGTCAGCAGGTCCCAGGGCCAGGGCCCTGTGAGGGCAGGAGGGAGAGGCAAAGGGACCAGGGGAAAGGGAGGCAAAACAGTTACCGTTTCAAAAGAGCTGGCGGGAGGATGGAGGAGTGATTCGGTGTGGCAGGCACTCCACCTCCTTCACCTCATGTAATCCTGAGCCTTGGAGGGGGCACAGCGATCAATATTACAGATGGGAAAAGCGAGGCTGGCACGGCTGAAGTTGTTGGCCCAAGGTCACCTGGCTTATAAGTGGCGGAGGTGGATTCGCACTCAGATCTGTCCCTCCCTTTGGTCGCTTCAGCAGGCCGCCCCTGGTGACAGCTGGCAGCAGAGAGGACCAGATGCAGGACCGTGTCCCCGTGTGGGAGCCCTCAGCTTGCAGAGATCCTGCCCCCTTGTTCCACCAGGTAGCTGCTCTCCAGTCTCTCCCAGGGCCGCCGCCCACCCCCGAGGAAGGGGCTTGGCTGCGGGGTCCTGGCCAGTGCCCCAAGAGCAGCTGAGGGCTTGCTCAGCAAGACCAACGCTGCCCTTTGCTTCTCCCCCACCCCCTCACCCCCGCCTCTGCCTCCCCCTCCCTCTTTTTAATCTGGTTCTTATCAAGGATGATAACATTCAGCAATAATAAAACCCGGGTCCACTTTCTAACAGCTGATTGCCCCCACGCCCTGATTCAGCGATAGGAAGCCTGTGTCTTGTGCTGGCCCGAGGAGACCTCCATGAAGCAACCACCCTGCCCCTAACCCATGGGACTTCTACAGGGCACTTTGATCACTCCTGCCCCTGGCCAACTCCCTGGGGAACTTCTGGAGATGGGAGGAGGCAGCCTCCCATCTCTCCAAGAATCTCAAAGCTGCTTCCTTTTCACCAGGACCTGCAGAGCGGGCTCAAGACCAACCTGTGGTGTCCGTCTGTCCATCTCTCTTTCCAAAGAACAGCACGTAACAGCTACCCTTATTGAGCACCTACTTTGTGCTAGGTTCTGTGGTAGTGTTTTCAGGCATTTTCTCAAGGAATCATGAATAATAGGTATTATCCTTAACCCTGTTTTACTCAGCTGTGAGCAAACTGAGGCTCAGAGAGGTTAAGTCGCTTGCCCCAGGTCACACAGCGGGTTAGGGGCTGAGTCAAGATTCGAACTCAAGACTACTGGACTCCAGGGTCCACATTATCAAGTGCCTTGCCTCCCGCCTCCTGTCTGTGCCCTGCCAGGTGGAGAGCACCTGCCAAGCAGCATCCTGTCCTCACACAACTTGGGGGGCCCTGCCCCAAGGGAAACAGACCCAGGACTCTGCTCCTTTCCTCTCTGCCCTGAGGTCTGAGCTGGTAGGGCTGAGAGTAGGGGTTCTTGCTGTAGCCCAAGCCTGGGCCAGCTGCCAGGGCTGAGCTGGGGTGCCTGCACCCCATGAGGACCTTTGTCCCTTTAATAGGTCCTCCTTGGTACAGGACGTCCCAGGGTGGAGGGTGCACTCTGAGTGCCAGGCTTGGGCAAGCCCTGCCCAGGGCACTCCCCATGTTCTGGGGCTGGGGGCAGGGCACCCATGTCTTTGACTACAGGCATTGGTTTCCCTGCACACAAGAACTGGGACTCCCAGTCACCCCCAGCCAGAGCAGGACTTAGGGGGTCCCAGGAATGGTGGTTACCAGATGGGCAGCCTGGATCTTTCCTAAATGAAATTCATAGACAGGACCCTCGCCCCCCAGGTTTGTGTAGATGCCTCATCTGCCCCCACCCTGTTTTCAACTCCACACCCCTGTTCCTCCCACCTCTATCCTAGCCCTCACCATGCCTGGAAAGTATCCCCCCTCCTCCCTGCCAACTTTTGAACCTCTGCAGTCTTCAAGGCCCTGCTTCTGACACCTCTCCCAGGAAGTCCTCTCTGACTGCTGCAGCTCACAGTCATCTCCCTTTCCCACCTGGAATCCACAAAGCCCTTATGTAGGACACACACTATATTTCAGTTCTCTTCAACCCACACTGACTGAGCCCCTACTGTGTGCCAAGCCCTGTGCTATACTTGACTGGGTGCAGGGAGAGAAAAAATTGTTAACACACAGTCCTGGCCTTGTGGGTGCGCTCAGGCCTGTGGCGGGGGGGATCACATCATACATTCCTGTAGCACTTTGCTAAATAGCATGATCCCCCTGCCCGTGCCCCCCAGGTCCCCAGTTCTCTAGTCCCCAGGGGTGCAGGCTCCCCAGGCTCAGCCCTGGCAGCAGCCCAGAGCAGGTGCCCAGTAAATACTGGTTGGATAAAGAATGAATTGAATGAATGAATGAGCCAGTACCTGGGGGCTTACCTCATTTCCTCCCCTGGATGCTAAGCTGCTCAAGGGCAAGGACCAGGTGGTCTCACACTCAGGAAAAGCAAGCGTTTCTGGGAGCTTAGAGGAGGGACACGTGACCAAGACTACGGCAGGTGGTCAGGAAAATGCTGTCTCATTTGAGACCTGACAACAGAGGGGTAGGGGCAGGGACCAGGCAAGAAGAGCATTCCCGAAAATGCCACGCCACAAGCAAAGGCCAGGGCCAAGACCACATGCCACTTTCGAGGGAAAGCAGAAGGCCAGTGTGTTGGGGCAGGGGGAGCCGAAGAGGAGAGAGTAGAGGGTGGCAGGGTCACACCAGGAGGGACCTTGTGAGTCATATGAAGGAGTCTGGACCCCTGATGGCCTCAAATCCAATGCTACGTGGACAGCAGGTGGGCAGGACCAGCCTGGGGCCAGTGCCCTTTTAGGAGGCAGCTGCAGAATTCCAGGGGAGCCTGAGGGTGCCCAGATTTACTGTTCCTCCTTCCTCAGCTCAGGGAGTCTGGGGCTCCCAGATCTTAGCCTCTGGGAACCCTTGGGGTTCATTCGGTCTTATCTTCAGATGGGAACACTGAGGCCCAGAGCCGGGGAGAGCCTTGCCTGAGTTTGAGAACAAGCTGGGGTGAGAATCCAAGGCCCGGGTCTCAAGCCAGGGAGGCCCCTCCCCACCATGGAGCAGGGAAGGGTGAGGCACCTAAGAAGGCAGGGGTCCACTGGGAGATACCTGCTCAGGTCACAGGCAGACAGTCTTGAGTGGTCCTGGCAAGACCAGGGCATTTAGAATGGTCCAGAACTTGGGGTTGAGGATGAAAAGAATCCTTCCAAGCGGCAGGGGTTAGGCAGCTGCTGCAGGACCTGGTTCTAGTGTGATACAGGATCCTGAGCCCAGAGAGCCCCCAGTCCTAGGGGGACCCCTGCCTGAGTCATAAAGAAGGTTATTACTCTAACTGCAGGTGGTGACAGCAATGGCCACCCTCTGTCAAACAGCTCCTATGTGCCCGGCATTATTTCATTGAGCCCTCACGATAACCCTGTGAGGAGGTTGTGTTATTGCCCCATCTTACAGATGAAGAAACAGAGGCACAGACCAGTGATGTCATTCATGTGACAGCTGGGAGTCAGAGATTGAGGATTTGAAGCCAAGAGGCCTGACCCCAGAACCATCTCTTAACGCTGGAGGGCCAACCCTGGTTATGCCCAGTTGAGAGTCAGGACTGGGTTCAAGACTGCCATTATGTGACCTTGAGCCACTGAACCCGCCTCTCCGAATCTCAGTTTCCTTTCCTCACTTCCCAGGACCTGAGGATGAGGACGAGAAGACCTCAAGTGGTTGCCGTGAGGACACAGGAGGTGTCGCATTTAAAGTGCCTGAAACACAGAGTGGGCTCGGGGAGCACCAGCCCTGGCCCTGCCTGGCCTCTGTTGGTTGCCTGCACCCCTCCCCAGGCACATTCAGTCTCTGCCTCACGCCCATCTGCGTGACAAGCTGCCAGCCTTGGCAGGCAAGCCAGGCCTGCCTCCTGCCCTCTTCCTCCCGTGCACCGTGGGGAAAGAGCTGGGCCCCTCCTGTGGGGCTGCCCTGGTGGGGGCTGGCCTCCTCCTGGATGGGGCTGGGGGAAAGGAGGTACCCGCACAAAAGGCAGCCACACTCTCTGAGGGCCCAAGAGTTCTGGAGAAAGGGGCAAAGCCCCCCTGCCCTCATTTCTCCAGCCCACTTCCTCAGCCCTTGATAAAGGTGTTTAATGAGCAAACACATGTTTGAAGAGAAGGCCCATTTCTGGGAAGAATCTGGCTCCCCCGAGATGCCAAATAGAAATTCTCTCTCTCACCTCCTCTGATTGACCTTGGTTTTGATGTTAGTTCAGGTGAGTGCTCTGAACCTCAACTACCCCATCTGTAAAATGGGGATGAGACTTCTTTCCTGGAGAGTTGGGAGGCTTCAATAAAAGCACCCTAAGGTGATAGCTATTTTAACCTAACCAAATATTCTCCTGTCTCATTCAGCTCCCAGTCCGAAGTCTCCCCTTTTGAGCACCTGGAGAAACTGAAGACCTACCCCCAAGTTCCTGGGGGGTGGAAATGGGGAACAGAAGCCAGGTGTCCCAACTCTCGCTTCTGCCTGTCCTTGAGGTGGCAGTGCCGAGATACCATCTCCCCTCCCAAGGACCCAGAGGAATTTGGAAGGCAAAGAAAAAACAAGTCCCAGGCCAATGTTTTTCATTTTTGTCCTGAACAATGCCGTTTCTGGGCTGATTGTTAAGCAAATATTGCAGAAGGCGGGCCCCAGAGCTGACGCAGGCTGGGATATTATCAGAGCTACAGCCCCAGGGCCCAGGGCCCTGGGCCCTGACACCCACAGATTCTGCCTAGGACTCCAGGTGCCACTTTTGGCCCTTCCCGAGCCTAGCCACCTCTGAGGAGGGGGCTTCAGGGTCCGGGGTCCGAGGGAGTCCTGACTAGAGAGAAGGCTTTATGGAGAGCAGTTCTGTCCAGCACTGCCAGTTCTCCCCTCCCCCTCTCCAACCTCTTTAGGGCACAGGGTGTTTGACTGACTGTCCCATTTCGCTCTGGACTGTGGGGTTTCTCATGACCAGGGACTTTCAGTGCTAAAACTGAGACAGGCTCGAGTGAACCAGGATGATCGGTCACACTACAGGGTCAACGAATTGAGAGTCAAGTGGGCAGATTCCTTAAACGACGATGATGTTAACAATATCTGCTAGGACTACTCCCACCATTTACTGAGTGATTACTATGTGCCGGACACCCCGCACAAGGTGCTTGACGTGTATCACCTCACGTATCTCCACAAACAGACCTGTGGAGAACTGTGAGTCCCATTGTACAGCTGAGAAAACTGAGGCTCAGAAACTGAGTTGCAGGAGGTCACGCAGCTGGGAAGTGGCAGAATAGGGAGTCAAACCCAGCCTGATTCCAAAGCCCTAGCTTTCAGTTACCCTCTGCCCCATGAGGTGGATTGACCTTGGCCAGCCACAGATGGTAAGACCAAGGTCAAGAGAGGTGGGGAGAGCCCAACCTCAAGCTGGCGTTCCCTCAGTGAAGCCAGCTTTAGGGTGCCTCTGCCAATCAGTATCGGAAGACCCGATTGCCCCTTGGCCTAGCCCGGGAAAACACATTCCAGCTGGCTTGGGGTGAAGAAGATGCCCCCTTCTTGTCTCAAGGGCCCCAGAAACTGCCCCCAACACAGGAGGTCAGCGCCGCCCCTGGAACTTGGCCTTGTCTTTAGAGTCTGTTGCTGAGTCGGACAAATCCAGGCTTGCTCACCATGGGACAGTCTCTTCCAGAGCCCCGGCTGAGTCAGGGTCCCAGAACTCCAGCCCCCACAGGTTTCTGAGGACTGGAAGGCAGGGGTCAGAGCTGGACTGGACCTTATTCTCACCAGAGGCTGGGCCTGGCACTTCCTGGGCAGCCCCCTCCTCTCTGTCCCCCTGTGCTTGGCTGGTGCCTTGGCCTCCGTGGCAGGGAGGGCGCCGGCGCTCTGGGGGTCTGTTTGAGGTTTCCTCCAGCGGCTGGTGGCAGCGGGTACAGCTCACTAATTAATCAGCGCTTAAGTACTTAGCACCCTCCTGCATCGTGTCAAACGAGGATTTGAGTCTTAATTCCCTGTGTAGGTAACGGTGGGAATGTGTCAGGGAGAGCGGTCGGGACTTAGAGGAAACGCTTCCCCTGGCTTGGATGCTGGCTGGAAGCGCTAGTGACGCAGAGGGAAAAGACACCCACGGGGGCAGAGCTCCTGGACCCCCATACCTTCATCCACCCCCTCACCTTATCCACCGTGGCATAGAGGGGTAACAAACACAGACCCTGCAGCCACGCTGCTTGGGTTCAACTCCCAGCCCCCCTGCCTGCTACGTGTGTGCCCCTGAGCGAGTGACTTAATCCCCTTGAGTCCTGGTTTGCGCGTAGAAAGGTGGTGAAGGTGGTGACGACCCATCGGATTGCTGCAGACGGTAAACAAGCTACCGAAATTCTGAAGAACGTGGCTGGCAGGTGGTAGGGCCCCCCCCCCCACCATTAATAGGAGCTATTTTCTTTCATTTATTCACTCTCTTGGTCATGTTTCTGTTTATCCCACAAACATTTATCAAGCGTCTACTATGTACCTGTCGGGCACAGGCCCAGGTGCTGGGGGGCACAGAGCTGTCTTTCCACCTCTCTGACCACCTACGACATGGGGATGATGTCTGACCTTAGTCTGACCACCTATGACATGGAGATGATGACAGACTCTGTCTATGAGGCTTAAATGAGATGCTGAAGGTCAAAGGCTGAGCCCCACCGACCTCTGGCTCTTAGTGGGTGGAGGAGCAGCCCCAGCAGAACCGGACTGGGGACCGCAGAGCGCACAGGACGGCCCCCCCTCCTTGGCCCATGGCCCAGCATGGCTCACAGGACCCACCTGGGAATGTGGCTCCACCCCTTGGCTGCCCAGGTCGTACCTGAATGGAAGGCTGCCCCATTCAGTGCTAGGACTCAGGGACACCAGGGGAGGGTCGGAATGGGTCCTTGAAGGGGGAGCCACAGGGCAGGTAAGACCAAATCTGACCCTTCTTTTTCTAACACTTTTGGCCTGTTCACACTCCCTCAGCATCACCTGGAAAAGCTGGGCCCCAGAAATGAGCGGTTTCCACTGTTGCTGTCACAGAAGTGGCATTGGCGGGGTCTCCAGCGTAAGGCCCCTCTAATGATGGGCCTGCGTGGGGCATCTCAGCCCCGCAGAGTGCCAGTTGACCCTTCAAGGGTGCTGGAGGAGGCCCCAGGCCACACTCGTGTAAGTAAAAGTTATCTTCAAGGGGTGGGGAGGAAGGGGTGGGGGGTAAGGCAGAGTAGAGAAATGGTAGAGGAAAGTGCTAGAAATGGAGTCTGAGGTTTTTAGACTGGCCACAGTCTAAAATGTGCTCTGCTCTGTGACCTGAAGAAAGCCACATGGCTCTGCTCTGTGACCTGAAGAAAACCACACAACCTCTCTGAGTTTTGATTTTCTCATGCGAAATGAGGATAGCAATCCTGCAGGAGACAGCATCTCCAGCTCAGTGCTCTGTGAATTGACATCATGTCATAAAACTTCAGGGACTGTGTTATTTAGGTACCAGAGTTGGCTAATGGTTCTGCAGAAACCTTTTTCCATGGCAGAAACCTTTACAGGCAGAGACTCAAATTCAGCCGCACCATCTATGGTCCTCATACCGAGTTTTGCCTGTAATAAAAACACGTGCCATTTATGCAGGGCCTACTATGTGCCAGGCTCTGTGCTAAGTGTGGGCATTCCTTAAGTCTCATCAACTCCTCACAATAGACCCACAAGCTGGGCACTCTTACCCCTTCTTACAGATGAGGAATCTGAGGACCAGCTTGGTTAAGTCACTTGCCTAAGATCTCCCAGCTAGTAAGCGGTAAAGCCAAGATTCAAACCCAAGTCAGCTGCACTTGACAGTCAGCAAAGATTTGTTGAGTCAACAAATGAACAAATGCATGCATGTTTACAGGAAAATAGTTGGTTAGGGGAGAATGACTAGGATCTTCCTTTTTAGTGAAGCTATAAAGGCAGGGGCAGTGAGGAAAGAGTCCCCCATGGCTTTTGTCTGTCTTGAGCTATTACCTGTTATTGCACAGAGCCCCGGAAGGATAAAAGAGATGGAAAAAGAAAAAATCCCAGCCCAGAAGGAAGAGTGCAGCTCTAAGGACAATTTGAGTACTCACTGGTCTCTGCGGAGAGGCAGCTACAGGCCAGGGACTTGGATAGGAACTAGGGATGCAACCCTGGAGGGACCAGACATTATCTTGCCCTCATGGTTCTTAAGGCAACTGGCAGTGGAGCCAGACGTGAGGGCCGTGTGGAAGATAACACAACTGGGACGGCAGATGGGGGGCTTGGGGCCAAACTAGGTCTCATCACCTTTCTAAGCCTATTCTCCTCCGCGAAATGAAGAGCTTGAGAATTAGGGTGTTGTCTAATCACCTCGCCTTGCTTACATGTTGAGACCCAGAGCCTGAAAGAAATGAGATGGTGACAATAAAAAGCAGGAGCGTGGAAGAATGAAAGTCATACTAAAGTCTACAATCTGCTCCTGGACCAAAATGATAGCTCACGTCCAGTGAGCACCCGCCAGGAACTGGGAACTGTGCTGAGACCTTCACCTATGTTATCTCACTTGATCCTCGCAACAACACTCAATAATTGAAAAGCCGAGGCTCAGAGAGGTCACCTTGCCCAAGGTCAAACTCGCTAGTAAGTGGCAGAGTTGGGATTCAGACCCCAGGGTGTGTGACTGCAGAGGATAAATGGCCAGTGTGAGCTCTACTTCCCCGGGTGAGCCTATTCCTTGGGTTGCAAAAGCTCCCTGCAGTCTGACTTCATACAGAGTGGTGGCATGGGACAAGTAGGGAGAGGGCAGGGGTAAGTTCCCAGCCTGGTAGCTGGCGTTCTATCTGCAAGGCTGCCTTAGCACGGGTGGCCCCATCCTTGAGGCAACTGGAAGGAAGGAGAGGGGCTGAAATAGAAGAGCTTGGGAAACTCACTGTGCTCCAAGTTAATGACAGCTTGGAAAACCTCTCTGAAGGTTCCTGGCAATGTCCCTGTGGGAGCCAGCTCACGTATTTTAAGAAAAAAAAAAAAATCATTAAAGAAGTTAGGACTGTGGAGAGGCCATAAATGAAAAATATTGGTGGTTCGACAGTGTATCCCTAACAGCTGCAAGCAGAGCTCCTCTTGACGAGCCAGAACCCTGTCCAAGAAGTAAATCATTCTGTTTTCCCCAGATGGCTCTCCCCGAATCCATCTAGGATGTCTACTCCAAAGTTTTAAGTTGCCCACCTAGCTTGGGACCGACCAAGACTGTGGCCGCACCTAGCCAGGAAAGGACAAAGTATTGGCAGAGTTATGGAGGGAGCTGGGTCCCAGTTGGTAGCTGGAATGGGTGCCCAAGAGATCCACCCCCAAGTCTTCCCTTACTTTGGTTGGCAGCAGTCATAACGATACACCAAAAGCACCTCACTTACTAGACATTCTGGTGGCAAATCTGTTACTTTGGCACCTACCTGGCACTCAGTGGGTGCTTATTGGTGGCGGGAACAAGTAAATGGTTTGGGCCATAGGCATGGCACCTGCTTGTGCCTTTGTCCGATGGGTGTTTTGTTCGCTTCCCTTTGCCCTGATTCCCCACAGCAAAGAAGGTACCATTACCCAGCCAATCTTTTATTCCGCTTCCTTCTTCCTTTGGGGAGCCAAAGAGAGGATTAGGAGTGAAGGGATTTAAAAGTGTTGGGGACCACCCCTGCCGCCCCACCAGCCCAGGCCTGGACCCGGCTCAGACAGAGGGTCTGAGGCTGGAGGGAGGGTTACCAAGGTCCTAGCATAGCCCCCAGCCCCACATCCAGGGTGACTTCCAACAAAGTACCTGACCCCTCGCCACCTCCCCCTTCCCAGCTGGGAGACAGGGAGGGTGACATTGAACGCGGGCTCTGGGGCGTCCTAAGGGTTAACTAATTAATGGTCGGAAAGTGCTTTGAAAAAATAAAGTGCTGGATAATGGGAAGGGCAATTATGTTGGGAGAAACTCCTAATTTGGCTGGAATTGATGTTAATGATAAAGTATCTGAAACATGTAGCAAGCAAGCGTGATTGTATTTTATATGACAGAGAGAGACACTCACACGCAGGGGACATGGAGAGCAGTTAATTTGGTTAAATAAAGTGAAAGATAAAAGGAACGCAGACGCCACGGAACTTGCTGTTTATCTGGACTTGGTGTAACACTTTGGAATTGGATCGGGCCCTTTGGCTCCTACTTATTTGTTTGTGATTGAAATAAATGGGGAAGTACAGGGTTTATGGCTCAAAAAGAGCCCATGGAAAGCAGGCCCTGATTAGGAGGCCCCGAGCAGGCACAGGCTGCATTCCCGGAAAGGAGCCAAGGTCTCCAAGAGAGTCAAGGTGGGTGAGGATTGTCCCCACTGCACCCGGTCCTGCAGGCAGAAGCCTCGCCCACCGAAGCTGGGGGGAACTTAGAGGGCGGCTAGCGTAGCTCTCTCACGTTCCAGAGGGAGAAATTGAGACCCGGAAGAGGGAGAGGGAGTATTCATCGATACAGGAGTCAACATTTATGGAGCACTTCTGTTTGCTGGGTCCTGTGATAAGATGTTATGATCCATTTGATCCTCAAGGTAACCCTATGAGGTGGTACCATTCTCATCCCCATCTTACAGAGGAAGAAACGGATGCTCAGAGAAATAAAGCAATGTGCCCAGGGTCACACAGCCAGGGAGTGGTAGAGCAGGGAGTCGCAGGCAGCCTCACTCTGGGAGTGAAACTCTGTGATTGTGACTTTTGGGCTAATCAAGCGCTCTCCACGTTCATGGCTCTGCTCTCCTTGACTCCATCTGCTGAAGCAGGGAACCAGGACGAGGAAGTGGGCAGACTTCTACCTCCATCCAGCAAGGACTGAGTGATGGGGCCCTCTGGCCTAGGACCCTCTTGGGAGGGTTTGAGCCATAGTTTGGGGCCTGAGAAGACAGCATGAGGTTGCCAGAGGGAAGAGCAGGAGCCTTGGTTTCTGGAAGGTCTGTGAGGTCCCCGCAGGTCCAGATTAGTATTCAGTATTTATAATATTTCCATAATGGTAAAACAAAAGAAAACAAGCAGAGAGAATGCATTTTTAATCACCAATCATTTCTCTTTGTTTGTTGTGAATGAACAGCGAGGTGAAATAGTATTCCATAATCACCCCATTCAAATTTTCCTCCCCACAAAGCACCGAGAAATCTCTAAATAAAATAAATAAACAAGCTAAGACCTTAAAATAAATTCCAGAGGGCAGAGTGCTACGTGTGGGTTATCACAGCTTCGGGAGACAAGAGCTCAGAGGTGGGGAAGGGACGACAAAGGGACAGGGGCCTTGTCAGTTACCTGGAATCAGAGATCCAGGTCTAGGGGACCCACAGCAGGTTAAGGAAAGCAGATCAGGGGCTTCCCTGGTAGCACAGTGGTTAAGAATCTGCCTGCTAATGCAGGGGACACGGGTTCGAGCCCTGGTCTGGGAAGATCCCACATGCCGCGGAGCAACTCAGCCCATGTGCCGCAACTACTGAGCCCATGTACCACAACTACTGAAGCCTGGGCACCTAGAGCATGAGCTCCGCAACAAGAGAAGCCACCGCAATGAGAAGCCTGCGCACTGCAACGAAGAGTAGTCCCCATTCACCGCAACTAGAGAAAAGCCCACGTGCAGCAACGAAGACCCAACGCAGTCAAAAAATTTTTTTAAAAAAAGCAGATCAATGGTTTGAAGATCCACACAGTGGAGTGGAGCTGGGACAGACTCCCCATCCTTCATCTCTTTGTCCTTATTCTTCCTGAATCTTCTGGGCCTCATCTTCTCGCTGTAAACCAAGGGAACTCCTGTCCCCTGCTCCCCTGGAACTTTACAATCTTCCATTCAAAAGGCTACCCATCCAGGGAATCTTCTCTGTAGAGTGTCCACCTGCCCTCTGAGCTAGTCCGACCCTCTCAATTGATAGAGGAAGAAACCATAGCAAAGAGAGAATAGAAGGGACATACCCAAGACCTTCCAGTAAGCTAGTGACAGAGCTGGACCTGGAACTCCAGGAGCTTGACTCCCTGTCAAGTCACCCTCATCTACCTGCACTTATCTCTAGGTGTCTTTGAGAAGTCTCCTATGTCACGAAAATTTTCTTCATGGGCTGTTCCCAATATTTTGTTTCGCGCATCTCAGCATCTCCAGACCGTCAGGTTCTAGCAAGGTGCCTGGCACATGGGGCACTCATTCAGATGTTTATTGGATATATGGATGTATGAGTGGATGGATGGATGACTGGATGGATGGATGGTTGGATGGTGGATGGATGAGTGGATGGATGGGTAGGTGGGTGGGTGGATGGATGGATGGATGGAAGTTTGGATAGATGGACAGAAATTTGGAGGGATAGATGATTGGATGGATGCATGGATGGATAGATGAACAAATAAGAGGCTAAAGCTGATTTGGTCCCCTCACTGGCCATTAGCTCTCACTAGATAGATAATGCTTATCATAGTGTAGTCTAGTTAATATCCGGGGTCCTGATGCCTTGAAATTATGTCTCCAATCCCCTGAAGGACCCGGGAAAAAAATCACCTTCTAACAAGTCAGAGCCCTTTCAGGTAGAAATTTGAGACAAAGCTCTAGGGCCAGGCAGACCCCCATTTTCAAGTGAGTCATGTGGTGGTAAAGAGCATTGGCCTGGCATCAGGGGACCCAGGCTCTGCTCCCACTCTGCCACTAATTTGCTGCATGGTCATGGGTGAGTAAGTGACTTTCTCTCTCTGGGCCTCAATTTCCCACTCTGAAATGTTCTCTGTTAAATGTTCTGGGCTCTGAGACCGGCCCCTTCTATGTGGGCAACTCAGCCAGAGCTTGGAAGAGCTCTACCTCTGGAGATCCTGTTTTGTAGTCTGGGCAACCCCTCTCCCTCTGTCCCTAAGCCCTTCCATGTTTAGGAGCACTGCTCAGCCCTCTCCGGCCTTTTCCCTGGTGGGCCAGTTGAAATGGGGGTAGCTCAAAGCATCAGGATATTCTCAAAGCTTGGCTGGTTGTTCTGGCCATGGCCAAGGCTTACACTCCCTCTGAATCCTATTGAAAAAATAATAAAAAGGTAATAACTTTGTCATTACTGAACATTGGTTTGTCTTTTCTTTTTTTTTTTAATCCATGACCATAAATAACCAGTGCATTACCCTTCGGAGTGGACACACACATCTACACAGGACCTGCCTCCCTGTATAGGCTGGGTCTCCCCCTGGTACATACCACACATCCACACACACGTGCACATCACACACATAGATACTGCTCGTTCGCTTGACATTTTCTCGGCATTCCGCTAGACGCTGGGACTAATAATAACAATGGTTATTATGTGTGAATCCAGGCTAAGTGCTTTGAGTAAATGATCTCAATTAATTCTTCACTGTGAGGTAGATACTTATCTTGTTGCCATTTTAGAGACAGAGACACTGAGGCTGAGGGAGGTCAGGAACTTGTCCAAGGTCATACAGCTAGTAAGTACCAGAGCTGGGACTTGAACCCATGTGACCCAATTAGAAATCCAGGCTCCAACATGCCAATTATTTAAACATAGGTTTAAAAACCACACACACACATAGTCTACTAAGATACATATAAAACAGTGTGATTAGTGCTGTGACAGAGGAAACAAGGGGGCTGCGGGAACCCACATGGAAGCATCTAACCCAGTTTGAGGCAGAAGGACTTCAGGGAAGGCTCCCTGGAGGAGGTGATACTTGCTTTGGTCTTAATGGGTGAGTGGGAGGAGGACAAGTAAAGAAGGGGAAGAAAGGCCTTCTGGGAACAGCCTGGATGAAGGCCTGGAGGGGAGACCCAGCAGGGTATGTTTGGAGCTCTAAGCAGCTCCGTGTGGCTGGGGCAGAGGGTGTGTAAAGGTGTGACAGAGGGAGCGTTGAGAGGTGAGGCTGGAGAGCTGGGCAGGGCTGTCGCTCACATCCGGGCCAGGTTGGCACAGCGGGACAGCCCTCCCCCACCCACAGTCGGCTACCTGGCACGCCTGTCCGTGTGACACGAGGGCCCCTCATCAGCAAAACAGCTCTTTCCTGCCTCCCCGGCCAGCCCCGCCCTCTGTGAGACACGGTGCCATGGGCGGCGGCCAGCACCTGCACAGGTGCCAGTCGGGAGCCAGCATGGCCACTTCCGGAGTCTCACGGCGGGTTCTTTCTGCCCGTGGCCTGGCCACGCCAACCTCAGGCGGGATTGCATCCTGGGACAGAGCAGCACAGCCATGACTAGTCCATTTTGCTTCTGCCCTCACAGGTCTGTGCTGATTTCAGATCTGGGAGAGGTGGGAGGAAGGAGGAAGGGGCTGGGGCTGAGATATGAGCCCACGTGGTACATGGCGGGAACCACCAGGCCCCGGGAGTGTGGCTTGTGCTCTGAGGACAGGTGGTCCCGTTGACTTCTCCATCACTTGGTTTCCCTTGTTCCACAGGGCTCTGGTGCCAGGCCTGCCCCTCCCTGACAGGCATGGGAGGGGGTAGGTATCGCCCATGGATCTCTTTTTTAAGAGATGATGTCAGCAGTCAGCCCTGCCCCTCACCTGGCTGTACTTCTCTGTATTCAGGTGTCTGCTGACAGCATGGGCATAATCTTCCAGTGTGCAAATAGAGCGCAGCTATACCTGCATAGACCCAAACCCTCCTTTAAAGGGATACGTGTCCCACAAATGTGTGCGCATGTGCATGCGAGCACACACACACACACACACACACACACACACACACACTCTCATACAGATAAAATCAGACACATACCTCACCACTTGCCATGAAAGACACTCCTATCCAAACACATCCTTAAATCTCCCAGGCAGACTTCTGGGGTGGGCTCAAAAAGATGTGCCTGGTGGATTTCACTTACATTCATTCTTTTAACTTTTCAAGTCCAACTCAAACCCAAATACAGCACTCTCAGATTGTGGGTGTTTTGAAATTTTCTGCATTATATTTATATTTGTATGTTTCTGTGTTTCCTGAACTGTTAGCATTGAATGCGAATTACCCTTCTTTTCCCCTAGAAATTTAAAGCTATTTAAGAAATAGAGATGTTCAGAGGATATTAAGGCTGAAAGGGATAGAGAGGTCAGAGACTCTGGGATTAGGGAACATTCCCTAAAAGGAAAAAATTACTCACCTGCAATTCTTTCTTGTTACCAGATAGGGGTAAACATAAATACCAAAAAAGTAAATTAATTAGAACCAACTAGAAAAAGGAAAAGGTTGAACCAGAGAGCAAAACAGCCTGTCCCTTGACTGGAGCTGGGTGAGAGCTCAGACAGGGAAATGAAAGGAGGTACAAAGTGTGGATCCTGAGCTCGGAAAACAGGTAGTATTTATGGCATGGAAATCCCGAAGGCTCCTCCGTCCAGAGAGGTTTCTGGAAGGTGTGGGTGGAGAGGTAGGAGGGAGCATGAGCTCATCACGGCTGAGGCTGAAAGACGAGGATAGACCCCACCCCTCTGCCCCCAAGAGCTGAGCAGATGCCCTAGAAGCCTGGGCTCAGGTAGACGTTCTAGAGGCACCCCCAGAAGCTGTAACAGGGCTCTGCTCTCCACTCCAGCTCCCGGCTCCTAGGCAACTGTCCTCATCTCTGCCCGAGGTGGTAGGTCTGAACAAGGCCGCTCAAACCTTGAAACAGCCCCTGCTTGTGGCCAGCACGGTTCTAATAAGGATTCATTACTAGAATCACAGACTCTTTCACCCATTAAATTAACAGGGGTTTAAAAAAAAAGAGTGAGAATACCGAAGACTGGAGAGATGGGGCTGACTCACACGCAGCTGGTCGGAGGGCAAGTTCATACACCTTCTGGGGAGGGGGCACTCTGGCAACGGGAGTCAAAGCTCTGAAATGCACGCTCGCTCTTTGACTCGACAATTCCACTTTAAAGAATGTGCATGATTATTTAGGGACAAGGATATTCATTAGCGTTCTTTATCTTAATGAAATGAATTGGAAATGAGTTCGATGTTCAAAATTTCCAATAGTGGGGGACTGGTTAAGTAAATTGTGATCAAGCTCTACCATGGGTCCACAAAACATCATGTTGTACAAGAGTGTTTAATGACGTGAGAAAACCATGTTACGTACACATAGCCAGCCGGCTTAAAAAAACCCCAGAATGTTCAGTGTGCTGACTTTATAAAACAAAACAAAAAACAAACAAAGACCCAAGACTGGCAGGAAATACAACAAAATATCAACAGTGATTATTCATGGGTGGTGGGATTACAGACGATTAAATTTTTTTCTTCTTGTTTATCTGTATTTTCTGAATTTTTTACAATAAACACGTATTATATATATTGTCAGAAACAAATAATCATGTACTTTGCAAAAAGAATGAGGGAATTTGGGGGTGGAAGGGCTTGTCAAGTTTTTCAACTTGGATGGGATTTGGGAAAAAACCCCTCTTCCATACTCCCTTCCCAGGACTCCCAAGTGAGACATTCCTAAAAAAAAAAAAAAAAAAAAAATGCACTCAGCTTTTTTTATTTTTAATTACAACTTGCCCAGTAATCACCATAATCACTTATCTTGGGCATTTGTTTAATTATTCAGTCACTAAATGTCTATTGAGCACCCACTGTGATGCCAGAACCATGAGAGGCCCAGTGAGCTCGAAAAACACAGACCTCACCCAAGGAGGACCTCAAACCCAGCAGCAGCTTCGGAAAAAGGGAAACAAGTACATAGTCTGTAATTTTTAAATTTAAAAATAGTGATTGTTTGCCAACACTTATTGAGTGCTTCATGTATAGAAAGTCTGGTGCTTGATTCTGTGATTTCTTTGATTCCCTTTGTCTTTTATTAGATTGAAATAAGATTTATGGTTAAAAAGCAGATTTGTTCTACTTCCTTCCTCCTCCTCTCCCAACGCACTCACATTCAAGTTTCATCTCAGAGTAAAGGTAAAAATGCTTGTTGCACTCGGGTAAGTTGGGAAGTGAGGCTTTGGTCACCTCCCCAGCCCTGCAGCTGGTCCTGGGGGTAAAAAGCATCAGCTCTGGAGTCAGACAGCCTAGTTCAGCCTCGGGAAAGTTATTCTCTGTGCCTTGGTTTCCTCACCCGTATAATGGGTATATTCATAACAGTAACCACCTGGTACAGTTGTTGTGACGATCTAATAAGATAATACGTACAAGTGTTTAGCGAGCTGCCTGGCACATAATAACCACTTGGTAAATAACAGCTATTGACGTACGATTAGGTGTTGCTTTCCATCACTGTAGAGGACCAGAAACCAAAAAACTGTGACCAGGAAGCCGAGTTGTGATTACTTTCAAGGCTGTCCCGATCACACAGACTGAGACAGACTTAAATTTATTTGTTCAACAATCAATCATTGAGAGGTTCCTGGGTGCCAGGCACTGTGCTCGGCTCCTCGGCTCCTGCGACAAAGGCACAGACCCTAAGGCTCACAGTCTAGTGGGGAGGGACTTCCCTGGAGTCTTAGAAATGGGAGAGGCTCTTAATCACATGCAGCCCACCCGCAGGTAGGG
The DNA here is from genome assembly GCF_965194825.1 of Balaenoptera physalus. Taxonomy (NCBI): domain Eukaryota; kingdom Metazoa; phylum Chordata; class Mammalia; order Artiodactyla; family Balaenopteridae; genus Balaenoptera; species Balaenoptera physalus. The sequence continues at coordinate 188,085,169 of NC_138882.1, forward strand.
GGCTAGAAGGATGGCCTCCATAGGGTCCTTAGTTGACCCCACCTCCCCTCCTGCCTGTGCAGCCTCCTCTGTTGAGGCACAAGTCACCAGAGCCATCTACTTCCCCACTGTCAACCCCTGGCTGAAAGCCAGGGAGTGGAAAACTTGGCAAAGCCACCATTTCAACTTGGCAACTCCTGGCGACTCCCAGGTTGTACCAGCTCCTCCTCCCTCCCCCAAACTTTGTCCTAGACACTTTCTACTCATTCTCCTAAAGCTTAAGTCCCTCAAGGGCAGGGACCGCAGAGGCTTATCTTGATTCACCCCAGAGAGCGAGGGCTTACTAGGTGCCAGGCTGAGGTGCGGAGGACACGAGGGGACACAGAACAAAGTCCCTGCCTCCAAGGAGCTCCCATTCTAGCAGGGGCAGCTGGACAGGAAATACGGAAACAAATGAATAAGCAAAATCTTTGTAGACACTCAAACAGGGTAAAGTGAGAGAGGAAGGCTGGGGAGCTACTTTAGGGAGAAAGCCTCCCTGAGGAGGTGACATGCGAGCAGAGGCCTGAATGATGCAAGGAAGCAGCCGAAAGAGGGGCATTCTAGGCAGAGGGGACAAGTGCAAAGGTCCTGAGGTAGGGACAGGCTTGGTGATTTCCAGGGCAGCAAGAAGCTAGTGTGTCGGGACAATGTGACCGAGGGGAGGGTGGAGGGAGGTGAGGTCCAAGGGCAGGCAGTGGTCAGATCTTGCTGACCATGGGAAAGAGTTTGTATTTTATTTTAGGGAAAGCTCAGGAAATGCTAAAATGAAGCAAATGAGGAAAAGACCATCTGATTTCAGTCCCTGCAAAGCGAGTTGGGTGTGGGGAACAAGGCTCTAGAGGCTTTCGAGGCCGGGGCTGCTTTTCGGGTGTGGTGCTTTCTCCCAGCCTTTTGCTTTGTTTTCGGTTTTTTTTTGAGTGGGGGGTGGTAGTTGGGAAAGGAAGAGGAGGCCTCCCTTCTCACCTCACGCCAATGTCCTCCTTCCCCTCCCAGGCTTGCCACTGTTTCCAGCTTCCCCCACCCCAGATGCGTTTCCTTCACAGGAGGTAGAAAGACTCCTTGGCGGGGGGGTGGGGGGGTAGGATTGTGAAGCATCTGAGAAAAAATGGAGGGAAGAATAAATGTTTTAATAAAAGCGTGATGGGTGAGATGCAGCTGTTGGCTTGTGTGTGGGGGGGAAGAGCCTTATAGTGGGAAAGGGGGGAGGGGAGAGACCAGCAAACTCCTCAACCAGCTTCTCAGAGGCAAGGCCTGTTGGTTCATTTTTTTTTTTTTTAAAGATTTAATTTTATTTATTTTTGGCTGAGTTGGGTCTTCGTTGATGCGCACGGGCTTTCTCTAGTTGCCGCGAGCGGGGGCTACTCTTCCTTGCAGTGCACGGGCTTCTCACTGCAGTGGCTTCTCTTGTTGCGGAGCACGGGCTCTAGGCGCGCGGGCTTCAGTAGTTGCAGCACGTGGGCTCAGTAGTTGTGGCTCCCGGGCTCTAGAGCGCAGGCCCAGTAGTTGCGGCACATGGGCTTAGTTGCTCCGCGGCATGTGGGATCTTCCCGGACCAGGGCTCAAACCCGTGTCCCCCTGCGTTGGCAGGCGGATTCTTAACCACTGCGCCACCAGGGAAGTCCCTGTTGGTTCATTTTTGTCTCCCCAGCCCCGGTGAGGATGTGCTCTTCACTGGGGCTCGGCAAATGCCTGGGGAATGAATGAATGAGTACAGGACTGTTGCTGGAGAAAAAATGGACAGAAGAGGAGAAGAAAGGGAGAGAGGGCAGGAAGAAATGAGGAGAGGGAACACTGGATATCCCAAGGAGCGACGACAATTACTGGCATTTATCGATCACTGTCTTGGCCCAGGCACTTTTCCTGCATTAACTCATTTTAGCCTCTCAACACACCCGGGCAGTAGTACAATTATTATCCCCATTTTACTGTTGAGGCAACCGACGCACAGAGGGGTCAAATGCCTTACTCAAGGTTACCCAGCTGGTAAGTGGCTGGGGTCTGACCCCAAAGCCCAAGCTGTTAACCATGTCTTTACACTGTCCCAGGAGTGGAATGAGCCCAGAATCAAAAGTTAGAACACCACTTCTCAGGTCATTACCCCTCACTAGTCCTGAGAGGCTTTGCTGAAACCTTGCAGATTAGGCCCCGAAGTCTACCAGCCTGCAACAGTGCTTACCAGCCTGTGGCATTTCCTCCTACTTTAACGCATTCTGTTGAACACTTCTCAAAGCTGCTGGTCATACTTTCAATTTTTATTCATTTATTCAACGAGTCATTTAGCTATTTGTTTACTATTGTGGTCAATTTCTCCTTATCTCATCATCTGAGTGTTTCCTCCTTTCTTTCAAGTCTATTTCCATTCTGTCCTTGTTCAGAAGGGAAAACAGGTACAGTGATTGGTCAGTCCTGGGATGGGCACTGGCCAGGCTGAGAAAGCCAGGACCAGAGCCATCGCTGCTGACCTCCAGGCTCAGCCTGGCGTGGCCACCTCAAACCTCCTGGGAGGTGGGCAGGGTGGGCAAAGGGAGAAAAGGGAGGTTGATCTCCAATGGAGTATGAAGGTCCCCCCTCAAAGAGGCCTTCTTTATCACCTGGGCCGGGGAAATTAGCTCTCCCAAGATACCCTTTATCCTATTGCCTTGTTTTATTTTCTTCATGATCCTTTCACTCTCTGAAATAATATTATTCTTTTGTTTTAATGTTCATTATCTGTACCCCCCCAACCCCCCACCCCCCGCCCCACGGCCCGGCCCCAGGTTCATTCTTCACGGCTTATCTTGTTCACTTAAGGATTTATTTCTTGCACAATGGACTGAATGAAAAACTCCCTTGCAAAGAATAAGTGCAAAGCGGATATCAAAACAGTGAGGACATCACGTTCTTTTGGGTTCGACAATTCTAACATTCTAACTTGCAGGAAAGAGCTAGTTCTTCAGAGGAAAAGTGGGAAGCAGACTGACTCCCGGGGTCCAGAACAGGTGAAAAGTAACCCACTCCCGTCTCTCCTCTCTTGTCACACACCCCCCCCCCCCCCCCCCCCCGCCTTTGCTCCACTCAGTCCGGGGTGGAGAAAGCTTCTCCATCTGCAAAAGGGAGCCGCGCGCTCAGATCTGCTCCGCAGGCCGCGTCTCGCCGCGCGCGCCCGCCGAGCTCCGCGGGGCGGTGGGTGGGAAGAAACCGGGAGGGGAAGGTCTGGGGGTGTGAGGGTGGAGCGGAGCCCGGCCCCGCGATCCGGCCCGGGTTTTGCATGCCACCCACTCGCCCGCTCGGCCGCGGAGAATTCCTTAATCACAGCGGGCGAGAGCAGAGACTGGGAGCGAAAAATCCGGGATCAGGCAACTTTGGGCAGCGCATGCGCGCCCGCGGCGCTCCATCCCAAACACACACACATTTTTCTCCCGGACTTGGAAAGTCACCCAAAGCCGCCCCAAGTGCAGGTAAGAGACTCGGCGCTCCCTCCGCCGCGGCCCCCCCCACGCCCCTCAGCTCCGCGGGCCTCCCGGGGTGCTTCCCCGCCTCGCCCCCTGTCCGGGTGCAGCCCCCCACCCCCGGGGCTGCCGCTTGCAGCCGGGAGCGGGCGAGCGAGCGAGCGACAGAACCAGCCAGCCAGCCAGCCAGCCTGCGAGCGGCGGCTGCCACCCAACTCCGGCCGTGCGGGAGGCAGGGGGCACGGAGGGCTGGCACCCGGGAGCGGGGCGGCGCGTCGCCCGCCGCGGCCAGGGAATGCCCAGTGCGCGGCTCCGGGGGAGGGGAGGGCTGCTGCGCCTGGGGGTCACTTACTCCAACTGAGGGGGCGGCGGGGTAAGGGAGAAGAGGGGGAGGTGCCAGGCGCGAGTGCAGGACTTTGCAAATAGGGTGGGGGCGCCCCCCGCGCTGCGGGCTCCGGGGGGGGCAGGTGCTCGCCAATACCCAGTAATCACTCCTTCCCCCGAAGCTCCCCCCCTCAACCTCCCGAGCTGCAGGGGTTCGTGCGCTCTCCAGGGCAGAGAAGGAGGCAGGGGTGAGGGGCGCCTGGGGTGACTTTGCAAGACTTTGCTCAAGGGAAGGGGGGTGGGTGGGGAACCCCTCCAGCCGACTCTTGTGCCCCAGTACCAGGGTGTAGGTGCTACCGGCAGAGGTAGGCAGTGTTCACTTAGGCGCGGGGTGCCAGGGGGTGCCTCATGGTGGGAAAACGAAGGCAAGAGGTTGCTTGGCTGGGGGGAGCGGCGCCCCCTTTTTCATTTGTGCCTGGGAAGTTTGTCTCAAGTGCGCTGCTCCGGGCGCGGCAAGTGGAGCTCCTCACTGCCCCCCCCACCCCCACCCCAGCCTCTCCGGGTGCAGGGCTGGCAGTGCTGGGCACAGGGAGTCGGGATGCCGGCTCAGGGCCGTGTGACTGTCGGCCGGAGCCCGCCTGGGTCCCGGGAAAAGTTCGGGGGAGTTGCCGCGGTTGTCGTGTGCTCTGGGAGAGAAGTTGCGCCCGGGGACGTGGGATGCCCGGCTGGCGGGCCGGTGGGCGGGTGGAGCCGTGCACTCTCAGGGGGCTCGGCCGAGGTGGGCGAGGGTGTGGTGGGGTCTGTGCCCCCAAGGGTGGGCTGAGGGTGACCCCGGGGCTCAACAGTTGGGGAAAGGGAGCCCTGAATCCAGGGGCGCACGGCTAAAATAGGCACCAGGCGGAGGACGTAGAATGGTAGCTTGTGGGAACACGGAGGGGCACCGAAGGGGAGAGGGCCGGGCTGCCCGGTCACTTGGGGTCGAGTTTCAGGGCAAAGGAGCGCGTGGTGGCTGGTGGAGGAGTGTCGGGGAACGGGGCTCCAGGGGGCGCACGGGAATGGGGGATCGGCCGGACCGACAGTCCCGGGGCAGGGGGCCGAGTCGTGCGCCCTGGGTGAGCCGGCCGGGCGGAGCGGCGGCCGGTTTATTTTTACTCGGTGGCATTTGCAGAATGTGCAGCTGATGGCCGTCGGCCGCCAGGAAGTTTTGCTTTCTGTTCTTTCTCTCTTTCCGAAGCCAGCGCGGCCGGCAGCGGACGGGCTGGGGAGCCGGGCCTGGGAGGGGAGGGGGCGGCCGCTGGGTTGGCAAGGTACGGGCAGGGGCGCACTGGGGCGGCGGGCGGGGGCTGGCCGGGCGAGGGCGGCGGACGGGCTCTGGGCCGCTGCAGAGCTTTTGGGCGAATGTCTGTCCCCAGCGTTGGAAGCTCCTCGGCAAGGGGAACAGGTGTATGCGCCGTCAATCACGGCGGGAGGGACACTTTGGGGGCGTAGATTAAGATAATAATAATAGATTTTTCTCTAGGGGGTGGGCGCAGATTCTTCCTACAAGTCATCCCCGACCCGGGTCCGGAGTTGGGGGAGGAATGGAGTGCCGAGGGAGGCAGGGGGACGCTTCACCCTTCCACACAAGTTTCTTTCTCCTGACCCGGCTTCAGCTTGGGAAGCGGGCCCTGGGTGCGGCGAGGACCTCCTTCCAGTCACGCTGGGGAGGGTGCGGGCGCGTGTGCGGTGTGTATGATTTGTCCACCAGCAAAGCAGCAAAAACACCCCTCCAACGGGCCTGGAGCTCCCCCAAACCCGGCTGGATCAAGGGGCAACACGGGGTTATGCGTCGCTGCCCGGGCGGAGCCTGGGGCCACGACGCTCAGAGCGTGTGGTTGTGCCGCCAACACCCCGTACACTCAAAGAGATGGGGGCGGCGAGGGGGGAAAAGCCAGGATAATCGCCGGGCAAAGATGGTAAATTTAGGGCGCCTCTAACCTGGTACAGACGCGCGATGAGAGCGCGCGAGGAGACTGGAAAACAGATCGCCGGGTAGATTGGTGCGCCTGCCCGCCTACCCACCCCACGGCGCGCGCGCGGGCGCACACGCACACACACACACACACACGCACGCCACACACATGCACGCCACACACACACATACACACACACACACACACACACACACACGTCGCCGTCCTAAAGGGAGCTGTCCGGGCTGAGCAGGAGCAGCTGCGCCGGGCGTGGTGAGGGGGGTAGTTGGTCCCCGGGGGCTGCGCCCGGGCTGCGCTCCACGTGCCCAGAGGGGGCGCTGGGCCGTTCGGCGCCCGAGCGCAAAGCTCCGGGTTTGCGCCCTGGTGGCGGCGAGGCGGTGCGTCCCGGGCGGGCGTCGCGTCCCGCGCCATCTCCGGCGACTCGCACTGCCTCCGCTGACGCCCAGCTGCTTTCCCACTTCCCAAACTTCGGCATTATGGCTTTCACCTCAGTCGAGCTCTGAGACCCTCTCCAGGGCAGGGTGGGGAACTTTTTCCTTCCCGGCAGCGGCCACGGTCTCTCTGCCCGGAATCCGGCGAATTGGAGAGATTGACTCGCCCCCCCCCCCCCACTCCATCTTGTTAGCCACCTTAGAGGCGGTTAACGAGAGTTTATGGGGAATATTGTTGAACTTCAGTAATCAGGTTTCCAGCGATCTTATGCCTCGTGTTTAATTTATTAGACTAGTTATTTATTCTGTTGATGATAATCTGTTGCTGGTTTCTATGGAGATGTTAAACTGATCTCTTTCAGAAATCAAACTCCATATGCACTAAAACGTTTAAAGGGGCAGTATCTCTCTCCTTTTTCTTTTTCCCTGACTTTTGTTTTGTTTTGTTTTCTAGACTTTGCACCTTGCAGACACTTTGCGTCTTTCTCTGAGTCTCGGTGCATTTTATGTCCTTCTTACGAAGGAGAGAAGCCCGGAGACTCACGCTTTGTGGCAAGTACAGCCTATTATGGCTAGAAGAAAGCCAAAGCTTTGATCCCTAAGTTGCATCATCATTTAAAACAGATCATTTCACCACCACCCCCTTCTCCCCCATAATATAAGAGCAAAATTCTTTCAAGATCAAAGAGTTCAATCTAAAAAAAAAAAACAAAAAAACAAACTGTTGTGAAAAAAAAGGAAGTCAGTCAAATGTGAACCTCTCCTATATATCTGCTCCCCTTGTGTTTAAAGAATTTTTTGCATAAGAAAAACAAAACTTGTAGCTCAGCTAATTTTTCATACTTATTAATAGTTTATCTTGCCCCCCCACACACACTTTTTTTAATTTAAAAAGAAGTTCAAAGTTAGATTTCTCTGCCTGCGGGGGTTGAGGTATATTTGCTTCTCTTTTAGATCCTGACCATCTGTTTTTGGAAAATTAGCCTCTGGGAAGAGGGGAAAAGGAGTTTTTACTCAAACCTAATGGAGTGCTTTAAATTTTTTTAAAAAATTCTCACCCAAATATTTTAAAGTCTCAATTTTTCTACTTTTTAGGGGAATATCAGTAACCTCTGGTGTATGAGAGCATATCAACTTTTCCTCCTTTTCCCTCTTCTCCTCTCCTCAGGTATTTTTCTGTAGACTTGTGACTTTGAGGGGGTGGGTACAGTGAATTAAGAAAGTAAGGCAAAAAAAAATTATCTTGGTTTGTGACACTCTGAAAAATTGCAAACCCACTCTGAACTCAGATATTTATCACGCTGACAGATATGATACAAAGCGATTGCATTTCCTAATGATCCTCTGGGACTGAGTTGTAGGTAAAACCATTTAATGCATTTTTAATATTAAAGTAAGGCCTGGGTTCCATTTTCTTGGAGGTGAGGGAGTGGATGTCCCTCTCTGGAGCTGATACTTTCTGAGTGTACTGTTTTGCTTTTTCAACTAGAGCCCACCACCTCCACCCCTTCACATTTCCACTTACTTTGGGGAGGGATGAGCCGCACACAGGGCATTTGGCTTTTATAAATAAATTTGTATCTGGCCAGAAGAGCCAATGCTAAATAAGAGCACACTTAAAAAAAAAAGAAAAGAAAAGAAAAAAACAAACCTCAGACTCCACCCCTGCTATAGGAAATAAAACAGAGGCAATACTTGACTTTTTTTTCTCCTTCTGCCATCCTGGTTCTCTTTTATATTATTTTATTTTGGAAGAGGGTGGAGTGGTTGTTACTTCTCAGCTCAGAGGAGAGAGGACCCATTCCTGTTATTTCCCTCTCTGCTATATTTTAAAAATGTGTTTGATTTGGATTGCAAACAGAACAGGCTTACCGGTAGAAAAGAGCACTGTGGCTTTAAACTCACGAGTTTGCATATTCTCCTTGTATCTTTCCCCTTTGCTAATTATTGTGTTGTTTTCAGAGCAAATATGTCATATCCATGGCGACCGGGCAGGTTTATTGTCTTTCTGAAGCAATAGCTCACATAAGTAATTAATGACTTTCTTTTTTTTCCTCTGGCTTAGGTTAAACAGATCATTCAAGGAAAGTCATATCTCTCTTCTCTCTTCTCTCTCTCTCTCTTTCTCTCTCTCTCTTTTTTAGCCCAGTGACATAAGAACATGAGTTAGAACAAGAAAATACTTTAACCAAGAAGTCAACAGCTTATTTTCCCCCATTTCTTTTAAAAGCTAAAGTGTCAGCTTTCAGACATATGAGGCTGTCATTCTTGCAGCCGAGGGCAGTGCAGTCCACGCCTGGGTTGGAAATCCATTTGAAGGTTGTACAGCAGGGGAAGTGCTGGCATGGGGGGAGTAACCTGAAGGAATTTGTTTTTGAGGTGGGGGGGAGGCACTCCAAAATGAGTATTTCTCCTGTATTTAGCGGAATTTAATTAAATTGTGTACAAGGAAGGAATTAATGAGTCGGTAGTAATGTCCCGTCCCCACCGCCCCCCCCCACCCCGCCCCCTTTTCCCAGTCTGGTTAATTGGAAAGACAAAGTTTTTCTTTTCAATTCACCTTGAACTTCAGCTTTCTCCAGCCTTTGTTTCAAGTGCTTTTTCCTAGAAAAGTGCCTTTTGGAATCCCTTCTGTTTAGTATTTCCAGCATTATAGCAGGGGTTTGTTTTTGTTTTTTTCCCTTAGACCTACAACTCAGAGCTGGTTTCTGCTTCTCAGGAATCAACAGCTATGATGATTGATTATGACTTGGATTTTTAAACTTTTTTCTTTTTTGGGGGGGTGGGCAGCTTTTGAGGATGTAAAATGATATAGATGGCCCATCTCGCTTCCATATCGGGGAGGGTAGAAGCAATGTTTTCCTTTAAAAAAAAAAAAAATCACCATTTATGTTCCACCCTTTTCAAATGGACCTTTTGCTAATAAGCCTTATGATGTCACCCGGTAACTTTAGAAATATCCTATGCGTCCAACTGATATTCTCCAGCAGCCCCGCAACAGACATGCATTAATTAGGCACATTTATATGCTGTTGCCCCTCTTTTTGAAATTTCAGGTGTAGCCAAGGATTTGTGTGTGTCCTTAAGAAAGGGGAATGAAATAAAGAGAAAAGCATTTATATTATATTTATACCTGGACACAATGAAAAAGGATAGTTCCCCCATCTGAAGTAAGTTAAAAAAGGCTGTGAGTCAACTGAATGAATCTTCAGGCTTTTGGCATTAAAAATAAAAATATAAAGCAGAAGAGAGATTTATATGGTATCTGGTTTCTGAAGAGGAGAAGAGAAGGCCAGGCAAGTCTGATGCTGAGACTCCAGCGGACTTGTAATTGAGCCCGTAACCTCTTGATGTCTATATCAGAAAAACAGACACGAGCAGAGGGAACGGAGGAGAGGCAAACAAGCCTTGTAGAGGAGGGAGCTCAGGGGGAGATTCGCAGAGAGAGAGAGAGAGAGAGAGATTTAATTTATAGACATTTTAAAAACCGTAATTTCATTAGGATCTGTTCTTCTCCTTCTCTGAAGGGCAGCCCGGCAGACCGATAAGGCCGGTCCCTCTGCCGGGATGCGTGGTGTGTGGGTGGGCGCGAACGTGGGCATCCTTTTCAGTTCCGAGGGAGCGTTTGTTTCCCTTCTGCCTACTTTCTGCTGGCTTCCTCATTTTGGAATTTAAAAATCCCAAATCGCCAAAAGTTAGCCGTGGCTTCTGGCTGCCTGGTGGTCTCCCCTGTGGGTGCCACGCCGCTCCATGAGCGGGTCTGTCTGCTGCCTGGCCTTTGGCATCAGTGCGTCTTCCTTCTGTTGCCAGGTGGCCCGTGGTTCCAGCCACGTGAGACCACTGGACAGGGTGGGCACCCCCATCTCTGCCCCCTTCAACTTCACCAAGTTAAGTTGCTGTGGTTCGGAGGCCACAGTGTCGGGGGAGCGGTGGCGGGGGGGAAGCTAAAGCCTGTCATAAATTCTGCAAAAATTAATCAACCGTTTAAGAGCTGCACGTTAACAAGGGTGTACAGGCAGGCCGGGCCTTCTTCTGTTCCCCCTGTTCAAAGTCCAGCAGAGCCAGGGTGGCCGGGACGGTGGGAAGGGAAGGGGGAGTTTGTTTTTTGTTTTTGTTTTTTTATCTGAATAATTGAGAACAACTGGAGAGGGAAGAAGAGAGAGGGATTTGTTGAATATAAATCCTCAAGTGCCCTTGTTCCATATTGTTGGAATTTTTTTTTTTCCTTTTGGTCTGGATTTGTCCTATGTGTCTTTGGTGGAAAAGATACGTAGAGAAAGAGAGCAAAGGAGGGGGATGGGGGGGCGGGGAGAGAGAGAGAGAGGGAAGGATGGAGAAGAGAGAGAGAGAGGGAGATGTGTGGCTCCTTCGGAACTCATTATCATTCTTAATAAGTCTTAAGGAATAAAGGAGAGCATTGAGTGTAAATGCTGGGTAATCCTAACACTTCTCAAGGTGAGAGGAGTCTTGAGGACACAGAGGAAAGAGAGAGCAGAGGAGGGGGCGGGAGGGGGCCCAAGCAGCCCTGGGGGAGTGGCAGGCCCAGGATCTGGGGGGCTCTACAAGAGGCCTGGAAGCTGGGGTGGGGGACACCCAGAGGAGCCCCAGTGAGATGGTGTCAGAGATGACACTGGGGATCTCCAGGAGAGGGTGACTTGCTGGGACAAGGAGCAGGGGTGATGGGAACCTCTACCCTGGGCCTGCCCTGCTTTGGGTTGGGGTGGAGGCCAGGGGCCACAGGGCCTTTGCTCCCTCCTGGGCACGGGCTCCCCAGCCAGCTCAGCCCCTGCCCCCTGGCCTCGGGTTCCCGGAGAAGGCCCCGGGGTCTTGTCCTGCTCGTTCTGGCTCCCTTGCATTGTCTGCTCTGGGAAGCGGGAGGGACAGAGCGGCGGCCAGAGCTCAGCTCCGGACACTAGGTGGCTTAGAGGATCTTCGAGGTTTTCCAAGACGAGCAGCCGCTGGCTTCCTCTCTCCTCCCCGCTGGTGGGCTCCGCTGTGCCCGTCCTCTGCCGGGTCCGGGCAGCCCTGGCTGACCGGCAGGAGGGCGAGTGGGCACGGGCCCAGGGGCCATGGCATGGCTCCTGCGGCCGGCGCTCCCAATGAGCAGCTTCCAGGCAAGGCGAGGAGGAGGCCAGGGGTAGCTTCCGTGGGGGGAAGGCAGCCGGTCAGGGCCACTTACAGGAGGGCCAGTTGGAGCTCAGCCCTGTGTTCTCTGCCGCTTGGGCATGAGGCACTGCTGAGCCCATGGTGGGGGGGAGGGCAGTCTCTGCTTCTTCCCCTTTTGAGTTCATGTGCCCCCTTGGAGAATCCTCTTAATAAAAAAATCTCATAAGTATAAATACTGCACATACTTGGAGGGGTTTCACAGATCTTATAAACCCAGCCAAGGACCCTCTAGGGTCCCTTGCTCTGGTGGACTTCTTTCCAATTCTCCAGGACTATAGGGGGGAGGGGGGCAGTGATGAGGCAAAATCAGTTCTCACCGCCACTCCCACCCCTGCCGGCCTCAGTACCTGGAGAGCAGAGCCATGTCAAACTGTGACACCCACTGGGCCCCCGCAGGTGGATCAGGGCCAACGCTCAGGCGCCCATCTGAAGCACCACACCTGATAGGTAGTTGCCCTTCTCTGGGCCAAAGGCCACCTCCTCCTCATCCGGCTGGCATTGTCTCGGGTTCCTGGGGTGTTTGAAGGGTCTTAGCCAAGGTCATGTCAGAACCACTGATTGTTTTCTCTAGGGACGGTGGTGGGCAGGGAGACACAATTCAGGTTTGACTTACTGTAGTCAGGTTTTGTGTGTGTGTGTGTGTTTTTAAACTCTTTCTTTTGGAGAGTAACTTCTGGGGAGCATGCAAAAGGGGGTGCGTGGGAGTTAAGAGATGAAGGCTGATGACTGAGCTGGTGAAGCCTGGAGGGAGAGCAGGACGGGTTAATGGCGGGTGGATTCTGCTTTTCTGCTGTTTAAAAGCAGTAATGACCAAATTGCGTGCCCTACGTGTGCCTTGCTGACGAGATTTACCGAAAGGAAGCTGCGCTGCCTCTCTGCTGCTGGTCTCGGGGTGGGTAAGCCTGTGTATGTGTGTGTGTGTGTGTGTGTATGTGTGTGTGTAAATGAGAAGACGGGGTGGGGGAATTAGCTCTGCCAGGCTGGCACCCTTCCCCAGCACTAATTGCTGGCAGAGTACCCACGGGGGCTGTGCCAGCGTCTCCAGCTCTGCCCGCCCCCCTCGCCCCCGGGGAGCTCAGCTGTGCAGCTCGCTATGTGAGGCCCATTTCCGGGCCCACTAGTCCTGGAGGCTTCTTTGGGAATTTCAGGGAAATCTGATCCTTGGTGGGTGGGGTGACCATGGGCCAAGCCCCAGCATCCCTGGTCTGGCATGAGGGGACAGGGTAAGACTTAGGTGGTCCAGAGCTCCCCTGAGGTCTAGTTGTAAGCATCAGGAGACCCCATTCCAGTTCTGATTCTGCAGTAAATCATCGTGTGGCCTTGGGCAAGTCATTCGACCTCTCTGAGCCTCAGTTTCTTCTCTTATCAAATGGCCTCTAACACTATTGCCCTCACAGGGTTGCCCTGACCGTCGGCTGGGCTTGTAGCTGTGAAAGTCCTTTGAAATAATTAAGCGTGATGAAGAATTTATCATGGTCGCGTTGTCAAGTGCAGGGTGCCCCCAATGTCAGATGAGCCCGTTTTATATAATATGGTATTAGTCTCAAAGAGGACGCCTATGAATTCCATTCCAGAAAACTTTGAGCCTGGATGTTGCATGGTGCTGGGGTTGCATTTTTGTACCAGGTTGTGGGTTGGTTCTTTTTTTGGGGGGGAGGGTGGTAAATAAGTTGTGTAATTCAGTCTTTAGAAAATGAACAGTTAAATGTATCAACCTGGATGAATCTCAAAAACACAATATTAAGCCCCAAAACAAGTCACAGAAATCGCTGGGAGCTTGGGGCTGAGTTGGGGGTGGGTGTTGCTTTTCAGGCAGGGTGGGGGAACGCATTCAGGATGTGCGGTGTGCTTAGCTGTTTTGAGCCATGGATTCAGTGAGGAGCTGTGTATATTGTAGATTATGCATTCTGGAGCCAGCTAGCTGGGGGGGTCAAAGTCGTGCCCTTACGTCGGTTACTTAACTAGCCTGTGCCTCAGTTTTCTCACCTGTAAAATGGGGATAACAGGACCTACCTCGTGGGGTTGGTGTGAGGATTAGATACGGTACGACGTGTAAAGTGTCTTCCAGACCCAGGTTGGGGCAAGTGTGGTCGTATCTGCTGCCCTCCAGGGAGTGCTGTGGATGGGAGCGTGGGGCAGCCGCTCTCTACGTATCTGGGGGCTGGGACCCTGGTAGGGGTGGTGCACGATGGTGTTGGTTGGAAATTCTGAATTTTGTGTTTTACCTCTCTGGGCTGCCTTGGTATTTTTGGTGATGAATCAGAAGGGGATGAGAAGTAAGACTGTGCCCACTTTCAGAGTCAGAGCCCAAGTGGGGCAGGGGCCATTGGTCTCTCTTTTCCACTGTGGCCAGATTGGCTGTTCCTGGAGCTTGAGGGGTAGGGTGGGGGCAGACCCTGGGAACTCACTCCGGGTGCCGGTGGCCTCCACCTGTGTTCCTGTGGCCCGGGAGCCTAGTGCTGAATGCCGGGGGTCCCCGGGGTCCGCGAGTGTGCAGAGGCTCTGCTGTGGTGGAGACATGTGGCTGGCAGAGGGTTAAGAGCTGCTGCTGGAGTCGGGCTGAGCCCGGTGTGAATTTTGTTTCTCTCAACTGGGCAAATGAATTCCTTTAATTCTTTGTTTCCATGTCTGTAAAATGGGAGTTGGAATTTCTACCTTGTGAGAATTAGGTGAGAGGATAGTGATTGTAGCTGCCACGTGCTGAGGGTTGATGTGAAGCTTTCTTTCATGAACCGAGCTTAGCCCAGCGAGCAGCACACAGTAGGGACCACAGGATAAGGATCAGATGATTAACAGACCAGCCTCGGGCCAAGCCTCAGGTGGGTCACTGGATGACCTGGAGCTAACTGGAGTGCAAGAGGGCCTAGCCAGGGTAGCTGGGCAGGGGCGTCATGTGGATGGAGCCAAGGTTTAAGCCCACCCTTGGGTGATCCTGCTCCCGGGGGGGGGGGGGGCACTTCCCAGGCATGGGTGGAGGTGGGGAGGGAAGGGCCCGGAGCAGAAACAGAGGAGGCCTGGCGGCAGTGACCTAAGGAGGCAAGGGCATAGGGGCTGTGAAGCGGGAGCACTGGAGGGGCGAGGGGCACTTATGGAAGACGAGGTGTATGAAACTCCATGGGCCTCTCCCATTTCACTGTGCTATGCCCAAACACCCCGGTTCTTGTTTCACTATCTGAGATCTGGGAGCAGGTTAATTTCCATGACGAACTCCAGGCCACGTGCTCTGAGGATTTATCTAATTAAACTGATGCTTTTTTCTAAGAAAGAAAGAAAGGAGGGGAGGGAGGGAGAAAAGAAAGATAGGAAGGAAGCAAGGAAGGGAGGGAGGGAGGAAAGAGGAAAGGAGAGAGGGAAAAGAAATGGAGGAACAGAAGGAAGGAATGAGAGGGAGGGAAGAAGGGAAGGAAGGAAGGAAAGATAAGAAAGAAAGACGGAAAGGAGGGAGGGAGACAGATTAGCTGGAGGCAGACCAGTGGTTTTTGAAAGGCCATGACAGAGTGGAGGAGATGCTTGGTGGCTAAGGTGGGTGTCTTGGGCCAGGTTTCTGTCTTCGGTTACTTTTCATGTATTTCCAACATAGCTCTTGGGCTGGGAAGGAAAGGGCTAGCTAGAGGGATTCTGGATCCGTACTGTTCACTACAGTAGCCACTAGCCCATGTGGCAATTTAGATTA
This sequence comes from Balaenoptera physalus, assembly GCF_965194825.1. Lineage (NCBI taxonomy): Eukaryota > Metazoa > Chordata > Mammalia > Artiodactyla > Balaenopteridae > Balaenoptera > Balaenoptera physalus. The sequence continues at coordinate 188,100,185 of NC_138882.1, forward strand.
AGTTAAATGAAAAATTCAGTTCTTCGGGAATTCACTGGCGGTCCAGCGGTTAGGATTCCGGGCTCTCACTGCCGAGGTCCCATGTTCCATCCCTGGTCGGGGGAACTAAAATCCCACAAGCCGCGCGGCGTAGCCAAAAAAAAAAAATTCAGTTCTTCCATGAGCTAGCCGCGTTTCAAGTCCTCCATAGCATGCAGCACAGAGAAGGAACATTTCCGTCTCATAAAGTTCTATTGGACAGAAGGGTGCTTCCCTCAGAGCCTGGGCTAAACGGATGAGCCCCCAAGGGACAGCGAAGGAGGTTGGTGATGGGCGGCTGGGATGTACCCACATGTCAAAGGGACCTCCCTGTCTGGAGCCAAGGCCTCCGTCCTGCTGGGGCTGCCTTCTGTATAGATTCCACGCATGTTTCCTCTCTCCCAGGGCAGGTGGGGCTAGAGTTCAGCAGAACAGGGTTAAAATCCTTCTCCCACTTACTGTCTTTGTGACCTTGGGCAGGGGTCTTAACTCTCTGACCCTGTGGAACTGGGCTAACGGTGGATAGTACCCATCTCATTGGGTCCTTGCGATCGATAACTGAGTTGATGGGTGTCAGCCCTTAGTCTAGTGCTGGGCACACAGCGAGCACTTGAGAAATGGGGACCACTCTTATTATAATCATTATAATTATAGTTGTTGATATTATTTTCATAATGATTATTGAATAGCTTTTGTGGCTGCTAAGTTCTTAGGGACACTGCTTGACCAAATGCTGATTTCTCCATAGTCAGCACTTTAAATGAGCCCCCTCCCAGACCCCCTTCTTCTGAGATCCCAATTTGGATCCCTTCTTTCCATCTCTCCCCATCCCTCCTTTTTCCGGCACAAGGAAGAGCTGAAACTGCCCCAGAATTAACTCTTGCAGGCCTTTGTATTATACTTGTGAATTAGACCCCCTACCCCTTCCAACACATGTATAAGCGTGCCCGTGTGTGTGTGTGTGTAACACACACACATACACACACACACTCTTCTCCATGGGCCAAACTACATTAAAAAAAAAATAGTTTTGGGGGGAAAATGGGGGAGAGCAGATGTGGCCCTGACGGGGCTAGCTGGGTTGTTTGCGGGTGGAGGTGGGGTTGGCGGCCTCTGGGAGGGACGTGTGTGTTTATTCCTGGAAATTGCCCAGTGCCCTGTGTGCTAATGTGGAGCTGAAAAGTCCCCTGCATTGTGCAGGCTCCTTTCCCCGTGAAAAGGCAATTGAGTCAGTGAGTTCCGAACGGATTGGAGCTGACAGTAAATGAAAATCTGGCAATGGGTAGAAAACAAGCTCCCCTGCCCGTACCCCCCACCTAACACACACTCGCTCAGCCCTCCCTGAACTCCCAATGCTTGTTTGGTTTTGAGAGGGGGTTTGAAAATAATTATGATTCCTTTTGGTGTGTATCAACGTCATCAGCCGGGGTTCTGCCGCAGCCTCCTGCCCCCTTCTCCAGGGATGGCCTAGCCCCCTCCCCCAGGTTGCTGTAACCCCACCCCACCCCCAAACTCCCCTTCGCCTCCGTGGCTCCGCCAGCGATCCCGAACGAGTTAAGGGCTGAATCAACTCTAGACCCAGCTGTACATTTCACTCTGGGTTCCTGAATGAAGCGATGTGCTGTGCTCAGCACGATTGGAGACTGTCTGCCTCGGGTGGCCCACCCGGCCCCCACCCTGCTGGGCTCCACCAGCTTCCATGGGACCTGCTGCTGGCAGCTGGGGAGCTGGTGGCCCGTGCTGCAGGGATCTTGTCTGGTGCCCTCCCCACGGCCAGCCCCCCATCAGAGACGTGTTTTAATTTGAAAAGAAAAGGTGCACCATTTGGAATTGGCATCATCCCTGGCTTGCAAGGGAGGCTTGCGATTTTGAGGGTTCGTATGTGCCGTGGGCCCTGCCCCCCCGTATTTTCCGTCTCCACCATGTCCACACCGGTACATCAGCCGACAGATATTTATTTCTACCTGGCTCTTGCCAATGGTCCCGTGTCCCTAGACCCCCACCCCCCTGCCACTTAAACGTTACCAAGAGAGCCAGGGAGGGAAACACTGCCACCTCGCAGATGCTCCTCCAGTCACCCCGTGTTTGTAAAATGGCATCTCTTTAGTCTGGCTGTCCTCTCTCGGTGGAGGTGTGGCATCTCTCCTCTTCCTGGGGGGCGAGAGGCAAGGAGAAGCACTCATTCTGGCAGAACTCCAGCCTGCTCTTCGGGGTGTATATATCCCCCCATGGCCGGGGATGCCTCCCAGGGGCCCCCTTCTGGAAAAGGCCTGGTGGAGTGTCGTTACTTTAGCAGCTGTGCTGGGAGAGGCCCCCATGTGGAGGCACCAGAGAACAGTGGTCAGATGCACAGGTTCAGATCCCTAGTCCCTCATTCATTAGTGCTGCGACTTTAGGCGCCTCCCTAAAGGCTAGTGCCTATAGTATGGTGTTGCTGCAAGGATTAAATGAAATAATGCTGGTAAGGCACTTGACACAAGGCCTGGCACATGGTAACAAAGGGGAGCTATTATTGCTACTATTACTGTTACTACTCCGTCCTCCCCATCTGTCATCAGGAAGGCAGGAAGGGGGAGGGCTCAGGCCTGTCCCTGTGTTCGGGCTCCAGGACCCCCTAGGCCAGGCTGGAGCCGTGGCCCAGTGGCTGTGGCCCCTGGAATTTTGCTGAAGCATACTTGCCAAACCAGCAAAGCAAACGTGTTGGTCCAGTACGGAGCCCTGGAGGGAGCAGGGAGGAGGCTTGCCATGCCCAGGGCTGGACTCTTGGATCCCCAAGGTGGCAGCCCCTGGGCTGGCCTGGCCTGCCTGTCCCAGGGAGGAAACGCCTCCCAGACGCTGGCACCATCTTGCTTCTCTTTGGCTTCTCCTCAGAGTCGGGAGCGTGGCCCCTGCTCTCCCCCAGGTGCAGGTGGCCTTTGCAGCCTGGCACCTGTTCCTGGAGGGCGGCTGCCAGCAAAGGTTCAAACCCCGGGATCACCCTCTGCGTCCTCCGGGTCCTTGCACGAGGCCTGTTTGCTCCCGGAGGGACTCGCCTGGGCCGGTCCTGGGGGAGGGGGTCAGAGAGGGGCTCGTCCTCTCGTCCCAGAGCCCCCTTCCTCGCCCTCCAGGTGAGTCACAGGAGAGCCAGGACCAGCATCCTCAGATCTGTGTGCTGGGGCCTTGCTGGGGGTGGGGCAAGGGGAGACACGTGAAAGGATGACGGATGTGGAGGGAGTCGGGGAGGAGGTAAAGCGTCCTGCTTTTGTCTCCAAGGGTCAGCAAGCGAGCTGAGTTGGTTTTACATTTTCATTTTATTAAAAGAGGAAGGAAGTAGACATTTACCGAGCACCAACTACGTGTCAGATGCTGTGCTGTGACTTTCTGTGGGATTGAAGGACACAGGCAGGTAGTGGTCCGATTCCCATTGTCCCAATCAGGAAATAAGGCTCAGAGAGGTTAAGTAATTTACCTGAGTTCACCCTGCTGGTTAAAGGAGAATCGGAGTTTGAATGCAGGTTGATATGACTCTGACACGCATGCTTTTCTCCTTACACTGGGAAAATATAACCATTATTTTAAACGGTTTTTGAAAATACGTAAAAGGAAGAAAATTCACCCATAATTGAACTATGGTAACACCACTTCATTTAGTATTTAGTGTTTTTCCTTCCTGTGTTTTTTTCCTTTGCTGTCTGTATATATATATGTATGTAATATACATTTTACATAATTATAATCATAAGAGAATATCATTTGGGTTGAGACCCAGGATGAGATGGGAGGGTCTCCTGAGCTGGGGCCGCTGGAGAGTGATTGATTCTCGGCAAAATGGAAACCTGGTTTTGGCCCGGAGCCATCTTTTCGGTAATGAGGTTCCTGAAGTTGCACTGGAGAAAGCAAACTGGGTGAATGGGGTGGTGAAAAAGACCCCTGTATTCCCTCCTGGGTTGGTTTTGCTCAGTTAAGTGGTAGAATTTTCCTTTTAACTCACTTCCTTCTTGCTTTTGACAAATGGGAATATTTGTACCATTTTCCCGAATGACCTCCTCTCCTTGGGGTAATGAGAAAATGAAAGTCTCTGCTAAGTGCTTTGAGATATTCAGATATAAAAATGGAGAGCCGAGTGTTGTCATGGGCCTTTTGCTGCCAGGGCGCTTTATAAAGAGGAAGTGCAGTTTGGGGGGGCAGTGAAGGTCAGCATGGGGATGAAGGCCATTGCTAGAAGCAGCATTTCTCTGGGCATGGGGGCCCGGGCGTTTGGGGCCCCGCAAAGGATGGGCAGGGTTTCAGTGGAGCTCCCTCCACCTTCCTCCAGGTACACACTCCAAGTCCAGGCCCCCACGGTCAAGGTGATCTGGATCACTCAGGCAAAGCCCCCACCTTGGTTCGAATCATGTGGATAAATGATCCAGTTCAAGGAGAGGTCTTCCCCGGCCCCCTTCTCCCCATCTCGCCTCATAGCGTCAGCCCAAGAATAACACGACAGAAGAAATACTGTCACCTATGCAAGTAATGATCCTGCAGATGATTTCGAAACATGGAAAAATGTTTATTACGTGAGTGAAAAAACAAAACAACACACTGAAGGCCAAGTATTGTGAACGCCATGATAGAAACTATATAAAAATTGCAAATGCGTATGGACAAAGCTTGCAAGGTAATCCTCCGAAATGAAGATGATAGAGTGAGGGTGATGGGACGACGGTGATTTGTTTTTTATTTCACAACATTTTCTTTAAATTCCCCCCATGATTAAAAACCAACAAAGCCAACGTGTAGGCCCAGTAGGGGGCCCAGTAGGGGGCCCTGGGGAGGGGGAGGGGGCGGGACAGTGCCAGGCAAGAGGGCGCCTGCACCCATGGCTGTGCCAGCCCCAGAAACCTATGAGATCTCCAGAAGCCGAGGCGTATCGGTGACTCAGACCTTCGTGTTATGCTGTTCAACAATAGCTTTTGTCCTTTGCCCAAAACCCTAGGCCAGTGTATTAAAAAAAAAAATTATAAAATTATGAGATAGTTTGTACTTTCCTTACCAGCCTGTGCCAGCTTCGGGTGCTTTATTTATTCAAGGTGGGGAGGCAGGGAAGGCGGGGTGGAGTGGGGGGCAGACAAAAAGGAAAAGAAAAACAAGGTAGAACTCGGACAAGGCCCAAGAAACGTTTGCGCCTCAACAACAAACTTTCTTTTGTTTCCCCAGTGGGAGAAAAAAATAAGGAGGAAAAAATGCAGAGGACCAGTTTGAACCGAATAAAACGCCTCACGTTTTGTGCGTGGGGTTGCCTCTTGCAGGGGGGTTTGCCTTTTGTTTGTGGAACATGAAAGCTATTTCGTGACACTCATCTCTGGGCTAGAACTTGACGGGGGTGGGAGTAGAGGGACCCAGGCAGAAAGGGCCGGAGCAAGGACGGCCAGGTTGGGCTCTGGTGAACATGAACGTTTCACTTGGCTGTTCTAGCCAGTACCGCCCAACTGCCAACAGCCTTTGCCCTCACTTCCGGTTGGGTTTAAAGAAGGTTCCGACCTCCTGGTGTCCCAGAAGCAACTCTGTGCTAGTGTTCAGAATTTCGTGTGAATCAGGGGTGAGGACAGGTTTGCCTTGTACCAGTCTGGACCAGAATGTTCCTCCCAGTGTCCATTGGAAGACATTTTAAGAATAAGATTTAGGAAGAAAGACCTTGGGAGGAGAGAGTTGGGAATGGGTGTGTGTGTGTGTGTAGTTGTGTGTGTGTGTGCGTGATTGTGTGGTTGCATGTGTTGTACATGTGTAAAATTGTGTGTGAGTGATTGTATGTGGTTGTTTGTAAGATTGTGTGAGTGATTTGTGTGAATGGTTGTGTGAAATTGTATGAATGTGTGTGACTGTGTATGTGAGATTGTGTGTGTGATTGTGTGTGAGATTGATTGTGTAAGTAATTATATGTGAGGTTGTGTGATTGTGATATGATTGTGGGTGATTGTGATTGTGTGTACGTGTGTCCCCTTTAGTCTTAATCACTTTTTCCCCCAGTTGTAATAGCCAGGCCAAGTAAAATTTATGGGGGCTTACATCTATTTTTTCCCATATTACCTTTTCCCCATCCCCCAAACCAGTTCTCCTAGTGAACCTGTCAGGCAGCCCGGACCCTGGGCTGATTGGCAATTCTTTCTTCAGAATTAGTTCAAAGGATTTTGTAGGAATAATCCAGGCTCTTTGGCAACAGGGTGACCAGTAAGAGAAGGAGGCTTGTGGGTTAAAGGCAGAGTCACAGCGGTCTGAGGTGGCCTGGCCTGGAACTCAGGTGCCCCAGTCTGAGACCCTGATGAGGATCCCAGCGCTGTCGACCTTATTCCAGGGCTCCCATCTGCCCTTGCCGAGGCCATCTCGGAAGCGGATTTGCTGTCAAACCTCCGAGGCTACGTGGGCTTTAATGTGACTTCCTGATCTTTCAGTCACTGTGACCATTCCTGAGAAGGCAGCACAGGGATGATTGTGCTTGTTTTACAGATGAAGAAACTGAGGCCCAGAGAGGGGAGGTACCTTGTCTAAGATCACACAGCTAGTCAGTGACAGATTTGGAACCAGGACTGAGTCTTTGTGCCACTTGGAAACATGGTCATCTCTCCCGATGGCTCAGGGCAAGGCTGACCAGTCCCCAAGGACAAGGAATCCTGCTTGCGTCCACTTACAGGAAACAAAGGGACCCTCCCGGTGGGTCAGACGCTCTGTGGCTGTGGTTGGGTGACTGGTCTTCTGGTTTCAGGGACTGTCTCTGCTGAGGAACGTGTGCTGGACGGTGAGACAGGATGAGGGGGTTCTAGCCCCACCTCTGTCACCCACAAGCAGCCACTTCCCAAGACCTCAGCTTTGCTGTCTGTGGATAGAGTAAGAGCCTGGACCCAGTGGTTCCTCGTCCCTTCCTACTTTTGGACGGCGGAGCTTCCTGCCACAGTCCAGAGTCCCCAGCTGCGCCATGCAGCAAACCTGTCAAACCAGAGATGCCAGTTTTCCCAGGGCTCCCATGAGCTAGCTCCCTGCCCCTTTCTTGTGCCGGGGACAGCCTTTAGAGGCTCATCAAGCAATGCCCCCGGCCCATGCCCCGTGCACCTGCTTACTGATAACTGCATGTCTGAATGTGGCTCGTGTCAGAGCCCTTTGGTTTGAGTACTCAGAGGCTGAGACGTGAGAAAATTAAGAGCAGGGGAGAGAAGTGGTACCCTGTGACAAGAGGCAGCTGTGGTGAAAGGGGCAGGCGCCATGCCCAGCGTGAGCACCATCTGGGCAGGAGGCCTGGCTTCCAGCTGTGGTGGCTCCGGAAGGGCAGAGCCTGGGAGGGATGATTTTGAAGCCACTACTATGGAGATTAAGGGGATGAGAATGTAAATCTCAAGTAAAAAGGTAATTGAATGTAATAGCAAACACTGCTCGCTCTATGTTAATTTTAGCTCTTCCCCTGGATACAAGGCGCTGTATTAGTGTTTTATTACCATTTTGTTTGCACTAATAAAATAGTAAAATTTATTTCAAGGAAGTTGAAGGATGGTTTTACAATGCAAATTTGAAGAAATTGGACTTTTCATTTATGCCTCTGCTATTTTATACCCTGACGGGTGTAAATTAGCTACAGGGACCTAGCAGACCCCACTGATGGTGACTTGGGAGGCGGGAGCCCTGGCAGAGGTTCCAGACTAGCTTAGGGCATAAAGCAGAATGCCCCACAGAGAGGCTGGGGGGACATGGGGCGTATGATTGGGTGGGACGGGGTGGTGGGTGAGGGTGTGTCAGGCATGAATGACAATGGTTGTCAGCAGACACATCACACACTGAGCCTGCAGGGAGACACACGTGGCCTCAGACCTCAGGGCTGTGTCTTTCCTCTCTGCCCTTTGGCCTCCTTCCTGTCTTGACATTGAGCCTCAGTTAACCTGGTGAACCCCCAAGGGGAACTGAGCAACTTCTTTCCTCTGCTACTCCAAAGGAGGGGTAGACCAGGTGTCCAGTCTACACAACACCCTTTTTAAAGGGGCTGCAGGTTTAGGGGAGCCATGGGAATGTGAAAGAAAGACACTGAGCCTAAAAAGAGCCAGGGAAAAAGACCCAGGCCAGACACCAGTCTGGCAGAGACTCCCCGGCACAATCCCCTTCTCCATTCTTCTTTCTGACCCGGGCATACTTGAGAAACTGGACAAAGGATGTTTTCAATAAGCCAGCATTTCTTCAAGTTGGACCAAATGGTAGTGTCCATGAACAAAAAAGGCTAGAGGACTGAATTTTCTTTAAAAAAATCAAGTTGTCTGAATTTTAGGGAACTGGATGATAGCACAGGAAGGTGGAGAAGGGAAGGAAAGGGATGATGAGAGAGTTTCATTTTGAGTTTTGGGTAAAGAATTCAGGTTGGTTCTTGTTTTATCCAAACCGGTTTGTTTATCTCTGAAAAATTATCAGCAGCAATGGCCCAAAGCGCTGCATTGGGGGACCAGCTTCCAAAGGGTAGGGACCCGAACAAGTGGTCTAATGTCTGGCGAGGTCTGTAGCTTGTATTGCCCTGGTTCTCTAGCTGCCTGCCTGGTGCGGGGGAAACGGTGAGCCAGTGACGCTGGTTTCCAGCCCCAGCCCTAGGTCTTGTGGGGTTTTTCTCTATGTGTTTTCGCTCCCTGTTCGAGAGTGATGTGTGTGTGTGTGTGTGTGTGTGTGTGTGTGCACGTGCGTGTGTGTTTAATGCAAAGATTCAAACTGTTGATACTGGCAAGGCCAGAGTTGAAAAACTGGAACAGAAATGGCGGCAGAAGACACTTGAGGCTTCCCTTGACTGCAGGCGGTGTGAGCTCTGGGTGTTAGCATTTTGCTCTCGGGCTGCAGGGAACTTGGCACTGGGGCAGGGGAGGGTGGGCACAGGCTCCCAGCCTCTCCTGGTGGCTCCTAGAGGGCCTGCAGGCTCGCATTTGGAGCAGAGGGGTCTGCATTGACTTGGGTGGTAGGAAATGTCTGAGGGTCAGGCCGGCCTCCAGCAGCAGGGCCAGCGTTCCGTGTGATTATGTTTGGAGTAGGAAAGTTCTCCATCTGGGGCTCTTGGATCAAGGGGCTATGGGTGGGATTTCTTGGGATCGTGGGGTTTAGAGGATGTGCAGAAGGCAAGGGACTCCAAGCCCGGACCCATAACAGGCCAGGAACCTCTTCCTTCCCACTGCTGGGAACACGGGAGGCCCTGTGGTTCTGAGGGGGCAGAGAGGGAGGGCCAGTGCTAGTGGAGATGGCCAGGACAGCTTTGAGAGTGTTGCTGAAAGAAACCAGAGATGAAAACATTTAAAAGTGGTGCGTCTTTTAGCTTTGGAAATGGTTCCCGATTCTCTGAGAGCAGGGAGAGTGCATCAGGCAGGAGGCAGGGGGGTTACACTTTGGGTGGATTTCAATCCAAAACTGTAATTATATCAAGGAGCAGATGGAAATGGGAAAAGAGGATTAGTGGTGTGGCCTGCTTGGGCCTGGTGGTAGAGGTGGCAGGCTTGACCTCTGTGCTTGGATCACAGCAAAGGTGGTTTGCCCCGGAAGACCCCAAGGAACAGCCTGGGTACCTCTTCTCTTCTGGTCTACTCTTCACTCTCCCTGAGCCATCTCTGGAGAGCCGGGTCCCCCTCTGAGTAGCTCAGGGCTCCTCCCCACCCTCCCTGCTTCTTCTCAACACCTGTTGTCACATGTCAGCTCCAGCCTGGAGTAGAAGGAAGGTCCATTCTGATTGATTTGACATTCTTTTCGGCATGGGGTATATGTGTGCGTGTGTTGGGGAGAGGGTGACCCTAAAGGATACCAGCAGATTGCTCTCATAGGTGGCCAGTAAACCCTGGAAGCTAGCCCCCCACTTGCTGCTTTGTCCTGTTTGGTTTGGAGGAGCCTGTGGCCTGGGTTTCTCCTTTAGGTGGGAGAAAAGGCTGCCAGAACTCTTAGGTCTTTGGCCCACAAGCCTCTGACTCTGCCTCTCATCCCGCTGAGCCCCCTGGGGTGTGACGGTGGCATCCCCAAGTATTGTGAACCCCCAGCTCACCTTTCTCTTCTCCCTGCCCCCCTGCCTTGCACCTGTCAGCTGTTTCATTGACTGTCTGGCTTGGCTGCCACCCATCCCATCCTCCCAGGCCAGCTCCTCCCTCCCCTCCACCCCTCAGGCCTACACTGCCCCCCTTCCTGTCTCTGCCCACGTCTGTCTCTACCTGCCCGTCGCCGGCACACCTGAGGATCCGAGGCTGCCTAACGGAGTGTGGGGATGCTTCAGGGTGTTTACCAGACAGCCGGGATAAGGTATTAAATCCCGTTGCTGTCTTCCCAGGGCCAGGTTCCTCAGATGGTTTTCCAAATTCCTAATCTCAGTGCCCACATCCCTGCCCGGCCCCTGTTTGATGGGAGCCTTCCGTTCCAATTGAAGCTGAACCGAACAGACTCTGTCGTGAGGTTGGGTCCGGGTTCCTACCGGGGCATGATGACATGGAGGTCCAGCCCCTTCCTCCCTGGAGGAAGGAGGTTCTTCCTTCCTCTCCTCCTTCCTTTCTTTGGGAATCTTAGGGAGTAGGGGTCAGGATTCTGCCACCAGGTGTTCTAGAGCCTTCTTGAGTGTCCCCCTCCCCTACCAGTGTGGTCATGAGGCAGGAGCAGGTAAATGACAGCCCTTCCTGAGCCCAGCGTTACAGTTCTTCCTGCTCGAAATAAAAATGGCCAGGGTGGGGTTTTGCCCACGGTACTGAACACCCTGACTTGCCCCAGAAGAGAGTCTGCAAAGCAAACCTGTTTCTCCATGGCGTCTCTGCGCTGTTTTGGGAGCGCTAAGAAGGAGGCGTGCTCCTGTCCGGTGCTCTGGGTGGACACCTGTCCTCATTAAGCTGGCCTGGCCTCTGGGGTGACAGGAGGGCTCAAATGTGCCCCAGTGAACAGCGACATTGAGGCGCCCCGTGGTATCCACTTGTGATGATGGGCAGAAGCAGCTTCCGGGGGGTCTTCCCTTCTCTAGGACATCTGAGGCTTGTCTCCCCTTCCTGGGATGGAGCAGGGAACTCTGTCCCCATCCTCAGCCTTCTCTCCCAGAAACTAGACCGAAAGAGGCAAATTAGCCTCCTTCACTGCCCCCTGTCCCCCAAGCTGGGAACTTTCTATGAGGGGTAGAGCACCCTTCAGGGGGTGCTTGGGACTGATGGATGTGTCCTTGCTCTGAGCTGCCACGTGACCTGGACAGACCTTTCTAGTTTCGGCTTCTTTTTCTCTGGCTCTGTGTTCCCTCTTCCTTTTCCCTCCCGTGCCCCATCTCCTCCTTCCTCCAGGCAACCCGAGGTCTCTTGGGTTTCACAACACCTGGAGCTTCCCTCTCTCTCCAGGTCTCTTCACCTCATTCCTGCTCAGGCTCCAGGTGGCCGGCGACTCCACCCTCTTCCTGTTGCCTTGGCACTCAGCACTGCACTGGGCTTTCTCCTCTCTCCCTTCCTGAGCTTAGGGCACTGACAGGAGCAGGGGGATCTCTGGGACCCAGCAGAGAGGGGTTTGGCAGCAGTGAAGCAGGGCTGGGGCCAGAGCAAGGGGCACCGCGACAGACTTCACGTTGGGTCCTCAGCCAGGACCCTCACTATCAAGGCTTCTTCCGTGGTCATACAAGCCGGGGCTCCTGTAAGAGTCCTGGGTGCCAGGGTTCCTGATGTTATTTCAGGGTATTCTTTTTCTAATATGTGTTGGGCAAGGACTAAGAAGTGGAGTAGAAAAAAAGGAGGGCAAAGACAATCTGGAAGATGACATTTGCCACGAGGATGAGAAGGAGGAGGAGGGGTGGGGGAAGAGGAGGAGGGAAGAGGTGAAATTAATTCATTAGAAAAACGTGTTTACTGGCTTTGCTTAGGCGCCTCCATTTTAAAAGTCTACGTTTACAATAAGTCGCTAATTAAAATACAAAATTAAGCACCAGCTATGTTTTTTTTTCCCCCTTACACTTTAACTGCATGATTTTTTGTGATGTAATTTCTGGAAACACCCAGTGTACCTCACAGGGCTGATTGTTTGATAAACTAGGAGCACCTGAAACCAACCCCCAAAAATAAATATATAAATCCAGGGGGAACTTAAGGTAGATTGGAAATGACAGAGAACTGCAGACAGCACGGAACCAAAAATCCATAATAATAATAATAATAAAAACCTTCTAAGTAAGGACATTTATCCTGCCTACCCCGAAACCAGCACTATCTGTGCATCTCAGGGAAAATAAAAAGCTGAAATGGAAACCAGATCAACTGGGGTAATCGCTCCCTGTCCCCCACCCTCCAGGTTAGTGCTATGGAAAAAAAGCAAAAACAACTCAGAATCCTCCCTGATTCCATTTCAAGCTGGGCTCAGTACTTGCTGGGCCTTTTTCTTTCATCACGGACTTTTCAAGGGGAATTTCTTTTTCTTTTTTAAAATAAATTTATTTATTTATTTTTGGCTGCGTTGGGTGTTCGTTGCTGCGCACGGGCTTTCTCTGGTTGCGGCGAGTGGGGGCTACTCTTTGTTGCGGTGTGCAGGCTTCTCATTGTGGTGGCTTCTCTTGTGGAGCACGGGCTCTAGGTGCGCAGGCTTCAGTAGTTGTGGTGCGCGGGCTCAGTAGTTGTGGCTTGTGGGCTCTAGAGCGCAGGCTCAGTAGTTATGGCTCACAGGCTTAGTTGCTCCACGGCATGTGGTATCTTCCTGGACCAGGGCTCGAACCCGTGTCCCCTGCATTGGCAGGCGGATTCTTAACCACTGCGCCACCAGGGAAGTCTTCCAAGGGGAATTTCTTCATCCCCCTTGTTCTGAACCAAGATGCAGTCCCAAGAGTGGGTGAATGGGGGCAATGACTGTCCCCCCTTGGGAAAAACAAGCCGCTCCATGCCCACAGAGGGCAGACAGTATGTCCCAGGCTTGGTTGCTGGCCGAGTTCCTGGCTGTTCTAGAAGGTAGTGGGAAAGGGTGGTCCATGGTAAGAATGGTGTGTGTTGCCTTTTGCAGACAGCCCCATGGCCTGCTGCCTTCTTTAAGATGCAGACCTGGGTGATGATTGCAAAACTGCTGAGAAACCTGTCAGGAACTGACTCCAGGGTGGGGCTGGGAGGAAACTGGATCCCACTGGCAGCCTGGCTGCTGGAGGATCCTAGGCCCAGCATTGTCTGTGGGCCCGAGGCCTCCTGAGTACTGGGCATCTGGGCAATAGGAGGGTCAGGGACAGAGGGGACTTGGACCACACTGCCTTCGCCTTTCTCTGATCAAAAGCTGGAGGCCCAGCTGGCCAGGGGCCCCAGTAATCTCTTCATAAACTTCCCTCCTGGGGAAAAAGGATTTGCCTCTTTTTAAGGTCTTTTTTAAAAAGACATGTTTTTCCTGATTGTAAGTCATGCTCATGGCTCATTGGGAAATACAAAAAACTGTGAAGAAAATAATTTTTAAACATGTAGTGTAGTTAAAAGTACAGGTTAGGTGAACAGAGTGACCTGGGTTTGAGCCCCAGCTTTGCCCCCCAGCGCTGTGACTCTGGGTAAGTTACTTAACATTGTTCAACCTCGGTTTCCTCATCTATAAAGTGGGGATAACGATCGTATGTATCTTGGAGGGTGGTGAGGATTCAGTGTGATGATCTGTATGAAATATTGAGCACTGAGCCCGACACACAGCATACTTGAACATTAACTATTTCTGTTATTGTAGTTAATAATGATTGTTCTACTGCCTTGAGATAATAGGCTTTTTAATTTTTTATATTGATGAAATTCTCTCTCTAAACCTGTGCTGTCCAATACAGTAGCCTCTAGGCACATGTGGCCATTTAAACTTAAACTAAAATTAAATAAAATTAAAAATTCAGCTCCACAGTCACACCTGCCACATTTCGAGTGCTCCATAGCCACACACGGCCAGTGGCTACTGTACTGGATAGCGTCGAAAGTTCTACTGGACAGCATTCTAAACGATAGAGTCATATGAGTTCTGTCTCCCCAGTTTCCTGCTTTCTGTACTAGTCTGTTAATGGCTGCATAGTGGTCCACGATATGGCTGAGTCGCACTTCTTATTGGTTTCAGTCTTTGTTCCTGGGATGTTGGAGCATCCTTTGGGCTCTGATTGGGCCCTCTGGGGTCGCCCTTCCCGGCGCTGGTGATGTGCCGCTCTCTGATTGGTGCCAGGCAGCAAGGCATTCTGGGAGGAGCAGGGCCTCACCTGCTGATTGGCTCCCAGCGGTGGTGCCAGGGCAAGGGACGGGGCTCTGTTTCCCCCCCAGTGGGCCCTGTCAGAGCAGGAGGGGGCTGCCCCTCTCAGCCCCCCGTGCGTCCCCTCAGGCTGGCTCATCCACACCCTTCACCTCACAGGGCGGAGACCAGGGAGAGGAGGGATGTGCTCGAGGTAGTAATAATGAGCAATCGTGATCCGCCTCCACTGACCCGAGGGTCCCAGGTGTTCTAGGAGCACCCCCAGGGAACCCCCCAGGAGCGGGTGGCCTTTCTTGGTGGGGAGCGAATGCCATGGTTGGGGCTGGCCTGGCTCCCTGAGGCCTGCGCAGACCTCCAGGGCCTGGTGAGGGTCTTCAGGCTTCTGGAAGGGCCCTGACTGAAGAGGGTTGTGAGATTCCAGGGAGGGAATACCAGGGTCCCAGGTCGGGGGCAGCTCCAGAAAGACCCTGGAATGGCGGGTGACCATCCTGTGCCTGGGGTTCGTGGAGTGAGCGTCGGGGTGCCGGGGTGACGCCGGGGTGGTGGTCCAAGCCTCTCTTCCAGCTGGGCGGTCCACACCCTCCTGGGTGGCCAAGGGCAGAGCCCTGGGTGAGGGGCTGTGGGCAGGGCCGGCTGGATAAGTAATCCCCGGGGCAGTGGGCAAGACAGATAGGGAGAGCCGAAACCGGACCTGCTGATGTGGCCCTTTCTGCTTGCAGCGGATCATAAAATATGGCTCAGATTTTCATTACGGGCTCTATCGATTATCTTCTGGGACGGATGAATTATAGAGAACATTAAATTTTTTAAAAAAAGCAAGGGAGAGAGGAAATATCTGAATGAGTTTGGGTGGTCGATGGCAGAAAGGGCTGAGCCACCAAGCCTGTGTGACCTCTGTCTCCGAGCAGGGTGAGAACCAGACGGCTCAGGGTGGACAGCCTCTGACTGCAGCTCTCAGCCTCCCAGGCCTCCTGGGCCTCCGTGGGCCCGGCCTCGCCACAGGGGAGGCCTAGGCTCTCCTCGCCTGTGCCCTGTCCCCTGCAGGAATCTGCCTAAGTTCTTAGAAGGCAGACGCTTGGGTTGTTCACAGGATTCTGACCCAGAAGTAGGACCTTTCCCAGGCTTTGGGCCTTCAGTGATGGGAGGTGGGCCCCAAACTCTGCTGCTTCCCCTCCAGGACCTCCTGATTCTGGAGAGCATCTTTTGTCTCCTGGGGTCAGGACTGGGACAGGACCTCCTGAGGAATGTGGATACCTGAGCCCGTTGGCCATCTCAGCTTTCCCCTACTTCTTGTTCCTTCCATCGGCAGTCACTGGCTTGGAGGATTTCCGTTTTCCTTTGTAAGCTTGGGGAAAACGCATCTGGGTTGCACTGCTGTGCATCTAAGTCCAGTCTGGAAAGAGAACCTCCTGGAAGCTCATCATCCCTCCCTTGCTTCCTCCCCACCGGCTTCCCTCTCCCTCTCCTTGCCAAGCAGCGTGTTGCGCAGGTGTCAGGCAGGCCTGGGTTCAAATCACTTCCCGGTGTGTGACCTTGCGTGGGTCACATCCCTCTATGAGTCTTAGTTCCTCGACTGTCCAATTGGGATAATAAACTGTCTCATTGGATTCTTGTGATGATTACATGCATTAATGTATTAAGGTCCTTGGTACATAGTACTTAATAAATGTGAACTATTATTATTTTCCTCCTCTACAGGGGCAGAGGCTGGAAACCTTTCCCCCGTTCTCTTCATTTAGCCCTTTTGATTGATTTTATTTATTAAGTACTTATAGCACGTACTATGTGCCAGTTACTTTTCTCAGCATGCTACACATAATACATTATTTTATCCTCATAACCGTATGCAGGAGGTACTATTATTATCTCCATTTTATTGATGGGGAGACTGAGGCACAGAGAAGTTAAAGTAGTCTGCCCAGGGTCACACAGCTTATAAATGGCAGCTCATACCTGGCAGCCTGGCTCCCAAGCTTGTACACTAAAGCACTAAACCACTGCTGTCCCAGTGATCTGGTGGGGTGGCATGTGTGTGCACACGAGTGTGTGTGTGCACACTTGAGTTCCAACAGCCCTGCCCTTGGTGGTGGTCTCTGGCTGACCCTATTTCCTGACCCTCTGTACTAGACGTGGCTCCCTCAGCTCCTCAGTGACCCCAGCATTAAGCGGGGCCCTGTTCTGGGTGGAGCTTATGAGCCCACGCCCACACTGCCCCCCTCCCACTGGCTTTACCTAGGCTACTGTGAAAAGGTGGTGGTTTCCATGGATATCCGTCTCCCTCTGGTGACACGCCCTTTTCTGTATAACTCCGTTCCCTAGAGTTGATTGTTTTTGGCACACAGCTCTGTAAACTCATCCAACAATTAAAAAGGGGGAGGGGTGGGGCAAAAAGGAGACAGACAGTAACTGTGGGGTGAGTGACACACAGGAGGGGCCTCTGGTGTGTGGGTTCCCTCTCTGGCCCCTGTCGGCAGCAGGGCAGCACCGTAAGTGCAGAAAGCCACATAACCAGCTGGCCCGGAGTTCCGCCGGTGGAGTTCTGAGAATTCACAACTCCACATGTTTCTTTCCATTTGAGCTGTGTTCTTGCCCCATTTATTCCTCTCTCAGGAATCTAAAGGGGCCCATTCTCGGAGCCACCGTAGCCATCTCCAGAGGCCACTTGAAGCCATGAGATGCCAGCTTGGACCAATTTGAATATTTGCTGTCCTTGCTTTGGTTGTGTATGTGTTTGCCCTGTTTGTGTACCATCAAATACCTGCTGCGTTGGGCGTACCCATCGTAGGCTGTGTGAGATCACAGATGAAAAATGCAGTGAAAAACACTTTCGTGCCACGACACATCATGTAGGATTTTTGTATTAAGATGTGGATTTTTTTATTGTTGTTTTTTTTTTTTTCCCTTTTCCATACAGCCCTGAAGTTGGGCAATGTGCACGTCTGCGCTTTTGTTTTCACTCCAGGTGGTTTATGAAATCTGCTCATTAGGGCTCTGTCCTCTCCCCGCCCAGCCTGATCTTCCACCCCTTTATCCTCTCGGGTATAGATCTTTTCCTGCCACCCCCCCAGTGTCTTCTCGCCTTTGGGGAGATGATGGGTGCCACCCCGCCCCCCCCCCCCCATTGCACATTCATCCAGTGAAAAGCAGGGGATCTTGTGGCCCTGCTTCTCAGTCCTGCATCTCTGAGGCAGGTGTTCATTGCAGTAGGAGGTACCGCTTTGGGGGAGGTAGCCGAAATCTCTGTGTACCCACCCACCCCCCGGGTAAAGCCACTTAGCTTACCCTTTGTCTGGAGAGAAGAAATAGAAGTTGTCCCGTGCCCACAGGGCCTCCTGACTTAGAGTGGCCCTCTCCCGACTGGCTGCCTTGTCCTTATCCCATCAGGTGACAGCGTTGGGTGGCTCAGCCCCCTCTTTCGCCAGGAGGTCACGCCCACAACTGGGACCCTGTTTACCAGGTGGATCCAGGGGTTCCTCCTGCTCACCAGGTGCGTCACCATAGGCCTCACCTCCCTCCAACCTGCCGCCCAGCCGGAAGGAAGCGCCTAAGCCTGGCCTTTGCCTTCCCTCTGGTTGTGATCTCTGAGTGCTTTTGGGTGGCTCTGGGGGATTTGATGGAGACCTGTTTGGAGGTCAGGAGAACTGAGATTCAGGAGGGGAAACAGCATGAGGTGTGGGTGGGTGCTGAGGTCATGGGTGGGGATGAAGAGGAACTTTCAAGTGAGTTGGGCCTTGGAGTCTGTCAGCCCGAGTCCAGGCCTGGGTCCAGCACTTGCGAGTTGTGTGACCTTTGGCAAGTCCCTTCGTATCTCTGTGCCTGCCCTCCCTAATCTAGCCACAGGGATCAAAATCCTTCCTACTTCGTGTTGTAAAGATTCAATGAGATCATACAGCACTCAGCATGTTGCTTGGCGAATAGAAGGCGTCCAGAAAAAGAATATCATTACTTCTCACATAAGCCTATTGGCAGAGGGTGTGCCCTCCACTCCCAGCATGTTCTCTGGCACATAGTAGGTGCTCAGTCAATTCTTACTGGAATCAGCTGGAGAAGGGTCAAGTAACCAAGCGGTCTCCTTGAACCTGAAAGTTATTAATTCACGGTGTTGATGGAGGAGTCGGGAGAGCCCAGGACACAGGTTGGGGCTTAGGGAAGCTAAAGAGAAGGGAGCGTGAAAATAGGTGATGAAGTTTTCTGTCAGAGGAGAGGGATGAAGCTGAGCCAGGCCCATCTGATTCTGACATGAAATCAGGGACTAGTTCAGTTTCACAAACACACTGCCCACCGTGGGCCAGCTGTTGTGCTAAATGCCGGGGACGCAACAATAATTAAGACCTGGTCTCTGCCCTTGAGGAGTTAAAAATCAATGGTGGAGACAGACTTGTGAACAAATGACTTTAGTCCAGTATGGATTTAAATGCCACAGGGAAGGCTGCATGAGGAGCAGAGTAGAGGGGCATATGGGCCTGCTTGGGGTAGATTCTGGAAGGTTACCTTGAAGAGACTTGGAAGAAGAGGGTGCTGCTAGTCGAGAGCGTTTCTGGAACACTCTTATCGCCTTTCACGTCTCTTGTTGATCCCCCATGTCTGCTAGGTAGGAGGGAAGAAGGTGTTATCTCCACTGGACGGGCGAGGAGATGGGCCCTGGGGAGAGTACATGGCTTGTCCCAGGGCCTACAGTGACTTAAGCGGCAGAACTGGGACTGAGACCCCTATCTTCTGATTCTTGGCCCAGTGTTACTTCCGTGCCTGCACCTGGCTTCTCACCCCTTCACCCCAGAGCTGCTGGCCAGAGAGCTCCGTCCTTTGGGCTGTGCACCTACTGACCAGGATTCTTGCTGCTGCCGTGGCCCTGGGGCCTGTGCTGTGGGAGGGCCCTGTCCACGACAGGCCCTGTGGCCTGCGCCCCGGTTTGGTAACTGGGTCAGGCTGCTTGGATGGGGACAAGTCCTGGAGCAAGGCCGCACCCTGGCAGGGCTGGAGGATGGCAGGAGTGAGGAGGATAGAGGAGGAGGAGGCCTGGACACACCCTTTATTCAGTTGTCCTTGATGCCAAAGCTGAGAAGGTTCCTCTGCCTTGGGCAGGCCCCTCGTCAGCTGGCAGAGGCCGGACAAGGACCCCACCAGGGTCTGGAAGACCCTCTTCCCCTGTAACTGGAACCCCCTTCTGACCAGGACGTAAGACCCTGGTATCATTCATGTTCACCATTTATGTGTGGTCAGACTCTGGTCTTTCTAGCTCTTTGTCTTTTCTCTGGGGAAACGTGTATGCCTGGAAGCGGGGGGAGTGTCAGCCGGCTGTATAAGCAGCTGGCTGTCAGGTAGGGTAGCGCTCATTCTGATGGGATATGGGAGTGGAGCACCCCGCCCCCAGCAGAAGTGTGTTCTGGGGGTGGGGATCTGTAGGTGGTCAGAGGCACCCCTTCCTCCAGCTCAGAGATGTTTGGTCGGTGGGTGGGCTGCCCCGGGCTTTGGGGATTCTGGACCAACAGTCAGGGGAGTGTCAGAGCCCAGAGGAGTGAGTCTCCCAGTGGCCCTGAAGTTCCCATTAAAGTGTTTTTTCCTCTTTTTTAAAGAAAAAAATATTCCCAAACTGGAAAACAAAGGAAATCCACTTCCCCCAAATCACACGAAACTCACATTAGGGGCCTGGCGGGAATCCATGGAAACCAGGAAACCCGCTGTTAACCCTGTATGGTGCTAAAGGGTGGGGTGGGACCTGGGCTGCTCCAAGCCCGGGACCACTGTTGCAGGCCCTCCCCGATGCTTCTCCCGGGGAGCTGGTCTCGGTGGCACTGCCCAGAGCGGAGGTAGGGTGGAGCTGATGCTGGAAGCTCTTGCCTTTGAAGCACCAACTCCCCCTTCCACTCATGGCCCAACCTTGGGAGGCAAGAGAGGAGGGGTTCATGCACTCCAGGGAGGCCCCAGGGGATCCAGGGGCTGGGCCAAGTGGGAGAACCTGCCAGGCAGCTGCCCACACCGTGCCACACTGTGGAATCGGGGCCGAGCCCACTCACAGGCTTTGGGAATACACAGACCAGGCGCTGTGGGTACTGCAGTGCCCTGGCAGAGGGGGAAGGAAAGGACTGGCATTTCAGCCGCCACCTTCCCTCATGCCAGCCTTGTACGCAGGGTGGGTGTGCGAGCAGACGGACAGCGCCCTCGGGGTTCCTGCACCCCACTCTCACATCCATGAGGCTGGGACTCCAGGCCTGGGAGGTTGGTGTGCCGAGGTTGGTGGCGGTGTGTCTGTGTCTGCATGCACGTGGGCTAATTTTTCTAAAAAGGCTGAAAATATTTACAGGTTTGAAGTTGAAACGCAAACAGGAAAAGCCCTTTAAAAAGTGAGTGTAGTGGATATTCAAAACAGGAATCACCATGGAAACACCACAATATTTGCTTAAATTGACACAAAGGTTGCCGGTAGCAGGGCACCAACTTTTTTTGGCCACATTTTTTTGGCTCAACACCTATCACAATGGAATCTCACCCTCTTTTCTTTTTTATGAGATGTAAGGTCACAGTACCAGAGTGGGGAGGGGGAAAGAAAGAGAAGTAGCCAAAATCACCATCCTGGTAGCTACGGGGACACCTGTTGATTCCATTTTTAGAGACTTCCATAAGGCCATCAGGGGGTCATGGGAGCAGCTGGGAGCTGGTGGAGGGAAAGTCTGGAGGGAGCAGGAGGTTGGGGAGGTCAAGGGTTAGTTTGGTTGCGTGGGTCTGATCTGGTTTCCAGTGTCAGCTTGATTCACTGTCAGGCTGACCTTTCACCTCAGGTGCCAAATCTAGGGTGTGATCACTCTGTTGTTACCTGGGGTGGCACCTGATTGGCCTATTTTTGTTTCTACCTGTTTGATTCTTTTACTAGGTGCGACGACTGCATAGCAGTTGGCTAATAATTGTGCAAAGGGTGCATTTGTTGTAGGGTCAGGCATGGCATGTACCACGGCAATGCCATCTGCAGATTGGTAGGCAAGGTCCAAGAATCTCTTACCTTGCTGGCCTGTTGCCGGGCAAGGTGTCCGAACCTTACCCTCCATTGTCCTTCTCTCTGAGTAGCTTTGTGGGTCTCAGTTGTAGCCTAATAATCTGTTTTCCTTTCTCCTTTTGGTAGGTAAACAGACCTCGCTGAGTGAAGGCAAAGACCCTCTCCAGCCCACCTGCCTTTCCCGCTGTTACGGCGTCGACCCATCCTGTAGAAGGGGGTCCTGCAACTCTTGTGGTGTGTGTTGGAATGGACTTCGGACCCCGGCTTCTTGGGATGCAAAGGTAGCTGCTCCCCACTCCCAAGATGCCACTGGGAAACGTGGGTGGGAGCTGTGATTGACCAGGTCAGGGCTTCCTTCTTAGGGGAGGGACTGCGTAGGCCTTTCTCAGCGGTGGTAGCTTAGCCACCCCAAGTGAAAGTGAGAATTTGCAAATTCGAGAAAAGAGCCGGGGCCTAGGAACAGGATATCTGCATTTTGGCCCTGGCTGTACTGTCAACTCACTGCTTTTTCCCCTCTGGACCTCTGTTTCCCCACCTGTAAAATAAAGAGGTTGGAATAACTGACCCTGAAGAATTCTCCCAGCATTACCATTGTATGACATTGAATGGTGCCAGCAGCGTGCAGGTACTCCGGGTGAGGCCTGTGCCCTGGCAGACACTACTCCTGGAGCTACGTGTCAGGTCATTTATGAACATCACCTCTGGGAACGGTAAGTCCAGCCTGTCTGTGTGTCCAGCGGCTCCTGCTCTGCTCTGAGCTCATGCATGACTTGTTGGGGCTCTCCTGGTGGCGCGCCAGCCCAGGCAGGACCCTCCTTAGAGAAGAGGCCACAGGTATCTTTTGACCCCGGCTCAGAAGTAGCCCTTGCTTAAGGCAGGTACTTACGCCTGGGGTGGGTAGTCTATAGGTCTGGTACTGTCAGATATTTACCTGCAGGTGTCAAACTTGGCAGTTCTTGGGGTGGAGGGTTGACACACAACAGGTGACTTACCACGTATTGATCATTAGTCAATATTCTCTTAAGATCCGGAGGGAACTGGCCCAGAGGGGTTGGGCGTTGGTAAAGTTGATGGACAGCGTCTTAGGGTGGGGGCTGAGGCTGAGGGCCTAGAGCGTGGCTGGGAGGGCAGGGCTGGGGGCTGCTTCTCTTGTGTGTGCCAGGCTGGAGTCCGCAGCCCCAGCTCACCCACCTGTGCTCTCCCTCCCATGGGCGCCAAGGGCAGACATGTCCTGCCCCTCCCTCCAGTGGCCAAGTGCTGCAACTCTGGACTTTGAACTTGCAGGGAGGAAGCACTTGCAGAGATGGGCGCCTTGGTGCCCACTGGGGTTTGAGTGGTCCCCAGAGCTGCAGTCCTGGTCATTTCGGGCCATGCCACCTCTGGAACTAGCAGAAACCCTGGATAAGGCCTAGAGATTTGCAAATCAGATGTAAATGTGGCCTCTGGTTGTTGTGGTGGAGCAATCATGTGTCTGAGACTCTTCTTCCTGGTGTCCAGAATGCGATCACCGTCCGGGAACTGGTCCATCCACATTTAAGATGCACGGCTGTTGTCCCCTGATGGCGATGGGGCCGTGTAGACTGTTGGTTGTGCAGCCCTCTGGCTGGGTCAGCACCGGCACCTGTACTTCTCTGCTCCTTCCTGGGCTCTTCTTGCTCGACTCTACTTCCTTGATGATCACAGGTCTTAGGATGGCAAGCCCACGCGTCTTTGAGCCTCTGGATGGTCTCCCCGGCTCCCTGTACCCTGTGCGCGAGCAGGTTGCCAGAGTGCCTGTGGAACCCCTTTCCAGGGGGCAGTGTTTGCCGGTTCTGTCCTCAGTGGCAGGCTTTTTGTTTTCTTCATTCCCTCGGCAAAACACGCCCATTAGTTTTTCCCTTTCTGAAGTTTCCACTCACTGTTGATTCCCAGGGGCCGTGCCAGCTGGGATTTGCACCCGGCATGGGGTATGGGCTCCACGAGTCCTCTGGGACTCCCGCATCCTGGCACCGGCCATCTCGGGCTTGATAATGAAGCTTGGGAACTCAGAGGGCTCCAAGTGGGAATGTCATGGCCGAGCCCCTTCTCACTCACCCGGCCCTTTGGTCACAGGCTAGGGTCCTGTGTGGCAGGGGTGACCCATGGCCTCAGAGGTGGCCTGCCTCACCACACCAGAGTGTGGGCTTGGGGCAAGTCTGTGCTCAGGCCTGGTCTGCAGGCCTGATCCTGTCTGACTCAGATTCTCCCTACTTCTGGCTACGCCACAGAAGATCTGGTTATGTTTATTCAACAGTTACGGAGGGCCTGGTGTCTTCCGATCACTAGGAACAGAGTGACAAGACGACCGGCTCTCATAGAGTTCTGGTTGGGTAAGCGGACAACAAACAAACCCACAGAAAGCAACAAGGAAATCATTCGTGCGGAATGGAAATGGATGAGGTGTTGGGAAGTGACTGGGCAGTCAGAGGAGGCTCCTTGGAGGAGGCGACAGTTAGCTGAGATGGCAGGATAGGAAGTGGACAGCCATCCGAAGAGCGGTGGAATATTTCAGCAGGGGAGGACTAGTCTGGAGGAGCTGAGGCCGAGAGCTCAGGGAGCTCAGTGGACAGAGAGAGGCCCCAGTGCTGGGAGGTGGATGGGGTGGGGCTGGGGTATGTAGGACGTGATGTGCCAGGGGAAGTTGGGACTTTATTCTTTGGGTGACAGGCAGCTGCTGGAGGGTTTCAAGCAGGGAGGTGAAGTGATCTGATTTTGTTTTAAAAAGATGGCTGGGGCTGCCGTGGGGAGAACGGATTGGCGGCAGCACGGGCAGAGACGAGGAGGCAGCTGCCAGCGTGAGAGTCTGAACTCAGCCACCGGGTTAAATTCTGGGACGGGGCTTTTGGTGATTTTAGGAACCAAGTGGAACCTTTCTCTTCACCTGGGAATGTCCCACAGACAGGTTTTTGTTCTTGTTGTTGTTCCTTTCCTCCATTTGACATCAGTAAAAGTGGCTGAGACAGAAGGGGGAAATGGGGAGAAGGGGGCAGGGTCCATGTGTGTTTAAAGGGAGAGTGAAGTAGTCTTGCTGATGGATTGAATGGGGGAAGAAGAGACAAGACCCCAGGGTGACTCTGGCATTCCAGGCCCCCGATGCCTGGCCCTGTGTCTCCTCTCTCACCTGACAGTGCCAAGGGGAGAAGCACCACCCTGGGCGCTGTGCTGGTTGCTAAGAAAGCTTGCTGGAGTGCATTAGGCGCCCCTGGGTCAGCACCATGTGGAGGGAAGGCCCAAGGCCTGCTTGTATCTGGCACCGATTTCAACAGGGACTTTCCAGCTCACTGTCCTTTGGCCCTAAGGTGCTGCACTGAAGCCTGTTTTGTGCCTTTGCTCCACGGGTTCTGTGCTGGGTCTGAGGTTGGGCCTAGAAGCTCATATAGTTCCTCTCACTGTGGCTTTAAATGTGATCTCTGTGCCTGGGTGCACAGAACCTCAGTTGATCAGCTTTGAGAGCTGAAAAATGGGTTTGTCTAAGACCCCCTCATTTCCAGACGGCCAGCACAGTGTCCAGCCCCAGCTCATGGGCAGGGATCCTGGCCGTCTTTCCACATGGAAAGTCTTTCCACAGTTCACAGTGTGAATTGCCGTAGGTACCTCATCAGACTTGACCTAGGCCACTGTCCCTTTTTCCAGGGATCCTGAGCTGAGGCTCCGCTCTCCTGGGCCCTGGTATCATCTGCTTGGGCCAGGACAAGGCAGGCAGTCCCAGCAGCGATGCTGTAACAGCCAAGCCATCCCCGACCCCCCTGGGTGGGCGCTGCGTAGCCCAGACAGCAACCAGAGCCTGGCTGGAGTGAGTGTGAAGCTGTCACGGCCGGCTGTGGAGGCCCCAGTGAGGACTTGCCCGTGCTGGCAACATATTCGCAGCAATATGGGCCAGCTCAGCCCTCCAGGAAAGCTCTGGAGGCCTGACCTTCAGGGGGAGTGACGGGAGGGAGCAGAGGGGCGGGCTGGTGATGACGTCGTGCGGGGGGTGATGGGGATGTCCCAGGCGCGCAGCTGGTGCCTCTGGCTCCAAGGGGGTGTCAGCCAGTCTTCCTGGGTGTGTCTGCCGGCATCAGAACACTGGGCTGAGCCCTGGGGGAGGGTGCGTCTGGGTGGGCAGGCCTGTGTGTCCGTGCATGCATGGGAGGCTCTTCTGCTTTCTGCCTCCATGGCCTGCACTAGATCCATGGCCTTCACTCCTAACTGGACTGGACAGTTCTAACTCCGTCCTCCAGGGCTTTGATCTGGTGTGGGGCTGGCCGCTCCAGAGCCTGCAGCGGCAGTGGAGGCGTGGACGGGCAGGATCTGGAGAGGGAGGTGCTGGCTGAAGGGAGCGGGGGCCCCTGTCCTCCACCCCGCCACCGGGTGACACCCTGGATCAGTGGACTCCAAGGTCGCAGCCACTTTGTACTGGACAGAGACGTGATGGGGAGGTGGTGTGGGAAGAGTTACTTATCCTTCTGGCTTCTAATCTGTGTGAAGATTCTGCCTGGTGTTGCCGACATCCCTGCCTTGGGCCTCCTTCCCCAGTTCTCCCTTGTGCCTTCCGCCTTCCTAGCAGCGTCGGAAGCCCCTGGGTTCCACCAGGTGCAGACCCAAGGGGTGAGGGATTGGGCAAGGCTGGCAGCGCCTGCCCGCCTGGAGCTACCCAGGGTGATGTGCTCGCTCCAAAGGGGACAGCGGCCCATGGCTTTGGGAGGGTTAACATCTCGTGGACGAGGGGAGAAGCACTCAGCGCTGCCTCCGTCCTGTGACCTTGGAGCCTCCACAGGGAGAACACGCTGGCGTTGGAGAAGCGACGGCAGGTTTTGCACACGAGGGGAGTCCCAGTGGCTGGGAACGCGTCGTCTTCTCTTGCACATCTTCAGGTTCCCCCGTTCTGTGTTCCCCCGGTGTCCCTGGCCTCTCTGATTCCAGAATCCACCCAGGTATAGTCCTGGTCCGGGAGAAAGTCCTTCAGCTGCCCCCCCGGGCCTCCCCACACCGTCAGCTGCTGGTTCTCTGTTAAATCAGCCTTGGGGATGGTCCCCACCTTCCGCTCACCACCCACTTTAGTTTGGTTTCTTGGCCCTTCAGGAGCAGGAGCCTTTTCTGACCCTGAGCCTTCTTCTGGTAGCCTGGGCTTGGGACCCCTGTGGCCCTGGGCGGTTGAGGGGAGGGAAGGTGTAATTAATCACTAGTTTCTTCTCCAGAAATGCTAATCGGGAAAAGCAATTAAAAGCAACTTTTTTCCCTTAGTAATCTGTGTTGAGAGCTGGTAATGAAGTTTAGGGCCGTTGTGACTCAATATTTCAGCTTCACCGACTCAAGTCAAAACAATCCAAGCCCAGGAGTTTGCCGGCAGCAGAGCTGGGCCCGGGCAGCAGCTGGGAGCCCTGGTGTTCCCCCTCGTCACCATCGTCCCACCCCGTGCTGTTTCCCGGGCAGAGAGAGTAGCAGTCCCAGCTGGTAGGGCGGGGTTGGGGTGACGAGGAGATGGGTCCCCTAGGACATCCCTGGGAGGCCCAGAACCTGGAAATGCATCTAGGGGATGCTAGGACCAGGATACAAGTAACACTTGGTGTGCTGCAGAGCCAGGGAAGGGTGGGCTCGAATAGGGTTGGGGGGGGGAAAGATGGGTGTCTGGGGAGCCCACTGAGGTCGGCCAGGGCTCAGCCACATGGGACTCAGAGCCAGAAGAGGTGGTGGTCCAGATCCTGACCTCTAACCTCCGGTCATTCATTTTTCGTTTTCGTCTATTTGTCAAGCATTACTGATGCTTGATGACACTACAAACCGGGTCGGAACTGCAGCAGTGAACCAGCAAGGCAAGAATTCCTGTCCTCGTGGCATTAGCATTTTCGTGGAGGGAGGCAAATGATAAATGAGATAAAGAAATAAAGTAGATGTTGGATGGGACGTGTGTCGGGGAGAAAATTGAAGCACGTTTGGGGAATAGAATAGAATAGGGAGTGTGTGTGGCGGTGGATGGCTTGTCAGCTTCGGTGTGGCCTCTGAGGAGGGCGTCCCTGGGATGGTGACTTTTGAGTAAGGACAGAAGGAAGTGAGGGAGCGAGCCACCCTAATTAATATCTGGGAGAAGAGGGTTCCCGTTGGGGAACAGCAAGTGTGAGCTCCCAGAGGCGACAGCACCCCTGGCACGTTGGAGGACAGCAGGGAGGCTGGTGTGGCTGGAGTTGGGGAGATGTCGTGTGAGGTCAAGGGGGTCGGGCGGGGGCGCCCCCAGATCCTGCAGGCCTTGGAGCCATCGTGAGAACTCAGGCTTTTGCCCCGAGTGGAATAAGAAGCTTTTTGAAGAATTCTGAGTGACATGATCTGCTTAGGCACAAGCTCTTTATTAAAAAGCAAGACCCACTGTGGCTGGCTCCTGCTCTCACGGGCCGTCTGCGCCCCTGTCCAGGTGCGTCTGCACGAACCCCCGAGCCCCCTCCGAGGTGCTCTCCTGAGCAGACATGAGGAGCGCAGAGGGGCTGTCAGCAATCGCCCTGCCCCAGCCCTGCCGGCCGGCACAGCCCCACCTCGGGGAGCAGTTCAGAAACGGGGTCTTGTCGCTTTAAGCCGCCCCCGGCCCGGCTTCCCTGGCTGCTTTATCTGAAGTCCAAGCGCATGTTGTTCCAGGACCGATCTGCTTTAGCTAATTAATAATCTGACAGGAGCCACCCAGGGGATTAGCCGCTGAGCCGAGCTCCGCCAAGCCCCAGCAAATGAGTCCTGTACTCCTTGGGGACATGGAGGTGACTTTGGGGGGTGCGGGGAGAGGGGACCCCCACAGGTGAGCCATGGTGTTGGGCAGTGCAGTAGTGACCAGTGAGGGGAGAGGGCAGGTGGGGGACACTTACGAACAGGGCCCCTTGAAAGGAGACTGCTGTCCCTAGACGGCGGGGATCTCTGCTCTCCCTCGCTGCCCCTTGCAGTCCTGGTCACCCACCAGAAACCGTCCCCACCAGCCAGGTGCTACCTGCTGAGGAGTGGGAGAGCATTGCCAGATTTAGCGAATAAAAATACAGGATGCCCAGTGAAATTTGAGTTTCAGACAAACAGCAAATCATTTTCAGTGTAAGTATGTTACATGCAGTGTTTTGGACATACTTACACTAAAAAAAGTATTCGCCGTTTATCTGAAACTCAGAGTTTGCCAGTGGTCCTGCGTTTTCTCAGGCAACCCTGAGCACCTAGGGCCAGAGGCTGTGGGACTCCCTCCCTGGAACAGCCTGGAGCTCCCTCTGGAAGAGGCAGCGCCCTTGGGGGGCTGCTTGGGGGCTTGGCAAGCAGGGTGGGGCTGGGGCACAAGGACCCCCTCACCACGGTACTGGGAGAGGAGGATGGAACGAAGGTCAGCCACCTGCCAAAGTCTCCCACCTCTGTCTGGGCCCAGGTAGCCCTTGGCTGAGTGGACTCCAAGTTCCCTCCAAAGGCACTGTGGTCCCCGGGCTGGGGAGCAAGTCCCAGGGCCACTTCCGCCAGGTGAGGCTGTCGTCTGGGAACAGTCCGTGGCGTCTCCTGAGGTCGAGGCCTGAAGTTCCTGGGGTCATCTGGGTTAGGTGGTCGTCCGCTAAGGGCATCTGCTCTGAGCCCAGGGAGAGGCCGGAGGGATGGCTCCCTGTGTGGGAGGGGGCCAGGCCAGGTCAGGCACGAGGTCAGGGACAACAGCCTGCCCTGCAGGGCCACCTCCATGTTGTGAGGCCTCGGGGCACTGACCAGAAATACCCGTCTGCCCACCTCTCTGAGTTACCCTGAAGGCTGCCAAGCAGCCCCTTGCCAGCTTCTTAGGGAGGGTGTGCCATCCCCTGGGACCAGGCTGCCTGGGATGTCACTCCAAGGGTGGGGGGGCGTCTTTATTGGAAGATGTGATGGCGTCCTTACTGCTCCCTCTCATGACCTCTCTCACCCGGGCTCCATTGCCAGGGTCAGAGAAGTCAGGGCGGCGAGAGGGGCCTGCTGCCAGCTGGTGGTAGTCCAGCTCCTGCAGCCAAGGGGCCTGATGCCAGGTGGGCACTGCCCCTGAGGTGCGAGCTCTGGCTCCCGCTCTGTCCTCTAGGAGTTAACAGCATCCTGTGTAGGGAGGCCTCTTCTCCCCCAGCCCCGGCTGCCCTCCTCCCAGCCTTTCCCGGCACAGCCAGCTGGGGAGTCTTGTGGTGGGAGCAGAAGGGGACTAGGGGTGCCGAGCCGGGGGGAACCTCTTCTGCTTCCCGAGCTCTCAGCCTCTTCCGCAGCGTGCCCCGCGGTTTGGCCCTGTTTCGCAAGCCGTCTGCTGCCCCTGCTGCCTCTGACCGACATCGTTAGCCTGGGTATTTATATTTCATTAACGACATTAAGCCCAAATGGCATTAAAAGCAAAGCTGGTGATAAATAGCTTATTAATAAACAGGGAGTGCTCCGTGCTGCCTGGCCTCTCCCAGCCCTGCATTAACCCTTGCTGCCCCAGATAAAGATGCTTCACCCCAAAGATCATCCCCACGAAGATGGGCCCAGAAGAGCCGGTCACCTGTCTGCATTCTCCTGACAGCTCTGAGGTCAGTGCCTCTTGGATCCTGGGCGGGCCAGTCCTGGGTCACTCGGGCTCACGAAACCCGGCCAAACCCCTCACAGCTTCTGATCAAATCATCATTACCCTCTCCTCACTAGTTTTGATTCTGGGCATAAAAAATTCAGGAAATGTGGCTTTCTGTGCTGTAAGCTCAGATCTTCCCCATTACTTTGGAGCGCTGTCTGAAAGGAAGCTTACAGAATATTTCGAATCAAAAAGAGTGATGCTTATGAAAATAACAACAACAGTCATGATCTCAGCGGACGTGTCCTGAGCGTAACTGTGAGCAGGCCTTCTGCCCATCACACCACGTGCACCAGCTCCCGGCCACCCCAAGGATCATCCAGCTCAGGCTCATTTTTAATGTGGGAAAACCGACGCCCAGAAAAGTGAAGCAGGGTCACCAGCTAGAGCCCACGTCACACAGCTGCTGGCACCGGGGCACGGGCTGCCGAGCGATGCTGGGCTCCAGTCCTTGTGCAGTCTCCCCCGAAGCAGGACCTGTTGCAGAGGGCCATCCCGCCTCCTGGGCCTCGGACCTTCCAGGGCTTCTCAGCTGCGGCTCCAGCCTTGCTTGACTCCGACTCCTTGCCCTTGGGACCCCACTGCTCTGTTACTCTGCACCCCTGCCTGGGCCCAGTGTGCCTGCACAGGCTGGCCGTCTAGAGGGCACAGCCATGCACCTTGCAGGCCACCACCCCTCCTCGGACCTAGAGGTGCCAACAGAAAGCCAGTGGAATGTCCGTGGTGCTGTAGAGGCCCCAGTGGGCTTCTGCTTTTGGTTGGAGCAGCTTCTATGAGGTGCCCTCCTGCGGGGGAGGGGGTACCGGCCAGGCCTTATTTGTTTGGGGTTTTAAGTTGGAGTCTCTTGGATGTAGGGCCATCTCTTAACATTTCCAAGAAATAGGGGCAGACTCAGCCCTGGGTCCCACCCGCACCGATCCCACTCCAGCTCCCTAACTGAACTGACTGAAGGCAGGAGGAGAAACTGGAACCTGTCTGAACTTCGGCCCCACCTAGAACTCTCAGTCCTGCAGACCTGAACCAGGGTTCTCATTGTCCTCCCTGCCCATCTGGGGCCATCTGGGCCCAGGCCTGGCAGAAGGGGAGAAGGGGCTCTCTCGGGGTTTTGCAACACAGAAGGGAAAAACGGAGGGGAGCCTGAGGGGAAGATGCCGTGTGGTTCCAAGGGGAGGATGGCGGTAGAGGGCGCGTCGCTGGGACCATCTGGTTGTGTCTGGTGAGCACCTGGGGAGGATGGAGAGCTAATTAATTAGCAGGACTCCTGCAGCCTCTGCCGGGGGCCTGGACTGCTGCTCTCAACACATTCCCAAGCTGGGAAGGAAGTTGGTGAGCAGAAGCCACAGGGCTCCTCATCCAAGAGGAATTCCACTTATCCCAGTGGATGGAAGTCTGACCACCCCCCGCAGAGCAAAGCAAGCGGGAGGGGAGCGGGCAGGGAGGCCCTTCCTGACTGACATGATAACTGGGACTGCCTCGGAAGGTCGGATTCACTCCTGCTTCTCCTCCTGGGAAGACCTTCCAGCTTGCTGTGGCCGTGCAGGCCTCGGACATCCGAGCAGGGCATGGCAGGTGGCTGGGAATGGGGTCATGCTTGTCACCTACATTACACTTGGCATACATTAAACCGGCGCCCAGAGAACCCAGTACAGAGCAACAGGGGAAAAGAGGTCAGCCGGGCCTGCCCCTGCCTAGATCTAGTGGTCAGACGGGAGAACTAGTTGGGAGAAATGTGTGATGGAGAGAGACAGACTTTGGAACCAGGCCGACCTGAGTTGCAGTCAGGCCCACCGTTGTGTAGATGTGTGGCTGTCACTTCACCACGCTTAGCCTCAGCGTCCTCCCCTGTAAAATGGGCACGGTAGTACCTTCTTTGCAGGGATGTCATCTCTAGAGTGCCTGCGACAGGGCCTGGGACCCTTAGATGCTGAATGAGGGGTAGCTGCCCCCGTATTGCTGTTAGACCTACTCCTAATCTGTTGTGTTAAAGTTCTGTTTGAGAAAGGGGAGAGGAAATGGCTGAAGAATACAATGTATAATACAGCAGGGCACGGCCTGCCACTCTGGCTGGGAGGCCAGTCCACTCAGTGGGCATTCCGGAGCCTGTCCTCCTGTGCTCGGCTTCGAAGGGGCAGGAGCAGAGGAGAGCCTGTGAAAGGGAAGCACAGTGTACCCCACTCTCAGCGAGTGCCCGTTCTCAAGGGGAGCCACGTGTGGGGGTGACGCCTCCGATTCCAGGCAGCTGTGGGGAGCAGGACAGGGGTCTTCAGCGTGGTTGCCCCTGCTGCCTCTGATGCCAGCTGCGGTGAGGCAGGGTCTCCCTCTCCCCCACTTGATTGTGCCCACTTGTAGCGCACTGGGCTTTGGTTGTGAGCCCACGTCACCATCCTGCCACCGTGAGAAGGCGCAAGGACCGGGACGCCAGCGTCTGCTCCCTCCTTCACGTGGGCTGGGATGTGTTCTCCTCCTGGGCTCCTTCGCAGACTCTGGGTGGAATGCCTCCCTTCTGCCCCTGGGACCTGGCCTTTGTTATAACATCAGTGGAAGCCATTGCTTCCGCCACATCTGGCACATGCTGGTCTTGGCACTTAGCAAGTTCCCCCCACCTGTGGGATTTGATTGGCCCACTGGGTTCTGTTTGTATGAGAGGCAAGAGCTTGGACACCCACCCTCTGCTGGCCGCCACCTTCCCAAGCATGGCGTATCCTTTTCTTCCCAGCCCCACCCTTAGTCCAAGGTCGCCTGTGTTCTTCAAAGGCCAGAGGCCGGATGGGGACTTGGGAGGGGGTCATGGAGTGGCTGGTGCCTCCTTGCTTTCCTTGCCTTGGTGGAATGGCACAGCGGCTGGGGGTTTCTGCCACATGCCACTTGTCACCCAGAGGATTTCTGAGAGCGCACCTCTGGTTAGGAGGGTCCCTGCGGGGAGAAGCCTGCTTTGCCCACAGGATCTCAGAGCCACCCAGCTAGCTCCACACGGGCCCAGGAGAGGGGCTGGGGAGAGGGGTCGCAGCCTGAAGACAGCTCCAGGGAGTGGGGAAAGTGCTCCTGAGTGGGAAGGTTGGTCAGCGGCCAAGGAGCTGGGCCTTGTGGCTCAGTGGGCAGATCTCTGAGTGGGGCAGAGTCCACTCCACACCCAAAGCTTTCTCCTTTCCTTGCTGCCTTGACCGCAGGGCTGGCAGGGCTGGTAGCTCACTTTCCCCTTGGCCCACGGCGCTCTGACCCCAGGCCAGCCTCCGTGGGCTGGAGCATAGGGAGGCCCTGGGAGAAGGACCCAGGACCAGGGCTGGCCCTTGCTCGGGGTGTACAGTGCCCTCTTGGCTCCGTGCCAGCCCCCACAGTGGGCAGTGCCTGCCTGTTCAGGGCACACTCTGATGCCCGTCACAGGCAAGGGTAGCCTTCATTTGAAGCCACTGGACTTGAGGGGAGGGAGGAGACCACATGCATATTCCTTCCTCCGGGAGCCTTCGCCTACTTTCATTTTCTTTTCGCCACTGTTTTTTCTTGGGGTCTAATTAAAGACTTGGAGCCACTTACAGCCTGCGGTTGGCTTTTTATTTGGGTCCTTGGCAATTACCTCCTGCCCTAAAATAAGTTTCAACGGAGCAGGGGTAGGAGTTTTCTTTTTAACCAAGTTCTCAGCTTTAATTTTGCCGTGTGTATGTGTGTATGCGCGCGTGTGTGTGACGAAGCGTAAAGAGGCCTTTCCTTCGTCCCTTTTCCAAATCCTACCTCCTTCTCACTGTCCCCATCTCAAGTGTCCTGCGGCCAAGGCCGAGCCTGGACAGCAGGAACAGTATGTCCTCAGCATCGCCCTGCCTGGAGGCAGCTCTGTGACAACAGGCAGGTCAGCTGCTGACTCTGTCCCAGTTTCTTCACCTGTGAATGGGGACAGCAGGGCTGGGCCCGCCAGAGGCTCCCCTGCTATGCTGCTCTGGAAGGAGACCTCTTGCCACAGTGGAGTAGGTCATCCCTGGGGTGTGGGAAGCAACCACCAACGCCAACAGGCCGTGCTTTCCCCTGCCGCTCAGCACGCCTTGTATTTGAATAGGAGCGTGTAATCGTGTTCCCCAAGCTCTCTCCCCGCTTTACCCTCCTGGTCCTCCCGGCCACCCTGAGAGCAGCGTGATCACCCCCACTTTATAGACGAGGCTCCCTGCAACCAGAGATAATTAGTGGCTTTTCTGATGTCACTTGGCTTCTAGGGGATAGAGCCTTGGGATTCAAACCCAGGTCCTCTGATCTTCCAAAACCCACACCCGGAACCAGCTGCATAATTTGCGGGACCCAGTGCAAAATAAAAATGCAGGGCCCCTCCTTCTAAAATTAAGAATTTTACGATGGCAGCTGTAGGGCATTGAACCAAGCACGTGCCCTTCTGAGCGTGGGGCCCTGTGTGACTGCGTGGATTGCCCGCCCAGCAAGCTGGCCCTGCCCACACCCCCTTGAATCGCCTTCACCTGTTTGCCTCTGTTCCCACCTGCGTGGTGAGGGGCAGGGAAGTTACATAGGGGCCACCTGTGTTCTGTGTCCCTGGCCTCTGCGGCTTTTCCCTGCAGATGCAGTGCTCGGGTCCTCCCCGGTCTTGGCCTGTTGAGGAAGCACTGTACCTTAGCATGACACAGGCTTTCTGGGGTTCCCTGAGCCTCTTAGGGTCCTCCAGGCCTATTTAAGGCCACCTGAGACTTAAGGTCAGTCAGAGGTGAGGAAATCAAGAAAAAGGACAGAGAGGATTTGGCAAGAGCTCTCCTTGGGTGGAGGGTGCAGATTTGGGGGGATCAATCCTTCCAGTCCCATTCAGGAATTCTACAAGGTCTCTGTCAAGTTTAAGCGTCAGGTGACCTGCCAAAGTATCCAGGTCATGCGGGGCTCTGATTGCTGTGTTTGGGGTAGAAGGTCAGGCAGCCATCATTGGGCTAACCTGGAAACTTCCTAGCTGGCTGTTGGGGACTTGGAGTAGCCTCGGAATCTTGTGGGGTTCACAGAAGTTTCCCGACAATGGGTGGCTTGATGGAGCACATGGCTGGGCGTGTGTCCATGGGTACACTGGCATATGTCTGTGTTCTGGTGAGGACGCAGCTCTCTGTGTGCTGGGCAGCTATTTAAATAAGAGCTGTCAGACTCTCGCCAGCTTCCCTGGAAGGAGCAGCCTTTGCCTGCCCATCTCGGGACCACGGACCTTGTCAGTGCATGCCTGCCCTTCGTCCCTCCTGCTAAGAAGGAGAAGAAACCTGGGTACCAAAGTCCTGGAGCTAGCACCCCACCCCCGGCTCTCCCTGCTGTTCTGCTTCCTTCTAGATTCTAGACCTTGGGTGAACTTCAGGATGAAATGTGTCCTAAAAGCCACAGCAGCTGTTTTTATAAGGGGGGGGATCAACTTCATCTAAAATGGGGGGGACGGGTGGGGGTGGGAATCCCATAGGTGGAAGTTCTGAGGCGCTTTGATCATAGGAGGGAGAGAGTGCCCGAGTTTCCAAGGACTGATTAGATGGCATGCCAAGTGTATTAAATTTTGCAGACATTTTAACAGCAATATGCTAGATAGTTGGGTGTCCCCTGAGGCAGCTGGATTTTTTATATCCTTCACAGAAGGTCGGAACCCTCTTCTGCCTGCCTCCCCCCTCCACCCCATGCTCCGTGCTTCTGTCTCTCTCTCACCCTCCCTTTCTTCGACAATTTTCCTTGCTTCTTGCTCTCTGCTCATAGAGAAACTAAATGACACCTCTGGTCCCTGCCCAACAGAGGGCATTCCGTCCCTCCTGCCCTCCTGTCAGGAGATCGGGGGTCTCCAGGGCAGGGGGTAGGTACGAATGGGGGGGCCTGATTTCTATTTTTTTCTTCCGTTTCCCCTTCCTTCTCCCATTTTGGAGACGGTCATAAGACCTTCTCCCTCCCTGCTTATTTTTATAGGAAAAAAAAAGGCAGGAAAAGAATCCATCTGGCATATGAATAATTGAAATGGCTCAACTCTGTTCCTGTTGCTGCTGTTTGTTCTCAGCTCCCCCGGCCCCCAGCCCATCCCCCTGAGTGCGGGTCTCTGAGCAGAGGATGTGTGGGCATTCTTAGAAGGTTCTCGGTGGAGGCCCGGGGCCCTCCTTAATCTCAAGCCCTTTCTCCCTGTGAATCTGTAGGTCTGGGTGGGGGGCATTTGGACATGTGGTTGGTTTTCCTTCTCGTGCGGACAGCCAGCCCCTGGCTAGAGTCTCTCCAAATACCACTCTAGCTAGAATGGTTCCTTCGGCCCTTGGGCCTCAAGGGACAGCTTCCCCTGACCCTGATTTCCCCGAGGGTCCTCCTGGATTGTCTGGTCCCAAGCTCCTTTCCCCCGGTCCCCACCCCTGTGCCCTCGGCTTCAGCAGCCTGGGGGCTCCCGTTTGGGGAACTCAGGCCTTTGCGGGGCTCACTGCACTGCTGTCTTAGCACTGCCTCCAGGGGGCTGCTGCCAGCCTGCACCCCGCGGCGCGAGCCCTAGCACCTTGCTCAGAGGTCTCGAGTCCTTGCCCACCCACTCCTCTTCCTCTCCCGCCCCTCATCCTGCCCAGCCAAGGGCTTTCGCATTCTTCACTCTGTCTAACACAGCCTTTGGGTCCGGAGCCGTGAAAGCCAGAGATTTTTAAACTTCTTTCCACCGAGTTGGAAAGTTGGGAGAGTTGGGAGAAAGCACAGTGGCCGTAGGTTGGGGCAGGGGCAGGGGTGGGCAGGTAACGGACTCAGCCTGGCTAGAATCGGCTGCCCATTCCTTCCCCTTGCGGAGGCTGGACCGGCTGCGCACCGAGCCGCCATGTCCGGGCTGAGAATCCACTGTCTCTTTAAAACCATTTAGAGGAAAAACAAAAGAACTTTAGTGCATTAATTCTAGATGAAGATGGGTCTCCAGATGACAGGCTGATTCACGTTATTCCCCATAAGACAACTTCCCCTCTCTCCTCCTCCCCCTCCCACCTTCCCGCCCCCTCTGCCCAGCGCTTTGTCGTCATCCATGGCTTGTGGACGCTGGCCCGGGGAATATGTGCTTTACGTTCGAAAAGTCAGTACTTCTGTGTGTCTGTCTGGGACCTCATGTTTGTGTCACGTGTGAGGTATTGACGTGCAGCCGTGGGTCCTGTGGTTGTAAAGTGCTGTGAGCGAGTACGTGTGCATTTCCGAATGGCCCTGGGGGGGTGGGGGGAACGTGTGGGTCACTGCAGAGTGGTACGGGGCGGGGGGGTCCCTTTCTCCGGAGCTTTCTGGGTCAGGCACATTAAGGCTCATAAAATGCCCCCACAGAAAGAGGGTGTGAGCAGCACCGAAAACATTCTAGCTTTTCTGG
Organism: Balaenoptera physalus; assembly: GCF_965194825.1. NCBI lineage: Eukaryota > Metazoa > Chordata > Mammalia > Artiodactyla > Balaenopteridae > Balaenoptera > Balaenoptera physalus. The sequence goes on from NC_138882.1 coordinate 188,137,184, forward strand.
GTTTGTAAAAAAAAAAAAAAAACAGCTACCCACTAAGCAAAAAATAATTCAGATGAAATTCAAATCAGATTTGTTAATATATAACTATATATATGTTTGTGTATGTGTGTATATATGTCATTTATAAAGACTCCTACACATGTTGTAAAAGCTGCAAAATGTCTGGCATTCCAGGGCCTGGTACGAATAATTAGATATTTATATCCAATAAAACTGGTTTGATGGGGAAATCGTTTGCCTCCGTGCGGATTCTCAGTTGAGGACGAGTTTCAGTGGTTGGGTTTGTTTTTTTCCCCCCCGACAGTAAAACCAGGCATTTGGCACCAACAAATGTATTTCCCGTAAATATCTAAATCTCTCTTTTTCCACCGTGGGCTCTGCTAGATGAGCCCTGTCCTGCCAGCTCAGCATTGCTCTCCTCTCCTGCCTTTGCATTTTCGCTGGAGAAACGTGTGCGAAGCCCCTTCCCGTCACCCTGAGCCCGAGCTCCAGGCCTCGGACGGGAGTCGGAGCTTGTGCCCCTCGTGTCTGTCCCAAGTCCCCACCCTCCACCCACTGCGAGCCTCGGGGCCCACGCCAGCGGGTCTTCTCTCTTCTTGTCTTTGCTCTTTTTCCTCTGAACAGTTCCGTGGAGTGGGGCTTCTGCTCTCGTTCCTTAAGGCCCAACCTAAGTACTTTTCTGATTTCTTTAATTACCTTCTACCCCCAATATTCAATTTGTCTCCCCGCTTGCCTGAGCTCTGCTTGACCTCCTGGCCATTGCCTGCAGGGCCTCTACCGCAGTGTGGGGCGGCCCTGGGGAGCCAGTCTGCCTCCCTGCCCGGCTCAGGGAGACCCCCACCCCACCCTTGTTTCTCTTCCATCTGTTTCACAGTCGGGAACAGATGGAGCCAGAAGGAGCCGTGGATGGCTGTGCCCGCCCTCTCCCATTCTACGGATGGGGAGCTGAAGCCCCGAGTGGGGCAGCTGGGGTTCCTCATGCATGGTGGGGGGGCAAACTGGGGTGGGCGGCGCAGCCCCCTGACTTTCAGCTCGTTCTGGGAGTGTGGAAGACACACAGACCTCACTCTGCCCCTCGGCAACCGTTTCTGTGAGACTTGGAGCCAGTGGCCTCACCTCTCTGAGCCTTGCTTCTCTGTATTTGTGACTTGGAATTGGTCATTCTCGTCTGTGCAGTCACTGAGAAGAGTAAATGAACCAACACATGACAAGCTCCTAGGCCCTTCCCCATAAGCTGGCGGTGGTCGGTGTTCACCCTGACTGTAAAACAGCAACTCGCTGTGACCCGTGGCTGAGCCTTGCCCACGAAGGCGACACCCACGTGGCAGGATTGCCTTTGCCCTGCCCCTTTCTCCCTGTGAGAGGCCTGTCACCCTTTTGGGAGGAACCCGGCTGGGATCAGAGCACCTTGCAACTTCCCGGAGGTCAGGCCCTGACTAGCTTCAGCCAGGAAGGAAAGGCCGGGAACAGTGGAGGAGCTGGCAAAATGCATGTGCTGGAGTACTGAGGTCTAATGAGGAACTGTAACCCCGAAGAGAGGGTCCTGAGGAAGGGGAGGGGTGGGCTGCAGCGCAGTTCAAGGGCTGGCGCCATTGTTCTGACAAGGGCCCTTCATTCAGATCCAAGATTTGAAGTCTCCTGAAGGGTCTGTGGGAAGACAGAGTGGCCACGAATGCTGGGAGAAGGGGGAATGGGCCCAGTGGGGGTGGGGGGCGCCCTCTGGAAAAGGTCTGTTAGCCCAAGTGGGAGCAGTGAGTTTAATTACAGAGCAGCGAATGCAGTGAAAATAGACAGCCCTCAATGTGCGGCTGGGTGCTGAAATGGGCCACACTGGCCATGCCAGCCACGCGCCCACCTCCACCCCCCCCACCCCCCCACCCCCTGCTCTGGTGCCCGCCTGCCCTCCTGCACCCTCACCAAGGGCACTGTCCTCCCAGGCGGTTCAGGCCCCCGGGAGGATGTTCCTGCCAGTGGCACACACAGAATGGCCCCGTGTGCTTCGTCTGCACCCGCTCCAGAGAGCAGGAGTGACCACAAGCACACCCAACCAGATCGCACGCGCGCATCTCCCGCAGCTGTAGGTTTAACACACACTTTACGCAGAGGGGATCGGTGCCTGGCCTGAAAATAAAAGCGCCCTTCGAAAGACTCTTGGGTGTCCTGTTTTGTTGTTGTTTTTTTCTGTCTTTCTTTCCTCTCCCCCCAAAATTAAAAAAGAAAGGAAAAAGAAAAACTCAACGAGAAGCAGAGCCTGAGCTTCCTATGACTGGCTCTCAGAGAAGCCAGTCAAATCTCCCCTTGTTGAGAACATTTTGACAGCATAAAATAGCTGCAGGAATGTGACTTTAGTGAAAAGTAAAAAAAAAAAAAAAAAAATCCTTCCTTCATGCATATGGAGTTTTTTGGAAAAAAAAATGGTATTTTAATGCTTTCTATTAAATTGGGACTAAAAGTGGTGTCTTAATTTGCATTCATTAGCATATTTGCATATAGATCACTGAAATGGTGGAAGAGAGAAGAGCCTTTAAATGAAAATTCTTTTAAAGGCACAGGCCTGCCTCCCTCTTCATCTCCCTCTGCGATTTATGCCTGATCTTTTCTTCTCACCTTCCACCCCACCCTCTGTGTCCTCGCTGTGAATGGACATGGACGGGAGAGTCAAGGCCCTAGTCTCTGGAGCTGGCTCAGGGCGGAGTCAAGGGGCTGAAGACAGCCCTGGCCCTTGGTCACCCCATAGCCCTGCAGCTCCCAGGGCAGGCAGGACCCCATGCAGGCCTGGCTGGGCTCCCTTGTGTCCTGGCAGTGGCTCTGGAGGAGGGGCCTGTGTTCACAGCCAGCAGGCAGGTGGCCTCGTGCCCTTGGTCCTCTGCCAGCCATTGTCCTTTCTCCTCTCCTACCCCCCCGCAGGCCATGTTGATGCTGTACCAGCCTGCCAAGGGGCACTGTCCTGCTAGCCACTGGCCTGAGCCCTTGGCCACCTGGCACCAAAGGAAGGGAGTCTGTGGGTACTCCTTCTGGCATCTTCCCCTGTGTCAGCTCCTGGAACTGAGACCTTCCCCACCCCCCTTCCCACCTTCCTCAGCCGGAAGGCCCATTCACTTATCTCTGGTTCAAATGTCACCTCCTCAGAGGTTGCTGAAGTAGCCCCACCTCTCTCCTCTGTAACTCTCTATTATGTCCCTTGTTTTATTGTCCTCTAGAACTCTTTAGTTCTTTAGTTATTTGTCCCCACCCCCGCCAAGGCTAAACCTCCTGAAGGCAGGGCATTTGGGTGGCTTTGCCTCTTTCACAGCTGTACCCCTGGGTCAATGTCTGACACGTGGTGGTGTTTAGGAACTACTTGTTAAATGAGTGAGGGGGGCGGGGGCAGGACCCCTGTCAGGGCTGAGACTGCCCCTGGAGTCACTGCCTGGCTGGACACAGTGCCCCCAGGTACTGAGCCGCAGCCTGCTTGAGATGTCCTCAGCCTGGCAGGAGGAGCAGAGGCCGGGAACTGGTCACACCTTCCAGTCTGATCTGAGGCCCTGAAAGACAGTGCAGCAGTTCACTCTTGTTCCTTTGGATGGTAGGTTGGAGCCAGGCCTGGCCCTGGAGGCCAGGAGGCCAGGGTGGCCTGTATGTAACTTCCAGCCCAGGGGAACAGGGGTCCCCTTGTGGCAGCCTCAGGAACCCCAACGCTACAGCCAATGGAACTCCCTCTCTGGCACCCTTCCCCCAGGTGTAAGGCGTTGGAGGCCCCCAGAAATTTCCGGGTGAGCAAAAGAGAGCCCCAGTGTTCTGTAACGACGTCGCCTTTGCCGGCTGGCCCTGGTATGGGGGGCGGAGTCCTAGGGAAACCCCACCTCCCTCTGCGTTGCGCAGTGGCCAGCCAGGGAAGTGAGGTCTGGCCGCTGGGCTCTGCACATCTCTACTTCACCACTCTGGTCAGCTGGGCTCTCTGAAAAGGCCCCTCCAGGCTGACGGCAGCCTCGGGCTCCATGCCCAGCCCAAGCAGGGAGGGCCTAGGAGGGTGAGGGGGACGCCCAGACTTGGAGCGGGGCTGTGCCTCCACCGCTAATGAAAATCGGAAACCAATTGAGCAGGACAAGGTGCCCAGCCAGCAGGTTGTGGGAACAAGGGGCCTAATGGATGTGGCTCGGGGGGAGCGGGGGGGCGGTGTGGAGCGGATGCCTCATTGATCGCCCAGGGGCTATATTTATCCACCTTGGGTCTGTGGCCCCAGCAGCTGGATGGTGCAGGGATAAATAAATGGCCACTAAAATATTCATGAGCTGTACATGCACCTCCGTGGTCGGGGGACCACCAAGGGCCTTCTCTTCCTTCCTTCGCCCCATCTCTCTGCAGAAGCCTTTCAGGAAATTCCTCCCACCTGGGCCAGGTGAAGTGTGGCACAGCCCTGCTGGACACTCAGCCGGCCCAGGGACCCTGAGGGAGCGCCTCCTACCCTGGGCTGGCTGCCGGTGCATACTGGCCCCTGCCTTTCCTTTGTCCCCACCTTTGCTCCCGTGCTCCCATGTCCCTGTCCCTTAGTGATGTATTGGGCATGCTGGGCCTTGCTGTTTGCTTGACACTCTGTGTCTCCACTAGGCCGTGTAGCCCTCAGGGACCAGTTTGTGGTTCATGGTCCCTATTTCCCACGTGGCCTGGCAAGGTGCCTGACACAGCCTTGAGAAGGCATTGCACAGGATGGGTAACAACTCAGAGGTGGCTTTGAATCTCAGCTCTGCCCTGTCTTCAAAAGTGACTTAACCTCCCTGGGACTCAGTTCCCTCATCTGCAAAATGGGACTAATAACTAGAGTTGCTGGTGCTTCCTAAGTGTGGGCCTGGGACTGCCGGCATCAGATTCCCTGGTGGAGCAGGTTAAGAACTTGGATTCTGGGTCCCTCCAGATCCAGAATCAGAATCTCCGAAGCAGGGGCCTGAGGACTCTACAGGTTTAGTGACCTTCTCCGGTGATTCACTGCTCACTAAAGTTTGTAACTCCTGGTCTATTGCCTCATGATACCTGTGTCCGGGTAGCAAATGGGGTTCTCCTCTGTGTTCTCCAGAACCCAAGAAACAGGGCCAGGAACGTGAGGAGAGAGGCATGCTTCTGAAGCATTTATTGACTGGGCATTCTGGTGAGGCTGCCTGGCCTGACCAAGCTGAATTTGGTCCAGCAGTGCTCCATGTCAGGGCCTAGGAGTACTGCCAGCACTGCCCATCAGCGACGGGTGGGTGGGACCAGGGCTAGGGCATCTGGGGCACGTTCCACTTTCCAGCTGTGGCCTCTTCAGTATTCCCATGACTTGGGCAGGGTAGTGCCAGGCAGAGCCCCAGAGGGCCCAGACATAGTGCTCTGTGGGGTCTCTTTGGCCTTTGGCTCTCTGCAATTCTTCCTCATTCAAGGAAGGCACGTTCACAGTGTCTTGCCCCTGGCTACGAGGGAGTGAGGTCAGTAGTGTAGTTGCCTGATCGGAGCTGGCTAGCCGGAAAAGCTCATCCTTCAGCCAGATGTGCCTGCCGCCACCCGAGGCCGTAAGCTGCTGCCCCTGGGTACCCTGGGCACCTACAATGCACCCTGCCCACCTGGTGCAGCCCTGACCATGTGCTGTTTGCCTGTCATGTGGCAGGGGGCCTGTCCCCTGGTAGGCAGATGCCTGTGACTCAGAAACCGTTTGACCCCATTTAACTGAAGAGAGCAGGGTTAAGCCGGCCATCTGTGGTGGGTTCTCTGAGGGCTCAGGGCACAGAAGCCGGGAGTCACTTGGGATGGGTGAAGGTAGAACTTCTGTCCCTGGCACTAAGCTAAGAGGCACCAGCCGCCGTCCCTCCTTCTTGCGTGCCCGCCCCCTCCCCCATCCAAAGTTTGATCCAAACAGAAGCAAACTTTGGGGACAGCCCTGGCGCTGCGTGGAGCCAGCTGAGCCTGAGAGTGGCAGCGGGAACAGAGGGAGGCAGCCCCGGCAGCCCTGGTGCCTGACTCCACTGGTCCCCCGTCCCCTCCAAGAGCTCCCCATCCGTGCCCGAGCTTGCAGGCGCCTCTCTCGTCAGCTCAGAATGCAGCTTGGGGCCCGTGGCGGCTCAACCTTTCTCTCTCCCAGAGCCCCGGTCTAATCAACCCCTATAATTTATGCAGAAAATATGATTTATATTTAATTTCACCACACTTGCATTGTTAATTTGAGATGTAATTAACCCGTCGCCATGACAACTAATTTTGTGATGCCGTAAATTACCGCCGTCTTTTCATCAAAATTCAGTTACTTTGGCTCCTGTGTGCAATGTACTGATGCAATTAGGTTGCTAAGGGCAACTCAAAAGTGTTCAATTTCTTTTGTGCAACTGCAATGGGGTAGAAGCTCCCTTGCGTCCTCCCAGGGTCCCGTTGGCCGTGGGGCGGGGAGTTGGGGGTATGTGGCCCGCCCTGGAGGAATGCCCTTGGAAAGCCGGACTGGGTGGGCGCCTGCTGCCCCCCATTTCTCCCCCTCCCATCCTCTTCTCTCCAGTAATTATTTTTAAACAGTGACCCCTGGACACATGCTCCCCTTGCCCCCCACAGGACCCCAGGGCAGGCAAAGGGCCTCCCCTCCAAGACCCAGACCCTCTCTCTTACACTTTCCTGTCCCAAGCATTCTGGTGCTCCAGTTACAAAAAGAGAGAAACCACCTCGTCTTTCTTTTCTCCTGGTGTCTAACTTGTTTATATAGGTCTTCCCTCTCCCTCTCTCTCTCTCTCTCTTTTTTTCTTTATTTAAAACAAAAACCCTCTGTGTTGCTTTTGTCACGTTAATTCCCATTTTGCCAACACCAGGGGCCCAGGCAGACGAGTTACCAAGGAACACAAAATTTTAATTAGTGTATTTTAATCATTCAGGCTTTCCTAGCTAATCCACATGCCCTAGAGAATTCCCGAGATGCAGCTCTGCCCTGCTTTACCATTTATTGTTGAGTCTATTATAATTACTGTTAGCAGGTGGGGACTGGGAGATGTTTATTATGAGTTTTTCATCTTTAGTATAATTACCGAAAAAAAACAAAATAAAAAGATGTCGTTGTATTTTGTTTCCTAGAATTTTTTTTTTTTTCCAGGGGAGGGCATGGCCGTGGGATTTCTTCCACTGCTTCTTCCCAGGCAGGTGACTTGGAGTTTCTGTGCTGGAAGATACTGCTCAAGATCAGCACTGAGTCGTGCTCAGCACCCCACAGGCTCAGGAGAGGTGGGCAGCGCCGCCTCTGCCTGTCGTCTGCTGGACTATGCTCTGGGGGTATCCCTCCTCCTCTTCCCTATATACGTGGAGAGGGTCAGGGCTGAGGCTGATAGGGCCAGGGGTCTATCAGTGCTTCTGCATTGGGCCGGCAGCTCCACCTGGTACGGGCTGGTCTGGGGGGTCTGACCAGGGTGGACCTGTCAGGAGTGAGAATATAGCTTTGCGTGGTTATAAATACAACATTTATTGAGTGTTTAGTATGTGCCAGGCCCCATGTCATGCTCTTTACCTGCATTATTTTACTTAATCCCTCAGCAACCCTATGAGGCAGATGCTAATAACATCTCTGATTTATAGAGGAGGGGGCCAACGTTCAGGATCAAGAGCTAAGAAGTAGGATTCAAACCCAAGTCTGTCCCTGGAGCCCAGGCTCCGACTGCCTATACTGTACTATCTCTTCTACTAGGTCCTCCAGATGCCACCTCCTCCCAACAGCCTTCCCAGATTGCCCGAGACTGAGTTAGCGTTCTCTCTCTGTGTCCACACAGCTTCACAGTCCTAGCACCTGTCTCACTGTCCCCAGTTACTTCTCTAAGAGCAGAGACCAGTGAGGGCGGAGGGCTTCTGCCATCGTCCCTGACGGACTCCTAGCATGTAATTTGGTGCCTGTACAAAGCCGGCTCTCGGTGCAGTCTGTGGGGTAGGAAGGCGTGCAGGTGTGTCTGGTAGGGTGCTGCACCCTGAGCCTCCACTTGGGGTGTCAGGTGGTAGGGACTCGATGTAGACATTCGGCTGGTTGGACGTCCAGAGGTACCCTCTTAGATGCTGCTCTCAGCAGAAGCCACAGGGCCTGGGGGTCCCTGAGCTTCAAATCCCAGGAGGAAGGGATGACCTGGGGCCCCAGGTCAAGTTTGAGTGCTGTTCTGGGGACTCTGTGCATGAGATGAAAACACATAGCTTCCGCTTTCGCCTCCCCAGCCCTGGGGTCCTAGGCATCCCTGGGAAGCCTGGCCTGCCCTTTCTTTTCTTTCTCCTCTTCAAGATAGTTTTCAAATGTCTTCCCCTCTCAGTGATGATTCTGAAGTTTTCCTGGAAAATTCCACATCTCTGCACTAGAGCCAAGCTTGGGGCTGAGGACCACTGGTTTTCCCAGGCAGAACAGAGCAAAGTGAGTTGGAGCCGGCCTTTGCTCATTTCCAGCCTGGTTGCCCACGGGGACCAGTGGGGGAAGATAATTAACATGTCCCTGGGAAGGGGCCCAGAGCATCTTGTGAATTGCACACTGGTGGCAAGAATCCCTGTTCGGCTCTAAATTCTTGGGCATCCCCTCCACCAGCTCCTCTTTACGTTCTGATGGGGCAGTGGGGCTCAGGCCCCCATGACCTCGCCTACCTCTCTGGGCTGCCACCCCACGGGGCTAGGGCCTCTCAAGCCAAGGGCGAAACTGGCCGCCTTCTCTCACTCTCCCTCTGCTCCTCCAGGGCCTCTGGGTGGTTCCTTCAATATTTGCCAGTACCTTTTCACCCTGCCTCAGCCTTTGCCTTCTCCAGTCACCATCCTGCCCGCTGTTACATCTCTCGCCATAGGATGTGATGTGTAATTCTCCTCAAATGTCTTGGCAGTGCTGAGCAGGCAGCCCTCACCCAGTCCAAGGCCAGCTGCAAGGGCAGAGACTTATCCCTGCCGAGCCCTGCTCCATAGAGCCCGACAATGGCATATTCTCTGCCCTCTTTCTCTCTTTTCCCACTGCCCCAAGCCAGTGGTTCTCAAACTGTTGGTCCAGCACCCCTTTACACTCTTAAAAAGTACTGAGGATTCCAAAGAGCCTTGGCGTATGTGGGTTATTGCGATCGATACTTTCCATATTAGAAATTAAAACCCAGAAATTTTAGAAAATGTATTTATCAATGTTAATTCATTTAAAGATAATGAAATAACAAGGACTTGCAGCATAGGGAACTATATTCAGTATCTTGTAATAACCTATAATGGAAAAGAATCTGAAAAAGAATAGATGTGTATATATGTGTGTGTGTGTGTATGTGTGTGTGTGTGTGTGTGTGTGTGTGTGTGTGTGTATATATATATATATATATATATATATATATATATATATATATACACAGCTGAATCACTTTGCCATACACCTGAAAGGAACACAACGTTGTAAATTAACTATACTTGAATTTTTTTTTTAAATAAATTTATTTATTTTATTTATTTATTTAATTTTTTTTTTGGCTGCTTTGGGCCTTCGTTGCTGTGTGCGGGCTTTCTCTGGTTGCGGCGAGCAGGGGCTACTCTTCACTGTGGTGCGCAGGCTTCTCATTGCAGTGGCTTCTCTTATTGCGGAGCACGGGCTCTAGGGGTGCAGGCTTCAGTAGTTGTCACTCGCAAGCTCTAGAGCGCAGGCTCAGTAGTTGTGGTGCACAGGCTTAGTTGCTCTTCAGCATGTGGGATCTTCCCAGGCCAGGGCTCGAACCCCTGTCCCCTACACTGGCAGGCAGATTCTTAACCACTGCGCCACCAGGGAAGCCCTATGCTTGAATTTTTAAAACGGTAAAAAAAAGATAACGGTGATAAATCCATTACATGTTAACATTAAGAACATATTTTCATGAGAATATCTGCATTTTCCAAAACAAAATTTTAGTGAGAAGAGTGGCATCGCTTTATATATTTGCAAGTTTCTTTAATGTCTGACTTAACGGAGGACAGCTGGACTCTCAGATGTGCTTCTGCATTCAGTCCTTGCTGATGTATTGTCTACATTAGCCTATGAAGAAAATCCAGTTTCCCACAGATGTGTAGCTGGGTAAGAGAGGACTATTTTAATAGCCTTTGCACATAATTGTGGATATTCTCCTTTGATACTATGCTAAAACTCGCCAAGTGATAGTTTCTCAAAGGTTAGCTGCAGTGTGGGATCTGAGACCACATCAGTGAACTTGTGTACTGTTACGTGAAAACCCATTGGTCTGTCTTGCACTTTGAATGAATCATTCCCGCATGCGTGATATTTTGTAACCTCTTGCATGGGTCATTTGGAAAATACTGGTTCACTGAGGAAGGCAGATCTTCCAAATGTTGACACATTTCATTACACGACATTTAAAAAAAAAATGATGGGGCTTCCCTGGTGGCGCAGTGGTTGAGAATCTGCCTGCCAATGCAGGGGACACGGGTTCGAGCCCTGGTCTGGGAAGATCCCACATGCCGCAGAGCAACTAGGCCCGTGAGCCACAACTACTGAGCCTGCGCGTCTGGAGCCTGTGCTCCGCAACAAGAGAGGCCGCGATAGTGAGAGGCCCGCGCACCGCGATGAAGAGTGGCCCCCGCTTGCCACAACTAGAGAAAGCCCTCGCACAGAAACGAAGACCCAACACAGCCAAAAATTAATTAATTAATTAATTAATTTTTTTAAAAAATGATGTTCATTACTGTCATCACCTGTCTCATCAGAAAAGTTGTTCCGTTTCAGGACGCTGTCAGTTGTTCAGTTTTTAGGACGCTGTCAGAGTCACAGTGGCAAATATTTTTCCAAAAGTCTGATTCTCACTTGAAAGCTCAGCTTAGCACTGGCAACAAATATTGTCAGTTTTTTACCCCCGCGAAGTGACAGTCTTACTTTGTTCACTTTTGAGAAGATGTCTGCCGAATACTCAAATCTGAAAAACCGTAGTTTTTCTGTCAGTCGCTCCTTCGAGTAAAGATGGGTTCTGTGAAGAGAGCAGCCAGTTCAGCCTCAGCCCAGTCACCCAAGTGCTTTCCTGGAGACAAGCGTTAGACTGTGGGATGCAGCACGAGTGCTTTATGTGTACTTCCCTTTTCATCCCTCAGAATATTAAAAAGACACGTACTCAGGGGTCAAGATTTCATAAAAATTAACAATTTTTATAGCTTCATCAAGAACATTCTTAAGTGAATATGGCTTTTTTTTTTTTTTAACTGGAAGTGTATGGCACTGAAGAACGTGGTGATTGCCAGCGCTGCGCTGTGATCTGTGCTAGGGTGCCAGCCGTTTAACCCACCATTGCTTTTCCACCATCAATGCCAATGTCACCACAGCAAAAAAGGCAAATTGCGTCTTAGTAGTATTACGAAAGGGTCTCGGGAACCCCAGAGGCCCGCAGACCACACTTTGAGAACCGCTACACTCTTTTCCTCTCTCTCTCTCTGGTCAGGGCCAGAGAAAAGCCTTTGCTCTGGCACTCGGTTTCTGGCCTCAGAAAGGGCTAAGTTCTTGGCCTCGGTCAGCACCTCCTCCTGGCTCCTCTGGCCTCTGTCTGGGTGCAGGGCCCGTCAGGAGCTGCCATGGGGCGAGACAGCAGTGGGGTCCTTCCTCATGGGCAGCCTGGGAGAGGGGCAGGAACCACCCGGCAGCCCGTTTCTGTGGGCACCAGCCTCCTCCTGGCCCGTGGCGTGAGTCTCTCCTGCAGAGCCTTGTCCTCCCCCAGAAAACCCTCCCGCAGCCTCTGGCTCCATCAGGGCTCGGCCCGTCCTGAGCTTGGGCTCTGGCTGCCCCCGCCCTGCACGGCCCAGTTTCCTATCGGCCACCTGCCTTCATGCTGAGGGCCGTGGAGGGGCAGGAGCCAGAGGCGGGCCTGCCGCCTCCCTCTGCTTCCCCACTCCGCTCCCCCAGCTGCCTCCCGGTCCCCCAGCATGGCAGCCTGTCCAAGACACTGGGTTTTGTCCCCTCGATCCGGGCACCCTGAGAGTGAGAGAAAATAGCTGTCCGGTGAGCGGTGGGGGAAGGCCTCTTGTTTTCACCCCTCAGCGGCTGGTTTCCCAACTTTCCCATCCCAGCTCCCGAGGAACAAAGGGCCTCCGGCCCCCGTGTGCTGGGCCGGGCCCAGCGAGGGGACTCACCAGCTACTCTTTATTGAGTCTTCAAGCGCCGGCCAGGCACTCCATTAAAAAGCCATTCCCCTTTGTGCTGCCCGGCCCCCAGCTGTCCCCCCTCTCATGTGACGGTCGGTCACAGTTGTAAAACAACAACACACAGAGTTGGCAACTAACGAGGCTTTTTTTCAAGCCAGGGTCTCCATGGCAACCCCCGTCAATCACCCCTCAGGAGCGCTTTAACCTGACCAAGAGGGGGAAATAAAAAATAAAAAATAAAAAAAAGCCAAGAAAGAAAGACTGGGAAAGAGAGCGAGAGGCCAGTAGACAACTGGGGAGGGAAACAATTCAGAAAGTTTCTGGGGTTTGCTTCATCAATTGGAACACAAATGAAAATTTAATCAGTTGGATGGGATTGTCCCAGTGACCGGAGGGGAAGGATGTTCATTTTAATTTTTACATATAGTTTGCACGTTGCAACTCATTTTGCGAAGGCTTCTGGCGTTTTCCTGTGGTCCATAAAATGATGGAACGTGGTTGTCTGTGGGCAGAGTGGGAGGGAGGGAAGTCCTATGGGCTGTTATAGTGAATAGATGGTACCATGGGCCCAAACCCAGAGATGCCCAGTTCATGGCCTCAAGCCAGCGGGGAGAGCCATTCAGAGCCTGGCTGGAGTCCAGGAGAGTGTCTGGGTCCTTCCACGTGCAGCCCGGTGCCAGTGGGGATGGCCCGCGGTATGTGGTGGGCATGGTGCCACGGGGACATTTGAGGGCCCCCATGCACCACGCCATGCAGGGCAGGAGTGGATGTACCCCCGTGACGTGTCAGGGGGAGCCCAGAGTGACAGGCGATGGCGGAACCCCTCGTTCTTCATACGATGCCGTGCCAGCAGATGCCCACTCCCTGGGCACGTGGCATCCCGCCAGGGGTGAGTTCAACCTTCCACATGTTGGCGTGGTGCCGGGGGCATGGAAAGCCTGAGCGTGCCCCCCACCCCCTGGCACTCATACATGGTGTCTGGCCGCTAGCCAGAGGCTCCACAGGTTCTGAGGTCTGCACGGTCTGGGCACGGGCACGGTCTGGGCATGGCAGCGGGCAGCCTGGCAGCTGCTGCCAGGCCCTCCTGAGAGCTCGGATCAGGAAGGAGGTGAAGGCCAGCTTCTCGGCCCAGCCCTCATTGCTCAGAGCTGCGGGCACCTGAAATTGAGAGCTCAGGCTCCTTTTCTCCATGGAAGTGTCGGGGGGACAGAGTTCCCATCATGGTTCCCAGCACCTTGGGGGAGGTTTGTCTCACTCATGGAGTCAAGAAATCCGACTTGAGGCCTGAGGGGAGTAAAGAAGGGGACCCTAGAGCAGAACCTTTCAGAGAGTGGGCACTGGGACCGCGTCATCCCGGACACTGTTGGGCCGTGCTGCATCACCAGGCCCTGGGGATAAAGGGGCTGAGATTCTTGAGTCTGTGAGTTTCTGGGAGGCTGGATTTTCTTCTGGACTTGCAAGGCCTTGCATGAACCTGACACCCAGAATAGCAAACGGCAGATAGTTGTGAATGGATAGATGGACGGATGACCCAGCCAGAGTAGGCATTTCCCTGGGCCATTTCCTGTCCTGAGGGCTGTAGACCAGGCTTGAAAGACACGGGGTCGTGGTCTTGCAGCCACTTCTCTGCCTTACACCCTGGTTGCCCAGCTTTGCCCGGCCCAGAGCTGCTGCTGGCCCCTTCCTCCCTCCGCCCGTGCTCTTCCTGCTCCGCCCTCCCTAATAGGCTGCAGGCTTGACGTTGGCTCCCACAGGTGCCCCCGCTGCCCTCACTCAGCCCTCAGTCCTTCTCACTCGCGTGCTCAGAGGCTCTGTTCACTTCCAAAGCGATTCAAGTCAAAACCTTTCCGGTGACGCTCCAGTCCTCCTCCCGGCCATCTACTCTCTCCTTTGTCCCTGCTTTGATGGCAGAGAATCTGGCCTGAGGCCCCACCCGGTGCCATTTAACGTGACATCTCAGTGGGTTGGCAGGGGCTGACTAACCCCCAGAATCCTTTGCCCCCAAGATGAGGAGAAGGCCAAGGACAGCCCCTGGTTTCAGGGCAGCCCTGTCCAGCCTCTCTCTGGCCTCCCTTCAGAGCCCTGGATCCCTGCTGGAGTGAGGACCCTCCAGGGACTGGGACGGCCTTGGCCGGGGCCCCATCTCTGCATCTCCTTTCCTGGGTGCCCTGGAAGCTCCTGCAGGAAAGGAATGCTAACACTCTGCTGCTGTAGTAAGCTGGCACGGTACCCAGGCAGGGGCCGCTTAGTGCCAGAGCCTAGTAAAGACGCTGGCGAGGGCTTCGCTCCCCACGCCCGGAGTTTCCTCTGTCCGGATTGGCGTGCAGCCTTCAGCCGAGCCCAAGGCAGCACAGGGAAGAGGTGGCATCCTCGGCAGGCCCTGGCCTGGCCAGCCCGGAGGACCACACCACCTCCCTCTAGCTCCAGCCAGAAGGACCATGATGGCAGTAAATCTTTTGTAGCATTTTGTGAAAGGAGAAACAAGGTGTGAGGCGAGCCAGGGACCTGACTTCACCTCTCTGAGCCTCATTTCCTCCTAAGTAAAATGAGGATAAGAATAGTGTATCTTCTTTACATGGTTTCTGTTACCGTTTAATACCTGGGACGGGGTAAGCCCTCAAAAAACGTTAACAATTAATATGATTAGTATTAGTAGTCGTGGTGATAGTAGCTATCCCATAGGTGGGGGTTTTTGGGGGTTTTTCTCATTTAAGTTTACACATTTATTTATTTATTTATTTGGTCGCTCCGGGTCTTAGTTGCGGCAGGCGGGCTCCTTAGTTGTGGCACGCGAACTCTTAGCTGCGGTATGCATGTGGGATCTAGTTCCCTGACCAGGCATCGAACCTGGGCCCCCTGCGTTGGGAGCTCGGAGTCTTATCCACTGCGCCACCAGGGAAGTCCCCCATAGGTGGTTTTGAGGTGTCAGTGAGATAATGCGTGTACAGCACTCCATACATTGCCTGACATACGGTGAGTGCGCAGCAAATGTTAGCTGTCGTCGTTATTATTACTATTATCATTGTTATTTCCTGACGCGCTGAGGTGGAGCCTCACGCGTACCCTGAGCCCTGCTGTTGCTGCTGATGGACCTGGGGATGCTGCCCTCTGCTGAGTCCTGCCTGTCCTTCTAGAATGTTCAGCAGGCCCCCTTGCCGCCACATTTACTCTCCAGCACCTGCCCTGCTGTCTTACGGAGCCCCTGCCATCCCCTGCCCGCCCCATTGTCACTGTCACTCACCGGTCCAGGATTCCCCAGGCACCACCCTTTTGGGGTTTCCTGGCAGAATGGGGTCCCCGGAACACTGCTTTTGCCTCCTACCCCAGCCTGGCCTCCCCCAGGCCTGGAATCTGACTGGCTATTGTAACATAGTAGCTGAATGAACTCCAGTTTCAAAGGTTAATATCAAAATCTGGAGTGGATTACCTAAAAATTACTTACAACACCATTAAAATTCTGAACTCTTTTTGTTGTGGCTATAAATTAATTTAAAATGTCAGGTTTTTTGAGAAATCCAATAAGAAATTGAGCCAACAGAGCAATCTGCAAACTGTCTGGCAAAGAGGAAAGTGTGTCTCTTCAATCGACAAGGAAAAATATGGAGCTTAACTGGAACCATATGGCTTAGTACTTGAGAGAAATCTGCTGAAGAGGGAGGGCGGGAGGGGGGAGAAGGGAGGTGGGAGCTCAGCTGACAGCCACACACATGCAGCGCGAGGCCAGAGGGGAGCAGGGCCAGTGCTGCGGCGTTGGCGCGGCTGAGGGGCCTGGCAGGCGCCTGGCACACGGCCTACTTGGCTGCCCCCGTCCGCGGTCACCAGGCTGCCCCGGGCGGCGACTTGGTCCGTCCACCGTCTTAACACTTTCTCGCTGTGTCCATCCAGGGCTCCCTGGCCAGCTGGGAATCCTACCCCTTCCCCTGGGGGAGCCCAAGCCCCCTCCTTCCAGGGGAGCATGGGCTTCAGTGTCCCTGCCTGGGACAGCCACCTGCGTGTCTGAGGGGGCCGCCTCCCCTCAGCCCTCGGTGGGCTTCCTCCTGCCAACATGTGGTCCCCATTACTCCTGACTTCCCCCAGATTTACAACACATTAAGTAATTTGTAGGTTATTTCAACTTCAATCTGCTAAAGTTGAGAAAATCAAAATTAAATTCAAACCACAAGGGAACTTCAAAGAAAGAGGAAGAGGAGGACGAAAAGAACACTCGAGTGCGTTCTCTTTCTCAGGTCCCGTGTGTCCCCTAACGTCATCTTTGGGGGCCTGCCTTCCTCTGTGCCTCCCCTCTCCCTACCAGAGGCCCCCACCTCTGGATTAGGGCGGTGTCCCAGGTTGCCCCTCTGAGTGAGGATGCAGAAGGCCAGGGGCAGCTGGAGGAGAAGCACCTCTAACTTGTGGCACTCTCTCTGCTCCCGCTGCCCGAGCCCCCGCCCCTGCTGGTTGGGATAATCCAGAGCACCAAGGCCTGTCTGTTCCCTTTTCTGACCCATTTTGGGGGGAATCTACACCAGTGCTGTTCCAGCTCCCTGTGTGCCTGGGACAGCTGACAGCTGGTAGGTACCACCTGGCCCCCTTGGTTTAATAGCTCAGGTTACCTTATTTTGCTTTCTACCCTTTAAAACAGCCTTGTAAATAAGCAAACACTCAGTGCCAAGCACCTTCGGCACCTCGCCAGGCTGGTAAATATTTTAGTAGTGACTTGGTAACAGTTGTGCTCACTTTGATTTCCTCAGAAAGGTTCTTGGTGCTGGGGAGGGGCTGTGGCTCTGGGATGTGATTGGCTGGTTATTTATAGTCCGGCGCTGACCACGTGGCCTTTGCTCTAACCCTGTGGATTGTATGCTGGGGTATTTTTAAAGCCGGTGTGGCGTTAACGTTACACCCCTTTCTGCAAAGATGGGGGAACTCTTCCAGCTCTCTGAAAGTACCCCATGGAGAAAGAGCTCCGAGGTCCTGGATTTGGGAAACAGATTCTACATTTGTCCCCACCAGAACTGGAATGAACAGAGAGACTTGGGCAGGTGCAAGGTTGGGTGTGAGTTGGGGGCTGACCCGTGCTCGTGTGGCTTGGACTTAGGGAGAACCCCAGGGTCCAGGGGAAGGAGGGCTTTGGGGTTGGGGTGCATGACGCTGAGGCAGTGCCACCTGAGATGGCCAGAGTAAAGCTGACTGTGAGAGCAGCCAGGTTGTGGGAGGGAATTAGGTGGAAATGCATCAATGGGACGTGTTCTCTAGGCATCTGGTCCTGGAGGAGCCGTACCACGGGGAAGGAGGGCCAAGGAAGACTGAAGGAGGTAGGGAGCCTCCAATATGATGCCCTGGGGTCTGGGCCTTCCCTCTAAGCTGTGAAGGGGCCCCTGCAAAGCACAGGGCCTCTCTGCCCAGTGCTAGGAAGCTGGTCTCACCCCACCCGACCTTGCTCACCACGCCTCCCATAGCCCAGGCCGCCCTGTGCTGCCCCAGGCTGGCACCAGGGGGAGGAGGAGGTAGTGGGGTGGGGGCGGGCATCTGGCTTTGATAGACCACTCAGAGCCACAGCCACTTACTCCTCTGCTTTATGGGAGGTTTTAGTGTACAGATGGGTTGGTTCTAAAGGGGCTCAAAATCATGGCATACTGGGACCATCTCAACGTTCCCTGAACCCCAGTGCCCCATAGGTTGTGCTTGTGAGTGCCCGCAGGTGGGCACAAGCTAAGTAGGAGCAAGGCTTGCCTGCTCTCATCGGCTAACGGTGGCGAGGAAGGCTGGGGAAAGTGGGTACTTCCAGGCTGCGTAAGACAGGCTCAGTGTTCCATGAGGACCTCTCTTCTGGTCCCAGCCTGGGGGTGGGGCCTTCACACCTGGAGCTTACAGCCGGAGCACCGCTCAGCTGGCCAGCCAACCTGCTGCCACTCCCCAGCCGCCCACCCTTCCCCCGTTGGCTCCTGGCGCCATGATGCTCGCCTCCCGTCTGCACCCACACACACCCCATTGGTGCTCAGCCGCTGTGGGCGCAAGTCAGGTGAGCCGCAGACGGAGTGGCGGACCCGGCTCACCTCCTTCCCAGCGGGACTGGGGCCAGGGCTGCACTCTTCCCGGAAGGCTTCCAAGCTCCCCCGCATGGCATCCTGTTGAGCCTGTTCCCGGGGTGCGGGGGCAGGCCTTCTGGGGGGGAGAGTGTCTGCCCTGTGCTGCCCTGGCGCCAGCTCTCCCTGGAGGCCGTGGTGGGGCTGCCAGAGGGAGACAGCTGGGCCAGGGCAGGAGATTGGGGACATCTGAGATGGGAGTCAGTGGGATGAGGCCACCTTCCCACCACCACCATGGCCCTCCTGGGGGCAGCCTCTGGCCCCTGGGCTGATGTGCACTGGTGTTCACTAGATTGCTGTTGCTTCGCTGACCTTCAGTGACTTTTCCTGAAAGATGCAGAGCCCTCACTGTGCCCTCAGCTGGGCCCAGCACCCACAGAGGAGCTCAGGGACCCCCATGGCTCCTTGGCCTTGCCACACTGGTTCCCCAGCCCCCAGTTTTCAGTGTCTGGAATCTCTGGGGAGTTCCACGGGGGAGACAGGGAGGTAGAGAGGCCTTCTTTGAGCGCCCAGAATGTTTGTGCTCAAGTGGTAAGGGATCAGCCTTCCAAGCTACTAGGGCCCTAAGTCTGTACCTTCTAGTCTCCTCTTGTCCGCTGGCCCCTGTGTGGAAAAGAAAGCTGCTTTAGCAGATCTTCTTCTGCCCCTTGGCCTTGAGTTTGGAGCTGTGTGGCACCCGGAACCCTCTTGTCCTATGCCCGGTATCTTGAGCGAAACATATCTTTTCCAGTTCCCCCTTGGCTTTTGGGAACAAAGATATCCATCAACACTCACTCCCCTCCCCTGTCTCCCTAAAGGAGACCCCGTGGTCCTACTGAGGGGTCTGAGCTGCTCAGGGAGATGAGGCTGTGACAGCTGACCCTCCCACTTCAGTGCAGTCATGGGGCCTGGGGGTGACATGCAGGTATCTGCCCAGCTGCAAGGGGTCCCTGGTCGTCTTCAAACATGTCCATAGAGTCCCTGTGTCGTCTTAAGGAGAGGATGCCATGCCATGCCTCAGTTTCCCCAGGTGGCTTCTCTCAACAAGTGCTGCAAGGACCTCAAGATGAAACAGCAGGAGAAGTGAGGGAGGAGGCAGTGGAGGGCAGTAACCAACAGCACCCAAAGAGGCTTTCTCTCCTTCTTGGAACACTGGCGGGCCTCCAGCTCCTAGCAGGTAGGAGCAGGCGGCAAAAAAGCAGTTGGCCTGGAACGGGGCAGGAAGGTGTGCGAGCTGAGGCCTCCCCTGGCCTATCAGATCCAGTAGAGACCAGGCCTCTTCCCTTCCGGTCTGGACATCAGCGCCTAAGTGGTGAAGTGCGTTGCAGGAAGGGAGATGAACTGGTAAGTTCTGTAGATGGTCGGGACCACCCCTGTGGGACCGAAACCAGTCAGAGCCTCCACCCTCATTGGCCCCAGACACAGTTCTGGTGGGAGGGGCCACGCCTCCAGGTAGCTGGTCGCCCTGTTTCTCCTTGATGCCTCGTGGGTAAGTCCTGGTTTCAGGCTCCCTGAGAGCTGGGGATGGAGGAGATCCTAGGAAAATGATGATATGTGACAATCAGTCACAGCAATTAGTGTTTTGGTTAACAGGCCTTTTTTGTTTTCTCTCACCCAGACAGAATGTCACAAATAAATCCTCTCCTGCATTTGCATATTAATTGGATCGGAGACGTCAAGCATCTTTCATTAAAGAAAATGATCTGCATATTTGGAGACATAAAATAGTTATTTTGATGGGGTTTTTTTCCTAAGATCAGGGGGTGGGGGAGGTAGGTGATGGGAGCAGTAGAAATTGAGGTAGAGTGAAGGCAAAGCCAGCCAGCCCTTCCATCTGGAGTTAACCCTGTGCAGCCTGGAGTTGATGGGCCAAGCTTGGGCAGAAGATCATTTATATGTAAATAAATCCAGGAGCCAGGGGCCCCCAGGCATCGAGTGGTTGCCCAGGGCCCAGGAGCCCAGCTTGGCCCTTGTACTAAAGGGGTCCCCACTGGCGTTGTGGGTGACGAGACGGGCTGCAGGCCCCACTGCTGTCCTGCTGGGAGTGGTCCAGTGCCCACCTGTGTCCTGGAGCTCTGGCTGGCTTTGCCCAGCTCTCTGTCCCTCCTCTCTCGGCTTGACCCCTGGGTCAGCCCACTCTTCCCGCCTCCTGCTCTTCCTTTCCCCTCGGCTTACCCATCTGTGCCTACTTTCTGCACACTCTCTGACCTTGGACTTCCCTGTGCCCTTCTCAGTCTTTGCCAGCCGTCATCCCTTTCCCCAGATGGAAGGTTTTCTGGGGGCAGCAGACACAAAGCCTGGAGTCATTATCACACACACTCGAAATAACCCAGAAAGCTGCTGGGCCCATATTAGGGCATGAGTCCCCATGGAAAGCTGAGTGAATGTATACTTTTGATAGGCAAATGTGACTGTCACAAGTCATCCTGGTTTCCCCTCCTGCCTTGAACTCTAGGCCCTCGTCAGCTGCTTTAGCCGGTGTGCCGGGCAAGGCCTCTTCTAGACATTTCTGAGCTTCCTCAGTCTCTCTGCCATCACCAGCTCCAAAGGCACAATCCCAGGTGCCGTATCCCAATTAGAGAGGTGTTTAGGTGATGATGGTGACGATGATGATGACAACTGCCACCACTTTTTGCACACAGAAAATGTGTAGACACTTTGCTAAGAGCTTTGCACTCATTGCGTCCGCAGATCCTCACCCCAGTCTTCCGAGATCGGCACTATCTTTGCATACGTTTGATGGATAAGGAAACTCGACTTCAGGGAGGCCAGATGACGTGCCTATCAATGCCCATCAGGGTTCAGAACTTGCAGTCAGAGCCAAGCTCTTCACACCAGATTGCGGGGTCTCCGGGCCGTGGGGACCAGCGGGAGTCTGGCTCCTGGTTTGGTGGCAGCCAGCTATAATTCTTGGCCATGAAGTCAGAGGACTTGTATTGAGACTCTTGTCTCTGCACTGCTGCCTCCTCTCACCCCACCAAGAAGCCCTGCCCATGTTCCCAAGATTTGCCTTTCCCTGAGGGGCGGGGAGCTGACTCCAGTGTGTTCTGTGGGCTGTTGGACCCTGGAGGTGCCCCTTCCAGACCTGCCAGAATCCCCCATGCTCTTTGTGTGCAGTTTGGCTTAGAATTTTGGTTGTAATGCTGGTCCTTGTCTTGCAGTGCCACAGGCTCCTGGACGCATAGGGATTGAGCTGTACCCTAGGGCATGGCCCAACTCCCTGGCTGAGCTGTGCATCTGCTCACCTGTGCCCCTCCCCCCGCCCCATGCCCTGCAGGTGGGCCACCTTATGCCCTGGGGTGGGCCTGGGCATTCTGTGGAAACCTGTTGGTTTGGTGCTACTGCCCCACAGGGCCATCACCTTGAACTTCAGGGTCCTTTCTCTTCTGCCACCTTCTTCCAGTAGCCACGGCACTTGGGCAGGAACACTATTCCCGGATCTAAGGGGTATGGTCGAAAGGAGTTTTCATTCAAAATGAATCAGTTTGGATTCCAGCCTGGCTGTGTTTCTAGCTGTGCACC
Source organism: Balaenoptera physalus (assembly GCF_965194825.1). Taxonomy (NCBI): domain Eukaryota; kingdom Metazoa; phylum Chordata; class Mammalia; order Artiodactyla; family Balaenopteridae; genus Balaenoptera; species Balaenoptera physalus. The sequence continues at coordinate 188,158,819 of NC_138882.1, forward strand.
TTGGGCAGGTCATCTCCCTTCTGTGGACCTCAGTTTCTTCCCTTGCAAAAAGGGGGCAGTCGTTCCTATGGGCAGGGTCTGAGGAGTGATCTGGCTTATCTATGTTGAGCTCCCAGTTGCAGGCCTGGGATAGAATAGGCCCCCGCAAATGCCAGCTGAGGGGCGTGTGACTCCCCAGTGGGTCAGGACTCTGGAAGGGTCTCCTGGGCTGGGGGACGGAGGTGACTGTTTCCCAAAGCATCTGGCAGCTTGGCCCCAGCGTGTTCCTTCCCATTCTCTGGACCTCGGCGACTTTGGCTGCATGTGCTTCTGGCAGGGCAGCTGGGAGGCCTAGTGGTCCTCAAATTTGGGGTCCTTGGAGAAGGTGCCCCGGGTGCCCTCCTTGGGAAGCACACGGACAGGCCGGGCATTTATAGAGTGTGGGAGGGTCCTTGGGCAGCTGTATCTGTTTAATGCCAAGAAGCCAAGTTGGTTTAATATGATTGTAGCTGCTGCTTTGATAAATCAAAATAATTAAAAATAATAAATTTGATTCCTCAACCAACAGGCTGTGTGTGGGCCCAGGGGCTGGACTGACGAGCTAGGGCCGGGGAAGGGGGAGGGGGCACTGGGACACAGGAAGGCCTGTCTTTGTATGGGGAGGTGGGCATGAGCTCTGCAATCAATTAAGGAAAGAGTTTTTCAGCAGAGCTGTTGGCCAGCCTGGGCTGGAGCCTCAGCTGGGCCTGCCGCTGGCTCTGTGGCCTCAGGCCAACCTCGATTTCCTCATCTGTCCCAATGGGGTGATAGTTCCGCCCACCTTGCAGGGCCGTGTGAGGAGTCAGGGCTCTGCTGAACCCGTGGTCAAGCATGATGGGAACATTGGTCGGCCCCGGGTTGTGGGCATCAGTGGCCCCTCTCGGCCCCGTCCTTGTACCCCGTGTGGACACTGCAGTGGCTGAAGCCACCAGATGTGTTCACAGCAGTGAGCAGCCCTGTAGGCCCAGCAGTTTACTGGGGGCTCCTCCTGCAGCTGCCGGCTGGTGTCCTAACACAGGACTGTGCTGTTTGTGAGGACATCCCGTCTACTGATTGCTCCCTCTGGTTCCGAGTTGGGGCAGGAAGCACGTGCCACCTCCCTGTGGACCTGAGGCCCTGGTCAGGGTGCCGGCGGCTCTGACGTGGGTGGGTGGGAGTTGGAGAGGGCAGCCCGCCCCTTGGTTTCCCCCACTCCCCACATCCTCCAGAGCCGTATTTGGTGTCTGATCCACAAGAGCCTGAGCAGCTGGAAATCTGAACTGAGTGGAGGGGGCAGGGGCTGGTGGGAAGGGAGGGACAGGGTGTCTGTCTCTTTAAATGCACTTTGTGTCAGTGTGATAAGGAATTTGATGGCTTTATCAGAAATACCAAAGCTTTATTTAGCAGGGTGAGGCTCACACCACTCAGCTCCACACAATCTGCTGATAAATTGCAAAAAAGAAAAAAACCCAACATCTCACCAACACCCAGCACAGCAAGAAAGGAAAGACGAGGCAGAAGGAAGGGCAGGAAAGCAAAGTTGGGAGTTTGGGGGGATTGTGGAGTTGTCGGGAGTGGGGCGGGTGCGCTGAAACTTCAGGGACTTCCTTGCAAGGACTGATAGGCAGGCCTTCTTCTACTCTCCACCGGTGACCTTTGTAGATTTTTCTGTTATTAAGTAAAAAAGACAATAATTATTTTCAACCTTCTAGAGAAAGGGCTGGTTACAGAGACGTGTCATTTATCTCCTGCTCCTGACCCTCCCCCCAGCCCAGCTCACCCAAGGCTCTAGGTGAATCCTTCAGGTTTCCCGGCTGGCTGTGCTGGTGAAGGCAGAGCCAGCCTTGGGATGGGGGGATGGGGGGATGTAGGAGGGACCGTCAGGGAGTAAGGAGCTGCCCCTCATTGCAGCTCTGAGGAAGGTGATCCCCACTCCGTACAACATGGCCGTGGCCAAGGAAGCTGGGGAGGGGAGGGCGTGAGACAGCCTGTGTAGGACAGAACTCCATGCCCAGGGTGAGGTCTCCACCCAGGTCACAGGGGCAGCCGAGGAGCTGTGGCATGGACCTGCCTACCTGCCACATTCCAGGACTTTCCTGCCAGTTGGGCGGCTCTGGGGGAGCGCCCCTACCCTGGCCACTCAAGGTTTCTTGTGCCTCTGGAGGGTCAACAAAAGAGGAGAACGACATTCCCATTTCTGTTGTCAGCCTTGAGCCTTCTCTCTGCGCCCCGTGTGTGTACTCCTGCCCCTGCTTTGTCTGGAGGAGCCCCATCCCCTGCTCTGGCCTCTGGTCAGCGCACAGGCTCAAGTGCAGCAGCCCTTGCTGTTCCCCTTGACTGTCCACACTGCTCCCCGTGCCCTCTGTTCCCCCAGGAGGCTTTTGATGTGAACCAAACAGATTTAAGCTCACGGTCCCCCATCCACGCCCCTCTGAACGTGCTGTAAGGTTTTACCTCTTCCGACCAGCTTGTGCATATGATTTCCTCTGGAAACTGAGTCAGGCGTCAGCGCTCTGGGTCCACCTGAGAGCCGTGTAGAAGGGAAGCTGGGTGTTGGGCGTTGTGAGTAGTGGAGAAGGAGGCCCCTCTGCTTCCCCGGCGTCCTGGGGGCCTGTCCTCTGGCTGGCTGCACAGGAGTGCTTCTCCTGGCCCACCTGCCCAGCTCCCGCGCTCCTCACCCCTTTCTAATGGCTCCACAGCCCGGCAGAGCCAGGGCTTGGGGTTCTCACCGCAGGCCCTGCCCACCCCATGTTCAGGGCTGCTTCTGCTGTCCCTCCACCCAGTGTTCCTCTTGGGGCCCCCCAGGCTCTGTTGAGGAAGGGAGGTCTCTGCCCAGAGGGGTGTCCCCAAGCATGGCCGAAGGGCCAAGGCTTTCCAGAGCCCACGAGCTGACCCCTCAAACAGGATGGAAGCTGGGCAAGGCCAGAGAATGCTTCACGGGCAGTTAGGGGGCCCAAAGTCAGGCTGACCGAAGGCAGGGGTAAGCAGAGTTCGAGAATAACTTTGCACCCTCTCCCGAGCCAAGGAGGTCTGAGCCTGTGCGCTCCCTAGAGGTGGAGAACCAGAGGGAGCCCCAGCCAAGGTGAGGCCGGCAGGCCTAGCGCTAGCGGCAGGTCAGTCTCATAGGAATTCCTCGGCTTTAGATAGTGGAGCAACAGGATTAGCCCAGCTGCTCAGAGAGGGGAAATTCGGGGCGGAGAAACAGGGGAGCTTGGAGGAGAGGGTGGAGGCTGAGCTGGCCAGGGAAGGGCAGAGGGTGGAGGAAGCTGCAGAAAGGCAGCAGCTGGGAGACAGACAGGAGGAGTAAATGGAAGTGACAGGGTCAGGCCAGACCTTTGTCCTGCAGCCTGATTAGAGAGTCTGCCCTGGATTTCTGAAACTTTGGGATGTTGTCCGACAAACTGGAGCTTAATTCTGTCAGAGCGCTGGGGAGATTAGAATTGACATCCTGGGAGCACATTCCTGGCTGGGCAGAAATCCAGCCCCTGCTGGGAAAAACCTGTGAAAGCATGGCCAGCCCAGTGGTGGTGGCAGGGGGTGCCCGTCGGCCCTAGTGGCCACTCCAGGCTCGTGGGCCAGAGCCAGGAGCCTTTGGAAGGCTGGACTGTGTCGCTGGAAGGCTCTGGCCTAGTGGAAAGAATGGAAGCCCAGCAGAGCCACCTCTGAGTCTAAATCCTGGTTCTGGGCCTTTTCCTAGCTGTGTTGCCTTGGGAAGAAAGCTTCACTTTGTTGAGCCTCAGTTTTCTTGTCTGTAGAATGGGCCCACTAAGTCTGCCTTCTGGGTCCACTAAACCTTCCTTTCCTTTGAAGTGGGAGGCATAACCTTGGGGAGCCGAGAGGGATGGGTCAGACTTTTTTTTTTTCTTTCTTTGTTTTTTTTGGCCTCGCTGCGCGGCTTGCGGGATCTTAGTTTCCTGACCAGAGATTAAACCCAGGCCCATGGCAGTGAAAGCGCCAAGTCCTAACCACTGGACCACCAGGGAATTCCCGGGTCAGACTTTTCTTCACGCTCCGCCACAGCAGAGCCAGGGCCTGCTGTAGCACAATGAAGATTTCCCTCGCTGAGCCCCCTTTGCTGGTCGGGCAAACCCAGGGAGTGTCATCCCGACAGACTGCTCCAGCTCAGCATGTGGAAGCTTCCTGCCCCTTCACCAAGGGGGTCGCTTCCAGCAACCAGCCCACGTCAGCCATGAGAGGCCCGCAGGAACCCTTGGAGATGGCCGCATCCCTCTTGAAGAGCTCCCAGGAATCCCCTGCTGAAACTAAGTGAGCCCAGGGAAGCAACACAGGCCTGCTCGCCATACCAAGAGACCGGCTTGGGGGACTGGAGTGAGGGCCTAGCACCGTAGCCCCAGAGCAGGCTGTTTGTAGAAGAACAGAGTACCCCTCCCCACTTCCCTCCTGATTCTAATGGCTTTCAAATATTGGTAAATATTTTGGCTAATGCAGGCTCTCATGGCAGAGAGCAAAGCTGTCTGCAGTTCAGGACCTACAAATTATTTATTAAAGATTTGAGATGCAGTGCAATTATGTGGAAAGAACCCAAAAAATTAAATAAATAAGTAACAAAATAAATAAATAACAGCCATACTGGCCTCTTGAAGGCTTGGGGAGCTGCATACATGATTGCCGTCTTGATGAAATCCCCCCGGATGTAATGAGCTGATTTTCTGCTGTTAATATTGCATCTGCTGATGAAGGATTCGTTAGGATAATGGAACGAAGCTAAAATATAAATGACTCCCTGTCAAGAAGCAGCTTTTGTTTGTTGATCTCCTGACAGTTCCCGGGCCAAGGCAGGGGTTTCTGTGCGCACACGCATTCGGAGCAGCTAGGAGGGCAGGCTGAGGGCTTGGAGGGCTGTCCCAAGGGCCTGGCTCCCTGGTTATCCTCAGCTTTTCCTGCAAGGTGGAACTCCCCATCCTTGGGGAGCCTGAGAGCCCTGTGGGTGGGGAAGTCATTGACTCAGACCCTCTTTCCCCACGTGGGGGGCAGCGTGTTGCACTAAGATGCTGGGCAGCAGCACAGGTTGTCTGGGGAGCCCGGCGGAGAGATGGATGGAGTGGGCCGTGCGTGTTGGGATTCACACGCGAGAGGAGCCAGGCCATGTGTGCACAGAGGAACGGCAGCGCTGGGGAGACGGCATCGTGGGCTCTTGAGTGACGTGTGCCTCCATCTCTGGAGGCACCCTAGCCTTCCCATGTTGTCTTTTTCTTCAGCGCATCTGTGAGACCTAGGAACGCCTCGGGCGGGAGCGCACGCCGTTCTTGAGGACAGGAAGGAGAGGGGACCCGTCTGAAATTAGGATGATTCACTTTCCACCCCCTTGCTTGGCTTGTCTAATACTCATGCTGAGCTGCCACTTGGGAATAGCCTTCTCCTCGCCTGCTGCTGCTGCCTTTTCTCCTTCTCTTCCTCTTCCTCCTCCTCCTCCTTCTTCTTCAGCTATATCACTTTACTTTATTGTGGTAAAATGCACATAACATAAAATTTACTGTTGTAACCATTTTAAACTGTACAATTCAGTAGCATTAAGTACATCCACAGTGTTGTGCAACCATCACCAGTATCTGGTTCCAGAAGTTTTTCATCACCCCGAACAGAAACTCTATACCCATTAGAAGTCACTCCCTATTTCCCCCGTCCCCTGACAACCACTAATCTGTGTTCTGTCTCTATGGATTTGCCTATTCTGAATGTTTCATATAAAGGGAATCGTATAATATGTGGTCTTTTGCGTCTGCCTTCTTTCACTTAGCGTAATGTTTTCAAGGTTCATCCGTGTTGTAACCTGTATGAGAACTCCATTCCTTTTCACGGCCGAATAATATTCCGTTTTGTGGGGACCCCGTGTTGTTTATCCGTTCATCTGCGTTGTGTTCACCTTTTGGCTGTTGTGAGTGGAGTTGCTACGAACATTCGTGTACAAGTTTTTGTTTGAGTCCCTGTTTTCCAATCTTTCGGGTATATACCTAGGAGTGGGATTGCTGGACCTCTCCCCAGTTTATTAAATGCAGGGCCCCTGAAAGCTAGTAACAGGTGATATTTGTTGAGCACTTACTGTGTGACAGACCACGGTGCTGTGTGTTATCTCAGCGGGTCTTCACAACAACTGCAGAACGGAAGCTCCGTGAGGACTGTCTCTGGTTACCAGTGTTCTCCAGGTCTAGGACAGTACCCAGCATATAGTAGGTGTTGAAGAAAAATTACTGAATGAAATGCATTTGAGGTGGGGCTCATACCGCGCCCCCCCTTCAGTTGAAGAAGCTGAGGCCAAGAGAGGTTAAGCAGCCTGCCCCGGCAGACACCATGGAGGGTAAGTGGCAGAGGCAGGATTCAGACCTGGGTCTCACCTCCTCTGCTGTTTCTCGTGGAAGCTGTGTATTTTATCTTCCTCGGGCCTAGCACAGTGTCATGTGCACAGGACGCACTCAGTGTACGTCCTGACGATCACTGTGGAGCCGGGACGGGGAGAGATCTAAGCCAATGACCTGGAGGAGGGCTGGGCAGGGCCCGGAGCAGGTGTTGTCTTTCCGTACATCTGTCTGGTGGAACGCGCCGTCTGTCCAAGGAGGCACCGCCTAGCCCACATTGAGCCCTGAGCTGCAAAGACCGCATTGGACGCACCGCTCCCAGCACCCCAGAGAAACCTTCTTGCCGACATCTTCGCCAGATCTCTTCCTCACCTTGACCTCCAAGGCCCTTAGACGGGGAAGAGCAAAACCAGCCGCTCACCTGGACCCGTCTTTCTGGGGACAGGATGGGTCCCACCAGGAAGATCTTAGCCACCTCCGCCTGGAGTGGTCAGGCAGGGCCTCTGGGAGATGGAGGAGTTTCTTCCCCCTGCGGGGGCTCAGGAAAGGTGGGGAGGCTGGCCCTTCTCCTGCAGCCCTGAGAGAGTAAGGCACAGCCTTCCATCACAGTCCTAGTTCATGGCGGGGCCTGTCTCAGTTTCTGAGACGGGAAAAGAGAGAGGGCAAGCCAGGCGTGAGGACCACACAGGGCAGCATCCAGTAATAAAGGAACTAAGGGCCTGGGCAGGGAAGGTGTGAGACCGAGAGAGCAAGCTAGAGGTGTTGGACCAGCAGAGGCTTCAGCCCCCGCGGGACGGGCGGGTCAGCTGGGTACCTCTATGAGCCAGGACTTCCGAGAACAAGGTGGGAAAACCCCTTTCCTGCCCCCAGACTACTAGATCCTTCCTCTTGACCCTGTACAGGGTTTTAAGGAGCCTGGCCAAATTTCAGCCCAGACTGTGTTTGCAGACCACTGCCTGCCTCCTCAGAGCCAATCCGGAGGCCTGGCGCTGACCCCCGGCTGTCCCCGGCCTGCCTGCGGCTGTTGGGCTCCTTCCCCTACGCGGACGGACAACCTGCCCCGGCCGCCGCCTCCTCCAGATTCGGCACCTGCTGGATCGTGCGTGCCCTCGGTCCCTCATTGTCCTGCTAACCACTGTGTAGAAGTTTGGGGCTTCCTTTGACCTTTCCGTTGTGCCTGGTTCTGCGGCGCCCACCGGGCTGACAGCCGGCCCTGGCGTCATTGCCGGGGCAACAGAGTGGCCCCTGCCCGTGGCCCTGCGCCCACAGCACTTTCATTCTCTTTCTTTCTTTCCTCCTCGTTCCTCTCTCTCTCTCTCTCTCTCTTTCTCTCTCTCTCTTTCTCTGTCTTTCTCCTTCTCACTCTCTCTCTCTTTTTTTTTTTTCTTCACTCTTTTAACATGGTTTTCCTAAAAAGTTTTTTAATCAATCAAATTTGAGGCAGAAAATAGGTTTTGTCACGCCTGGTCCCGGGGTGGTTTGGCTCTCACTCAGGCTCCTGACAGCTCCTCAATGCAGGAAGGAGGCCAAACAGAATATTTCTCGGGGAAAGTGCCCGTTTCCATGACACTGCCCCTTGTTGTCTGTGCTGCCCCCCTCCTCAAGCTGCCCGCTGACACGGCCTCAGCCCTGTGAAAGGGCCCGGCCTGGAGACGGACGGGGTGTGTGCGGGTGCCGGAGGGGGCAGGAGACAGCGTGGGGGGGCGGGGTAGATGGGCCGCGACAGCTGCCCCGAGCCTCCCCTCTGTGGCCTGCGAGGGCTGGGGAGCAGGTAGGGGCGGCAGGGTTGAGGAGCCTGGCCCGGTGCTGCGTAATCAGCTGCGCCTCATAAATGTGGAGCCGGGGAGCCCGGGGTGAGACGCTCGGAAGCCACGTCCCGGATGGTCGGTGGCTCCAACCAGAGGGGACTGCAGGCGGATGAGGCCTCTTCGGGTCCTGGTACGCTGGTCACAGCAGCTTCTTCACCCTTCCCTCTCCCCCTTCCCTCCTCTCCAGCCTTTCCCTCCACCCACCCCCCCCCCGCCCGCGGCAGCCCCCTCCCTACCATCTTTGGTGCCCTTCCTGCCCTCCCTCAACTCCAGCACCTCCTGTGCCTCTGGTCCCCTCCAGCTCCCAGGCCCACGGTCCCCCACTCCGAGCTCCCTGCAGGCCCTCCGCGTCTTCCCTCTCTACCCCACTTTCCCTCTCCTCCTTCCCACCTCGCCCTTTCACCCTCTCCCCTCTCTTCTACTCTTCTTGCTCTCTTTTATAATTAATGATTAGTTTTAATTGGTTTGCTTAGGCAGCCTGACAGCAAATGAACAGAAGCCAGCCCAGGGCTGCCAGGCTCGGGTGAGAGACCACTGCACTTCCGAACCGAACCGGCCGGGGGAAGGCAAGGGCAAGGCTGACCTGCAGACTCTGCCTCAGGCCCCGGCTCTCAGCGGGTGGGTCAGGCCACACCTGGGCTGGCGCAGTGGCCAATGGGAAGAAGGCAGGAGGATCTTCACACACAATCCGGGCTCTTGGGCTCTCGTCTGTCAACTTTCTCTGTGTGCTTTGTTCTTATTCTCCTCCTCCTATCCCCCTCCATGCTCTCATTTATGTAAGACATTGTCCACATCTTCCGAGATTAGGGTCCGGTAAAAGGAGAGCAGGGGCCCTGTCTTTAGACTGGGACAGGGCTTAGTTCCGATGCCTCCCTGTGGACCTATGGGGTTAGCAGCTTGACACGTCGGGGCCAAGGTCTTGCTTTGTCACATAGACAGGAGGGAGCAGGTAGCAAGGCTTGTGGTCACTGTTAGCTCAGCTGCCTGCCTACAGTCAGCCACTACAGCCCGGAAGCCAAACAGACCTGGCTCTGTTTCTGATTTACCGTGGACCTCTGCATAGAACTCAACCTCTTGGTCCTCCGTTTTCTGGTCGGAGCACTTAGGTTGAAGAACGTTGGATGAGTGCAGGATGGGTGGATGGGTGGACGGCTGGCGGAGAGTGGCTGTGTTGGCCGGGATCCCTGAGCACGTTACTTCTGTTTCTTAGCCTGGAAGGGTTGCACTTAACTTCAGCATTCCTAAGTGTTGGGGCTCCTGGTCTCCTCTGTGTTTCCCACCCCGGCCTTGCAGAATCCTTCCTTAACTGCAGCAGCTTTCTGGTTCTCTGCCAGGCCCTGGCTGTGCCCAGTCACTCACTCACACAGGCCAGAACCAAACAGCGGGAACACTGAGAGGCAGAGAGTGACAGGGGAAGATGCCCGGGCAGGATGGAGAGAGAAAGTTGAACTTCTCAGGTCCCCACGGGGGTTCCAGAATCCACCCAGTGTCCCAGATCCCACCCAGAGACAGCCTCCCTGCTCCCGTCCGCCAGGCCGCCTGCCCCAGGGCCAGGTGAGGGGCAGGACCCCGGTTCACGTCCTGGTCCCCGCACGGTAAGCATCTCTGCCCCTCCCCATCCCTCGTCCACCCCCAGCCAACTCCTGGAAAGTTTCCTCCCCGATTGTTCTGTGTGATCAGATCTGCAAGTTGCTCTCTAAGCTTCTTGTCACATTTTGACTTAATGAAGTGCAACTGCTGAGGGATTTGGGTTCAGCGCTCCGGTCTCCCGCGCTCCCGTGTTGTCAGAAAACAGGGGTGGTTGGGGACGGCAACACCGCACTGCGAGTCGTTATCATTCCGGTCAGTCTGTTTAACACAAAATTAAACAAAGAACTAATTAGTGCCTCATGAATTAATAAATGCACAGTTGCTGGGGAGGATGGGAGGGGAGAAAAAGGTGCTGGAAGGGAGATACTGGAGTTGTGGAGTTGGGGGGCTTTGGAGGTTCAAGGGAGGCTGGCCGGGGTGCCTTGAGAGATCTCAGGCGGGCGGGTGTGGGATGGACCGGACAGCGATGACGCCCCGCTGGGCCCCTGGGCGGGCTGGCTGGGCTGTGAGCTCTGACAGCCAAGCCTGCCCAGCGCCTCTCAGCGGAGGCCCAGGGTCTCTCTCCCTTGCCCCGTGGCCCAGCCCTGTTGGCCTCCACTTCATCCAGCTCTCCTCTCCGACTGCTTGTTTTTTCCACTCTCCCCACCTCGGCCCCCTCTTCCATCTCAGCAGGGCTCCCCTTTCCTCTCTGCTGCCCCGTCTCTCTGTCCGCGCAGCTCTCTGCAGAATCTTAGCTTCCTACCATCTGGGTCAGATGGGCATCAGAGGCCCATGGGGTAACCCCGCCAACGGCTCGATGCCCACCAGAGCCCGGTGTCCAGCAGGGTGGGCTCTACCTCAGTGGGCACCCTCCGCCCAGGCAGCCCAGCAAAGGCAGCGAAAGCTGGCAGAGGACCCAGCCCTCCTTAGGCGGATGCGTCAAGTACAATTAGCATTATCTGTCTAAATATGCCCTGGGAATGGGAGGGCGGGCGGCAGAACTGGGTGGCATTCCCGGAGCCCTGTACAAGGTCACCTCACCTCTCGCAATCCCCCCAATCTGATTTGGGGATTACACAGCCTAAGGAAATTGGTGTTATTCCTCTTGCATCATTGATAAGCCACAAAGGAGGGAGTAGGGAGAAAAAAAACCTAATAAACAGAAAACCCTTCCCGAGTATGGGTGGAGTTCTGAAGGCCCACGGGGTGGGAGTGGGGTGAGGTGGCCCGGCCTGGCTCGGGCAAGGGCAGGTGGCCCCAGGTCAGCAGGCAGAAGGCTCCTTGGGTTTTCTGTCCACACGAGGCATCTGTCCCATTTGAACCTGGCTCCCCAGACTCACGCGCTGGGCAGGAGGGCCTGGGCCTGGCAAGCTGGGCTGAGTCACGTGTTGGCTAAAGACCCCCTACCTTGCTGGGCCATTTTCCCTCTCCCTACGTGGGCCCCCGGCATGGCTTGTGACTCATCAGTAGGACCCCAGGGTGGAAGGTGCTGTCTGCAGCCTATTCCTGGGAGTTGAGGCCTCCTGGTGCCCTGGCCCCTGGTCCACCCTTGCCCCTCAGTCACCCATCTGCTGTAGATTTTCAGGGGCCAAGGGAAGAGAGTGAGGGGTGGGCGCTGCTGTAGCCTGTCATCGTCCCCAGGCCCTGCTGCTCAACCACTGCAGCTCCAGGGCAGCACCCCGACCCGCACGCCCGCACCTCTGCCTCCACGGAGGTGTGTGCGCTATGCTCTGACTTCCCTCTCTTTGGGTAGGGGTGTCCTGAGGACCATATTTCCACTGGGATCAGCCCCTGCTGCTTTCTGAATTTTTTCAAATTTTGGTCGGCACGTCCTTTCAGATGGGCCAACATCAGTGCCCACTCCGCGCGTCTGAATTTTTGACACCCTTGGCCACCCTGGAGCATCAGCCCCTTGGCCTGGGGGTGGCAGGGAGCCCTTGGGCACACACTGGGGAGTTGTACGCGTCCTGCCTTGAAAGGCTAAGAGGCTCTTCTCTGTCCCTCCCCAGGATGAAGTGACGCCCCCACTGCGAGAGAGGAGCCTCTAGGACCCGCTACAAGGTAAGGCCTGAGCCCTTCCCTGATCCGTGGGTCCTTCCCCCCAGTGGTGACCACGCACCTGGTACACGTGTCACCCTGGGCTGGGCCCAGTCGTGCCGAGCCCCCAGGGTGGGTCTGGAAGATGGAGACAGGGAATTGGAACCACACTGCCCATTTGAACCTGGCAGGAAAAGATGACCCCGGTAGAAGAGTCTCAGATTCGTTCTTAGGCTGGAAATGGGCTGGGGACCCGTGGATCGCTGACTCTGGGCGTGGAATGTGTTCAAGGCAGCATGAGGCAAAGGGGCATCTGTGGTGCCAGGGCTCAGCCGCCCGGCAGTACCGTGCCCAGCTCTCTGCAGTGCTGTCTGCCCGCTGTGGCTGCTGCCAGCTCTCCCTGGAAGCTCTGCTTGTAGCTCGTGCTTGGGGAACCGCGTGGACTTGAAAGCCCTAGAAGTCCTCTCTCCTGGGAAGCTCCCGGCCCTCCTTCTTCCGTGGGAGGCTGGCAGGGAGGAGGCCCCAGGCCCTGAGCCCAGACCAGGCTGCTGCCCTTCCCTTCCCCGGGCACTGGGCTCCCCTGGCCTGGCTGGGCCGTCACAGGCTGTCTCAGTTCTCGGGTGGCTCGAGGAACCTCGGGGCCACCGGGCCTCGGCCCCAGGCAGCGCTGTGTCAGAGGTGACCGGTGGAACGCCAGTGTTATGTAAATAGCGGGGCCTGCCCGGCGGGCGAGCTGGCTGGCTGCAGCCATCCATCATCTGTGCTCGGCGGGGCGGGGGACAGACACGGCACCGTGCGCCTGGCTCCAAACCTGTTTGTTTTCCCTTTGTCTCACGCATTTCGGGGGCCCGGCTGTGACCGGCTCTGGGTTTTGTCCTGCTGGCCCCCTCCCCCGGGAGGATGGGGGAAGGGAGGAGATTCGCGAGGCTCCCACCGCGGCATCCCTTTTGGACTTCAAAGGCTCCCCCAGCATTGTCTGTGCCGGCGGGCAGTGGCCCTGAAAACGTGATCAGAGGCGGCCGGTGTAGGGCAGGCCCGGCCCGCGCCCTGCGCTCTCACTGGGGCCTGTGGATTCCTCCCTTTGCCGCCAGCACCACCCTGGTTACAGCTCTGCTCCCTGGGCCTCTCTCCTCGCCTTTCTCTCCCCTGGCATCCCTTCTGGCCAGCCCGACCCTGCTGCTGCCCCACTCCCGTCCTCTCTTAGCCAGAGCCCAACACCTCTCTCCTGGCATCAAGACTCCTAGCATGTTGAGAGCTTCAACTCTCGGCCCCTTCATATCATCCCTGAGACTCTGAAGCACAGTGGAGGGCTTAGGATGCTGGGAGCTGGGATGGACCGGTTCCTGGACATCTGTTTCCCATCCAGCCCTTGTTCTCTTTCCCTTCTTTTTCTCCATCCTCTGCTGGTAATGAGAACCTGATTTCCTCCTGAGCCCTCTGCCCAGCCCTTCCTTCCACTTCTTGGCAAGGTTCAGATTGGCTACTTCTGTCCTGAAAGTCAGCCCCAGGTGCTTCCATTCTCTGGAGCAAGGCTTGGCAAAGTATGACCAGAGGGCCAAATTTGGCCCACTGCCTGTTTTTGTAAATAAAGTTTTATTGGGACACAGCCACACCCGCTCATCTGCATATCAGTTATGGCTGCTTTCACTCTATGATGGCAGAGCTGAGTAGCTACAACAGAGCATGTTTGGCCTGCAAAGCCTAGAATATTTATCTGGCCCTTTATAGGAAAAGTTTATTGTCTCTCCCTCTGGGGTTTCTGGCTCCTGCCCTTTGCTCTTTTTTTTTTTTCCAGTGGTAAAATATACACACCATGAAATTTACCATTGTAACCATTTTTAAGTGTGCAGTTCCCTAGCATTAAGTACGTTCACAGTGCTGTGCAACCATCATCCTGCTCTGTGCTCGTGTCTTGCTCTGAGGGGCCCAGGCCTGTACCTGAGGTTGCGGGGCTGCTTGCACTCCTGGTCCCTTTGGGGCTGCCCTTTCTCTCTCTACTCTTTGTAGGACCTCATCTCCTGCTCAGTCCCACCTACCTGGAAGTCCCGGCTTGTCCTCTCCTTGACAGCCACTGTCTCCTCAGATCTCTTGCTCCCAGGATCTAGGAGCCTTGTGTCTCCATCTTGTAGCCTTTAGCAAGTTCTCAGATCCACAGTTTCCTCTTCTGCAAGGTGAGCAGAATATCTACTTTGCAGGGTTATTGGGACAAGCGAGTGAGTTAATGGGGCCGAAGGTGTCTAGCCCGGGGCCTGACAGGTAGGCAGCGCCTGCGTTCCCTCCTTCCTTCATTCTTTTTCACCTGCCAGAGCCTGGGTCTCCACCATGCATGTAGGAGCCAGCAGTCATCCCTAGGCAGGTTCCATGCAGTCCCCCACCCCTGCCCCGGGACCACTGAGTCCCTCACCTTGGAGAAGCTGAGGCTCCTCGCTTGAGCGAGGGCCGTGGAAGAAAACGCCGCACGGGTGGTGGACGGGGAGTCACTGGAGTTCTCAGGTCGGTCCCGGGTCCTCCATGTCTGCTGCAGGGCCCTGGGAAGTCGCGTAACCTCTCGAGCACCAGTTTCTCTATCTGTAAAACGGAGCCCTGACCACCACGCTCTCTGCTTTGCAGGCTTGTTGCAAGTACGAACTAGGATGCGTAGGGGAAAGCTGTGGGGTCTGCTGAGAGCAAAGCAAGCCAAGGGAAGGGTCTGGGTCTGAACTTGGGCCCATTCTGGGGCAATTGGGACCCAGTCTGCAGTTCTGTGGAGAAGGCCCTGGACGTTACATGGTGGGCACACGCTCAGTACAGGGGCAGGGACCAAGGTTGCACATGACTAGCGCTGTGAGCTAATCTGGGAGCCAGGCTCCAAGCCCTAGAGGAAAGGCTGGCAGGGAGGGGGAAGGGGGGAGCGGGAAGGAAATTGAAGCTGCGCAGCAGTCAGGGGTCTGAGACGGGCTGGGAGCCGGGTCCCTGCACAGCTCACTAGTTGCCCTTTCCTGCTGCTTCTGCTGCCGTCTCTCTTACTGCCCTCTTTTCGCGGGCTCCTGGCCCTTTGTAGATCTGTTTTCCCCTCCAAGCCTTCTCTCTGCATCCCATTAGTTTCTCTTCCTCCTCACCTTCCCACCGCCCGTACTGCCACCCCCAACTCCATGGCGCTCTTTCTTTCTCCCTCTCTCTCCTTTTCATCTACTCCGAAGGCTTTACTTTACTTCCTTGTCACCCTAATTGATTGCATTAACCTTTCAGCGTATTGGATTTCCTCGGCATCGTGCAGAGAGCCCTGCGCAATATGCTTATAATCTGAGCCATAATGGACAGTTTGCAGTCAACAAGCCCCTTCTCCCATCTCTGCCATCGCTCCCGTTGACATCTCTCTTGCCCAGGCCACCATGGCCACTTCCCCTGCCAGCAGGGGTGGGGCAGTGGACTAGGGCTGGGAGGAAGCAGGCAGAGCTTGGACCCACCAGTGGATTTCCCTGCCTCTCCCCTCCTGGCTCTGCCCCCGGCCCTGCCTCTGCTTTTGCGAGCCCCCCAGGTCCTTGCCTTGTGAGTCTCTCTGCTCCTGGGACTCTCCGCCCAATGAGTGGCTGATGGAGCCAGCTTGGATTTGGCGAATAAGAGAGTCCCCTGTTTCCACCAAATGGTCCTCAGAGGAAACCTCGCTTGCCCGGGAGGCTTTGGGGAAAGGTGATGGTGACCACTTCAGGAGGTGGAGAGTAGCTGAGAAGAAGAGTCTGAGATCTCTGGGCTTGCCTGGCCCCTGAGCTAACCAGAGGCCTCTTTGGATCTTCTGGAAGCTGGGCCCACTCCTGGAAAGGTGTGGGAGTGCAGAGGAGACAGAAAGAAGGGGATCTGTCGAAGGCAAGGGAAGAGAGACAAAGACCCTGCTGGGGCTGGCCTGGGTGCTCAGGGCAGCAGCGGCCCCTCCCACTGGGCGAGGAAGCAGACTCGTGGCCACATTTGGGCCCTGGCTCCTACACTGGTCCCAGGATTGTGTGATTGGGATCCTTGGTGGGCGATGTCTCAGTCTCTGTTTCTCATCTGATGCTTGTCAGTAGCTTTGAGCAGACCCCCCTGGCTTTATCAAAGGAAGAGAGACGTGATCCCGGCAACAGGGCTGTAAGCCAGAGAGAAACCTCTACAGGGCAGGAGGGCTTGGCCTGACAGGAGAGTGGCACGGGAGAGGCGGGAGGAAATGAGAGCTGGCTTCTCAGGTTGGTAAGAATGGGCTCCCTCTGGTGAGTTCCCAGATGGGCACCTGCTCGTCCAGCATCAGGCAGAGGAGCCAGCCCATGCCAGCTGCCTGGTCCTGGGAATCTTAGTGAGTCCTGGCCCCGGAGGTCCTGGGCAGGGCTGCCAGCCCTCAGACCCGCAGCCCAGTCAGCTGAGTCTTCATTCATAACGGGATGGACGTCAGGTTGAATACATTAGTGTCAGGCCAGAGGAGCAGGATGGAAGCTCCCCTTAGCCCTGGTGATACTTCTTCTGTCTCGTACTGCTCTCTCTCTCCGCCCTCTGCCCATCATCTTCTCCTTCTGACCAACCCCCCTCCTCCCATCGCTCCATCACTCCGAAGGGCAGGCTTTGGCAAGAGGGGGCCAGACCTACGTTCTTCCCATCCTCTCCCAGTGATTTTGGGGGTGGGCAGAGGGCGCAGCAGGGAGAAACCGAGCAGCGAATTAAAGTTTGGTGATTGTCAGTGTCAGGAGAAGCTCAATAACCCTGTAACTAGTATGAAGGTGAATTCACGGTCTGCTGCACGTGGAAAATATGAGTGCTCTGTGAGACGGGGAGAGTGAGCACAGAGTCTGCCTGCCACGGGGGGCAGCCTCCTCTCCAGGGACGCGGGCGGGGAGGCAGGAGGAGGGCCATGCACTCGCCCATCCCTGCCAGGGAGCAGTCACCCAGGAGCCCCAACCAAGTACTGGGGGCGGGCAGCTCAGCTGCTTGACAACCTGCTGGCCCTGCCCCAAGGCCCCAGGCAGACATTTGTAAGCCCCAGCAGTATGAGTTCACGGATACCAGCCCAGGCCCCAGGATGCCAGCCCATCCTCCACGATCCATATGAGTGACTACTCGTGAATCCTTAGTGAGTGTTACTCTGTGCCAGGCTATGTGCTCTGTATGCCCTTATGACAGCTCGATGCAGTAAGTGCTGTTATCATTCCCCCTCTTTATCCCCACTTTTTTATAACCACTTTATTGAGACATAATTCACATACCAAGTGTACAGTTCAGTGGTTTTTAGTATATTCCCAAGGTTGTGCCACCATCACCACTATCTAATTTTAGACTATCTCCATCACCCCAGAAGGAAAGCCCGTACTCATTAGCAGTCACTCTCCATTCTCCCCTACCCTCAGCCCTCGGCAACCACTAATTATTATTGACTGTGATGCTGAGAAAATGGAGGCTCAGAGAGGGTCAGTGACTTGATTGAGGTTGCACAGCTGGCGAGAGATAGAGCTAGGCTTTGAACCCAGGTAGTGGGACTCCAGCGCCCGTGCTCTGTGAGGGACTGCCCGATGTCCTGGCTGCCTACCCCCCACCACGTGCCCTACCAGATGTTTCTAACAGCATGGGCTCAGGCGTGTATGAGCACCATGCAAACACGTAGGCCCAGGTGGCAACACGCATCTCTCTCCCCAGGTATACTTGGGATTCCACATAGAAAAAGTCACACGCCTCAGAAGGACAGCCAACCTCCCCTCTTCCCCAGCCAAGCTCCTGGAAGGGAGGGCTGGCGCACGAACTCGCAGCAGCAGGGGAGCCCAAGTGGCCAGTGAGACCTAGGTGGTTTGGAGCTTTAAGATGAAAAATCCCCATTATCTCCTGTAGCTGATAATTGCAACCGAAATAAAATGCCAACATAACATTCCAGAAAAGGCCCCTGCCCAGGTTGGGGCCACAGGCTGGGCCGTGTCCCTGGGGGCAATGCAACGAGCTCAGTTCCCCGCATCACACTTTCTCTGTTTTTTCTTCTCTCTCTTTCCTTCTGTCTTTTTGTCACTCCTTCTGCTTCTGTCCTGTTTCTTCTCGCCTTTTTTCCTCCTGCCTGCCTCTTTCTTCTTCACATGCCCACTTTCCCACCCCAAAACTTTAAAAAAAAACAAAAAAAAGCTTTTTGTGACCACACTCTTGCACTTGCAAAATTTGGGAATTAATGTGAAACTGTTAACTGCCTCTGATAAGAGAGAAATACAAGGATGAGAGACAAAGGGAAAGGTAGAGAATGAGTCTGTTGGATTTGGTTTGGGGTTTTTTCCTCCTTCTTCTCTCTCCCTCCAAAGCGGAGGATCCGGCCGGGCCAGTTTGGATATTTATTAAGAAAAAGCCAAAGATAATTAACTTTTTTGTTTTTGTTTTGTTTGCGGGTGCCTCCCCTGCTGGCACTCCTGACTGCCTGGCAAATTAAACCTGCTCCCTGCTCCCTGGGTGCTGGGCTGCTGGCAGCTTGGCTGCTGGCAGCTCAGCTCCTGGCTGCCCTGAAACTGCCGGGCCCAGCAGCTGCCCACCCAGCCACCCACCTTGGGTTTCAGATCTAAAGTCCCTTTATGCTACCACCGGTGCCACCTCCCCAGGCTCTTCTGACTCCTAGAGCAGGCTTTAGAGTTGGGTAAGTGGCCTGCGGGGGCGGGAGGGGGGTGGTGAGAGAGGAGGGGCTACCGTTGGGGTTATGGCCAACACTTCCCTAAAAGGAGATGGGGGCGAAAGAGTGAGCTCTCCCGCGGGGCAAGGGTATTCCTTCTGGCCAGTTCAGCCGGTCGGCTTCCCAGAAGAGGGTAAGAACAAGGAATGAGCTGGAAGTACAGGGAGAGGCCAAATTTGGGCCATGTCCATCCCCAGCTCTTCTCTCAGGAGGCTGGTACACAGCTAGGACCCATGGCTCCTGGGAATGCTCTGGAGAAGGCTCGGGGCCACGGAACCCTCCCATGATGTCTGGCCACCCTCAACATGGGGTTCCATCCTACTCCCACCTCTGACCCAGCCCAGGCCATCTGGGGGGCCCGCTGGGTGGTCAGAGAGCCGGCAACTAAGTAAGAAGCCGGCTGCCTCTGGTCTGCTGCCCTGAGGCCAAGCTGTGACCTGGGCCCGAGCCATGTCCACGGGCCATGAAGGTAGCATTTATAGACCTCACTCTCCGTGGGGGACAAAGTTGAGGGCATCTCAGGAGCCAGGACAGCCAGTGAGGACGCGGGTCCTCTCCAGGGGCCAGCCCAGCTCCAGCTGCTTGGGGTTGGAGGTGTGCTTTGCCCCTCTGTTAAATTAATACGCCTCAGCCCTTCCCCTGACAGGGCCCTCTCCTCCGCCCCCCTGGCTTCGTCCTCAACCTGGCAAGTAGGCAGCGGTGTGCTGTCCCTCCAGGTGGGGAACCTGCTTTGGAGCCGGGCACAGAGAGTAGGGCATTTTCCGAGGATTTTGCTGGCCCCCCTTTTTTTTCTCTGAAATATAAGGATGTGCAATTTTTTTGGTTTCAATTTAGCATTGGAGAATTTTATAATTTAGTAATTAAAATCTCTGATAGGCTTTAGAAATTGCGGCTAATTGAATTTAATGGGAAGATGATTTTCAATTTTATTTGATTACCGGGACCCCTGGCATCGGTATTTATGGGAAAAAAATGGGAAATGTGCTGTGTGGGCTAAGATGGCATAATTGAATTAGGGATAATCGGATTTCTCCGTCATGAATTTCACTATAATTTTCCTATAATTTTCCATTAGATATCTAGTTTACAAATATTCACAAAGAAATGAAGCTCTTTCGGAATGGAGATTGCTGGCTAACAGGATTACGGGGCTGAGCGTGCGGCCGTGCCAGCCCCTAGACCGCCATAATGCGATCCCTGTATCTGCCTTACACTTAGCCCGAGCCCGGCCTCAGCCCGTCGCTCCGCCACCCACTTTGCTGTGCCTGTCTGCTCTTTGTTTCCTCTTCATCCCTGTTCACCCCCTGCCCCGATACCCACCCATCTGGGGCCCATGACCTCTCGTGCCCTACTGGCAGGCTATCCCATCCCCGTGCCATGGCATCTGGGCTCTGCCCTCCATCCCCACCATCCTTCCCATCCACACTTCGCTCACTCAAGGCTCCCCCTGACCCCTCCCGCCGCCCGCCTGGGGAGTGCAGTCACACGCAGGCACACAGACTCCCCCGCAGGTGCGAACATGCTTGCTCACATGCACCCGCAGTCGTCTGGCCAAGGCTCCTGTGTCCTGGCCCAGTCGCCTCAGAGGGAACCAGTTTATTGGGATCCTGGGGTGGGGTGCAGGAACAAAAGGAGCTTTGTTCAAGTTTATGTGAAAGTTACAAATTCAAAATGAGAGCAGATAAAGCATGAGATACCTGGTGTGTAAGTAGGCTGGTGAGTGAGAAGGCCCCGGGCTCGGGAGGGAGAGAGAATGAGTGGGCAAACTGGGGATGCGAGGGCGCCGGGAGCCAGTGAGGGAAGGTTGTCCTGGGACAGCTGACAGGTTCCCCTGGACCCATGTGAGGGGCCTGGTGGGTGGCATTGCTGGGCAGGGCTCCACGTTTTCCCTTGGAGGCGGGGTGTGAGAGGAGGAGCTGGTGGCTCTGGGCCCAGGGCCTCGAGACCAGGAGGGATTGTGGCACTGGGCTTTCCATTCCCCGGGCCCGAGGCACAGAAGCTGTGTCCTGGCCTCAGGGTCGAAGAGGTGTTACCACATCAGGGTCCGCAAGGCAAAATGGGCCACAGGCTCAGAGGTGCCAGGGTCCTGGGCCTTGGTATGAGTACACACACGGAGAGCCAGAGAAATCGGGGGACCCCTCCATGACACGGCCTCAGCCTTCTCAGATGTCAAATCATAACATGCTAAGATGGCCTCATTTTCTGTGCCTCTCAGGAAGGCCCCTCGCTCTTGGGCAGAGCCTCTTAAGCCTGCAGTGGCTGATGGTGGCCATCGTCTTGGCAGAGCTGAGGCTCTCCGAGCAGCTCACGCCTCCCTCTACCACTGGCTGTGCTTGGCGAGCCCCTCTCGCCCGCCCTCCCTGTTCCCGCCCTCCTTCCGGCTCTCTCAGTTCTATCCCTTCAGCCATTCCTCTCCAGCCTTTGTCCACCAGAGGCCCCCAGGTTATTGTGCAGCCAATCCTGTTGGCCCTGCGTAAGTGACTGGAAGGCATGCCCTCCCATGCCCTGACCGCCATCAGCAGAAGCCCAGAAGGACATTCATAGGGAGCCCGTAGGCTGTGTGGGTCACATATGCAGGGAGCTCCCCATACGTGCACATTTCAGACGCACCCAGAAATCACCCTTCTACCCCTATGTCTTCAGGCTTCCTTCTACATCCCAGTTGCTCCGATGGGGAAGCAGACACTTCAGGATTGGGATTTGGGTTTGACTGACTGCTGTTACAACCCAAAGCTGTAAGCCTTGCTTTGGGGAGTCATGGGTGGGAGAACCCAGCGGCATGTGTGTACCCCAGAGCAGTCCTGGACACCGCAGTGCCCTCTCTGAGACCCCACCTGGGGAGAAGCTCATGGTCCTTGCTGCCTGGTTGCCCAGTGCCAGCAGTTGTACCAGCCTCTGGGGAGCACAGGGCTTGGTTTGTTTAAGGAGCTCTGCTCCCTTGTTCAGGGTTTTAGGGCTGGGGGACACTCAGAGCTCCTGGGCCTCTCCAGCTACTCGTCCTCCATAGGCATGGGGCAGGTCTGAAGGGTAGAGGGTTGTGTGACAAGCAGGAATGGGGGTTGCCAAGAAGGCAACAGGGAGAGCAGTCGAATGGGGGAGGGATGCTAATCTCCCTGTGAGGCCATTTGGAACTAAAGTGCAATTTAAAAAGTAAATAAGTAAATAAAGGGAGAAGAAAAATAAGGGGAACGTGGGAAAAAGAGTAGATTGTTAACTCCCTGACTTGCCCCAAGGCCTCCCTGGGCCCTTCCCTTTGCAAAATAGAAATATTGCAAAAATAGTCCAGCGCCATTTTGCTGAATGCTGCCCAAAGACCAGAGAAAAGAAAGCCTGGGTTCTGGTCCCCTCCCCTCATTGAAGGCAGTGTGGCCTCCCCTGAAACAGGAGAGGGGAGGAAGGCAGCAGGGGGGCTGCAGAAGGGACAGAGGGAGAGCTGGGGACAGTGAGATCCAGGTACTTCACAAGCAAAACTGCCCACCTTCCTGCTCGCCTACCTGCCTCCTTCCTTGCCCCCCACCCAGTGGGTAACTTAGATGACTAAAATTTAAGGAATCTCAACATATCTGGCTGCAGCAGGGACATCTGGGGACCGAAAGATACACCAAAGTGCTTTCTCTGAGGGGAAAGGAGGGCAAGGAGAGAAGTTGCCCTGGTCCAGCGATGAACTGGCAGACAGGAAATGCGGCGATGTCAGAGGGGCAGGTGGCAGGACGCTAGCTCCTTGGTTGAGGGTTGTCTGTGCCCTGTCTGCCAGGGCCCCGCATGGGAGGTGGCAGAGGCAAGAGGGCCGGTTGGCAGCCCAAGTGACAGCGCGGATCCGTGGTGGGGGCCCTCGGAGGACAGGCGGCCAAGGCAGGGTGAGGGATGAAGGAGGTGCCGTCCCCACTGCGGGCCTGGGGGCGGAACTGCGGGGCAGCGGGAGGAGGACGGCCTGGAGAGCAGTGATGTGGCGCGGAGCCGGGGTCCACCCGCAATCGGGGTGGGGGGGGGAGCCAGGGCGCATTTAAAGGCGAAGCCAAACCAAAGTGGCGGAGCCCTGGGGGTCCCCGCACTCGTGAAGCCTGCGGCGGGCACGGTGCGGAACAGCGCGAGGCCGATGCGAGTGTTCCCCGGGACGCCCAGGCTCAAGGCCCCAGAGTCTTTCCTCCTCAGAGCTAAAAAACACCACCAACAACAGCAACAGGAAGAGATTCAGGGATGGGGAGGAAACAAAACGCCTGGTACCCCAGCACCCAGAGCCCGGGGGGCGCACCAGGGCGCGCGGCTCGGTGGGCGCGACCCCGCGGCGCTCACACCTGCGCCCGCCGGCGCGGAAAAGTTTGCTCGGCTGCGCGCGGCGCGAGCCCTCGGCCGGCCGGCGCCGGGGAGTGAGTCCGCGCGCGGCCGCCATCGAGTCGCGCTCGCGGGGCCGGAGCGCCGAGGAGAGCGTGCGAGCGCGCGCCCGCCCGCCGGTGTCCGGCCAGAGTTGGCGCGGGGGCGCGAGCGCGGGCCGCCGGGTCCTCTAGGACCGCCGCGCCCCCCTCCCGCCTCCCCCTCCCTCCCGTCCCCGGGCGCCGAGTCCCCGCCTCCCTCCTCCTAAGTCTAAGGTTTGGGCAGTCGCTGAGCCAATAAGGCGGGCCGCCCGGGCCGGTGCGCTGAGGCCGCGCGCACGAGCGTGAGGGAGCGGGCGCGGGGCGAGGGCGCGCGTGTGAGGAGCGCGCGCGCGGGAGTGAACAGACGGAGGCGCGCGTGAAGGAGCGGGCGCGGGGCGGGCGAGCGCGAGCCCATTCACTCCAGCCTCCCGCGGGCGGGCGCGCGCGCGGGCGGGCCGAGTTCTGCTCTTTCACCTGCCGGGGCGGTGCGGGCCGGGCCGGGAGGAGGCGGTGCCGCGGCCGCCCTGCCAATCACCTCGGCGCCTGGCAGCGCCCCCGGCCGCTCCCGCCCGCCCGCCCGCTCCCTCCTGCCAAACTGTTACCCTGAGTGTTACCGTCAGGAGCAATGACATCAGGGCTTTAAAACAACTTGTTATTCGGGGAGTAATCAGTCGCAATTAGGCATTAATTAAGTATTATGAAAGTTGATTATTTAAGTGAATTAGGCTTTCGACTCTCCGACTATGGTGAGTACGGGAGTGGGGCGGGGGAGGGCAGGGGGCGCCGCCGCGGGGTTCCGACCCGGGGGCGGGGGCGGCGGGAGCAGGGCCGGGCGCGGGCGGGGGCGCCCCTCGGCCTCGGGGGCCGGCCGGGCCCCCCGACCCGGCGCGCGTCTATAAATAGTTTCTCTTTTAGTTTAATAAACTCGAGAGCAGAGAAGAGCTGCTTTGAGTGTGCAGTGCCGGAGCGCCAGAGAGAGAGGGGCGGGAGGGAGAAACTTTCGCTCTCCCTCCGGGTCTCCCTTCTCATTTCTCCCCCAGGCCCGGGGACTTGACCGCCCCTCGATGGGGGGAGGGTGCGGAGAGCGGAGGGGGAGAGCTGGGGTGGGTAGCGGGGGGCACTGCGAGAGACTAAACAGATTTTTTTTCTTTCCTCTTCTTTTTTTGGCGTTCCTCGAAGAGTTTGGGACCAAAGAGAGGAGAATGGATCTTGGTACAGGTACCGGCCGGTGGGAACCAGGGGTGGCTCTTTCACTTTTCTTTCGGTTCTTTTACGGAAGTTATTATTTTTAGCCCAATGAGGTAGCAGCTGAGCGGGGCGGGGTGGGGGAGTGGGCTGGTCTGGAGAGGGTCTGGTGCGGGCTGCGCTTCTTGCCTTGGTTTCTGGATTGTGAGGCTTCCGATGATATTATTGTTATTATTTGTTACTTGCTTAGTGACTGTGACTAATTTGATGCTTGTCATTGTGAAAGAACCTAGGGGAGAGGGAGCTGGGGGGCACCCAGAGAGAGGATTTAGGGGGTTTTCGTGGGGTTTTTGTTTTTTGTTCTCCGTGTTTTTTGAACGGCTGCGTGTTTTTTCTGTTTTTTTTTTTTTTTTTTCTTCCCCAGCAAAGATCTCTGTGTGTCTGGCTGTGGGGTGTGTGTTTTTATTTTTTTAGTGGGGGATGGTTTAGTTTTTGAAAGCAGCGTCCTGTTGGGAAAGGCGGTTAGTCTGGTTTCGGGGCGACTCTCTCAAGGTAAAGGAATTTAATTTATGTGGAACAAGGCTGTGTCGGATGATCAAGCTGCTTATTATGGCTAATGAGTATTTTTCACCTGAGAATCCGTGGGATGAGGCGGCTGTTATCAGTTCAAAGTGAGGGGCCCAGGACTCTCTCCCATCCCCCTTAGCCCCTACCCTGGGAGAGGGTAGACCAGACAAACTACTGAATTTGGACGTATGGGTTTTGGGGGGCCTAGCATGGCGCCTAGGTTAGGGTCCCACGTAGCATAGTGCTGGCCTGGAGCAGAGTTTATCCTGAGATTTTGGTGTTTTATTGGTTTTAATCTAATTGTATTCAACATTTCTCTTCTCTTCCCATCTGAGATTCCAATCTGAGTCCAGAGTGAGGTTTACTTTACGTTCTTCAGGCTTTCCCTTAGCCCTCTGTACTGAAATGGTATTTTGACCAGGACCCTCATCCTATGCTGTCTTCTTGCTAAATGTCTTTAAAAGAAGTCAGTGATAAACAGGTTCATAATTCATTGAGATTGATCTCTGAACCCTTCTGTTTCATTTTAGAAGGTGGTATGGGTGGCTGTTAGAGTGGTTGTTTATAACTGCCCAAGTTCATGGCATTGCCCCTTGGGATCCATGGGCTGACATTTGACCTCCTGAAGTCAAAAGGGAGTGGGCAGAGAGGGCAGGAGGCAGCACTAGGGGGCCCAGGATGGGTGACAGGACATGGCAGTGGCTTTGGGAAGGAGGGAAGTGTGTTTGTTGGGGAAGGAATATTAAGACTATGTCCAGCCAGGTGTGATCTTGGAGAATTCGATGTGGAGGTCCTGGGGACCTCTGTGCCCAGGAAGGGTGCAACAACCCCTGCTGGGCAAAGTGGTTAAGGAGTCTAAGGCCACTGCTGCCACCCTGCCCCTCCCTGCCCTTCACTCCCACAGAGAAGCAGCCCCCCCCACCTCTAATCAGGTGTCTCATCGCCTCCCTCTCAGGCCCCACCCCCTTTCTTCAGAAATGGGCCCCCCCCCATCCCAGCTAAGAAGCAGACCTTATAGATGGGCCAGTGGTGGTAACGCACCACCCCCTACCTGGGGCAGGTGAGCCTCTGCTTGTGGGCAGGCACAGGGGACCTAGGCATTACTCGGCTGGAAGTCGGGCCCTCAGCTTCCTCCTTCTAACCCAGATGCCAAGTGGAGCTGGAGTCCATCCTCCTGCCCTATACCCACCTGCTGTCGGGGCACGACTCCAAAGCCCTTCCGTAGGGTGTCCCTGACTGGAGACAGGGCCTCCTGGGCCTGCAGGTGACAGAACCTCTTGTAGCATCTTTCCCAGCACTTACTTCTCCCAGCCCTCTAGGGACAGGCTCTGGAAACTTTTCCTAGAAGTTAGAAGGGCCCCTGTGGTCAGCTGGTCCCTCCCGTAGCTGGAGCAGGGCCCTCCCAGCAGGACCCAGGCCTGGACTCTGGCCGCTCAGTGAGGGGAGGTCCAGGGTGTCAAAGGTCTGACTGTTTCCTGGAGAAGTCATCTGGTGATACCGTCTCAGCCTTTTCTTCGAACTTGAAAGTTTCCCTTAATCTCAGAACTTCAGAAGAAAAGCACTTTTTCCCCTCTTCACAAAAAAAGGGAAGCAGGTGGGAGCTCTGAGATCCCCCTCTGAGCCTGTCTCTGGGCTCACTGCATGCTCATCTTTCCTCAACCTCTGGGATGTACTTCTGCACACAGCCAGGGCCAGGGGCCTCATTTCTGGCCTGGACTCATTGCTGATGTGATGAGGGGCTCTCTTCTTTTGGGGGACCACAGGCAGCTTCTGCCGAGGGCCTCTCTAGCACAGTACAAGGCTGGAGACACAGGCCCCAAAGGGTTGCTGGCACCAGGGACCCAGTAAGCGTTGGATTGTGGGTTAACATCACTCCAGGTCTAGGTTCTGAAGCACTGCAGCCATAAGTAGTTCAGTGGTGGGAGAACCAGGGCTTCTCAGGAGGGGACAGCAGGACCTCAAGACCCTCAGGGGTCATGTGGACCCCTTTTCTTCCACCATAGTTCAGCCAAGGGCTGGATCAATCTGGACGTCTTTAGCAATAAAAAATGCCGATGTCGTCCTAATTCACCAGGCCCCGAGATGACAGCAAATTTACATTTTTTAATTAAACTAGCAGCCAGTTTTTATGAGAGGGGGTTGGGTTATGCAAATCAAATGGTTGTGTACGGAAGATTAGGAGAGTTTGGGAATAAATTCCACAAATGCTAATAAAAAAAAAAAGGAAAGAGAAAGAAAGGGAGGGAGGGAGGAGAGAGAGGAAGAGAGGAGGACATAGTTCCATTAGGCCCTTTTAGAGTGATTTCCCTGGGGGAGGGAGTCAGGAGGGGGAGGGGAGGAGGGAGGAAGCTTTCAGACACAGGTAAATCCATGCTGCAGTTGGGGAGCTCCCCAGGATTAGGCCCCGCTAGGCTGATTCCTAGGCCCTGAAAAAAACTGGAGGCCAGGGCGAAAAATGGCTCTGAAACAGCAGTAGAGCTTTGAGAAGGAACTTGCCCTTGATTCTTAAGGATCTGGTTGTAATTGCCCCCGCTCTCCCTAGGGAGGTCTTGAGGCGAGGGGGAGGGGCTGTCCAGGGTTAGAGCTGTCCATCAGAGGATGCAAGGTAGGCTCTGCCAGGTAAAGGGCCAAACAGGCAAGAGAGCAAGTTCAAAGGGCTGACCAGGGACCACAGGGGGAGCCGTGAGGGGCACCACTGCCCACTTGGCACTGTGGCTGTAGCTGTGTTGTCGGGGTGAGTCAGGGGGAGGGATCAGTGCTGCTCACTGCGCCCGGCCTGCTTCTTTTTCCCTGGGATAAGCTCTGCTGGGACTCCAGGCCTGGACCCCCTTGCATTGCATACAGACCACCCCCCCACCCCCACCCCACATTGTATCCTGGCCCCCAGCCTCGGCTGTGGACGAGGCCAGGAATGATGGGGTCAAGGGAGCTGAGACATGTTGGCTTAGTAGCCTGGTTCTTGGAGTGGGATGTCCACATGCTGGCCACGTGCTTCGCGGACACACAGTCTCGAGGAGTGGAGAGGAAAGGCCACAGGCTTCTTCCAGGCAGTAGCTGACCCCAGAGAGCAAAGAATTTGCCTTCCCCAACCCAAAGTTGCTGCTCTGAGTGTCAGCCCACCTCCAGACTCTCAGGACTGCTGTGGGCCACCGGTTCTAGGCCAGGGCCTTGCCAGGAGTGGAGGCTTCTAGGAACCTTGTTGGCTCTGGTCACACTGGGGCCTGGGAAGGTTCTTGTGCTGTTTCTGGAGGAAGAGAGTCCATGCTGAGTTTGGGCCAGAGCAGGTTGTCCTCAATTTTTCTTCCTCGAGCCTTTACTTGGCCAGGTACACCCACTCAACCAGTCTAAGCTGGGGCCAGTCCCTACGGTCAGGTTGGGCACCGGTTTTGCCAGTCTGCTGCAGGGGGTAGGTGCTTCGGTGCCATCTTGGCAGGAAGGAGCAGTCAGAGCCAAGGACAGAATGGGCTGTCTCCAAACTCGCGAGTTTCCTGGTACCATTCAGACAGAGGCTGGCTGTGATGTTTGGAGGGGCGTGAGCATCAGATGACCTTTAAGGTCTCTGGTTCTCCAGCTCCCAACCTGATTTTACTGAGAGCGTTCAGTGGGGCATCTTGGGGGACGGGTTGAGTGGACAAGGTGAGAAGCACACATTTGGACCTTCTCTTTGGAAGAAAGCATTCGAGACAGGCAGCTCTGGATTGCGAAGTGGCCCCTTGAACCAGCCCTGGCACTGGTTATAAGATAATCAGAGCAAAACTCTAGATATAAGGCCTGGAGTAGCCATTCTCCAACAGGAGGCAGAGGCAGTGAGGGCAGGTCTGAAAGATCCCTAGAGGGACCCCACCCCGGGCCCTTTTTCCCTTGGGGACCAACCAGGGGAACCCATTAACTCTCCTGTCTAAGAAGGGCACTGGGTCCAGTTAGTCAGACCTCTCTGAGGGCTTCGCCGTCACTGCTGGTGTTCCCCCATCCCCCAGAGCCAGGGAATCTGGCTGAGTTGCAGCTTGGGTTTTTATGATGGAAAAATAAAATAAATGGAGGCACCTTTGGAGGGCTGAGTCACGGCAGCAGCATCTCCTCATTAAAGCTGCTGCCCCTGGCTCAAGTCCCTGCGCAGAGGATTGGGTGGGACCCAGGAGGCTCTGGGCCCAGGCTCCTCCTCTTCCTGGACCCCGCCAGGTTAGTGATGCGCCTGCCCCCTCCGTCAGCCTCCTCTGCCTGGCCCACCGTTCTCAGAAGAGTCAGGCCATTTCTTTACCCCTGCTCCCCACCCTCACTCCCCCACCCCAGGCCCCAAGGCTTGTCCTTTACACCACCTTCCCTGAGCTGGTTTTTAAACCTCGACCACCCTGGCTGCTACCACGTCTCCTCTTGCTCCTCCTTTTCCTTCTCCTCCTCCTCATCTTCAGGGGGGAAGGAAGTTGCTCTGCAGTAATTACAGCCTGTGGGTCCCCACGGCAAGCAGCAGCTGTTCCGGGGTAGCTGGGCCAGAGTACAGCAGGAAGAGCAAGGAGCCAGGGAAGAGGAGGAGGAGGAGGGCTGGTGGTCCCAGCGAGCAGAGGAGAGGAGACTGCTTCTCTGGGATTGACTGGAAAACGTGACAGCTTGGTGGTCCAGCGTTCACCCCTCTGGCTGCCTGACCACAGCATAGCATCCTCATACCCCAGACGCATCAGGACATACCGTGCCCTGAAGGGGAGGAAATCCCATGCAAGTAGTGAGGTCTGCAATTCAGTAAGCACTGGGGAGCTGCAGAAATGAAGGCCGCCTGGTCCTTCCCAGGTTTCTGGGGTCTGCCTGGTGGAGGGAGACAGGTGCGTTTATCTGTCACACCAGGTGGGAGTGCTGGGGCCGAGAGCCCAGGGAGCTTTGTGAAGGAGTGGCCTTTGAACTTGACAGAGGATGGGAGGTATTGGGACAGATAGAGATAGACAAATGATGTTTCCTGTTATCACCCACACCTTCTAGACTTCCACCGGCCTCTCCTCTCTCTTGCCTTGTCCTCCTCTCCCTCCTCCACCCCACAGCCCACCCACCGCCCGGCTGCTTCCCATTGTGCAACCACAGTTTTCTGCCTCTTCTGGCCCAGGCCGCCCAGCTCCCTAAAGCCAGACCCTCCTGCCTACCTTCTTGCCCCTCCCCCTTTGCCACCTCACACCCAGTTGGCCCTGGAAAGAGACAAGAGATCAGAGGTTGGCTGGGGACCTGCTGCTCTGAGCATCTGGTTATACCCATGACGTTGGTGTGTCAGGGCGGCACTCGGGCTTCTGTACGCTGCCCCAAGAGACCAAGGCCAGGAACCCTGCTTTCTTCTGCTACTGCTTTTTGTAATGGTGACCATTATTAGAGTTAGCTCTGCGTTCACATCTCCTCCCAGTGCGCGGTACAGGGCTGGTCTCGCGCCTTCCCACTGTTAGTGCTGATGGAATTGATTGACTGATGTGCCTCTTCGCCAACTGCCTCGCCAGCTTCTTAGTGGGGGCAGCAGGAGGCAGGCAGGAAACATTTGGTGATTCCCTTGGGACCTGGGCCTTCGCTCCTCGAGAGCTTTCTACGCCTGGCTTACAGGAAGGAGTGGGGCTGGGATGAGGGATGACACGAAGGGGGAAAGTGGGCATAAGGATGAAGGTAGGCGTGCGTGGTTGATGGGGGGGCCCCATTAGCTGCTAACCATGACTGGGTTTGGGGGCGCGGGGTCTTGCCGTGGGGTCACACTTGCACACACAGTCTGCTGCCCTGGAGGGGGCGGGGGCAGTAGCCAGTGGGTGGTCCGGGACTTCCCTCTATCTCCTCCCTGGCCCGTCGCCGTCTCCCCCACAGCGGACCTCGCTGTGCCTTGCTCACCCTTTCTAGGTCCTGCTTACAGTCCCAGGACCCCCCCAGCTGGGTAGACGCAGTGCAGGGAGTGAGGCCAGAAGGAAGGGGTGGCCCGTACTAAGGCCCACCCCACGTTGCCAGGGCTTTGGACCTCTGCCCCCTGGCCTGGTGTTTGGGCTGCTCCTGATCGGGCTGTGGGGTCTGTTCTTAGAGCTTCCCACGGGCTGCCTCCTGGAGGCTCTTCTGGACCCACAGTCTTGGCCAGTGCCAAGGGGCCAAGGAGTCCTTCCTGAAGTCAAGAGGGCCCTCTCTTGTAGCCTTCTGACCTGAGGCTTTGTGGGAGCAGGTTGGTCCAGGATGTGGCTTTGGAGCCACACAGACACATTGTGTGGCTCCAAAGACCAGGGATTCCCAGAGGAAAGCTTCCCGAGTTGAACCTTGACGTACGTTGGCCTTTTAGTATAGGGCTTTCTCCATGAACTAAGGGGCCCCTGGAGGCGGCGGGGAATATACTGTGTGAGAGTAGGAGATGCATCAGGTGGGGGACTCCAGCCCAGTGAGAAAACAGGAGGAGGCATCCAGGAAGACCAGCAGGGAGCGAATTCTAGAACTTTGTGTCACCAGGGAGTGCATCTTCTCCTTGGCATTGCCCTTCACCTCCCTCTAGGCCCGTGCCTTCCTCCTTGCCACCCCTCAGCCAAAGAGCTCAAGGCCCAAGGCCAGCCAGGAGGGCTGCCTGGGAGATAGGGGAGCCTGGGGAGGGATTGACCAGGTGTCCCACTGCCCGGCAGGGGGCGCCCCACTGCATCTGCCCCAGTTCCAGGGACGGGGATGTTGGTCCGGGGTCTTGTCCAAGCCTTCTGGCCAAGGGTGAGGGGAGGAGGAGCCTACCCTCCCCACCCCCAGAGGTTCCTTGGCTGAGTTTGTTTTGCCAGGGTGACCTGTTTAATCATCTCATTTTCTGGTGGCCGTTTATTCCTTGTTTCCACGGTTACGGCCCCATTAAGGGGAGAAGCAATAAGGCAGTGAGTCAAACAGGTAATAAAAACATTAAAGCCCATGTGCACAGAGGAAGGGCGGGCGGGTGGGAAGGGGGCTCAGCGAGGTGAGACGGCCCAGAGAGAAGCAGAGGTAAGAGGCCACCCGGCCTCGTCCTCCAGAGGCCACTGAGAGAGCTCCTGGCAGGAGGAAACAGAGGGCCGCTCCCCACGCCCCTGCCTCTGCGCCCTTTGGGGGCCAAGACCCAGTACGAGCTTAGAGCCATCCCCAGCCCTTGGTCCCCTGGCAACAGGCTGTATGTTGGGAAGTAAAACAGGAAGGAGAAAAGTGAGAGCCAGAGCGACAAAAGCCTCCCCCAGGACTCTGGCCGCCTGGTTGTGTGACCTGTTCGCAGCCTCACACTGTGCGGGTGGGGGATGTTTTCTGACACTGTTTCCAGCTCTAGAACTTTTTTCTGCCAACTTTATCAGAAAGCATATTTGTGGTGAGTGCTGCTAACAGGGCCAGTCTGGTGAGTAAATATTCCTGGTGTGGACAGCCCTGTGACCTTGAGAGGGAAGAGCATGGCAGGGGGGCCAAGGGCATGGAGGGCGAAGAGGCCAAGTGGCCCCAGTGCTGGGTCGGGGGCCTTCCGAGGACGGGTACGGGGGCCACCGGTGTTAGGTTTGTCCCCAGCAGCACAGGGAGCGACGCTTAGCTCAGGCTGAGCAGGGTGACTCTCCCATCGGGGCTGGGCCTGGAGCCCTTGGTGTTGCTCCCGGGGAGGGCTGGCTGGCAGGTTCTCCTGTGGCTCCGTGGAGAGGCTGCCCTCTCTCCCTCCCTCTCAGAAGTGGAAGCTGAAAGGAAAGTCAGCCTCTGGCCCGGCCCCTCTGAGCCCAGGGCCACGTGCCTCCCTCCCGGCGCCCCCTCCCTGGGAGCCTCCTGAGCGTCCCCGCCCTCGAGGTTGACAAGTGAGCAGACTGGGTCAGCGGGGCTGACCGGAGGGGAGAGGGAGAGGCTGGCCAGGAAAAGCGGGGTCAGGTGGGAGCAGCGGGGCATTTGGGTGCTTGAGCCACCTCCCCTGCCTGGTGGCTCAGAGGATGGCTCGGGGCCACCCTGTGGCCGGCGAGGACCATCTTTCTTTCTCTCTCTGGCGTGTTGATCCCTTGCAAACTTGCAGAGGTCTGTGTTTCCAGTTATTAATTTCAAAGTTGATTTCTGACTGGACCGGGATAGAAGAAGGTCTGGGGAATGGGGGAAACCCCCTGGCTGGGAAGTGCGTCTTGGGAACAGACCTAAATGAGTTAATATTCCGATCAAACACTTAAAAATAGAAAATGCTCCCACGGCACCAGCTGCTGAGGCTTTCAGCAACTGTCCCCGGTAGGGTCATGGGGCAGGTGGTGCTGGAGAGGAGTGTTTTCACAAACAGCAAATAGCAGAGATGACGGTGTGCCCCCCACTTTCCTCCCAGGACCCAGGACAGTTGTTTAGGGGCTCCCGGTTCTCCTTGAACTCCCCTGCGGGGCCGGGAACCAGGGGTCTGTGCAGCTTCAGGGCTGCCCTGCTCCTCTCCAGGGCCTGGCCGCAGCGGTGAAGTCATCGCCAGATGCCTGGGTAATTGCTTTAAGAATCTAACTTAAAATAAGATGAAAACTTATATTCCTGGGTAAGGAGTAATTTCCCATCGAATAGTAAATTAATGAAAGGATTATACCAGGGGGCCTGGCCGGGAGGCCGTGCTCATCTGATAAATCCAAGTGGCTTGGACAAAACAGTTCTGGACCAGGGGGCTCCCCTGAACCTCAGGCCAGGCCCTGCTTCCTGGCTCCGCTGGGGCTCCGCCCTGGCCTGCTGAGTTGGGAGGACACGTTCCATGTATGCTCAGGGTCCCCTTCAATGACGGGGACCAGCTTTTCAAATCCCCAAGGTGGGAGGGGCTCCAGTCTGACCTCCCTCCCCACGTGGGCAGTGCACCCAGGAGGTGGAGCGCTTCTCTTGACACCCAAGAAGGAGGGGCTTCGGGAGCAGTTTCCAGCTGTCACTCCATGTAGTCAGCGATGTAGTGACCACCCGCCCTGGTTTGCCCAGGACTGCAAAGACCCATGTCCCGTGAACCCCCTCAGGCCTGGAGGCAGAAGGCTGGGCTTATTGACACAGCCCCTCCCTCAGGGTCCTGGCGAGCCTGAGCACCTGAACTAGAATAGTCTCAGTCTAGGATGGGTTACTTAACAACCGGCACCACCAAAAACCACCTGGCTCCGGCTCCGTGGGCTGCGTTCAGCCAGGTGCATGTGGACCCGAGCGGGTGTGCACACACACCTCCCCAGGCACGACAGGCCACTGCCTGAAAACCTCTGCTGGGCATAGGAAAGGTCTTGCAGCTGAGGCCCCACTCCCCCCCACCCTGTTAACACTGAGCCCCCTCCCCCCGTAGTGGATGGGGTGCAACGTGCAGAATCATGACGGCAGAAACCCCGTGAGTTTACCCAGTGCCCTCCTTCCAAGAGACTCCAGGCACACCACACCTAGTATCCATTTCTTCTCATCGGTTCCCTCGGAGAAGGACACAGGGAGTTGTCCCGTTTCACCAGTGGGGAAACAGGAGGCCCAGAGACACTTAGGGATTTGTTCCCAAGTGCAGGGAGACAGACCCAGAGTAGGGCTTCCCCAAGGACCATTCCAGTGGCAGCGTGGAGTGGAGGCCGCTTTCAGCCCTGGTTATTGACTGTGCTGCCTGGCCCACATCCCCATCTCTGGGCTCCACCTGTATCCCAGCTGTAACACGTGGACGCATCCCCGGGCCTTCCCTGCGAGGTAAAAGGCAATTGTTGATGCAAATGCGTTTTGAACTTTTTGGAGGAAGCTTCCTCTAAAAGCATTCATTATTGCCTATCTCCTGAGAAAGGGGTGCTTCCGTCTGTTTTCAGGGAAGTATCAAAGGGGAGTTGAAAAACATTCTGACTTGTTTCTATTGAAATGGGAATGGACTGGACAAAGCGTTCTTCAGGAAGAAAGTCTAAATGAACGGGTGTTCTCCTGGGATGCATGTTTGTCAGATATGTTTCTGTGTAAGCATGGATTTTGTTGGAAGGAAAGATCGGGAGACCCTTGCAGCTCAGCTCACCACTGGCCCTCACTGCTTCTAGAAGTAACGGGGCTACCTCGGGAACCGTACAGGATCAACTTGCTGCTCTGCAGACAGCTGTCCCTGCATGGGGTTTGCGTCTGGGGGCTGTGTTGAGTTTGTGTAGGTGTCACCTGAGAGAGGACCCAGCCCTTTGCCTGGTGTTAACCATACCGTGCTTTCAGGGGTGCGGAACAGCCAGGTGTTCTTGGGAAGACACGTGCTGCTTGAGTGGCCTACTCCACCCTCCCACCCCAGAGGGAGGAATTATGGGGCAGTAGGACTGAGAATTCCTAGTCTAAACAACCTAGCAAAGCGTGCTCCGAGAGAGAGCCAAGCCAGAACCACAGATGGTGTGATCCAGGATGGTAAGTGGAAGGATGGTGGCTTTGAATGTTAGATGTTATGTGGCAGTTGCTGTTCAAGCAGACAGATTGGTGAATTCCAGGCTGCAGGGATTCTGAGAAGGCCCTCTTTTATTTATCTTCTCTTCCACCCGGGGTGGGGGCACAGGAGTGGATTAGACAGAATGGACAGACAACCCTAGAAAGGCAGGTGGAAGGGGCAGGAGAAAGGTAGTCAGCCTGGCAGCACCCTGGCTCTGGCCACTTGAAACGTACCATCCCTGGCCAGAGGTCCTAGCCCCTTGCTAGGACCATCTGGGTCCCTTTCCTTGGCCTGCCTGATAGGAAGGGTCACTCTGGGGCTCCTGGGAAACCTTCAGATGGATGGCAAATGGAGCTCCTCCCTTGAGACCCTGAGGCGGGACCAAGAAGGAGATGGGGATGTTTTCTGTTTCCTCGTCCCTTGGGGGCCCAGGGGCAGATTGAGACAGGCTCCTTGCAGGGAAGGTGTTAACAAACAGCAGGTGATTAAACATGACAAGCGGTGACATTTCTGTGCAGGGTTCTCAGTCCCGGCAACGCCAAGAATGAAGCTATAAACCCTGACATTTTGTGTTATGCACTGAGAGGTTTTTAATAGACCTCTCTCCCTCTTACCCAGTCAACTTCTCTTCCCCTCCCTCGCCTCCCCTCACTGTACCTGCTGCTCCCACAGAAACCTCCTGCCTCCCCATTCAGCCTGGCCTCCTGGAGCCTTCCTGGGCCCTCTGGTTCTGGGTGTCTCTGCAGGTCTCTGGCCTCTCCCTCCACTCGTCCTCAGGGCCCTTTCCCGCGACTGCTGGGCTGGGCATTCACTGCCCTCCAAAGTCTCTCCGTTTTCTTTGATCTATCCTGTTGCCCCATGCCCCCCCCATCCTTCACTCCCTCACCTCCTTTTTTTGGGTCCTGATCTCACAGCCTCACCCTTTGCTGCGGCTGTCCCAGTTGTCTGCAATGGCAGGTGGCTGTCCCCGTGCCCTCTGTGTGTTAACATTTTCAGACGGACTTGATAGCGGGGGAAGGGAGATCTTGGGGCTTGGGATGGGATTTTTCCCCCATCTTTTTTTCAATTTCCTTTTCTCCTTTTTTGGGACAGAGACAGGAGTAGCGGGAGAGAATTGCACTGTACTGCAAACAGTTGCTGGATTTATTCAGCAAGGGCCTGGCCGGCAACAGTTGTTCCTCTCCCAGAGAAATGTGGGAACAACTGGGGCCTCTTTTGTTCTCCAGGCAGAGCCCTGCGAAGGGCATTTGGAGGTGAGCCTGAGGCTCAAGAGGGCCAGAGACCCAAGAGAAGGGGTTTCAGACTCAGTCCCACCCAGTCCTACCCTCGCAGATAGGAAAGGTCCTGGAGCTCCACAGGGCTTGGTACAGAAGTCAGGCCACACCCCCAATCCCAGCTCTACCCCTAATGAACTTGAGAAGCACTTAGTTTTCTGTATCCGTTCAGTAAATATTTATTGGGTCAGGCGCTGTGCTAAAACAGTGGTCCCGTCCCGCAGATCTTGCAGTTTAGCGAAATAGAGGGGTCATTAAACAAGTTATTACAGAAGTGCTATCTAATGGAGCAGGGTGTGATGAGAGGGCAAAGGAAGGGGGCCCTGCACTTTGCAGGGCTTCCCAGAAGACGTAAAATTTCAACCAGGACCCCTGAGGGATGCATAGGAGGAAGGGTAGCCAGGTCCAAATCGAAGGAGTGTTTCCTGAGTTGAAGGAGTGAATGGGGCGAGAGGCAGGTGCTCCTGCACCACAGGTGCTGGCTGGCAGGCCGGAGATGGGGGGGAACCTCACCACCCCACTGTGGCCATGCCCCTTCGAGCTCTGGGCAGCTGACCCGGAACTTTCTCTGCCAACCACCCTTCTACCTACTCGGCTGTCTGTGCCAGGCATGGTGCATCAGGGGCAGAGCCAGAATTCAGCTCAGCTCCACCCCAGGGGGAGGGAGAGTGACCAGGAAGTCTGTAAGTGCCCCCGAGGCCTGGGGCTGCTCCTGCCTTTCCTGGGTTCCCTAGCCTACTCTGCTGATGACTCACGGAGGAGAGGGCAGGAGAGAGGATGCAGCCCTGCGTGGAGGGAAGAGTGGCTGGAGGAGCAGGAGCCCAGCGGAGCCACCCCCCTTTCCTTCTGCACCTGCTGGCCTCCCAGGCATAGCCTGGGCCTGGACACCAGGAAGCCTTCCTGGAACTCACAGTTGGCCTCCCCTCTGTGCCCTCAGTGGTGTGGGGAATGCTTTGGAGCTGGTGTGTCTTCCCCATCAGAATCTGAGCTCCCTGATACCTGAAACCGTTCTCTCTGGATCCCTAGGGCCAGCGGGGTCCGTGCCCATAAGGTACTTGGGATATATTTGAGAAACTCAGCTGACCCAGGAAGAGGAGGACTTGGGTTAAATAACCCTTAGCGCAAGATCCGCGAGGAGCCTGCAGACTGACCGTGGGTCCCTGGTGTCCAGGAAGACTGGCTCCAGGTTCAGGTCCAGGTCCAGCTACCTCACCCAACCCCAGAATCCTTCAGCCATAGCAGTGGGGCAGCCCTAAAGCCTGCCCCCTGGAAGGGCCTCCCTGAGAGCTTCCAGAAGTCAGACCCAGGACACCCCACCTCCATGCGGGTCCCCTGAGAGGGAGGACCAGGTTGGCTTCCTGTCCCCGTAGAGGGTCTAGGGCAGGTTTCAGCCCTAAATCCCCTTCCTCACCCCATCCCAGTCCTGCCTTCCTGCCAGACTTGGCCTGAGTCCCACATGCTACCCCTTGTCATCCAATTCCCAGCGTCCAGCCAAGATCCCATGAAGGGCCCAGAGGCCCAGCCTTTCTTGGCCCTCAGCATCTCAGAGGGAGGAGGCGTGCCGAAAGGGGAGGCAAGGGGGGTCCCAGAGCCCGACTTGGCCCTCTGCCCCTGTAGATCCGGAGCCAGGTTTTACTGTAATCCTTACATCCTGTTGCAGATCCTTAATCAGCTGGAGCCCAGGTTGGGCTGGACCCTGTGGTGACACTCAGGGCTGTAGCCTGGAAAACCTGAAGTGGAGCTTCCGGAGTTGAGGTTGGGGGCTGTGAGGAGGAGGAGGCGGAGGGGAGAGAAGGGAGCTGGTGCAGGCACAGGATGTGGACAGAGCCCAGACCTGCCACCCACCCCACCCAGGCCGGGGGTGGAGGAGCAGAGCAGCTGTTGCAGGCTGGGAACCGGGGATATGGGAGGATGAGCAGGGGCCCACGTGGGGCCCCCTGGAGAACACGGGAGTCTGTGGGGGCCGCCATGTTGCCTGTTAGCACCATCAAGACAGCTGGCCCTGGAGTCGCTCTGATAGTGAGCGACTTCAGCCAGGAAACAGCAGAGAGGTGACCCTGGATGATGTTGGTTCCAGGGGTCTTTACCTACTGGGCCTAAGTCCAAGGCTAGAAGTGGTCCTGCTCTGCTGGGAGCTCTGCCTCGTGAGGAGGGATGAGGCAGAGAGCCCAGGAGAACTGTCTACCCTGGGTTGGGTGCAGCAGAGGCCCCTTAGCAGGGTAGCAGGATCCCAGGATCGCCCCTCCTTTTGCCAGGGGCAGCCCAACCCTGGCAGTCCAGCCCAGCTCTGCAGTCCCTGCACGAATCAGGGGAAGAGTTGGGGGCAGCGGGGGAGTGTACCCCTTCTAGACCTCACCTCTTTCAACCCAAGGAGCAAGGACGGAGGAGAATGAGGGGAAATGCACAGGCCAGAGATAGCCATGGAGCGGAAGCCAGGAGTGGGCTGGCTGGCAGCGGGCGGGCACATGGGCGTCTGTCCTGCCAGGGGCCCAGGCTGGCTATGCAGACAGCCTCTTTTCTATATGGAAATGAAGAATTTAGGCTAATGGAGCTCAACCATCTCTAATTTTGCGATGGCAGGAGGATTTTGATTGAAAGTAATTAAGCAAGCTAGCTGTAAAATTAATTAAAGCAAAAGGGGGGGATTTTTTATTGGATTGGATAGCGATATAGCGTCTGTCAGGCGGGGGACGGATGGGGGTGACCTGAATCCTCTGCCCTCCCCCCTCCCACTCGGGACGTTTATGTCACTTTAATCTCCTTACAGCGGCTGCTGTGCATTTGTTTGAAATAATCAAGGAAATATGGTCAGAAATTGTCAGCTTTCAGATCTAATTTACCTGACGGCCCCTGCGCGAGCCGGCATGGCCCAGGGAGTGAGCGTGCGTGAGCGAGTGGGAGAGCCCGCGTGGGCACAGAGGACACCGGGCTCTCCGGCCCCCTCCCCCGGCCCCAGGCCCCCTCTGAGGGTGAGGGAAGGTGCTTCCTGGCCTGTGGGAAGCCCCGCCCTGGAATGGGCCCCGTCCGTCCCCCACCCACCTGCTGCCTCCCCCCTTGAGCCGTAGCCAGCTTTGGGTTTAGGGACTATAGGATCAGGGAGGTGACAGTAATTCCTCACTCCAGATGGCTGACAACTGCTAAACCCCTCCACCAGGGCCACAGTTTTAAAAATACTCCTAAATTAGGCCCCTCATGTCATCGTCATTGGCCTCAGCAAGGGGATTGTGGAGACGGGCTGTAGGGAGGGTGGGGCGGCAGGTCATCCATAGCACCTCTCTGCCACCTGCTGCCGTCCCCGCCGCCTTCCCTGGGGCTCCTGGAGGCTGTGCTTACCTGCCCGGGGCCCGCCTCTCCCATGCCCTTCCTCCAATCCCAGAATAGCGCTTGCCCTGTCTTCCCTTCAGAGCACAGCTCACAAGTTCTGGGGGTCTCAGTCCCTGAAAGAGGAAGCCCCTCCCGCCAACACCGGCGCGCCCTCCATGTGCCCAGGCACTCCCTCCCACATGGTCAGCCACCCACGTGTCCTACCCATTTCCGGGGGTTAGCCAGGTCATAGAGCCAGATGCCACTTGTGCTTCCCTGGGAGAGTTGAGGAGCCTGAATTCCAGGCCCTGCACCCTAGGGGTGCTGGTTCAGAACCATCTGGGGTGCTTGCCTAGGTGGGCAAATGTGGGGCTTGAAGCCTCTCCAGCAGGGAATCCGTGGGGTGTTTGGGGCTGATGGGCCCTGGAGCGAGCGGTCTCCAAGGTCACAGAAAATTCCCTTTTAAAACACAGACGTGGAGCAATTTGATCTGCTGGTCATGACAGGGCCTAGGTCAGGAAATGGGCCTCTGGATTTGTTTGGTCCTGACATGTGAGTGACCTGGGCTTTCAACAAGCCTCTCCACCTCTCGGGCCTCAAACCCCTTCCAGTTCTAAAGTTCTGTACAAATCTATAGCTGCCACCCTCAGGAGCTCCTTGTCCAGCCAGAGCTCCTTGCCGTGCCATGGGGGCAGGGGAGAAGTTGGGGGTTCTGGAAACAGCAGATTAGGATGAGCAGCCTGCTCCCAGTTTGCCCACCTTAGAGCATACCAGTTAGAAGGCCTCTGTCCCCACCTGCCCTCCCTGGGGCCCCGCCTTCCGCCAGTCCTTCTCCCAACCCCCAGCACACCTTCCCTGCCCAGCCCCCCAACCTTGGGCGCTGGGCGACTCCGTCAGCCTCCTCTGGCGAGGGGGTTGGAGCTCCTGTCGTTCTTCGCAGCCTGGCTCCTGAGCAGAGCAGCTGGGTGCTTGGGAAGCATCGCCTGCCCCCTTCCTGAGCTCTCTCTGCCTGACCCTCTACCCTCCCCTCACCGAGGGTCCCTCATCTTGGGGCAGGGGGTGGAGCCCCAAAGAGCTCTGCCTGGAAAAGAGGGAAAGGAAAGCTGCTGGCTCTTCTCCACGTCTTTGGAGCAAAGTTTGTGCCCAGATCCCAGGTCCTTGGGGCCTTGTGCTCTCCGGGCCGGCTGTGCCTGCAGGGGCCTTGCTGAGAGGCGGTGGCATGGGCGGGCACCATGGAGGCCCAGCCAAAGCGAGTTCCTGCCCTCTGTGCCCACCAGCTGCCCAGGAACCAGATCCTAGGAGACACGAGGTTAGAGCCTCTGGCCTCAGCCCAGCGTCTCACCTCCACGTGTGGCTTGCAGCTGCTCACGTCAGCCCCTGCAGCTGTGATGTGGAGGAAAGAGCAGGGGAACCTGTGCCAGGGATCTGGCGGGGCTGCTTGCCTGGGCCAGGGGCTGGCTTCTGGACTTGACACTGGGCCAGGCTGCCAACGGCAGGCACCAGGGTAGAGGGAGGCTACGGGCAGAACTAGGATCCCCAGGCAGGCCCGGGCAGGTTGGCACTGAGAGAGATGGAGAAGGCCAAGAGGAAGGTGGAGGGCACCGTCCTGTTCCTCACGGTGTCCCCGTGTCGCACCCTTTGCTCTGCCCTACTTGGGAGAGCCTGAGTTGGGGATGCTATACTGAAAAAACACTTTTGGGAACTAATGTTCTGTGGCGAGGAGAGAACATTGATTTTCCAGAGGCTCTCCTTGGAGAGCAAGGACAGGCGAGGGCAGCAAGGCTGGCCGTGGCTTCTGGGTTGCAAGGTCAGAGGACGGCCCTGGGAGAGCACCCCACCAACGTAGCCTGTGGCCTCTGGCGCCCAGGGGGTCTGGGAGAGGGAGAAGTGAGAGGGCAGCCTGGGGGCTGGTAGGTCTAGGGCCAGCCCGGCGGTGCCTTGGTGCCCTTCACCTGGCTGGCATGAGATAAAACACGTGCGCTGTTTCGCCACTAAGCGTTCCTGCTGTCCCTTCTTCTCCAGCCCCCAAGGCTTTGAGGGAAGAGTACTGAGCGCGCTGGCCTCGTCCAGGTGGAGCCCCTCCTTTCTCCGAGGCCCCTCCCTGCCTCCCCCCACCCCTCCCCACCCCCCTGCACCCAGCCCAGGTGTCTGAGCCTCTGGGTAGAACTTGTGCAGGGAGAACAGGAGAGGCGAAGCATGAGTGGCCTGGCCTGCTAGTTGCAGGGCGTCCTGGCCTTAGGCCAGCCCCCCAGGCCCGGCTCCCTGTGGACCTTTGCAAAGGAGGACTCCACCAGTGGGGCCCACCTCGGCCTAGTGAGCCGGGTGCCTCCTCCCTTCAGGTGGGGCCCAGCATTAGTTGGGCCATCTGGTCTCCCCCTCCCAGAGGATGGAGAGGCAGACTTGTCCCCTGAGTCCTAACTCATGCTTAGTAGGGGCCAGTGGCTTCAGGAGAGTTCTCAGGGGTGTACACTGCACTGCCCCGGCCACGGGAGCAGGGAGAGGTACTTGCCCCACTGGGAGAGAAGCCCAGAGTGGCTGGGGTCCAGGCCCAGGAATCATTAACCGCAGGGTCTAGCGATGCTCATGGTGCCTGGGTACCCAGTGCCTCCCCCAGTCAGGTCCATGCCGGAGTTGGCTGGGTGTGACCAGGCCACTGGGCTCCCAGAAAGTGCCTGGGGCCAAGCTAGGCTCTGGCATCGCAGAGCCTCCACAGCCTGGCTCGGCGGATTTCCTGCCAGTGTCAGACCTCCTCTCCTGCTCCCACCGTGCCCACCCTGCTACCCCGGATCCCAGTGGGTCTGGTGGCCCCGTACAGACTCCAGAAGGGCTTCCCGGACCTCATCCCCTCCTTCCCGTCTGCCCTCAGTTTCTCACCCTCTAGGCCTGGAGTCTCCCCAACCCAACGCTGGCCCGGTCCTCCGTGCCCCCTGGCTTCACAGTCGCATTTTGCTGCCAGCGCAGGGCACTGAAAAACTGCTGGCACTGCCAAAAACCCTGTGTGCGCTATGACTCCCCAAACATCCCTTTATTTTTATTGTTCTGTTAATTACTGT
This sequence comes from Balaenoptera physalus, assembly GCF_965194825.1. Lineage (NCBI taxonomy): Eukaryota > Metazoa > Chordata > Mammalia > Artiodactyla > Balaenopteridae > Balaenoptera > Balaenoptera physalus. The sequence continues at coordinate 188,201,218 of NC_138882.1, forward strand.
TTAAACTTTAATAAGTCACTTCGTCAGGAGGGGGGACCTGCCGTGAGCTTTTCTGTGCAAACACGGGCCCGGGAGTGACTCGGGTGTAATATAACCCTTTATGCGATGTGGGAATGTTTAGATTGTAACAGAAACTTGTTATTTTAATGACAATTGGGGGGGGGTGGGCTGCGCACCGAAGAGGAGGAGGGTGGGCGCAGCCCTGTTCCGCTTGCGTCCCACGCGGGCTGGGGGTGGCCTGGCCTTACCAGTGCTCCCGTGCTGGTGCCGCTGAGCGTCTAGGACACCGTGGGGCCCTTCCTGGGCTGCCCACGTTCAGGCTCGCCCAGAGGGTGGGATGCGTCCTGAGAGAGGCTCAGGGGCTCCAGGGTGGGAGGGCCCAAGGAGAAAGTAGGGCTTTGTGGCAGGTGGGGAAGCAGGAGGACGCCGAGGGTTCCCAGGTCCCCGGGCAAAGGCAGGGCCGTGCAGGGCTGGACTCTGCCCTGACCGCACCAGCACTTCCTGCTCCCGAGGGCGGGGACCCTGTCCACGGTCACCATCCAGTACGGTGGCAGGCCCCATGCTGCACGGCTCTGTGCCAGACATGTCACCCCACGTCCTCCTTTCAACAACCCTGCATCTCAGGTGAGGACACTGCTGTCCGGGGCAGAGATGCAACTTGCTTAAAGTGGGAGGTTTTTAAGAGGGCGGCCAAGTTCCTAATGTCAGTTTGTCTTACTTGGAAGCTGCCAAAGTCCAGCTGCCCAGGCGTGGTCTCAGCAGGCTGGACGCTGTCCCGTAGTGGCAGGGAAGGGCCCACCCTGGGAACCAGGGTCATCCCCCTCAGCCCTGGGACAGGGCTCACCCCTCAGGCCCCTCCACCTACCCCCCCACCCCTCTCAGGAGGAGGGTCTACGAGGTGAAGGGGACATGGAAATAAGGATTGTCCCCAAGTCTGGGCACGGGCCGTTACCCTCTTCCTCACAAGGGCTTGGCTCCATCTCAGGGCGTTAGGGGCTCGAGTCCAGGGTTGGGGTGATGGTGGCCAGGCCACCCCCTCTCGCTCTGGTGCCCCCGATCCTTTACACCCAGAGGTACTCCTGCCCCAGACCCACTTCCAAAGCAGGTGACCCCTGGAGAGGGAGCCTGTCCCCAGCACCTGTGGGTCTCCTGCACGGACCCCAGGCCATCTGGGCCCAGTTTCCTACTTCATCTTCATTTGGTCCCTCTGTCTGACCATCCATCCACAGAGCTGAGCTTCTGCTCCGCGACAGCACTGGGTGGCAGAAATGACGAGTCCTGTGCTTGCCCTCAAGGGCCCACGCCCGGCTGGGGTGAGCGAAGGGGTGTCGGGGGAGAGCACGACCCAGGGGGCCCCTCCGCGCTCCCTTCCGGGCAGGGCCAGAGGTTCAGGGTCCCGCTCCCTCACGCTGGAGACGGCAGCAGCCCCCCAGATGGCAGCGGCAGCGTGGGCCACGAATCGCTGAGGTTTTCCTTTTCCGAGCAGCGCGTTTCCCTAAATTGTCTTTGACTGCGTGCATGGGTAATGAAAGTTTATGCCCTTGTTAGAAGGACAGGCGGCCAGTTCCAGTTAGAACTGGGGCTCTCTCCCGGCCAGCCTCCCCTCCAGCCCCCTCCCCCGAAGGAGAGAGAGCTCGAGCACAAGTGTGCGTGCGCGCACACCCCCCTCCCTGGTGGATAAGAAGGCTGTTAGGGGATGGGAGAGGGGACGGGGAGAAAAGAAAAAAATTTTCCGTATTTGTGTAAGTTGCTTTAAAAGCATTTTATCATGTCATAAAAAAGGGAAAGTACTCTCAGAAATTGATCCTCTCCGCCAGCCCATTGGACAGAAGGACGTTGGGATGTTAATGGCCATCCTGCTCCAGGGTGGCTTATTAAAAAATTTATACATAAATGCTTAAAATTGCATAAATTATTTAAAAAAAACCAACAAAGTGAGCAATCTGAATTCCCTCTTTTCCTCCCCTTCGCTCGGTCCCCCTTCTGTGTCCCCCCTTTTCCAGCCCCTCGTTGTGGACCTCCCGGTCCCGAGCCTCATCCGCTCCCCAGGGCGTCCCCCCTTTCCTCCGCTTCCCACTACACCCCCAACACCGTCCACCCTGCCCTCCTCCGGGGTTTCCCTGCCTCACCCACAAATTAGTGAAACAGCCAGCCCACCACCGAACACTCACATGCACACGCACTAATAAAAACACCACTAATAATGCCCCAAATCGCGGAATTAAATATTAAGGCCAGAGGAGGCGGACGTGGAGCGGAGCTGCCGCCACCGTAGCCGAGCTTGGAGCTGATGAGTGTCTCTCGCAGGCGTGGAATGTCACCCACACATCCTGGAGACTGGAGTGGGGAGTTTTATGATGGTTTTTCATTGATTTGTTTCCCCAGCGCAGCTGCCGACCTCTATTGAGGGACAAACATAATCAGCACTGACGCAAATTAGATGGTTATTCGTTTTGAAAATTGACAGAAAAACAATAAAAAAGATGAAATGCTCCCAAATCAATAGATATAATGAAATTCAAATAATCCGAGAGATGAGGTCTCCATGGCAACTGATAATGTGGAAAAGAAAACAATTTAATAAAGGACAGACACACTTTGAAAACAGATTGGGCCCAGGGAGGGGGGCGGGCTGGCGGGCGGAGGGCTGGAGCGCGGGCTGGCGAGTGAAGGATCACTGTCCGTCCCAAGGACACCCGCCATAATTAAGCGAGGCTTTCGGCCCCAGAAAGTGCAGATTCAGGTTTTAATACACAAAATTATTTCAGGAGCAGTGAATCGGAAAGTCGTTTGTAATGACCTTCCTGAGAGGCCCGGGCGCAGGGCATGTTGGAGGCTGGGCGGCCGGGCCGGCTGAGTTATGGCATATTTGTGTTTTTATAGTGCGGAGGGGAGGGGGTGGGGGGGGAGGGGGGGGAGAAGGTTAAACAGTATTTACAGCTCAGTTGTTTTCAGAGAGGAAAGAGAAATAGAGTTCATGGGGAGATGCAGCGGGCAGGCGGGCGGGTGAGCCGGGGAGGCCTCTGGGCGAGGTGGGAGAGGAGGTGGGCCTGGGCGGGTCTTCCACCCTCGGGCTGCCTGGCCTGGCCTTGGGGACCCCCAGGGGATGCCAGGAGAGGCCTCTCCACCCCAGTTCCTAGTGGGGCCTTCTAGGACCGGGGCCTCTCCGGGGACGGGGTGGGAGCCTGTGTCCAAGCTCTGTGTGCATCCAGCCACACCTACTCGAAGAGAAGGTGAGGCATTCCTGAGGCCGCTGCGGAAAGGCCGCCTTGCCTGGGCACCCTCCAGGGCTCTGCACAGCAGCCGGTTGCTCCTCTGGTTGGTGCTGCCCTTCTGGAGTCCTGTGCTGTGTGTCTGGGGTGTGCCCAGCCTTGGGCACGGTGGGCGAGGACCTGTCAGTGGCCTGCAGCTGACAGCCTCCCTGCCCCGTCCCTGGGCTCCACCTCCCTGCCCCTGGCGCACAAAAGGGGAAAGCTTGGTCCCTTGGGGTTTGGCAGAGGCAGGGGCCACAGAAGGGGAGGGGACCCAGCAGAGCCCCCTTGCCGCCCTCCAGAGCTGCTTGCCTGGGCAGGGCAGCTCAGGCACGGAGAGCCCGGCCCCGGGGGGTTCACCCCTCCCTCAGGCTGTGTCCCCTTCAGGCTGCAGGAGCCGCATTTGTGCGTTGTTGTCATGACACACACAGCACAGCCGGTTTCCGGGCCGCTCTTCGTGTGCACGTGTGAATATAATATGATTGTACAAATACAGAGACGCCCAAGCGTGTGTGCGCGCGCACGGTCTGTGTGTGCACTGTGTGTGTGTGTGTGTGTGTGTGTGTGTGTGTCTTAAATCTCCCCTGGGTGGTAACTCTTCTTTTCTCCCCTTCCTGTTTGGCTGTGACCTGGGGGAGATTGATAGCCAGCCTGTGCGGTGGATGCTAACAGTTCCTGATTTATAGAGTTACTTACGCTAAGTGAGGCCACTTAGACGCGTCTGGATAGTAAACCTTTTAACTGGACTAAAAAATCATAATAAATAAATAAACAAAGTGGGGCAAGGAGGGCCCAGCGGCTGGGCCCCCCACTTCCCGACTTGGAGCTGTTGGGGACCAGGGGACCCAGCTGAGAGCCCTGAGAGGCAGTGGCCACTCCTCCCACCTGCAAAAACGAGGCATGGGATTGGGCCCAAGAGGGAAGGACACCCCTCTTCTCGGGGACAGGTCCTGTCTGGGGAGATGGGGCGGGAGCTGTTAAGATGGAGATGGGCTGTGTGGTGGGGGAGGGGGAGGGGGCAGGGGGGCCCCTGAGGGAGCTCGTGGGGAGCAGGGCCGGAGCAGATGTCTCTAGGAACCCTTCCTTGCTTCCCAGACTTGCCACTCCTGTGGTACCGAGACTTTTCACCGCAGTGATCACGTTTGTAATGACTTGAACGTCTGCCCCCTCGTCTAAAGTGAACAGTCCGTCATGGCAGGAACCAGGACAGTCCGCTTGCTCATTTCATATCCTCAGAATTCAGCCCAGAGCCTGAACATAGGCTCAGCACCCCAGCACTGGGGCTTGTGGCCTGTCAGGTTCAAGTTCTTAGGGGCTGCAGGGAAGCTCCAACATTGCTGCCACCCTCGCTGGGAGGCTGTGGGAGGTATGTGTGGGGTCTCAGATGGTGAGACATCGGAGCCCAGTGGGAGTCCGGCTCTGGCACACTCTCTGGGTGACCGTGACAGTTGACAACCTCTGTGAGCTCTGCTTTCTCACCCAGAAACAGGGATAGGACAGCGGCCGTATGGGGATGCTGGGGGACCACTGAGGCGGGGATGCTGGGGGACCACTGAGGCGGGGATGCTGGGGGGCCACTGAGGCGGGGATGCTGGGGGACCACTGAGGCGGGGATGCTGGGGGACCACTGAGGCGGGGATGCTGGGGGACCACTGAGGCGGGGATGCGGGGGGACCACTGAGGCGGGGATGCGGGGGGACCACTGAGGCGGGGATGCTGGGGGACCACTGAGGCGGGGATGCTGGGGGACCACTGAGGCGGGGATGCTGGGGGACCACTGAGGCGGGGATGCGGGGGGACCACTGAGGCGGGGATGCGGCGGGACCACTGAGGCGATGCTCTGAGTTGCCCAGCACTGTCCCCAGCACAGGGGTGGTGCTCAGAGGGTGCCAGCTGCCATATTGCTCTAGGCAGTGTGGGCCAGGGCGGCCACCAGAGTGGCCCAGCGGTGCCCATGGCCCCCGAGCCGCCTGGCAGCAGGCAGGAGGGCCCAGACCACCCCAACCCGAGGGGACGGGTGCCTGGCCCCTGCCTCGCCACTTCTTGATATACAGCGGGCATTAGGCCGCCCAAAGGGGACACTGCATCCTTAGGAAGAAATATGTCCTCATTTTTCTTAAACACCGTTTCCACTGAGTGAAATGTTTAGAAGGGACACGCAGGGAGAACTTTATTTCCTACCAGGGAGTTCAGAGCCGCCAAGCAGAGCCCATAAAGCACCCGGAGCTTGGTAGCTGACAGTCCGCCCGGCCCCAAAACACATTACTCACCGGTGGGGAGGGGCTGCCAGGCCTGCCCAGCCCCTGGGGACTAACCCCCACCCCCAAGGCAGGACGAGTGACTCTGAGGTACCCAGCCGTGGGCAGTGGGCACTGGAGCTTCTCGTCCCCTTGAGCCCAGGCTGCCCAGGGCAGGGGAGGACCTGGCCCTGACCAGGCGAGGAAGTGGCCGTTCCAGCCACCCCCGTAGTCCCCAGGGATCAGGGATGAGGGGCCCAGGTGCAGCTACAGGAGCCCCCCTCTCTGCCTCAGAACTGGCAGGAGCCCTGGCCTTCCCCAGCCTTTGGAGGGAGTGATGAGATTCCTGCCGTACCGGGCCCTTCTCCCGAGGCCCTCCCTTCATTCGATTTCTGAAGCTGGCTGATTTGCATATTTATAAATATCAGTAAATTATTTATTGTAGCAATCTGCTGCACCATTTTACCCATCACAGTTAACACTTTAGGGGGCTCCGTGTTATGGGAACCGGGAGTGAGGGTGAGGAGGAGGTGGGCAGGGAGGCCTGGGACTTCCTGGAGCCTGCCTGGAGCCTTCGTGGGGACATGGTGGCGGCCCCGCACCTTGCTGAGCCCCGGCCTTCATGAGCTCGGGCTCTGGAGTGTCTTCACGGCTCCAGGATCAGTCTCCTCCTCTGTCATATGGGACGACGACAGTACCTGCCTCACGGGATCATGGTGAGAGATTGCGAGCTAGCGTCCAGCAGGTGCAGGGACAGTCCAGTTCTCGCCCCTCCCTTTCTCCACCCTGAGCAGGACCCACTCAGCTTGGAGACAGAGCTGCCTGCCTGCTGGGGGCTTGTTGCATTTGGAGCCCTGGGAGGGGAGGCTCAGACTGTGGGAGCCGGTGAGGGGCCATTTGTTGCTGAGTAGGCAGCCTGCCCGCGGCCCATCCCTCCAGCCTCTCCTGTTGCTTCTGCCTCTGCTGGGCCAGGTGTGGTTTCCTGGTCTAGGGATCTCGTGCCCAGATGTGGCACCACACTTGCCTGTTTGTCCCCTCCCAGGGCTCAGCTGCCTTTCCCCAGGTCCTTGACTGTCAGGCCCTGTGCTTGGCACAGACAAGCACCCTCTCTCATCTTACAGTCCTGCAGCCCTTTTCACGGCGAGAAAGCTCGACCAGGGCCCAGGGCTAGTGAGGGGCCGGAGCCAGGCTGTGAACTCACGACTGTCTGACCCCAAAAGCCAGGCCATACCATGGTGCTGTGCCACCTCCCAGGGTTCGCCCTGGCCCATCCGGCATCGCTGGGGCCCGAGGCAGGAGGCTGGGGGAGCCCTGGGCTGGCTGCCTGCATGCAGATACTGACCCGCTCCTCTCCCCAGGCCTGGCTGGGCTCCCTGCAGCCGCCCCGCCCCTCGCCTCCTCTCTGGAGCCCGGCCCTGGGTGAGCGGTACGGCAGTCCCCGTGCCTTCCCACCCTCCGGCCCAAGCCTGCCTCCTGGGCAGTATTGTTCCCAGAGGAAGTGTCCAGTGTAAATAGAGCAGCGGGCAGGCTGGTGGCGGGAAGGAGATGAAAGGGGCAGTGACAGGGCCGGGGACGGATGGCTTCCTCCCATTGAGGCCTGGCCACGGCGTTTATATTTTAGGGAAGAAAGTCAAGGGAATGTTTACATGGATGGGAGCCTGGGGTCAGACCACGAGGGGGGTAGTCTGCAGGTCCCAGGGCCCTGATGGGGGGGGGGAGGGGAGAAGGCCCCACAGGGTGGGCCGGAAGGCGGGCGGGCAGGCACCTTGGCCCTCAGCTCTTACACACACACCCCAGCTCGCAGCCCCAGACTCACACGCGTTTGCACTTTTGAGCAAGGCCTGCTTTTGCCTCCTGCCCTGCACCCCAGGCCCACACCCCTTCTCCACCGCCACCCCTGGGACCAGCAGTAGAGTCAGAGGGAGGGCAACATCTGGAAGGCAGGTGGGCTGGGGCAGAGCAGCAGCTGGAGGGCAGGTGTAGGGGGCATGGGCGGAGCAAAGGGGCCTGCGGGCGGGGGGTGGGCCCTGGGTGCACAGCTGCATCGCAGCTGGCGGGGGGCCCGTGAGGGACCGAGGCAGGCACACAGCCGAGATCAGGAGCGGGTGGGCGGGGCTGGGTGGGCCCAAGTGCCAGGAGGCTCCAGGATGGGTGGGGGCCCAGGGAGGGGGTGTCACCAGCAGCAAGTGCAGCCCTGGGAGCTTCTGCTTCCCTCTTCCTTGGGATAAATATTTATAGATTCATTTGCCGTCTGCCATACACACTTGGCTGCTTACCTCCCGGTAAAAATAGAGCAGGCTCCGCACTCCCACCCTTCCCTTCTCCACCAGGGCCGGGGACAAAGGGGGCCAGGTGAGGCCAGCTCCCCATAGGCCTGCTGGAGGAAACTTGGTGTCACGGAGCCTGGCGGCTGGCCCTGAGGCCGGGTGGGATGGCATGATGAGGGGCCCCATCGCTGAGCTTTGAGAAGGAACCCATGATGATGCTTGGAGTTTTAGGTGTGGGCAGCACAGACTTGGAGATGCGGACAAACGTGGGCAGAGTGGGCATCCAGCTAGGGGTGAGGGTGGGGCCCGGCAGAGCCAGGGCTGCAGGACTGGGAGAACTGGGCAGGGCTGGGCTGGGCTGGGATCCCTGGGCAGCTGGCTTCGAGGCAAGGGTCTGGGGCCGCTGGGCATTGTCTGTATCGGGGGGCAACCATCTGTGTGTACAAACCAAGTCTGCTTGTAGATGAGGTCCTGGCACAGGTGTGGCCGTCCCTGTCTGAGTAAGCCTCTCAGTGCGTTCCAGGCGTGTGGGTTTTTAGGGTCTCGATCCATTGTAGTGAAGCCCCTTCTGACCATGGATCTGGGAGGAGTCCCCTTGCTTAGCCTTCTGAGCTGTGTGGAGACTCGGCCATGCCCACCTCTCTATTGAGGGCCGCACGGAGGAGCCCTGCCTTGAGAGCATTCGGTGGGGCTCCCTGTGCACGCAGAGGGAGTGTGAGCCAAGACGGTCTGCCATGGCCACCGCCCTGCCCCTGGTACCACCTCGGGGTCTGGCAAACAGTAGGAGCTCATTACGTGGATGGGTGGACAGACAGGATGTACAGGTAAACAGGTGGAGGTGTGTCCACTTTTGTTGGCCTTTGTGGCGGGTGCCAGGCTGTATGGTTAGTGGTCTTGCCATTTACCCCGCAGGACCCTGGGCGCCCCCGCTCAGCAGCCGTGAGGGAGGTGGCTAGCGCTGGGGCAGCCTAGATACAGTTCCCGGCCGGTTGCGTTGGGCTGTCGTGTTGAGGGATTAGGCCCTGTAACTGCAGCCTCTGGGCTTCCCGCTGGGGATCTGAGGAATCCCAACCTGTCCCAGCTTCTCAGGGCTGGAAAGTGGGCCTCATGGGACCAGCCAGGCCTTCCAGGGCAGCAGGAGCTGGCTGAGGCAGAGAAGGCGGAGCCAGGTCCTGTGGCATATCTGTCCTGCCTCCTGGGGCCAAACAAGGGGGGGAAATGCTTCCAGAAGCCAGGTGCTGGGAAGAAGACTGCCCCTTGCGTTTGAAGAGTCATTCGTTCATTCATTCGTTTGCTCGTTTACAGAATATTTCTGAACCCCCTAGTATGCGCCAGGCTCTGAGGATAGATCTCACGTTCTAGTGAGGGGACAAACGCACCCTGGCCTTGGGGCGGGGTGGTGGAACCGTCACTGGGGAGACCTCTGGCTTGGGGGATGTGGGGGCAGAGCGTCCGCCCCGGCTGTCGAGGTGGGTGGCCAGGCCTGGCACACACGCCTCTGACCCCTCTCCTCCATCCCTGCAGCTGAAGGCACCCGGTGCCCCGACCCGCCTGCAGGCAAGCCCGCGATGGCGGCCAAACGCAAAGGCGGCCTGAAGCTCAACGCCATCTGCGCCAAGCTGAGCCGCCAGGTGGTGGTGGAGAAGGGAGCGGAGGCCGGCGCCCACGCCGAGGGCAGCCCACTGCGGCCCCGGGACAAAGAGCGCAGTGGCCCTGAGTCGGGGGTGGCCCGGGCCCCCCGCAGCGAAGAGGACAAGAGGCGGGCGGTGATCGAGAAGTGGGTGAACGGGGAGTACAGCGAGGAGCCGACACCCCCGCCCGTGCTGGGGCGGATCGCCCGGGAGGGTCTGGAGCTGCCACCCGAGGGCGTCTACATGGTGCAGCCCCAGGGCTGCAGCGACGAGGAAGACCACGGCGACGAGGCCCCCAAGGATGGCAGCGTCGTCGAGGAGAAGGACTCGGACGGGGCAGCCTCCAAGGCTGATAGTGGCCCCAGTGCCAAGCAGGCTTCAGGTGGGTGTCTGAGCCCCGGGCGGGACATAACCCCACGAGGAGGGCAGCCCGGCGGGGAAGGAGTGGTGTGTCCACAGCGCATGCCCGCTTCCCTCACTCTTGCTCCAAATAGTGACCCCTCACTCAGACCCAGGGAGGACCCCTGAGGAAGGGCAGCAGGGGTGAGGAGGGAAGGGCCTGAGAAGGCAGCTTCCCAGACGTGCGAGCCGGGCTGGGGTGGGCTGCCAAACACACAGTAGGTCTTCAGGAAGCAGTGGATGGACGGATGGACTGGTGGACAGGCTGATGGATGGATGGATGGATGGATGGACGGACGGACGGACGGACGGCGTGTGCGTAGACGGCTGTCCACACGCACCTGCATAGGGAGGAGCCTGTTGGGGGGCGCAGTACCTGGACATGCGTGTGGGGAGCGACACCCAGCCGGCATATCCCGTTACACCCACCTGCCCCGGACGCGGTCCCCTGGCTGACCTCTTTCCCACGAGATGGCTAAGAGCTGGCTCTTCTGGTGTCTGCTTGTCCTTCGATGCAGAGCTCCTTCTGCCCTGGGGAGGGAGGGCCTAGGTTCTGGGTGGGAGGGTGTCTCCGCTAGGACTGGAACTCTGGGCCTGGGGTCTTTTTTCAGCTCCCCAGCCTCATTCCCAGCCTGTGCCTGGTGTCCCGAGCCTTCCCTGCCCGCTTCCCGATCCCCTTCCCCTGCAGTGAGGGGCGCATCTCCTCCCTGCGCACGGAGCCCTGCGCAGCCACATAATTATGCATATAAGATATAAACAGAGCTGTTTAATTATCCTTCGCCACATCAGTGACAGAGTAATTAACAAACATTGCAAGATCAATGAGGAAAAGTGTGACCTTCAGTTTCCTCTGATAGGAAAAGCCCTTGCCGTTCCCAGACACAAGGTGATTGCGCTGGGCCTGAGGAGAGGGGAGGGACAGGGACAAGGCCCACTGTCCCTTCAGCGCCCCAGCACCTCCCGGGGGAGCGGAGAGCTAGGATGGCAGAAGGCAGGGCTAGAACTGCCAGTGGCCTCGTGGCTGCAGGCCTCGCCCCTCGGGTTTGAGGCCCAGTGGGACTGCAGGGTGACACCCAGGGCGGCCTGCTCAGCCCGGGCACTGGAGCCAGGCAACCGGAGCCCAGGCTGCCCACCGTGGGCTTGGGAATGCAGGCCTCTGGGCTGCCCCTGGGACCCCTGCCTGGCCCCCTCCCTGCTCTAAGCCGCCTGCCCTTCAAAGCCTTCTGTTTCTCTGCCATATATAGTGAGGGCTCAGCTGCCTCCAGCTATTTTTAGCCCCTTTCCCTGGTCCCTGAGCCACTGAATCTAGCAGCCAGGGCCCACTCCTCCCAGACTGGGTCCCCAGCCCCAAGTAGCTTGAGGTCAGGACAGCAGCCCACCGGCCATCCCGCCCAGAGGAACAGCTGTCCGTCGGTTCCTTGAGTCGCTCTGCCCACCTTGTGTGCCAGGTGCTGCCCGTGACTGTCCTGTCCTCACCTGGCGCGTCCCGGTCCCCACAGGACTGCCCTTCTCCCTGTCCTCCCAGGAGCTCAGAGGCTCTTTCTACATGCTGCTAGGTTCTCTCTTGTGCCAGAGCCCAGCCCCGCTCTCAGACCACTTCCAGGTAGGGGTGGGAGGAAAGCCCTCATCGGCTGCCCTGTTGGGTCCTGGTCCGCCCACCCCTGCTTCGGCCACGCCTTCCCCTGGCCGTGCTTTTAGGACCCCCAGCCTGGGGTCCTGCCGCTCTGTGTGCCTGGGTGTGCAGGCTCAGACATGAGTGGAGAGAACACGCATGTGCCCTGGGGCCCAGGTGAGTCCCACCCACCTGTGTGTACCCACTCCTGATTCAGGGTGTAGCGCACAGTCGGTGTTCAGCGAGTGTTGTGTGCAGGAAGGCACGTGCTGGGGAGTCGCAGGCCTATTGTGGCGGAAGGTTGTGTGCGGAAGGGGTTTGTCTCCAGTGAACAGCCCCAGGCAGAATGGGGTCATCTTGCCCCCGCCATCCTGAGACTCATCTTGGGGAGCTGGCTGTGGAGTTTGGGGTGGTTTGTGTACACGTGTGTGTGTGGGCGGGGAAGGTCGCTAGGGCTGCGAGCTCGAGTGTGCACGCGTGCATGCGTGTCCCTGTGGGGAGATTGCTTCGGGGGATTCTCCTTGTGCCCCGCTGTGGACACAGTGGGGCGATAGATGGGCCGCCCTCAGCCACTGCCTCTACGGCCTTGACTCTCCTCGGGGTGGCCCACCCTCGTGCGTGAGCACAAGTGACCAGAAGGTGGCAGGGAGGTTTGAAGGACTCTCTACGTCATTAAGTCTTGGCTGGGGTGGGCGGGCCCTGAGGGAGTCTGAGTGAACACATCCGCAGGCTCTCTGCCCCGTCGGCCCTGTTGTCTGGGGCCATCAGCAGCCTGGGGGGCCGGGAAGGGCCAAGGGGACAGGTCCTGAGGAGGCTTGGGGCGAGCCTCTCATCCTCCCAGGGATAAGGGGCCTGTGTGTCCATTTGTGGGGGCCAGGGAGGGTCCTCCAGGCAGGCTCAGCCAGGCCCACCCCTGACCCCATCCCCAGTGGCTCCCTCAGCCCCTGGGGTCCCTCCTGATGGCCCAGCCACTGGCTCAGAGCCCTACCTGTCCCCAGCCCCCATTCCCACCCCCACCCTGGGAGGCAGGTTGGGATCTGGCCTTACTTCCAGTAAAATGACTTCTCCTTCATATTAGGCCAAGGCGAGAGAGCGGAGACATTTATGAAACTTTGTTTAATGTACTGAAAAGCCATCGGCCAGAACATTTAGGAAATTGATTTTCCTGGCATTGATGAACTCGTTTTATTTTACCCCAGTATTAATTACTTTTTTTTTAAACAAATTAATTTAAGAGTCGTAAAACCTAACAAGTGAGCCAAATGTCCATAGATCATGTCCCGCTCCACCCCTTCCCCAGGCCGGCCCCCTCCCTCTGTGGGCAGGGCGGTGGGGGGCGGGTGTGTGTGGGGGGGGGGGGCGGGTCCTGTCCCTTGGCTACCCTGCTCCCTCCCAGAGGTGACAGCCCCTCTCCTCCCTGCCGTAGGCGAGGCCTCCTCGCTGCGGGACTACGCGGCCTCCACCATGACCGAGTTCCTTGGCATGTTTGGCTATGACGACCAGAACACGAGGGACGAGCTGGCCAGGAAGATCAGCTTCGAGAAGCTGCACGCGGGCTCCACACCCGAGGCGGCCACCTCCTCCGTGCTGCCCGCCTCCGAGGATGCCCTCAGCAAGCGGGCGCGGTTCTCCAAGTATGAGGAGTACATCCGCAAGCTCAAGGCCGGCGAGCAGCTGTCCTGGCCGGCCCACGGCACCACAGCCGAGGGGCGGGCCGGCAAAGAGGCCCTGGGCTCACTGCCTGGCCTGCGGCTGCCCAGTAGCACCGCGCACCTGGAGACCAAGGCCACCATCCTGCCCCTGCCCTCACACAGCAGTGTCCCCATGCAGGGCCTGGTGGCCCGTGCCTCCAAGTACGACTTCTTCATCCAGAAACTGAAGACGGGTGAGAACCTGCGGCCCCAGAACGGGAGCGCCTACAAGAAGCCGTCTAAGTACGACCTGGAGAACGTCAAGTACCTGCACCTCTTCAAACCCGGGGAGGGCAGCCCCGACATGGGAGGGGCCATCGCCTTCAAGACGGGCAAGGTGGGGCGCCCCTCCAAGTACGACGTCCGGGCCATCCAGAAGCCGGGCCCCGCCAAGGTTCCGCCCACCCCCAGCCTGGCTCCTGCACCCCTCGCCAGCGTGCCCACTGCTCCCAGTGCCCCCGGGCCAGGCCCTGAGCCACCTGCCTCCCTGCCTTTCAACACTCCCGAGTACCTGAAGTCAACCTTCTCCAAAACAGACTCCATCACCACGGGGACCGTCTCCACTGTCAAGTAAGGCGTGCACCACCCTCACTGCCAGCCCTGCACTCGGGACTGGAGTGGCCCGGAGGCCCACTTCCTGCCTCTGAAGCTCACACTTATGGACACACACACCCATACCTTATGCACATCCACTGTGCACCCAGATTCTCACACACATGCTTCCGCACACGTGCGCACGCACACACACATGCACGCACACGCACACACACTCCTCTGCCTACATAATCGCTCAGACTCGGTTCATGGACCCGCACACTATACATCTTGCTGTGCGCACACACGCTCTCACAGCGGGTACAGGCACACCTTGTTTTATTGCGCTTCGAAGATATTGCGTATTTTTACAGATTGAAGGTTTGTGGCAACCCTGCACTGTCGGATGACGGTCAGCATTTTTTAGCAATAAAGCGTTTTTTATTTAAGGCATATGCATTGCTTTTTCAGACATAATGCTATTGCACACTTAATAGACTACAGTATAGTGTAAACGTAACTTTTCTACGCTCTGGGAAACCAAAAAAATTCGTGTGACTCGCTTTATTGCGATATTCACTTTATGGCGGTGGTCTGGAAGTGAACCTGCAGTATCTCCAGGGTCTGCCTGTACTTCTGTGCACGTGCTCATCTGCTAACACACATGCCACAGGGTACTGTAACCCCCATGTGCCCGTGACAGGCTTTCTCTGCCTGCCACCATGAGGGCCATTTGCGGGCTTATGGTTGGCTGGGAAAGCCCTACTCCGGGCTGGGGGTTCTGGGTTCCAGGCTGGTGGCCAGGGCTCCCAGGTTCAGAGCCTGCGCCATGGGGAGGGCAGCAAGAGAAGGTAGGAGGCTGGGGTGGGGTGGGCACACCCAGCGCAAAGCCCCAGACAATGGCAAAATAATTGATGGATCAATGTGTGGGGCTGAGTGAGACCCTTCCCCTCAACCATCCCTCCTGGAGGCGGGTCCAGAAACCTGGGAGTAGATCTAGGGAGCTGCCCTCGGCGTCGGGGAGGCCTTTCCAACCACCCAGCCACACTTGCTTGGTGCTGTTCTTGCCCTTTCCCCTGGCGTCTTCCCCAGTGGTACCTGGTACCCCTCTTCAGCCAGCAGCATCCTGACTCTCTGTGTGCAAGGCGGCCAGGCCCCAGCTTCCCAGGCTTCCTATGCTGTTGGACTCTAGGTCAGATCCACGCCCAAGGTAGGGCCCTCCAGCCCTGCCAGCTGAAGACGGCCCAGCCCTTGCCAAAGGTGGGCTAATTGAACCTGTGCTAGTTTTCTGCCGAAGGACTTTTCCAGTCCCACCCTAAGTGCCCGGAACACTACACAGTGAGCGAGAGAAGGGCCAGGGCCCCAGGGCAGGGAGCTGCCCCCAGACACTCTTGGGGCATGAGACCACCTCGTCTGCTAATCAGCTGTGCCCTGTGTGTCTCTCACCAGGAACGGATTGCCCACAGATAAACCAGCTGTCACTGAAGATGTAAACATTTACCAGAAATATATTGCCAGGTAGGCCCCTGGGGAGGAGACTGCCATGGAGAGAAGGTGGGTGGGGGCAGGAATGCCTGGGGACCATGGGACCATACGTCCATGTGACCACTAGTACCAAGGTGCCTGCTGCCTCCCCGCCCCCATGCATTCCTGCTTCCAAACCCTCCCCAGGCCTGCCCTCTGCCCCATCTCAGAGCCCCCGCCCCCTTCATGTGGTCCAGGCCACATGCCCTTAAGCAGCTTGTACCCCAGGCAGGACTGGGGTACCTGAAAGGGCCCGAAGGCAGGGCCCGGCCACAGGTGAGTGCAGGCCCCCCCTCCACAGCTCACTGTGGGCTTCCCTGGTGGCACAGTGGTTAAGAATCCGCCCGCCAATGCAGGGGGAATGGGTTCAAGCCCTGGTCCGGGAAGATCCCACATGCCGCGGAGCAACTAAGCCCACACGCCACAACTACTGAGCCTGCACTCTAAAGCCCGCGAGCCACAACTACTGAGCCCGTGTGCCACAACTACTGAGCCCGTGTGCCACAACTACTGAGCCTGCGCTCTAGAGCCCGTGCTCCGCAACAAGAGAAGCCACCACAATGAGAAGCCCGCGCACCACAACAGAGTAGCCCCCGCTCACCACAACTAGAGAAAGCCCGTGCGCAGCAACGAAGACCCAACACAGCAAAAAATAAATAAATTTAATAAATAAATAAATAAAATAAACATTTTAAAAAAATTTTTAAAAAGGGCTCCACTTGGGGCCGGGTGGGGGTGGGGCAGGGGGGGTTGCAGGCCCCTGTGGAACGGTTGGGGATGAGAAGGGATGTGGGCGGGTGGCCTCAGTGTGCTCCCCCCTCACCACCTAACTCCAGACCTGCCCCTTTACATCCTGAAGGCAGTGGGATTGGCATGTGAAGAACCTTCAGATTCCACCCGCTCCCCGCCCCGCTCAAGCCCCCAGCGGCCAGCCCCTGGGGACGCAGCACAAGGCCGGGCTGTGCCCTGGCAGCCGTCTTTCTGTTGATCTCCCATAGTTTTGCCGTCGCTCTCTGTGTCTCCCTCCCTGTCTTTTCAGCTTTGCTCTGCTCTCTTTATTATTATTATTGCCATTATTATTAGTGCCTCAGCAGATGGCCCTTTTGGCAGCTTCAGCTTAAATATTTATTTGCAAGAGTTTCTCCCCTCATGAGGGGCTTCCCTCCCTCAGCCCCACACCATGCGCAGCGCACTGGGGCAGGCGGGCTGAGCCCACCACCTTGTCCACAGTTGTCACGGGGTGCTGTCCCCCGTGGCCATCGTCCAGGCTGTGAGACCCCCGCCCTGGCAGCATCGGGGCCTGGAGAAGGCCTGGGGTACTCTGGAAGGGCAGGTGGTGGCCAGGCAGCACGGAGCTCCTGGCTACGGAGCTGGCCGGAGAGCGCGCTCCCTGCCACGGGAAGCCAAACAGATGCTGCGCTTTAAAAATTCATGACTCTTGGACTGTTTCAAGTGTCAGGAAAGCCCAGAACAGAGAGAGCCCTTTAACACCTCTTAGCAACAGAGCCCTGGGCTGGCGCAGCTGGAGTCCCCAGCACCTGGCCCAGCACTGAGTCAGGGGTGGGCGGGCAGCACCTGCAGAAACGGCAACTGGGCCACCTCGGGGGCTCGTGCCTTCAGCATCCCATCCCATCCCATCCCACCCCAGGTCTCTTCCCCTGACCCTGCTCTGGCTTCTGGCTTGGCCTAGCTTCCTCGTCCCATCTTGGTGCCAGGACTCTGTGCCCCACCTGGCACTCCCTCCCGGGGCAGATAAGGCTGGGTCTGCAGCTCAGTGGGTCTGGGATTCCCAGCGGCCCCGTCACTCGCCCTAGCCTTCTCAGCCTCTGCTCCTTCACCCCAGCAGACCACCTCTGCCCCTCCACATGTCCACCCAGGGCCCCTGAACCGCAGCAGCAGTTCCCTGGAGCACGGGCACGGACTCGCCGCTCAGGCCGAGGACCCTGGAGCTGGCATCCAGAGAGGCCTGAGTCCACCCCCTCTTCCCTGCAGGTTCTCAGGCAGTCAGCACTGTGGCCACATCCACTGCGCCTACCAGTACCGCGAACACTACCACTGCCTCGACCCCGAGTGCAACTACCAGGTATGTCCCACGGGCACCCGCCCCGCTCCTGCGGGCTGGCACAGCAGCGGAGGGGCCTCTTGAAAGCAGGACGAGGTCACTCGGTTCTGCTTGGGCCACCTGAATTTGACTTGGGCAGGCAGAGAGCCCAGAAAAGCTCCCAGCCTGTTCTCGTTCCCAGATTGCTGCCCACAGGCATCTGATAGGGTCTGGAGCCACCTGCGTCCCCAGTGGTAATAATTCAAGCTCCCATTCGCTGAGTCTACCACGCACCAAGGACTGTGCAGACAGCCTGCGAACCTTATCTAATCGAGTCTTCCCAGTGTCCTTAAGAGGCTGGCATTACTGCCCCATTTTATAGATGGTTGTGTTGAGGTTCAGACAGATCGGCCCTTACGTTCAAAGCCACCCTCTGGTAGGTGCAGAGCAAGTGAACGAGAGGCGGGAGGTGGGTGCGGGTGTTGTGCAGGAGGCCACTGCCTCCATCTCACCAGGGAGCCCAGCTTGGCGGAGCCCACAGGTGGCAGTAGACACAATGAGTTGTCACCTATCAGAGCTCCTCCCTGAAAGGCCTGGCCCGATTTATCTTCTCTGCTTCTGGGCCTGCCGATGGGGAGACTACGGGGAGGTCAGGGAAGGGTCTGTGGCTCTGGAACCTTTGGAACTGTTCCCTCCAAAGTCCAGGGTGCTGGCCTTGGGGCAGTCTGGGCTGCCTCGACCCAACAGGATGACTTATAAGGAGACCGGAGGGCCCTGGGGCCAGGCCCAGCCTCCTGCCCACCAGGCCCTCTCCCGGCAGAGGTTCACGAGCAAGCAGGACGTGATCCGGCACTACAACATGCACAAGAAGCGGGACAATTCCCTGCAGCACGGCTTCATGCGCTTCAGCCCGCTGGACGACTGCAGCGTCTACTACCACGGCTGCCACCTCAACGGGAAGAGCACCCACTACCACTGCATGCAGGTGCCCCGCCCTCCCCTCCCCCAGCCGCGGAGGCAGGCCAGCCGCGGGCAGCGCCGCTCCCTGTGTCCCTTCCCAGGGCCGGACGGCCAGAGGAGAGAGTCCCGGGGGCTCAGGCTTGGGCAGTGTCCGGTGGGCCAGGGTGGGGCCTTCCCCATGGCCATACTTGGTGCGGGTGAAATTCAGCGAGCTGTTTATACAGACCGACATTTTTCAGCCTTTAACACCAAGAGCAGCATTGCAAACGGTTCCTGAGGAGGTTTTTGTTTAATTCTTTGCTTTAATGCCACGCAGAGTCTGGGCTTTTTCAAGGTGTCAGGTCCAGGGGGAGCGACTTTGGTTTGCAAATAGCAGCCCTGCGCCTCCCCCGGTATTTGTCAGGGGGTTGTTATGGCCTCCGTGAAACAACCTGGGCCAGGAGGAGAGGGGGGCTCGCTCTCTGGGCTCTGAGATGGTGCAGACACTGGCACGGTCCAGCCCTCAAGAGTGTTCAGATTCCACTGGTTTTTACTCAATATGGCAACGTTGCCTGCCTTGGCCCAGCCAGGGTGGGGTAGGGAAGGCCCTGTGCCAGAAACTGTTTGCCAAACAAGTCCCCGGCCTACAGGTGACCGCCAGGCCCCAGGGTCCAGCCCTGCTCACCCCCGGGGGCTTTAGAGGTAGAGCCACAGACTGGGGACCCCCAAGCCACCTCCTGCAGGATGGGACTCCCACGCCTGTGTGGGGACGTATCCAGGGCTCTCTGAGGACGGCCCACGCCCAGCACGGGCCAGGCCCTGGGGGCCTGAGGGGTCGTCCTACCTTAACCTCGGTGCCCCGAGTTGGACGTTTACAGGTGCAGAAGCTCCCCCGAGCAGGCTCAGCTGCACCCAGCAGCACAGCCGCTCTGACCTCGCCGTGGTGCCTGGCCTCGGTTCCCCTGACTGCCACTCTGGCCCCTGCAGGTGGGCTGTAACAAGGTGTACACGAGCACGTCGGACGTGATGACCCACGAGAACTTCCATAAGAAGAACACCCAGCTCATCAACGACGGCTTCCAGCGCTTCCGAGCCACCGAGGACTGCGGCACGGCCGACTGCCAGTTCTACGGGCAGAAGACCACGCACTTCCACTGCAGGTGAGCGGGAGGCAGCCGGGGAGGCCTCCTGGCCTGGGGAGGGACGGCAGGCAGGGCCCCAGGCCGTGGGTGGCTCGGGGCCCCACCTCCTCAGGGGAGTAGGAACAGCAGCAGAGGGCTGCTCAGAGGCCCCGCCTTAGTTTCTGGCCTGGTCTTCCATCCAGAGGCCCATCCCTCCCAGGGCCACCGTGGGAGCAGGGCAGGGCCTCCCCCTGGCCCTGTGAGGCCCCATGACAGCCTCCCGATGTCCTGCCAGGCGCCCCGGCTGCACATTCACCTTTAAGAACAAGTGTGACATCGAGAAGCACAAGAGCTACCACATCAAGGACGACGCCTACGCCAAGGATGGCTTCAAGAAGTTCTACAAGTACGAGGAGTGCAAGTACGAGGGCTGTGTGTACAGCAAGGCCACCAACCACTTCCACTGCATCCGCGCCGGCTGCGGCTTCACCTTCACCTCCACCAGCCAGATGACCTCCCACAAGCGCAAGCACGAGCGCCGGCACATCCGCGCCTCGGGCTCGGGCATGCTGGGGCTGCCGCCCTCGCTGCTGGGCGCCAAGGACACGGAGCACGAGGAGTCCAGCAACGACGACCTGGTTGACTTCTCTGCCCTGAGCAGCAAGAACTCCAGCCTCAGCGCCTCCCCCACCAGCCAGCAATCCTCCGCCTCCCTGGTCACCGCCACTGCCACCTCCGAGGCTGGGCCCAGTGCCACCAAGCCTCCCAACAGCAAGATCTCGGGGCTGCTGGCCCAGGGCCTGCCTGGATCCATCCCCCTGGCGCTGGCCCTCTCCAACTCGGGCCTGCCCAGCGCCGCGCCCTACTTCCCCATCCTTCCGGGCCGGGGCAACACCTCCCTGCCTGTGGGTGCCCCCGGCCTCATGGGTACCATGTCATCAGGGACAGCAGCCTCAGTAACCCCCGACACGCCCGCCCTGGCTGCCTCGGGAGCTGGCGACTCGGCCGCAGCGGCAGCTGCCTCTGTCCCGGTGCCCCCTGCCTCCATCATGGAGAGGATCTCTGCGAGCAAGGGCCTCATCTCGCCCATGATGGCCAGGCTGGCTGCGGCCGCCCTCAAGCCCTCTGCCACCTTTGACCCAGGTGAGCAGGCTGGGCCCTGCCTGGGAAGCGAGCACCTCTCCAACCCCAGGAGCTCTCTGGCCTCGGTGCAGAGCCGAGCAGCGGGTGTTTGGCAGAAGTGTCTTCTGTTCCCTGCCCCCCGAGACCCCTGCCCCCTTCTTTGCCTGGTCTCTGCCTCCATCCTCTTTATTTCCTATTCGGGGCCCCTCTTTCTGGCCCACCCACCCCAGGCAACTCTTGTTTCTGTTTTTTTCAATCTGTGAAGGGGAAGCAGTAATCCCGGCCTCACGGGGTACCTGTGCATCCCGGGGCAACCGCTAGCTCCCCCCGACCCTGCCGTGTCGCCCTGGGCTAGTAGGGGCTCCCAGCCCCTAGTGGGAGCAGTCCCAGAGCCCCAGGTTTCCCTGGGACCTCTTCCAGGTGACTGGGAGGGCGTGTGAGTCCAGCCGAGTGGCAGGGTGGCCGCAGTACAGGGATGCTCAGGGGATTCGTGCCTGGACAGCCCGTCAAGGCCAAGGATGCCCTCCCAGGGTCTCCCTGTCCATCAGCGCTTTCCAGTCGCACTTCCTGTGGTAGTGGAAACGTTCTGTTCCACACTGTCCAATATGGTAGCCACTGGTCACATGGCTGTTGAGTGCTTGAAATTGGCTAGCGTGACCCAGGACCTGGATTTCAACTGGAATTTCTTTCACTTGAGCCAGACCCGGCCACTGGCTGCCATGTCGGAGTCGCCAGGTCACATCTGTGTCCTTCCTCTGGCTCATCGTGGAGAGAGGTTCTCCTTTCTCCCAAGTTTTCTGCTCTTGAGAACATTTTTTACTCTTTTTCTCTGGATTTTTTTTGGCTTTTCTGTTTCCCTCACTCCTCTCCCTCTGTTCTCCCCCATCCGGGTAATTAGCATTAGTCAAATTCTTAAGAAGAGTTTGGCTCAAATCTGGGATGTGGCTCACTTCCTTCCTTCCTTCCTTCCTTCCTTCCTTCCTTCCTTCCTTCCTTCATTCCTTCCTTCATTCATTCACTTATCAACCACTGGTGCTCACTGAGGGCAGCTTGCTGGCAGGCCAGGCACCAAGCCAGTGCTGGGGACACGGCAGGGAAGAAGAGAGACAAACACTCCTGCCTTGTGGAGCTGATGGAACAGTGTGGGGCATAGTCTGTCCCCAAGTATACCCACTGGGAGGTGGCCAAGTCGAGACTTGGACCTCAACAGCTGGCTTCTGAGCCCGGGCACCCTGCTCCTCTGTGAGACTGTCTCGAGACCCGCCAAGACTGAGGGTCCCCGCAGCCCACCCAGGGCTCTGCGCAGTGCCCCCAGAGAGACCAGTGCTTGGCAGGAGGGTCAGAGCCCTGTTTCCCTAGGTACCCTGGGCAAGTGGCTTTGGGGAGCTCCTGGAATGTGGACTCTGAATTCTGAAAACTGAATATCATGTTCCCAGTGGGACGCTCCTATCAGCTGTGACACACCTTCCACTCCAAGTGTGGGTGTCAGGCCTGACTGCCAGGGGCCGCGCGCCTCCGGCGAGGTGCCTGCAGGCTGGGACCACGCTGGGCTCCGTGGCCAGACTGTCAAGTACTTTCTTTTCTTTAGAAAAAGCTCCTTCCCCGAAAAGAAAGGTCAAGTGAAGGGAAGGGGGCCATTTTCCTTTATTTTTTAATAAAATGCCACTTGCTGTCTGTGAAGCAGCTCTCCGTCAGCTGCAGCGCCTTGGGGCAGATTAATATTTCAGTCACTTGGGGATTGTGGGGAAAGGCTCGGTGGACATGTTCCTGTCAGCAACTTCTTTTGCCCTGTTCTGCTTGGCCTCCCGAATCCTCTGCCCGCTCAGCTCCGGCCTTTCCCCGCCATGCCTACACCCCGCCAGCTTCCCCCACCCACCCCGTCCAGCCCAGCCTGGCCAGGGTGGGCCTCATATCCCTGCCCTGGACAGCTTGACGGGCGAGGTCACATAGTTTGAACCGCTCTGATTGGCTGTCAGCTTCCATAGCCCTGACACAGCAGATGCCCCTCCTGGGCATGCTCAGTGGAAGGCAGGGCTGTCGCCCCGGCAACAGTGGGGACGGGACCTGCGGAGGGGGCGCAGCTCCCAGTCTCGATCTGCCACTTTCCCTCAGCATTAACAGAGTCTTTAATAAAAGCCTAAGCGGCAGCTCCACAAATTGACTGTGACAGTCGGTGGAGAAGAGGAAGGGCCCCCGCCCCCGTCCCAGCCCCCTCCCCATCCTCCCGCCCTTCTCCTCCAGGAGGCCCTGAGCCAGGACAACTTTGACATAATTTTGCAATAATTATCACTTGAAGAATTGCCACACAGGGGGAAGCATCACAAGCGATCATGTCAGTGGGGAGAACCGCTGACCAGCAGCCAGGGCTCCCCAGGGGCCCCAGCCCACCCGGCCCGCTACCCTCACTTCGGGGGGCTCCGGTTTGTGCCCATATGAAGCCCTCAGTCCCTCTAACACCATCTTCCCTCCCCCCTCCCCCATAGGAAATGGGCAGCAGGCCACCCCTGCCAGGTTCCCCCCAGCCCCGGTGAAGCAGGAGCCCGGTGAGAGTGCTGGCGCCCCAGGTCCCCACGAGGCCTCCCAGGACCGCAGTTTAGACCTGACTCTGAAGGAGCCCAGGTGAGGCGAGGCCCAGGCCTCCCAGCTCTGCCCCTCTGCAGGAGGCTCTGGGGACAGCACCCTCAGAGCCAGACTCCATGGGGCCAGGGGCCAACCCCTCCTGACAAGGGGTCATCCTCCTGCCCAGGCAGATGTAGCAGGCGGGGCCAGAGCCCCAGGGGCCAGCTGGGAGGGGTGAGTCTCTGGGCCCGGTCCCACGTACTGTCTGAGCTAAAGCCCCTTGGTTTGTGTGTTCCAGTAATGAATCAAATGGCCACGCAGTCCCGGCAAATTCATCTCTTTTATCCTCGCTTATGAATAAGGTAAGAGCCATCCATCACACGCCTCCCATTCCCCCACCCAGAGAAATTAAAGCTGTGCTGGGGGGGGTGGGGGGGATGTGTTTGTTTTTTAATGTTTTGCCTCTAATAAGATGAGTTTGTACCATTTAAATTTTGAGGCCATTTTTCATCGGATATAATTTCAGAGCCACTGCTTACAAATTAATTTAATGAACTGGCTGAAGAAATATATTCCAGCCTCTGACACCCTTTTTTTCCCTTCACATGGAGGGCTCCAAAAGCTTTTCCGGAGCCCTCTAACTTCTTTCACTCTTGGTTATTAATTTTATTAATTTTATATATTTTTTTGTTTGTTTATAAAGGTGGAGGGGGAGACCAAAGTGGGAGCAAAGCATCAATTTCCACTTTTTGGGTTGAGTAATGGTCTCGGACGCCTTCAGCAGAGGTCGCTCCAGAATATTTATTTTAAATAATGCAGGGTCTTTGTAAATTATACACCATCGCAAATATATTTTCCCCCTTCACGTGATAAATTTGACTACAGCAAGATTAATTAGGTTACCGTACACAAGTGACTATTGAGGAGGGAGCTGGGCCCGGGCCGGACCTCACGGAGTGGGGTTCCTGCTGGGCCCATGGCCTCCCACTGGCTTCTGCCCCCCGTCGGTGCGCATGCCCTCTGCCTTCCACCCTTCCCTGCTCGCTCTCTTGCTCCTCTTTTCCGTTCTTGGGTCACTGCTCCCTGCACCCCCTTGTTCCCTCCTGTCGGAGACCCACACCCCACGTGGGTCGAGACTTTCCGCGGACTCCCCCGCCCCCTCCTCTGCCAGCAGCAGCGAACCTGCCTTGGTCTCACCCCACGAGCCTCCTTCCCTCCCTCTCTGCTCCTCCTTTGTGTGCCTTCTCTTGTTCTCAAGGAATTCGTGCGTGTTCCCCCCATGCCTCCTCCTCCTGCACTTCTTTTGAAAACCTGGCAGGAGAATAACCAGGGAGCCGCTTAGTCTGGGGAAAGCTGGGCTGGAGTGTGTGCCCTGAGTCTCGGCCTCAGATTGAGTGATGGCTCCTAGCAGCATGGGGTTTGTGTGGCAGAGCCCCGGCAGCTCCACGGGGCCGGGGCAGCGCCGCAGGCCGCCCGCGGCAGCGTCCACTCAGTGAGGGCTCTTCCGTAGCCAGAGCCGTGTGGGGTCGGGCCTCCTCTCCTCCCGGCTGCCAGCACCGCGATGCTCTGGTCAGTTTGGAGAGGCCCGAGTGGCCCAGAGCTGCCACTCCTCCCAGGGCAGTCGGGTCAGGTGTCCTGAGGTCCCCAGCCTGAAGCACGGGCCTGTCCTCCTCGCAGATGTCTCAGGGCAATCCCAACCTCGGCAGCCTGTTGAACATCAAGACAGAAGCGGAGGGGAGCCCCGCCGGGGAGTCCTCGCCCTTCCTGGGCAAGGCCGTGAAGGCGCTGGTTCAGGAGAAGCTGTCAGAGCCCTGGAAGGTCTACCTTCGCAGGTGAGGGGCTTGCCGTGTGAGCAAAGGGGGAGGGAAGGGCCACGCCCACTCGTCCCGGGGGCACGTGTTCCCCCCACGAGGCTGTTCCCCCAGCCTCGCCAGAGCGCCAGGGTCTCCTCTGAGTAGCCGGCCCCTCTGCCAGGTTTGGCACCAAGGACTTCTGCGACGCCCAGTGTGACTTCCTCCACAAGGCCCACTTCCACTGCGTGGTGGAGGAGTGCGGCGCGCTTTTCAGCACCCTGGACGGGGCCATCAAGCACGCCAAGTGAGTGGGGGTCCGGGGGGCCCGTTTAAACCCAGCCCCACTTGTCCCAGCCTGGCTCGGGGCTGGGTGGGCCGGGGTGGGGCTGGGGGGTGCACAGGCCTCTAGCAGCCTTCCAAGCAGGACCCGTGTGCGGTTCCCACGAGACCTCAGAAGCTGAGCTGGCTTCTCAGAAGGTGCTGCCTGGCAAAAGGCAGGCTTCCTCATCTCCCACTGGCTCAGCCCCCAGCCGGGTCCTCTGAGCCCACCCAGGCCCCGCCTTGAGTAAGAGCTGCTTCTCCCCGCCGGGCCCATGCGGCCGTCAGCCCTCCCTCCCACAGATGCTCCTGCAGAGGCAGCTGGAGAGACCCAGCTCTGACCCCAGCAGGGACCCTAAGTGAAGGCTTTTCCAAGCCACAGTACTGCACTTGTAGATTCTCTTTGACCTAAAAATAATGAAATTAATTTGTACAATTCGTTGAGCAGCAAGCTCAGCCGCCTACTGTAATTGAACCCAGAACTGGTAAACGTTTACAGCAGATCTTCACCGCTCTCTAAGCCCCGGGTCAGACTCTTCTCACTGCTTAGGCAGCCCCAGCTGCTGGTCTGAGACCCCCCCCTTTAAATGTCGGAGCAGGTTCTGGAAGGACGGGCTTCATGAGCCAGGACCTGCTGTACCCAATCCCTCCCGAGTAGGGAGAGGCTAGGGACAGCACATCAGGAAGGTCACGAGTAGGAAGGTGTAGTTAGGGCAGAGCCAGGAGCCCAAGTTCAAGATCAGAGGACATAGCAGTGTGTTCTCAGTCCTTCCCTCCTGGTGGGAGGCCTCTGGCACCTGGCACTGAAGATGCGGTGGGGACACTGGCCCCCTAGGCTTCTGATGGGGTCATACATAGGCAGGCAGGCAGGCAGGTGTGCCAGGGAAAGGCCCTCTCCTCCCCCACCTGAGACCCCTCTCCTGTCTCTCGTAGCTTCCACTTCCGGACAGAGGGAGGAGCAGTGAAAGGAAATGCGGAGGCTTCCTTCCCGGCCTCGGCTGCTGAGACCAAACCTTCCTTGGCCCCCTCATCCCCTCCAGCGCCTCCCATCACCACGGCCACGGCTTCCTCTCTCGAGGGGCCCACTCCCAGCCTGGCCGCCGTGCCCTCCAGCCCCACCCTGCTCGCCTGGAAGCAGCTGGCTTCCACCATACCCCAGATGCCTCAGATTCCAGCGTCAGTGCCTCACCTGCCCACTTCGCCCTTGGCAACGACTTCTCTAGAAAACGCCAAGCCCCAGGTCAAACCCGGATTCCTCCAGTTCCAGGAGAAGTGAGTCCCTCGATGAGCCGGGAGTCCTGTGTCCCCCGTGTGTCTCGGGAGTAGGCGCTAGTAAGGGCAGCTGAGGAGGCCCTGCTCCTTCCCCTGCAGTAGCCCCTCTGGGACACGGTCACTGGGTGATGTCCTTCTAGCCAAAGTTGCTGCTGCTCAGACCTCACTGCCTGTTCCCGGAGCAGGTGGCCGGGGTGGGGGGAGATGGTGGAGGTAGTGGCCACTGTTCCAGAGAGGCCAGTGGTGGCGCTGCGAGGACCAGCCTGGGTGGGCTGGGAGTGGTGGTCCTCGCCCGGCAAGGCGGGCTGCGTCTCCCTCCGGGTCCCCTTGTTGGTCTCTGTGGCTCACACCCGTGGCTGAGTCTCTGCAGGGCAAGCAAAGTCATAGGTGGGCGGCGAGGGGGCTAGGCCCTCCTCTGGGCGCGCCACCCCCCCACACCTGCACAATGGTCTGAGCTCTCAGGGGTGGAAGGGACCTTCCTCGCTGGATGGTGGTGTCTCCCTGCGGCGAGAACGGTGACTCTGTATCATGATATGTGCGGCTTCCTGTTCTCAATAAAAGTAATAAATTGGACGTGAACACACACCGCCTGAGTGGCAGCTGTCCTCCCTCTCTGAGCACCTGGGGCTGGGCCCACGGCGTGGAAGGGGACCTGTGCTCCTCTCTCTCCCTTTCCCAGCTTCCCTTCCTCTGTTCGCCTCCCCAAAGTGGCAGCCCGCTCAGCATCCTGGCCTTGGTCGGAGTTCCCACCCCAGGTCCAGTGTGGATGTCGGGGGCGGCCGTGTTGTCGGCCAGGGCAGAAGCCGGTGCAGCCCCTCCGCACCTGCCTGGAGCCTGGAAGGCAGAGCTCTGGAGCCGGGGCTGCTGCTCGGGGCAGGCCAGCCATGGGGGCTCACCCAGCACCCCTCCCCACCCCCAGCCGCCCCACCACTCAGCTGGCTTGTGAGGTTCTCTGAGTGGGTGGCAGCCCCGAGCCCCGAGCTGACCCTGGAAGCCCCAGCAGCTGAGCCTCAGCAGGACCTGACGCCAGGCACACGTTCCCACTGGCCAAGGCCTCGTGGTGGCAAAGCCTCCTGGTAGGGCTGCCCACCCATCTGCACCCGGTCAATCGGCCACAGCCAGGGCACTGCCCATGCCACATCAGCCAGGCCCGGCAGCACCATCGCTCATTTTCATATCCACGAAGTGATTGCGGCCATCCTTATCTGTAATCCTGGGGTGTGGCCACGGAAACTACGTGTCCCAGCATGCAGTGCTCTGGGCAGCCTGCATACCGCAGTCCCTTCGGCGCCATCAGAGCTCTAAAAAGAAGGCAAGACTGCATGCTGGGATCTGTAGTCTCTGGCCGAATGGGCCTGTTGAGCAGGAGGGCAGCCCAGGGGCCATTCCTCTTGATTACACCACAGGGGAGTGGGGAGCGGAACCCCAACATGAGCAAACGTCAGGACACCGGCGGGGAGGGCGCCGGGAATGCCAATGACCTTCTGGGCCGTGGTTTCATTCCAGCGATCCTTGCCTCGCAAC
Source organism: Balaenoptera physalus (assembly GCF_965194825.1). NCBI lineage: Eukaryota > Metazoa > Chordata > Mammalia > Artiodactyla > Balaenopteridae > Balaenoptera > Balaenoptera physalus. Next base: position 188,229,053 of record NC_138882.1, read on the forward strand.
GGACTGCAAGTACGCCAACAAGTTCCACTTCCACTGTCTCTTTGGGAACTGCAAGTACGTCTGCAAAACCTCCGGCAAGGCCGAGTCCCACTGCCTGGACCACATCAATCCCAACAACAACCTGGTGAACGTGCGAGACCAGTTTGCGTACTACTCCCTGCAGTGCCTCTGTCCCAACCAGGTCAGCAACGTGCGGGCAGGGTGGGGCCTGGGGTGGGGGCAGCGAGGCGCAGGGCTCCGGGCCAGCTCCTCCTGGCCGAGGCTCCGTGTCTCACACCCTTTTGTAAGTGGCCTCCTCCAGAGTCTGGGAAGGACACCGTCTGCCCCTAGGTCCCTGGAGACCCCTGGGCAGGAGTTCAGCTTGGTGCTCAGTTGGCGAGGTCATTTCATCCTAACCCTCAGTGATGACTGTATGCTGGGCAGCCACCGTGCACTTGGCATCCTTCTGCGCGTCCTGGAACAGCTATGCTCCCTTTCCCCAGAGGCCTAGGATTTTAAAATAGGCCCATTAGACAGATAAAGAGATTGAACTGTCCATGCCCCAGACAGGAAGGGCAGGTCAGATTCATTATAAAGGCTACTCCCGAGACTTGTAGGGGCTGCCTGGCAGAGTGCATTGGGAAGCAGTCTGAGCCTCCATCTGGGCACACGGAGAAGAGTGCTAGGATAGATTAGTGACGTCTGCCTAGGTCTGGGCACACAGACAAGAGTGCTCAGGTAGATTAGTGATGTCTGCGCTGGGTGTGGGTTTAGAAAGAGATGGAAACAATACCAGGTGGGATGTTTTAATCAAATGACAGAAGGGACTTACTGCTTTTTAACACGTGAAAGGTCTTTACACAGTTGTGTTTGCTGATTCTGAGCGTGGAAGGACGCACGCCTGCCACAGCCCTCTAGAGGCCTGGAGCAGGTGGGAGCTTAACGGAAGTCGCCTGCCTGGCCCTGACTCCTGTCCCTCCCTGCAGCACTGCGAGTTCCGGATGCGCGGGCACTACCACTGTCTCAGGACTGGCTGCTACTTTGTGACCAACATCACCACCAAGCTGCCGTGGCACATAAAGAAGCATGAGAAAGCTGAGCGGCGGGCAGCCAACGGATTCAAGTACTTCACCAAGCGTGAGGAGTGCGGCAGGCTAGGTACCGAAGGCCAGGGCTGGGGGTAGGGAACTACAGCAGGTGGCAGGGCTGCGGCTCTGGCGCCTGAGGCCCTGGGACCCACTTCTTGTCCCCGCACATCAGGCTCCATGTTTTGTTTTTTGAAAATGTCACGATATCACAGGCCAGGCATTGTCAAACCAGGAGAACAGTCAAAACCCTAAGAGCCTAGGAAAAGGGGTGAGGGTGACTCCCAGCACTGCACCCACCCCAGTGAAAATGCCCGGAGCCTCGTCTCTGGCACCCAGGGCTGGTTCTTTTTCCTTTTCTTTTCAAGAGAGCCTTGCAGGCAAGTCTTAGGAGCGCCTGAAGTTACTAGGGTTTTATCCCAAATGGACCGTGGTGTGTTCATTTGTTCATTCATTCACTCAGCAGACGTTTATAGAGGAGCAGCTGTGTGCCAGGCTCTGTGCTGTTGCAGGAGGTGAGGGGTGGGTAGAAGTGGCAGCTACGGTCTTTTTTGAGCGTCCACTGTGGCCGGCACTGTGCTTGGTGCTGGGGATCTGGTGGGAGAAGCACGTACATTGTGGGCTCAGCACACAGCATCTGTGACCTGGGGTGACCTGGAAGGAGGTGGCCACGGGGCAAGGAAGTGGCCTTGAGCTCAGGGGCAGTTGCCTCGGAGTTAACTCTGCTGCTGAGAGCTGAGCCCTTGGCAGGGAAGCTGCCCCCCAGCCCTGGAACAAGGCCTCCCCGAGGAGCTCGCTGGCCCCAGCTTGCCCTGGGGATGCTGTGGGGAGGGGGCTCCAGGACCAGCAGAGAGAGGGCAGAGCCCATCCTCCCGCCTCAGGATGGAGCCACGCGTTCACGGGCCTGCAGATGTGGGGCAGGAGTCTGCCCATGAGGAGACCGGAAGCTGGAAGGCAGGTGGGAGGCAGGCAGGCCGGGTGCAGACACCTGGGCTGCATGCAAGGCCTGCTGTGATTCAGGTGGTCATGGCAGCAGGGTCCAGGGGGAGAAGAGGTGGGGCCGCTGCCTGCAGCCGACGGCCATTGCATAGGGGGAGGATGAGGCAGTCAAAAGTCAACTGCCAGAAAAGAACGGGAACAAACCTTTCCTTCAAGAATTAATTCAGAAATCATTAATGGCCTGAGAGAGGGCTGGTAATCACGGCAACAGATGTCAACCCTCGGTGGCCTGTGCTGTCCCTGGGCTCAGTTTACAGGTGTCAGGGTATTCCGCAGTTGCCGTTATTTACTCAGTTTGGGTGTTTTGGGTGGTAGCTGGGGCCAAACAAAGCTGGGGGATGATATAAGACACCTGGCCGGCTCAGGTGCCATGGCAACGGGCAGGCCTTCACCTGCCCTCTGCTGATACCGTTTCAGTCCGACTCACTCTATTTGTTCTCCGCCCAGAGCAAAGCCGAGGTGGGGCGGGGCAGGGCAGAGGGCCAGCCGGCTCGCAGCCATCTTGACAGGTCTGGGGGCAGGCAGCGCCTGGGCTCCCCAGAGGAGATGTGGGGACAGGTGGCTTGCTGGGAGGTGGCTGACCTAGTGGACAGGTCATTAGGGTCCCCTGCCCGGGGGCCTGGGCCCAGCCTGCTGTTGTCCCGTGCGTGCAGGCTGGAGGCGAGAGCCAGGCTTTGGACAGCCAGTGGGCCTGGGACTTTCTGGGGTTGGGGTGAGAGGGTGCTAGAAGCCCTCCTCACGGGAACACCACCACAGGGGACGCGCCCTTTCCCCAGAAGCCATTTGCCTGGTTGGCCACGTAGGCCCGTGCCCAGAACAGTGCCCGACACGCAGGGGGTGCCGTGAGCGCTGGCCGGCGGCGGAGGCTCACGGCCGAGTGGGGCTGTGTCCACAGGCTGCAAGTACAACCAGGTGAACAGCCACTTCCACTGCATCCGGGAGGGCTGCCAGTTCTCCTTCCTCCTCAAGCACCAGATGACCTCCCACGCCCGGAAGCACATGAGGAGGATGCTGGGGAAGAACTTCGATCGCGTGCCCTCCTCCCAGGTGAGCCCGGCGGGCAGGCTGCCGCTCCCCGACCCGGGGTGGCAAGAGGCCATCACTCGTGTCCCGCTCTTGCTTCCGGGTGGTGGGCCAGGCCGCCCAAAGCGACAGCCTGCCCCTGTGGGCAGCACAGCCCCCAGCCCAGCTTCCTCAGGGCCCCCGCTTCCTTTCAGGGCCCCCCGAGCTTGATGGACACCGAGACGGACGAGTACATGGATTACACTGGCTGCAGCCCGGGCGCCATGTCCTCTGAGTCCTCCACCATGGACCGAAGCTGCTCCAGCACCCCTGTGGGCAACGAGAGCACCGCAGCAGGTGAGCGGGCGGCCAGGAAGGGACAGCGGGGGCCCGGGAGCGCCCAGCCTGGGACAGGCCCCTCCTTCCGAGGCCCAGCAATGCTGGGTCTGGCTTAGGACAGGAGGTTCACGTTCAAGTGGCCTCAAAGGAGGACGGGCCAGGCCGTGGCAGAGCTGGCTGGTCTGGGGGACGTGGGTCCCCGCCTGCTGCCACCCTGCCCATCTCCCCAGCACTCTGCCCTCGGCTTCCGTTTCCAGGAAAGAACCCGGGTTTGAGCTGTGAGCTACAGAATAAAGCAGCACAGCCCCCAGCCAGAGGGGCAGGTGGGCCCCGCCCAGCCCCGGGCCCTCTTCTGGCCCCTCTGCCGTTGTCCCCAGCACGGTCCCTGGGCCCCAGAGTGGGGTCCTCCGCAGGCTGGGCTCTGCCGCAGGCCCTCCCCAGCCCGCCGTGGCCTCTCCCTGCACCGCCTCTCCCTCCCATTCGCTCTCCTCTGCCACCTCCTCCCCTCTCTTCTTCGTGGCGTCTGTCTGCTCCTCCTCTGTCCACGTATTTTCATATCATACTTGCTTCTGCCATTGGGTTTCTCATTTTGGTTCTTTTTTGTTTGTTCTTTGTTTTGGTTTTTTTTTTTCTGCTTTTCTCCACCCTCTCCAGGCTGCCCGGCTCCTCCTCCTCCTCCTCCTCCTCCTGCCGCCGCTGGTGACGAGGCTGCCCGCGTGGCTCCGCAGCCCCCACTGACCCCATCCTTCTCTCCGGCCGTGCTCCGGGCGCCCCTCCCCTCCCTCCCATGCCTCTTTTCTCCACCCTGTCTCTCATACTCTCTGCTCAGTGCTACTCTCGGAGCCACCCGGGGCCTGGCCCACCCCATCAGCAGCCCGCCCAGCTTCCCGCCCGTCACTGCCACTCCAACTCCAGTAAAAAGTGACGCCCCCCTAGTTCAGGACGCCGCAGGTAACTCACACATGCCTTCTCCACCGCTGTCTGTCACCCTGGCCGAGCCTCGAGGCCACGGTCCAGGATCTGACCCTTTTCTGTGGCCTGCTGGGTCAAGGACACGGCCACTCTGCACCCCTCACAGCGCAGCACCCGCCAAGACCAGAGAGCCTGGTCCCTGTCCCGAGGACAGTGCCTCTCGGCTCCTGCCCAGCACTGGGCAGGCCAGAACATCACTGCCAGGGCTCCCTGGGGTTCACCCCAGCTCAGCAACTGGCCAGAACCCCACGATGGCCGTGCCCGCCCCACCCCCCTAACCCTGCGGCAAGGCAGAGCCTGTCCTCCTGCTCTGAGGACGTCACCCGGGGCCCAGCACGAGAGAGGGGCAGAGATGTTCTTGGGAAAGCTGCTAGTGCCTGGGACCCGCCCAGGTTTGCAGGATCCTGACACCAGCCTGAGCCCCCAGCCCCGGAGCCAAGCAGGAAGAGGCCCAGGCCGCGGGCAGTGCTCCACGGCAGAGGTGCCTCCCAGCCCCACCCTGTACCTGCCACCTGGCAGGCACGGGACCTGCCCTCCCCTGCCCTTTGGTGCCATCACCACCTTGGCTCTGCCTCTTCCTCCATGCATTCTTACCTCACGTTCTGCCCGACTGCCAGGCACTGGGCCAGCCCAGGGGAATGGCAGGGAGCAAGGCAGGGGGTTCCTCCTCAGGGAATTCAGCCCCTGTTCTGTCGCTGGCATAACCAGCCAGAGCCCTGTGACCTCCGACCCAAAGCAGCCACTCCTCACCCACCCGGATCCCCAGGCCCCAGACCCTTCCTTGCCCCCTGCTGGCTACCCCAGCCCCTCACAGTCCTTGTTCTCTCCACCTGCTGAGGCGGGGACTGGGTCTGTTCCCCAGATGGAAGGGGCTGGTGCCTGGGCTGAGCCTTCTCAGCAGGTTCTGGGAGGGCCGGGAGGGTCAGCGTGTGGGAGAAGCCCGGAGGGTGCCCACCCCGCATTCTGGGGAGGGCTAGGCCTGGGGCGTGGAGCAGGGAGTCCCGGGACGGCCACCCCTTCCCCGGCTGCCTGTGCAGAAAAGGAGTAACGGGAAGCACAACCACGCAGTGGATTAAGCGGCCCCGGCAACGGGGCATCCTAAGCCCAGGGAAGCAGTTGGGACCAGGAGGGGGAGGGCACAGATGGAGCCCATCGCGGGCCGAGCCCCGGCTCCAGTCCTGGCCCTGCAGCAGAGCTGCCCTCTCCCAGTCCACTGGGGGCGGGACACCCCAAGACCTGAAAGAACCCTCTGGTACCTAGGAGAAGGTGTGCCTCGGGGCGGGGAGTTACAGCCCCAAACAGCCCCAGGGCGCTCTGCATCCCGGTTGCGAGTAGGCTGGTCCCAGGCGCAGACAGGCCGGCAGCCCGGGAAACTGGTTAGCCGGCGGGGAGCAGGAGCCGGCCTGTCCCTCATTAGAGGTGGGTGCGTGATGGCGTCCTGGCCCCCGTCCAACTTGGGTAATTACACTCTGCCGACCTAGATTCCCCCTTCAGCTTCAATTAGCGCCAGGACGTGTCCTCACTTCCCACCCACATCCCCCAGAGCTGCTTGCTCCGCCACCCACCAGGGCGGGCCGGTGCGGTCAGCCTGCAGATGCGGATGACGAAGGGGGAAGCCTGGGGCTCCCCAGCTATCCTGGGGGGGGAGGGGTGGTCTTGGGAGAGGCCCCCAGAGCGACGGGAAGCGGAGCTGTCCCCGAGGGCAGCCCCCCCGCCCACCGCGCCGAGATCGGGGACATCGCGTGGGTGTAATCCTGGGTAGGGTGCGCACGTGGGCGCTGACCAAGCCCCCCTCCCCAGGGAACACCATCTCCATGCCGACAGCCTCCGGGGCCAAAAAGCGCTTCTGGATCATTGAGGACATGTCACCGTTTGGCAAGCGGCGCAAGACGGCCTCCTCGCGCAAGATGCTGGACGAGGGCATGATGCTGGAGGGCTTCCGGCGCTTCGACCTCTACGAGGACTGCAAGGACGCGGCCTGCCAGTTCTCGCTCAAGGTCACCCACTACCACTGCACGCGCGAGAACTGCGGCTACAAGTTCTGCGGGCGCACGCACATGTACAAGCACGCGCAGCACCACGACCGCGTGGACAACCTCGTGCTGGACGACTTCAAGCGCTTCAAGGCCTCGCTCAGCTGCCACTTCGCCGACTGCCCTTTCTCGGGCACCAGCACGCACTTCCACTGCCTGCGCTGCCGCTTCCGCTGCACCGACAGCACCAAGGTCACGGCGCACCGCAAGCACCACGGCAAGCAGGACGTGATCAGCGCGGCGGGCTTCTGCCAGTTCAGCTCGAGCGCCGACTGCGCCGTGCCCGACTGCAAGTACAAGCTCAAGTGCTCGCACTTCCACTGCACCTACCCCGGCTGCCGCCACACGGTCGTGGGCATGTCGCAGATGGACTCGCACAAGCGCAAGCACGAGAAGCAGGAGCGCGGCGAGCCGCCCGCCGCCGCCTCCCCCGGCGCCGAGGGCCCCGCGCCCGGCCCGGCCGCCAGCCTGGACGGCGCGCCCCCGCCCGGCGCCGAGCCCGCCGCGGCCCTGCTCTTCCTGCCCGGCCCGGGGCGGGGGCCGGACGACGCGGGCGACCCCCGCCCGCCCGAGGCCCCCGGGCCCCGCGCCGGCCCCGCCGCGCCCGGCCCCGCGGCCGGCGAGTCGTCGCAGGAGGACGACGAGGAGGAGCTGGAGCTGAACGAGGAGGAGGCGGACGACGACGAGGACGACGACGACGAGGACGATGAGGACGACGACGAGGACGACGACGACGACGAGGACCTGCGCACCGACTCGGAGGAGTCGCTCTCCGAGGCGGCGGCGGCGGGGCCGGGGGCGCGGAGCCTGGAGCTGGCGGCCCTCGGCGCCCCCGCGCCCCCCGGCCCCACGCCTGCCGCCGCCGCCTCCCCGTAGCCGCGGGGCCCGTGGCGCGTGGGGGTCCGGCCGCGCCCGGCGCCCTCGGGATCTTGCCGCTTTATCCTATTGTTATTATTAGTATCAATTTTGTAAGAAACGGTATTTATATGTAAAGCTTCCCTTGTACAGAGCTAGGTGTTCGCCGCGCCCCGGCGTCGGGAGGCGCTCCGGGCCCGGGGCCGCCCCGCCGGTGCTTCCGGACCCCGAGTCCGTCTCAGGACAGAGGCGGGGGGCCTCCCTCTGGTGCTCCGGGGCTGCCCCCCCGCGCCCGCCCGCCCCGCCCGCGCGGCAGCTGGGCGGCCGGAAGGACAGAGGCTGCCCGGGACCCTCCTCAGCCGCAGTTCGGGGATCTTCTTCAGGGAAATAGAAGGTGCTCTTGTCCGGGGTGGGAACGAGGGGCAGGAGGCCCGGAGGGTGAGGAGGGCGGCGACCCCGGGCGGCTGCCCCACGCGCCCTCCCCGCGCCGGACCCCGGGCCCCCCGAGCGCGCCGGTGGGATTCCTCATTGCTCAGGGCTGGGACGGGCACCGGGAGTCGCCGCGACCCCCGCCCCTCACCACCGGAGGCGGGCCGGCACCTGTGGCACCTGGCAGGGCCTCCCATTCGTGCAGCTAAGACCCTCCCTCCCGGCCCTGGGGGAGGGCGGGGCAGGCGGCGTCCGGCGGGCGACACTACAGGGACCGCGGAGGGAACCTCCTGGACTCGGCAGAGCGGGGAGCTCCGGGTCACTCTGCCCCCAGCGCGGGGCCTGGTCGGGGTGTCCGTCCCGAGGGCTGGGGCCTGGGAAGGGGTGCGTCTGCTCGCTGGTGCTGGGCTGCTGGGCCCGCAGGGCGTCTCTGCCACCCAGGTGGTGAGAACAGGAAGGATGCGACTGTTTGGGGCTTTAATAGTCAACATGGAAAAAAATACGAGAAAGTTGTACAGTATTTTTCCTGTAAAGGTTATTATTCTACATAGAACAAAAGAAGAAAAAAAAAAAAAGCAGGCGGGCGGCTAGAGCGCAGACCGCCTCCGGACCAGCCCTGAGGTTGGAGACCCGAGTGCAATTGCTCACGTGGGGTTTTGTTTAGCGTTTAGAGGCCTTACCAGTTTGAGGCTGTCCGTCTTTACACTAGCACTGATGGGAGCTGCGTGATTCCAACTTTTAACTTGAATTTCGTAGAGACAAGAAAAAAGGACTGTTATTACTGATACAAGTTTGTAGTTAATTTAACATTTGAGTTTTTTCTCTATTGGTTATGCGTGTGGCTTTATAGGGCTTTTTCTTCCCAGTTTGTTTTATTATTTTCTTTGGGATACTTCTTTGCTGGTGCAACCCACCCTGATTTGGTTCCTTTTGCAAATCCCAGCCCCCCACCCCTGCCACCCTCCCTCAGCGATGAGGTCACCGAGCCCAGAGCCGGGGCCCACCTGGCAGGTACGTGCCCGGCCAATGGCTCTGAGGGCGACAGGGACGGAGGGCAGGCTGCCCAAGGCCACTCCTGTTCATCTTCACTCCAGGCCGGGCCACCAGCCCTGTCTCAGGTTGGGCCCTGTGACATGGCCACAGGGAGAGCGCGAGGCCCAGCCTGGGGGAGGGGCCGTCTCCCAGAGCCTCCTCCCCAGAGGTCTCCAAGGGGAGCCTGACCAGCTGCAGGGGGCAGTGGTTTACTTTTTTTTTCTTTTCTTTTTTCTTTTTTTTCTTTCTTTCTTTTTTTTTTTTTTTTTTTTTTTTTTGTCCTCTTGGCTGCCCACAGCCAGAAAGCCAGGACCATCTGAACTGGAGAGGGAGCAGGAGGGAGGAGTGGTCAAAAGGAGTGTACCTGATTCAACAGGAAACAAATGGTTTTCTACAACAGCCCCTACCAGAGCCTCCTGAATTCTGTGGGCACCACGTGCTGCTGCTGAGCATTCGCCCAGACTTTGTGCCCGACCACAGAACCGGGGAGTCTGTGGAAGGAGTTTTGTAAAGGAAAAAAAAAAAAATTTTTTTTCAATGTAGCAAAATCAAACAAAAAAAAAAAAAAGAAAAAAGAAAAAAAGAAGATGCCGACAGTGCGAAGTCTAGCCTTTTGTAACCTTCATATTGCACACTAGGACGATAAGCCATTGCTAGCTCATTTTGAATTTTAATGTGTAATTTTTGTTTTATTTTCTTTCCGTGGGGAAAACAATGCTTGATCCACCAATGCTCTTTTTAATGTTTTATAACTATGTATGTGTATATATATAAATATAAAATAATATGTATGCACATATGTGTGTGTATATATCTATATGTATATACATATATAGATATATAGAGATATATAGAGAGGTTTTGAGACGAAAACGCAGAACGTGAAAACCGAACTGAACAGCGTGTGCTCTGATTACTTGAATCTGGTCTCCTCGGCACCTGGTTATTAAGAACTGAATATTTTTCCACTTGAATTTAGTGCTATTAGAAATTTAATATATGTGTTTTATTTATTTGATTTTTTTTTTTTTTTGCATGACTGATGCAAGGTTTGACATTTTCACTCAATAAAAACTGGAAAAAAAATCTATCAAGTTATCTTTTATTTTTAAAGTCAGTCCCGAGCGGCTGGCGGGGACCCAGCTGTGCAGGGTGGCACGGCCACCGTGGCCAGCCGGGCTCCACGTGCCAAGGCAGGGAGGGGAGGAGGGTGTCGGTCACCCTTCAGCCCTGGCAGGGAAGGGGGCAGACCGGGCTCACCCCTGGGAGGGGGCCACGTCCTCCTGGGCTGCCGGGAACAGATGGTGGGGGGCTTGGGCCCCGCCCGGCCTCCCGCCCCAGCCCTGCCTGAAGGCCCCACGGAGGCTCAGGAGATGCCTGGCACAGACGCCTCAGGCCTCCGGCAAGGGCTCCAGAGGCCCCCCAGCCTGGCCGGCTCTCTCCCAGCGCAGCCAGGGCTACTGGGCAGGCGCTTGGCAAGGGTCATCCCTCTGCCTCCTCCCTCGGCTCCTTCCTCCTTCCTGCAGGGACCTGCCCGGGCTGGGAACGGCGCGTACCCGGATCCGATCCGGAGGCTGGCTCGGCTCCTGCCCGGAGCACGCAGGGGCAGAGCCAGCGGGGGCCAATTCCTGGGTCCGTAGCCACCAGCCCCAGGCCTGCCTGAGTTGGCGACCCCGGTGGCACCACGGCTGGGGCTCCCTCAGAAGCATGGGTGGCTAGAGCGCTACGGCCAGGCCCCGTCCAGAGTGCAGGCCGCACATCTGCCCTGACGCTTCTAGATGGTGACCCCCTCCTCAGTAAACCTCCTCATCTGTGCCATCTTGGCAGCCTTGCCCTGAGCTAACCTCCTTCCAGGTGGCCAGGTGGCCCAGGGCCTTGGGGAGGAGATGTGTGTGCCAGGCCCTGCACGCTCCTCCGCCTCGTGGAGAATCTCAGTGGATGTCACATCCCTGCAAGGAGCACACCCCTTTTTCCTGGGGAGGTGCAGTCCCACCAGCGGCGCCCCAGGTGTCACCACCGGGACAGCAGGGGGAGCGAGCGGTGCAGGGGCTACGGGGCCCTGCTCAACGTCATTTCCACCACAAAAGCCTCTTTTCTAACCCAGGCCCCCCCAGCACAGAGGGCCCTTCCCTTTCTTCTTTCCTCCTGGCACGCGGCCCACAGGCTATTTACATAAATACGTTTGTAACAGACGCGAACATATATACTTTTTTCTGTCTCATTAAAATGTTCAAGTTGGAACTCGCCTATTGTTTGTGGATATCTCGATTCTGTTAAATAAAACAGTGACTAATTTATGGGATAAAACACAAGTTCAACAAATTAAAACCATTACTGGAGCTTCCCAGGCCCTCCCGCAGGGCCCGAGGGGAGGCAGGGAGCCAGGCCCAGAGCGCAGCCCGCCGCTGCCGCCGCCGGCTGGGTGGGTGGTGCTAACACAGAGCTCCCTCTGGGCACTGCTGCCGGGCCGGGGAGACCCCCAAGACTGCCCCCTCCCCAGCGGCCCCCAGGCCTTCTGGGGCCGGATGGACCTCAGCGGACCCATGCGTGGTCAACAGGAGGCCCAGCCTAGCTGAGGGCAGGGCCAGCTTCCAGGCTCGGCTCAGGACAAGACGGGGCCCAGGGAAGGGGGCGCTTGGTCTCAGGGCAGCCCTCAGCCGTGCCTCGGGGAGACGCTGGCCCGTGACACGTAAGCAGGCTGCGCACAGGCCAGCCCGTAGCTCTCAGTCCCAGGCACTGCCCACTGAGACCATGTCCCCCGAGCCCACTGTGACCCCAGGAGGGCGGGGCCCGCCCCAGGGGTGCAGAGTGGGCCCAGGCCGCACCGTGCTTGCTCCCTGTGGCTTGTTGGGCTCGGTAGGAATCGCAGTAAAACATGTTTTCATTCCGGAATTTAATTAGCTGTGGTGGTGTGATGCTCCTACACCCCAGCTGGGGCAAATTCAAGAGTTTTGTAACCTCTTGGAAAGAGCCCGAACCCGCGCACAGGCTCGCGCTGAGCTCAGTCACCTGCCCACCTCCCACACACCTGGCCCGGCTTAGGTGCTACCAGCAACTGAGTCACCCAAGGGAGTCGGGCCTCGGCATTCACAGCCCACCTGGACCCACCGCACCAGGGCAGTGCCCTCCGGGTGGCGTGGCCCGCGTGTCCCGTGGCACAGACAGCCTGTCGTTCTGCTCGCCTCCATGAGAGGCGGCCTTGGCTCAGGGCACAGGGGTAGTGGAAGTGCTGCTGCCCCCAGGAAGGCCTCCAGGAAGCAGGGCCCCTCGGACCAGCTGGAGTCCTGGGGACCTTGCCGGGAACGAACAGGGCCAGGCCTGTGCCACCCTCGCCGGGAGGAGCCGCCCCACCCTCTGCGGGGTGGGGGCAGACAGGAAGCGCCTCCCAGGGTGCACAGCCAGCGCAGGGCCAGACCCAGAGGCTTCTCTTCCTGTGAGCCCTGCACCCACGCCACTCGGGGGAGACACCGGGACCTCGGAGAGTCCAAGGCTTCTTCCCCATCAAAGGGCCCCAAGGCCCTGCCCAGAGCCTCCCTGAGGTCCGGCTGCCACACCCTGGATCTACAGGGAACCCTGGAAACATCCTCCCAGAGCTGCCGGGCCGGGACGTGGAGGGCTGGGCACCTGAGTTTCCAAGATGTGTTTTAAAATGTGACCCCTTCACTATAAAGAAGATCCTCCCAGGATCTGTTGGGCAAGGAAAGGCTGCAGGCATCCTCATGAAATGATAATAAAATCTCATCTCCTCTTCCAGAGCAGTATGAGCTTTAAAGTGCTTGATGGAAGTAAACTATTAAGGTTTGTTCACTATTCAGGGAAAAGCACCCGACACGACACGGCTGGAGATTTAAACTCCTCTCTGAGTTCGAGCGCGTGCCTGGAGCCCAGGGCGGGGCTGGGAAGCGGGGGGAGGACGTGCCAGCTCTCGGTGGAGAACGTGGGGGTCACCCACCAGCACCGCGGGCACCCTGGAGGTGTCTGTCCCTGGCGGGGGGTGGCCGATCCCCGGGGTGGGAAACACCTGTGCAGCGTGAAGGAGCAGGGGCCAGGGAGGTGCCCGGACAGGGAGGGGTCAGCCAGGACTGGGTCCACCCTCAGGTGAGCTGGAGCCACGGCAACCTTTGGGGTTTCACTGGCGCCTTCTTGCCTGCTTTGTGTGGAGACTCCGACCCTCTTCTCTGGGTGCCTTGGCAGAAGCAACTTTAAGCAAACAGACGAAGAAACACTAAGGATTAAGTAAAGTCCTGAGAATCAGGTTGTCGGCCAGTCTCCCGCCTGCTCTTCCTCCGCCTTGGGCAGAACCTGTCTGGGTCTGGGGCAGAGGCGGTGTGAGGCGGGGCTGAGGCTGGGGTAGAAGCTGAGCCTGGGGCAGGAAGGGACAGTCTCCAGAGGAGAGGGAGGTCCTGGGCCAGGCCGAGAACCGGCACCTCGCTGTCCTGGCTGAGCACAGGGGGAGGCCAGGAGAGGCGCCTTCTAGAGAAGCCCTCTCCTCCCACCTGGTGTGAGCCCCCCGAGGACACACGCTTTACTTTCAGTGAGAAAAGCAAGTCACACAACACTGAAGAGGAACTTCCCGTTTTTATTAGAGAGAGAGAGAGAGAGAGAGAAAGAGACAGAGAGAGACGACGCGTGCACACCTGTGAACCGAGTGGAGGTGGGAGAGGAATTCTGTATCCTCTAGCCCCTTCAACAGCGATTGGATGTTTTCAACAGCTGATGTGTGCTCCCATGGTATGAAAACAGAGAACATGTACAAACTCAGCATCCCTTTCCCCCGACCCACAACGCTGCCCTTCCCCGCCAGGGTGTCCCAGGACACCGGCTGCCCGGCTCCTGCGGAAGGAGGCCGACCCGGCCAGGCAGCAGCCTCGCCCGCTCCACTCCGGGCGCGTCGCAAAGCGCCGGGGAGCCAGGGCTGCCTGAGGAAGGACCCTGCCCAAGGCAGAGCCCACGAACCTCCCGGGGCCAGCTGGGAGACCTCGGGGGCCAGAGGGCCGTCCTGCAGCCTCTGCGCACTGGGCGAGTTCTTTCTTAAAAGACTCTACAAAAATACTTTGTAATTGAGTTTAATAATCTTCTCCCTTCCAGAAAGGGCCCGACAGGCGCTGCCTGCTGCTCACTTCTGCCCCATTCCAAATATTTTTACCTTATTTGGATGAAATGCATTATTTTTCTAATGAAAGGCTTTTTTTTCAAAGGGCTGTTTTCCCTCCGTCCAGCAGCTGCCTTTATTAGGCAGCACTCACGCCGTTTTGGGGAGGGGTTTTTCCCTCCCTGAAATCACGCCAGACTCTCTGTCTTCAAAAGCTGAAATCGGGCGCTCAGGACCCGCAGGGCAAAAGGCCCCCGGGCCCAGGTTTTCGTCCCTTTCTCCCACAGTGAGTCCGGGGACCTGTGAGACAACCGACCCCCCAGGTTGGGGAAGACACACCCCACAAGGTCCCCCGAGTGCCCGCTGCCCCGCGCCAGCAGCTCTGGCTGCGTCTCCGTCCCAGGCTATCTGCCCTCTGCCCCCCTCCCCCCGTCCGGTCCCATTGCAGGAGGGACCTCTGCAAAGTTAGAGGCCACGAGAAACCGTCACCAAGTAGAGGGGGAGACCCCGAGACAGCCCACGCGGGACCCGGGCTTCCATTCCCCGAGGAGGGCAGAGCGGGGAAACCCCGTCTCCGGCCCCCGAGGCCCAGGGGTGCTTCCAACCGAGCCACCAGCCCTCTGCTTGTCATCCCAGGTCCGTCTGCCTGCCGGGCTCCCAGACGCTGGGCCCCTCGTCCAGACCAGGCTGGGAGCCCCTGGGGATGGAGAAACCTGGCTTCTTCGGTGATGGCAAGAGGCAGAGGTGACTCAACTGGGGGGGGGGGGGGTCTCTGCTTGCCCCTAGGGAGCACGAGCCGGGACATCACGTGAGGTTATGAGCATCAAAGACAAAACCTGGGAAACCAGGCCGGAGGGCTGGACACTCAGAGAGTCAGGGCGAGGGCCCCCTGCCTGAGCGCCAGGAAGGAGTTTACCGCGGGAGCCCGAAAAAGGGGCCTGGGTAGGAGGGGTAATGTTTTCTGAGACAAAACAGCCCCCATGCCAAGTCTCTCACCCTCGGCCAGCGGCTTCCTCCCTCCCCAGGGCCGGGCGGGTGGGAGGCCAGCGCTGCGGTCAGGAGGCCGGGGCCTCCCCGGAGGGTACATACCCGCTGCAGCTCCACCTCCGCGGCGGCCGGGGTGCCTGCACTTTGTCTCCAAAGCCCGTGTCTACACGAGGCACCGGACGGGGCCGGGCCCTCTGACCCCCGCACACCGGGCCACAGCACTGGGGGCTCGAGGGAGCCGAGTGCTCCCGGGAAGGAGCGTCCCGTGCTGTTTTTCTGGGTTTAGCTAAATGCTGTGTGAAGGGTAAAGGGAGACAGGGAGGGTGAGAGGGAGACGAGACGGGGGAGGACGAGGGAACAAGACACACTCTCCTGGGAGCACATGCATCCATTTAAGGAAGGTGAGCTCATCACACTCCACACCAGGTCTATATACAGTAGCGTGAGGTCCCTCTCCTCCTGGATCAGAACGTCGCCCTCCGGCAGCCACTCGGGACCAAGGACGAAACCCTCCAGCTGTGGGTGAGCGGCTGCGACACCTGCCTTAGGGGAGAGACTGGCCGAGGGAAGCAGGTTCTGCCCCCATCAGGCCCACCGCAGGGCTGCCGGGCGCCGCCCCCACGTCCCCTCCCCGGGCCCACCTGGCGCGGCCTTGGCCGAGATCCACCCCTGGGCACGGGATGCCGTGAGCAGACAGGGAGCCACAGGCAGGAATTAAATAGTGGCAACTCATATTTATTACAATTATATACAGTCGTATCTTATATTCTGAAACCTATACCTGATCACACAAAAGAACACGTGTTTGGGGGGCAGGGCGGGGCAGGGGACAGACAGGAAGGCCCTGTGCCCGGCTCCTAGTGGAGGTGGGAGCACGACTCGCCATGGCAGTAGCTGAGCCACGATGCGGCAAGCGAATGGTCGGGAGCGGCGTGATGTCGTGGGTGGCAGACGACCGGGCTGCGGCTGTGACGGGCACACAAGGGTGGCATCGTCCGGGCAGGGACTGGCTGGGGGGCCCGGGGGGCTCTCGCCCAGAGGGGAGCACAGGGCCGCTGCTTTTGGGATCACAAGAGCGTGGCCCCCTTGGTCACTGGCGAGAAGCAGTGAGGGAGCCGGGGCAGAGGGAAGGGACGGCAGACGCCAGGCAGACGCCAGGCCCCGCGGCTCCTCCTCTAGAGGGTCAGGAGTCAGGTAATAAAACTACCTCTTGTCATGCACGGCGTTAGGCTGGCTAAGACGCCCCGCAGACACCCCTGGACGGGACGTCTGTCTGGGAGGGGGCTGGGGGGGCTTGAGCCCGGAGAGTTCGGAGCCCTCGGCCTGACATGAGAACAAGGTCAGAGGCCTGTCTGTCTGCGGCGGGCGGGGTGGACAGGCTTCGGCCCTCACGCCGCCCAGGCCTGCGAGGCTGCGGCAGCCCTGCCCCCGCCCGGCTCCAGGCCACGCCCTGCACCTGGACCACGACCCCGGCCCGGCCGCCTAGTCCCGCTCGCTCGCCTAGTCCCGCTCGCTCTCGTTGCTGGCGCCCTCGGGCCGCCGCAGCTTCTCCACCTGCTCGTTGATCTGCCCGTCCCCGCCCCGGCGGTCCTCCCTCTGCACCCCCAGGCAGCCCTCCTCGTCCACGCGGCTCACGTCCTCGTCCTCCTCGTCCTCCTCGTCCTCCCTCTTCTCCTCCTCGCCCTGCACCTCCATCCGCACCTGGCCCTTGACGTCCACCACCCCCTCGCCCTCCTCCTGGGGGCCCAGCAGGTGGTACGTGGCCGTGGAGCCCTCAGGGCTATGGCCCTCCTTCACGGGCGAGGACGACGTGGACTCGTTGCTGACGGGCGAGATGTCACTGCTGCTGTGGTGGTTCACGGCCGCGGGGCTGGAGGGTGACGGCGACTTGACCGGGATCTGCCAGGAGGGGATCTTCGGGGCCGACGGGGAAGGGGGGAACTGCCTCCTGGCCGAGGAGGGAGAAGACGGCAGGGTCAGCCTCAGCAGAGCCGCCCCCTCCCGACCCAGAGCGCTCACGGAGACTGAGCAGCCACCCCAGGGCCACTGAGCAGGGGACAGGGCCAGGGGACAGGCTGGAGCTCCGCCGCCCACTCCCACCTCCCCTCCCTCCCCCTCCTCTGGAAACAAGGCCTCTTGGCCCGTTGAGGTGGGAGCGGCTGAGACGGAAGCCAGAGGCTCCGGGGCTGCCTGCAGAGCCCCCGGTCCACTCAGGGTGCCTCCTGGGGTCCCCTCTGCCTGGGGCCAGGCCCGCCCTCCCTGGCAGCTGCTGGACACTTGGCTCTCGGGGCCCTGCCACGCCCTGGCGCCCGTTCCCTCCCACCCTTACAGCACTGTCCCAGCCTCCAGCCCTGGGGGAGGCAGTGAGCAACGGTGGGGAGCCAGAAGCCTGGGAAGCCAAGACCCCTGGGCCTCCACTCTCACTTGCCTGTGGCCTGGGCAAAGGCAGGGGGTGGGGGAGAGCCTGGCCACTGGTCTCGGGGTCAGAGACGTCAGAACCAGAAGGGTAATGCTGGTGACCTAGCACTTTTCTAGAAAACCTCTGAGCTCCACACTTGACAGAAGAGCCAGTTCTCCCTCCCACTCCTGCGTCCCTGCCCTGCGTCCTGGGCCAGCAGCCAGCCCAGCCCAGACCCGGGAAGTCAGGTCCGCTTGGCAAGGGCTTGGAAACCAAGCTCGAGGACAGGCGGGATCACCTCTGCCAGAGCTGGGAGGACAAAGGCCTGCTGCCTCCTGGGCTGCCCACCAGACCACCAGCTCTGGCCCCGGACAGCCCTTCCACCTCAGACCCTGCCACGCGGAGCGCACAGTCAGGGCCTCGGCGCTCACCGTGTCCCCAGCGGATAGCCCTCTGGTGCCCCAAGCTCAGCCGTGCCTCTCTTAAGGCCACGCTCTTTTCCCCACAGACAGCCTGGAAGTGGGTGGCTTGGAGAACTAGGTCCTCTGGTTGGGACCACAAGACGCTGCCAGCCCCCATCACTGACCTGGAGTGAAGGCCGCCGCCTCGCTCAGCCCCCACTAAACCCCAGGGCGCCCTGCAGGAGGGGCGGCCCAGGACACAGGACTTTCAGTTTTAAAAACAGACGGGCCCGGGCAAGCCCGGACAAGCTGGTCACCCTCCCGTCAGGGCTGCGCTGGTGCTGTCCCTGTGGAGGGACAGCAGAGTGAGACCACAGGAGCCGGGGCATGGGGAGGCAGGCACTGCGTCTGCCTCTGCCTTGAATCGTAGGGCTCTTCAAACTGAGCCGGAACAGAGACCCCTGGCCTGGCCCTCTGGGGGGACCTTCTCTGGGACCAAGCTGTCACTGGGAGGTCCAGTCGGGGCTGAGGACAGGGGAGGAGGTGGCCCTATCTGGAGGGGTGGGGATTCTCTCCTCTGCTCAAGGCCCTGCTTCTGGCTCCAGCTGCCCTTGACTGGGTCTTGACAGGACCAAGTGACTGTATCTCAAAACTCGTGGGCACTACAGACTGTCACCCCAAGAGCGGGGAGGGAGGGGCCTACCGGGAAGGGAAGGTGGAAGCGCAGGAGATTCCCAAACTCAATGCCTGAATCACGCAGCTCAATCTGTGGTGGGACGCACAGGGGCCCCCCAGGGAGACGTGCCCCCCCCACCGCCCCCAATGGGTGGCGGCTGGATGGGCCCCAAGAGCTCCCTCCCCCAAGTCGAAGTCAGAGAGCAGAACAGAAGCCCGTGCCTTTTCAGCTCCTACCGATTTAAAAGAAGCCCTTTCAAGGAGTTAATTTCCGACTTGAGTTCACTGATGTTCTGGGACTCCAGGATCCAGTTGGTGGAAGTGGTGGCCTGAAAGTCACACAGGGGACAGAGGATCAGAGCGGCACCTCCTCCCACCCCTTGAAGCTCAGACTGCTGGGGTGGCAAGGAGGACCCCGGGGGGATTCCATGTCCTGCATGCCAGCCGGGAACCCCCTCGGTTCGGTTCTGCTGCGGCCCATTCAGGGGTCTGCCTGCCTGGATCTCTGTTTAAGTGACGACTCCCTTAGAACAAACATTCCCACAAGTCTATTTGGATAGCTGACTATATTAGGGAATCATGACATGCATTCAGGTGTGATAGTGGCATCCTGGTTATGTAAAATAAAACATCAACAACAAAAGAGCCCTTATCTTTTATAGATACACACTGAAGTGTCTGAAGTATGAAATGATATGCTGTCTGGGATGTGCTTCAAAATCACCTGCGGGTAGGGGAACAGCAGGACGGGCCCGAGGCAGCGGCTACAGCTGTGTAGCCAGAACATGTGGGCTTGCTGTTCGGCCCCGCCATTTCCAGGTGTATTTGAAACAAAACTATTAAGATAAATAAATTCCATCTCTACAACAACTACTCCCTCCACCTAAGTCCCTCTCCCTGCAGAGAGATCACACACACACACACACACACACACACACACACACACACACACACACACACACACACACACACCTACCTACCTACCTACCTCTGGGGCTGGGACAGGCAGCCACCTCAACCACAGGTACCAGGAGCCTGGTACCTGGAGCCACCTTGGAGGGTCAAGGGAGATGCCTGAGCACCTGCCTGGCCCATCCCCCAGCTCTACTCTCAATCATGCCCAGAAGGCAGGCTTCGCCCAGGATACCCTTCCCCACGCAGCTGTAACGTCAGGCCACGCGCTGCGCGCCGCTGTCTGCACAGCCAGGAGCCGAGGGCCAGGCCGCCCATCTGCAGCTGTCCTTTGGGATGACCCTGAAGGTTCAGCAGAGAGAACGAAGACGTCCTGGAGAAGGGCCCACAGGGGAAGCAGCCACGGGAACCTCCGACAAACGCCACCCTTCCCCGCACACCTTCCCCTTCGACACTGCTTTCTATATAAACTTCAGACGACCACACCTTTGTCTGGCAATCTTGCTGGGATAGATGGAGAGGAGGTCCCCCAAGCGGCAGCTGCCTCGCCCAAGCTGCCTGCGAAGTGTTTACGGGCCGGTCCCAGGTGTGACGGCCTCGGGTGCGTGGGCCTCTGCCTCCGGGTACAAGGCCCCCGCCGCCTGCCACAGAACACCCGGGCCCTGAGCTCAGGAGAGCGTGGGGAGCCCCAGGCTGGCAGCACGGAGGGGCCCCGCACATTCCCACCAGCCTGCGGGGCTCTAAGGTGGGGTGAGGGCTGCTGTGGGTCCTACCTCGGCCGGCAGCCCGGCCCGGCTCTGCAGTGGGAAGCCCCCCTCCGCGGGGGCTGCAGGCCTCAGGAAAGAGACCCCGGGCAGCCTCGGAACGAGCGCACACAGGCGCTCGGCCGCCCTCACACACATCCCCTCGGGGTCCCCACTCCAGACCACCAGACAGCGCAGACCCAGGAGCCACTGCTCTGGCCTCTCTGAGACCTTGAAAGCTATAGCAGCCCATTAACAAGGGAGCAATTTCCACTCATCGGCCTACAAAGGACTCAAATTTCCAAACGCATATGGTGCCAGATGCCAGGATTTAGAAATAAAATCTGACATCTGGGGCTTTTTAGCCAGTCTCTAAAAAACAGTTGTAGAAAACTCCCAGCCTTCAGTTTTATGTAGGTTTTTTAATTACTGAATGCTCTTCTTTTTAATTTTTTACAGTGCTGCAGTAGGGGTTTGGAAGCCAGATATAAAAACTTACATTACAGCTGAGAAAACACAGCTCTGAGTCTTTGGTTTATGGGGTAACCGAAGCCTTCAACACAGATGGGTTTAGACACCAGTGAGCACGGCTTCAGCACAGCAGAGAATGAAAGGGGCTGGGGGCGGGCGGGGGGCATCAGAAAAACAAGCACGAGACACCCTCAGAGGCGGCGCTCAACCACCAAACGCTACCCCGGGCCCCCCTCCCCTCCTAAAATGCAACATGTGGTCTTAATCTTAATGCTAAGGTCTGAAAACAGTTTTCCAATTTCTGGAAAGGCTTCTGGCCACTGGCAGGCTGCCACTGCAAAAGACAATGGAGGAGAGGTGGTCGCAGGCCGTGACCGCCTCCTCGGCTGCTTTATGGGCCGCCCGCCCGACCGCGGGGAGCGTGCGCGGTGGCTGGTGGTGGCCACTGGCCTCTGTGGGTGGGGTACCCCACGAGAGGACTCTCGGGGACCCCCTTCACAGGAGCGCTGGCTCACACGGAGTCACGCACTGGGGTGGGGCTTCCTCTGGGAGAGCTGCTCGGAGCGAGATCCTTTACAGCACGGCTGCGTGGAAGCAGCCAGAAAGCAACCCGGGAGGCGGGGATGGAGTGGGGAGGGCAGTGGACGCCCTGGAGCCACTGGACCACTGTCTCCCGGGCCCAGTCTGTCTCAGGAACACCCTATCACACACGCACAGAACCCAGACCCAAAGCCTGCGATCCTGGGGCTGACGGGAGCCAGGCTCTGTCCTCAGTGGGGACAGGCAACGAGGGAGGTGCGGTACAGCTCCCTCTTACAGACAGGGGACAGCAAGTCGCTTGTCTGCGGTCACACGGGTAGCACGGGGCACAGGAGAGCCTGAACCCCGGTGGTCTGATCCTAGGGTCTGATGTTGCCAAGACAGCTCCAGATGTGCGAAGTGAGGCAAGGAAGCCACCTCAGTCGACCCCAGGTGCGTCTACACTCCTCTGGGGGTTATCGGATCCCCAGGCCGGGGTTTGGAGAACCCACCCACGGCAGCATTTCAGCCCAGGGTCTGGGCACACTCCTCCCACCCTGTTCCCTGCAATCGCTCTTGGCAACTCCGGGATCTCTGACCTAACTTGCGGTGGAGACCATCCCGTGTCGACACTGGCTACCACCAGATCTGGGGCGTGTGCTGCCACGGGAGGGCCACAGGCACAGAGCTGCTTTTCCTCCCTCCTGTTGGGAGGTGACACGGAGACAGAAAGGACAGCCTCTGTCACTGAATGCCACACCACCCACACGGTGACCGCCTCCTGTCTCTACAAGGGCAGGGTCACCGGTGTCAGAAGAGACAACATCAGACCCCAGTGGACGCAGTGAACTGGGCACAAAGGACGCGAGTGAAGAGCCGTGCAGGGCAGACCCGGACCTAGAGGGACCAGAGGGTCAGGGACAAGTACCTTGGCTGTGGCCAGTTCATGGGCGAGCTCCTGGACTTTCTGCTGCTGCTGAATCAGCAGCTCCTGGACAGAGGCTAAAGTCATCTGTAACTGAGTCACTGGGAGGAAAGAGCAGTTGCATCTCTGTTAAATGATACAGATTCTTCCTTCTGTCCACACACCTATAAGCTGCTGCATCTAATTTATCTGCAGACATTCCCCCCCGCCCCCCCGGCCCGTGCAATCCATGTAATTCATCTGCACTCTGGGGCATCTACCTGCACTGTATCTAACCTCTAGTAT
This sequence comes from Balaenoptera physalus, assembly GCF_965194825.1. Taxonomy (NCBI): domain Eukaryota; kingdom Metazoa; phylum Chordata; class Mammalia; order Artiodactyla; family Balaenopteridae; genus Balaenoptera; species Balaenoptera physalus. The sequence goes on from NC_138882.1 coordinate 188,251,186, forward strand.
TTCTACTTTATCTTTCTATTGTGTAGTTGTCCGTGGTCAACAGTATATCCGTCCAAAACCTCTCCCCTCTAATTATATCTGTTTATGACTCGCTTGGCTCTTGCAACTTCCATCCTGCCTGCATCCCCCATCTCCCGGGCCTCCCCACGCCACTGCAGAACTCACGGAAAGTCTCCAGTCCTGGGAGAGAGACAGCTCAGTCCACAACATCCCGGAGTGGTTAGAAACTGCAAATCCCATTTCCTCACTGCTCCTTCCTGCCCTCCCCACCCAACCCAGAGGCTGCTGGAGCTCCCGGTCCACCGTCAGCCTCCAAGGAGACATGCCAGCAGGGCACGTGCTCCAGAGGGTTTCCGAGGGCTTCACAAACATGCCCCCGAGGGACAAACTCCTGCCTGGGACAGGCGGCTCTCTAGTTTGCCAGAGTTTTTAGATGCAGAGGCTCCATCTAGTAAACAAGTTTATAAAGGAGAAAACCACCTCTGGCGCGACAGGTCCCAGCTAATCTGGGCCATCACTGGGGCACCGGGTAATGAACGTGAGCCCCGTGGAGTCGATGACAGAGGAGGTGGCCGGGGTCCCTGGAGCCGCAGTAATTACAGCCTCTCTTGACCCTGTGTTGGATTCTTAGAGGGAAGGGGGAAAATTGCTGAAAACCCCCCTGAAAACCTCATAGAAGCAGAAATTAAAAATGAACTTTACAGCCCTTAGAAAGGCTGTCATTTTATTCCCCTTATTAATATTCTGAGGTTGGGAGCCTTTCCGTAAAAACATAATTAATTGAGGCCGCGCCGACAGTAAACAAGCAATTTCAAATTAAACCGAAATGACGGCGGCTTCATTTGCAAATGTGAACAGATTCTCAGAGCAGATAAATGAAGTCACCACATAAAGTGGAGACGGAGGGGAGAGGGGAGGGGGCAAAGAAGGGGCTGCTCGGAGAAGGCTTTGAGGGGTGATTTGATGGGGCCATTAATCTTCACCTGTCTGTGCCACGCTGCCACTCAGCTCGGAGAGACTCGCCTCCATCCTCTCCAGTTGCTTCCTGTCCTCCCGGCCGCCCACGACGAGGGGGAGCAGGTACTTCTGCAAGAAGCAGGGTGCGCGTGAGGAATGGCTACGTACTTGGGATACTCTTCAACAGTCTCTCAGAGTCTGCCGACCAACTTTCTCTCCGGCCAACCAACTTTCTCTCCATCAACCCTGGGTTTCGGAAACCCTACGCCAACACCGTAAATGAACAAGACATCCGAAAATTACGAGGCTGTGATTATAACCACATTAAAAAAAAAACAAACAAACAAAAAAAACAACTCTGTCTGAATCAGGACCAGAACCAGGGAACAGGGACACAAAAAGTCAATTTGACCCACTATGATGGAGCACTTTTTGGTTCCTTTAGATTTTTAAATGGTGCTATATACAATACTTCTGTGTCCAAAAATACTCAAAATTCTACTTTAAAAGTTGTATATCATAAAAATGCAAAAGGTTATACAAGAAAGTGATACCACTGGTGGCTTCCAGTGGGGAGTGGGAGGGAAGTTTGCTGTACACTTTTCTGAACCTTTAACATTTTGAACCACGTGAATGAATTCTCCATTCGGAAACAAATGAGTAAAAATAAACAAAAAAAATTATTCAAGAAACAAGATCAAAATCCACAACAGATTTGTGGGACCTTTGGCTCTTTCACTAGGAGGGGATAATAATATGGGTATTCCGAGGCTGCCTAAGGAGGTCACACCCATTCTTCTTCGAAAAGCCTTGAATCCTCAGAACAAGCTTCCTTCAGATAAGAGTTAAATGCAGCCAGACTCTCCCAGAACTGAGACATGGGGCAGAAGGGGGAGCAAGGGGCAGAACCAGGAGAAACTGACCGTGGGGGAAAAAGGAAGCTGACGCTGCAGGGCAATCTCGAATGTTCTGAGAATCTCGGAACAGTCAGGAAGAAGGCAGACGGGGCGCAGCTGGTAACTGACTGCCTGCTTGGAAGTGTGAAGGGACAGAGGTGGGCAGCAAGGTGCCCGCTGGGAGAGCTGGACGAAAGAACATGGGCTCCAAACTCCAAAAGCTCAGGACGTGGCGCCCCCCATCTTAGGAGCGTGAGACCAGTCACCAACTTTACTGGGGTGGCACCAGGGGTGACACAGTGCAGGCTTGGCAGGTGTAGTAACTGGCAGGTGTGACCAAAGGAGACTTTGGTTCTTACTCCTTTCGGGCCCCAGACAGGAAAAGACAGCAGCTTCTCCATTAAGGCTTCTGTACTGGGGAAGGGAAAGGAGGTCTCTCACAAGGGGCCTGTCAGAGAACTCATTTCAAGAGCAACTCCTAAGTGAAGATCACTATTTAGCATACATATAGAAGCATTTTCTATTTTGCAAAGTGCTTTTCAACCATCGTGTGAGTTATTACCCACAGCTGAGCCGAAACTCATAAAATGGAGCCTTACGTTCCAGGTTGAAAATTTCCTAAGTATAAAAGTCAAGAAATTCTTATACGTGTAATGGACTAAAAATTCCATTTCTAAGATCAAAAATGCCAAGGAAAGGAACACATACACTACCCCAGCCTAAATCTTTACATATTTATAAAACAAGATAACAGCTTACCTCTCCTTTTTGTTTTTTAATTTAGCAGATGTTTTTTAAATTCTCTTGTCACCATCGTGACTGATCTTTCAATGTCTCTTCTTTTTTTAAAGCAGAGACTAAAGATCAGAGCTTCGTGGAAACAACTGAGGATATCTCTGCTTTGCTCCAAGGGGAGCTATGCTTTCTGTCTCCACCAGATCACAGGCCGTCCAAGGGCAGCCATGTGACTATCAGGTTCCACTTAGTAGAGCTGGGACATTGATGTGAGAATCCTGTCTTAGCATATTCTTCTTCTTGGTGACTGTATGCAGTCAGTGGTTGGAAATAGGCTTTCAGCCCACAGTGGCGTCAGAGGGAGAAGTCCCGGGACCCAGAACATCTTGCTTCTGGATTTCTAACGTGGAGATTTCCAACTTCAAGAATAAACGTTACACTGAAAAGATTGTATTCTGCTACAACTCTGTCATTAGCTTTTGCACTTAAGTGAAAAATTAAGAATCCCAGAGTGCAATGCTGAAACACGTTTCACGTGCTAAAAGTTAAACATGGGGGGACCTCCCTGGCGGTCTAGTGGTTAGGACTCCGCGCTTCCACTGTAGTGGGCACGGGTTTGATCCCTAGTCAGGGAACTAGGATCTAGCAAGTTGCGTGACGTGGCCAAAAAAAAAAAACAAAAGTTACAACATGAGGCTGGATAGTCATTCAGATTCTTTTTTAAAAATCTCCAAATCAGAGATGGAGTCGCAGGTGGCCTCAGAAGGAAAGGGGCTTCTCTTTCCAGGACCAGCAGAGAGTAAGTCCTCCAGCCACCCTTTTACCTTTTGTCTCTGGGGACCTACCCTGGCTCTGCATCTTCTAAAAAAGACTCAACTTGCTTCAAATCAAAGTTAGTAGCTGGTAATTAGTATCTGATTAGTAGCTGGTATCAAGGAAGTAAACGTTACTTCATGCCTGCAGCTCCGTTGTAAGCAATGAACTCTGGGATCCTGAGGGTTGACTACGAAGTCCATGAAAAACCCTAGGTTTACATGGATGCCAACACAATACACAGGGGGAAAAGGCAGATCCTGTAAATACGTTCGTACTGAGAGTCTCAAGGGCATGCAGAGCGCTTCCTGTGTGCTGGGTGCAGAGCACTTTCCAGAGGAGCTCTGACTCCTTTCAGCATCACAACAGCCTCGTAAGGTACATACTATTGTCCCCATTTCACACACGGGACCGCTGAGCCTGCGGTCACACAGCTGCCAAGTGGCAGAGCCAGGGCGCAACACAGGCAGCTGGGCTCCAGCGTCCATGCTCTTAACCGCACGTCATTCTGTCTCTCAAAAAGGTCTGGCCTGCTCAGTACGTGCCAGGCACTGTTCTAAGTACCTGATGTGGCTCGTGGATCGACGGGCCTCGTCACCCTGTGCAGCAGGGACTTGGAGGGGAGATGCCGAGTCCAGTAGATGAAGCGGGTCTGAACCAGCCAAGCGCACCCACCCGGGTGGGAGCAGGACCAGGACTTGACCTGGACGCCCCTCAGCGAGCGAGATCATCAGGGCGCTCGGCCTCTGCAGGCAGGCCCGCTGCTGCCCCGGGGCTCAGGGCAGCGCCAAGGGGGTGCAGGGAGGGGCAGCTTAGCTTACCTTGTAGAGCTGGTGAAAGCCAAACGCTATCCCTGCCATGATGATGGCCAAGGCGCTGTAATCTCTCCACCGGGAACCCGCAGGGCCTAAGGTCGGGGGAAAAGGCACGTCAGGAGAAGAGGCACTGGCGCCCCCCCCGAGGCAGGAGAGCACGTGGATTCAGGCTCCTCATCTCAGTCGGGGGGTGTCTCGTGCTCAGATGGGGGGCGAGCGTCCGGATGCGGCTGGGCTGCGTCCCCCTCCTCCTCCCAGGCCCCTGGACTGTGCAGCTGCCGTGGGCTGGTGTCTAGAGGGGCTGAGGCCCGGGGTGGGGGGTGGGCGGCAGAGGCGATCTGAAGACCTAGGGCACGGGCTCCACTCTCGAGGAATAAAGGATCCAGTGAGGCTGCCATGAGCACACCTAGGTGTGCACGAATACATGTCCACACGCCCTCCTATGTGAGCCTGGAGCCACCTCAGAGCCAGGGCAAAGGCTGCATCACCTGTTCATTCAACCTTATGAAGCCCCGACAGGGTGCACGACAGTGTCGTAGGCACGGGTTACAGTGGTGACGAGACCCCTGCCCTGTTCTGTTCTGCTCTCACATTGAGCCTGGTGGAGAGGAGACAGCCTACCAACGACCGAACGAGGTGGCTCCAGACAGGGATCGAGAACACCGAACAGGACCAGGAGAGCGTGGATGGCAGGGCCTCGGTGGCGGAGGACGCCGAGGCCTGCGCGGTCCCGGGCACGGCGCTCCAGGCAGGGGACGAGGAAGTGCAAAGGCTGAGGCTGACCTGTGCTCAAGCAGACGGGGGAGCCCCTGGGCTTCACCCAGGGTGAGGGGGCTACTGCTGGCCAAGAGACAGCAAGAGCGGAGAGGGGAGCGGTGGGGGGAGCGGGGTGGGGGGAAGGTGGGAAAGGCTGGCCTGGCGGTGAGCGCACCCAAGGAACCTGGCCGTCGTTTCACAAGCAGCGGGGTCACTGAAGGCTCTGAATCAGGGAGTGACGTGGTCAGCTCTGTGTTTTGGGAGAACATCAGGGAGCACCGAGGGCAGCTACAGGTGGGAGGCCGTGGAGGCAAGAAAGCAGGGAGAGGCCACCGCGAGGGGCCTCCAAAGGCAAGAGGGACTGAGCCCAGGACGGACCATCTCAGGGGATGCGGACACGGGCAGCCGGTCTTCATGTAGGATCAGGCCCTTCGGAACACAAAGTCCCCTCCGACCCCTGAATGAACTTCTAGTTCCAGAGGAGGAGAGGAGAGTTTTCTACTTCATAACCTTCCCCATGAACTGTTTACGAGTGCTTTCAGGTCCATAATCTGATGTGACGCCCAGCGATTCTGTCAGGCACACGGGAAAGCACGAGCTCCACCTGGAACGTCCACGTGGAGCAGCCACGTCCAGGCCACCCAGCTGCCTCCTCTCAAGGGACCAGCCACTGGGCAGGGGGCGGCGGGGGTGGTGGTGGTGGTGGTGCATGGGCCACTGTTTCCAGAGCCATCAGTGGTGCAGGACACCACCAGTCTGTGGGCTCAGACCAGGTGCCAGGACAGTGACCCCGAAGGCACCCGCCCGAGGCACGCTGCTGCGACAAGGACCTGGGATCTGGAAGTGGGTCTCGGAGAGAAGGTGAGGGAGGAAGAGCCACCGCACTCCACACGCGGCCGGCGCCTCATCTCCTCCGAGACGGACACCTGTGGCTCCAGCCGTCCCCCTCCCCTGGGCCTGCAGGTACCGGCCACGTCCTGGCGCTTCATGACCAAAGGAGCGCAGGAGAGGGGCGGTTCTTAAAGTCCTTGGCAGGATGTGAGCACATGGGGAGGAGGGGCTGCTGGCATGCAGTCTGATTGGGGATCCAAGTGGCAAAGACCTCCAAGGGGGCGAGGAGCATGCTCCCTCCTCCCTGAGCTGCTGAAGGGGGCTCTCAGGAGGCAGGGACGACGGTGATGGGAGAGGCTGGAAGAGCGTCTCCCCCTGGCCACCCGATCCTGCCCCCGCCTGTGGATTCCACGCGAGTTTCCCAATGTGGCCCAGCCGGGAGTCTCCTGCACAGACTGTGATCAACTCCCTTCTTGAGCACACAGTTTCTGAATAGGTAATACACGCACATGGTCTAAACATCACGCAGCACACGTCAGTCTACTGCAAAGAGGCTTCCTCCACCACCAAGAACCACTGTGTTAATAGTTTCTTCTTTATCCTGCAGAGAATTTTTATGCAAGTATGAGGCAACACACATAGGCACTATTTTCCTTCTCTTTTCCCCTATTTCTCATTCTTCCTTTTTGCTAAAGCTGCATAATATTCCATTAAACCAATTCCCTATTGATGGACATTTAGATGATTTCCAGTCTTTTCCTATTTCACACAATGCTGCCATCAGTGAGCGTGTACATATGGCATCTCACGTACATGTGCAAGTCCATCTGTAAACGTGAACTCCTAGGAGGCTGGGCCAGAGCAGTCTGAGATAGCCTGCCAAACTGTCCGCCACGGGGGCTGAACCAGTTCATGCCCACCTGTTTCCTCACAGCCACCCCAACATAATGGGTTAAGCACACGCACAGATTTCTGCCAGTACCAGAGCAAAACAACAGCCCCTCCCTCTAGCTTTCATGTGCTTTTACCTGATTACAAGTGAGGGCTGAGCAATCTTTTCATCTGCATCTCCTTTTTGGTATACTGTATGTTCCCTACTTTTCTACTCAATTTCTTTATTAATTTCCTTCCTCAATTCATGGAAACTTCTTATACAACAGGGAAATTAGCCCTCTGTCTGTGAAAGGAGTTGTAAAAATTCTTCCTAGTATATTTTTCTTTTGACTCTGCTTATGGTCTGCTTTTTGTGGCATAGAGTGTTTTCATGTTTACGTAAACTTATCGATCTATTCTTTTACGGGTTCTGGGGTTTGGGTCACGACGAGCCAAGACTCCCCACTCCTCTCCAGGGTTGCACAGTGACACTCAGGGTTCACGTCTACACACTGTCTCCAGAAGGGAGCTCTGCTGCTTTGACCTGCAGTGAACACCCCCATCCGATGCGGAGCGACATAGAGAAGAGACCGCTGATCGTGAAATGGAAAACTCTGAGACCACTGAGGTAGACCTTTCACTGTGACCCTGAGAAGCCAGGAGGCTCCAGGTCCCAAGCAGGCACCTCTCTCGGCTCAGCCTGCTCTGCTCTGAGTGCCTTGATTCCAACATCTGGTGCAAGTTCATTTTTAGGAGGAAAAAGCGAAGACAGAGTAACCTTGCCACTTTTCAAAAGAGTCGCTGTCGATTGAAGCCCCACGCTGTTCCGTGGGGCTTCAATCCACACCCAGAACGTCCATCTGTGCTGCAAAAATCCCCAGAGAAAGTATTCAAAATGGGCACGTGTCCAGAAAGTTCTACTCACCAGTGACTTCTCAAATACCCACTAAATATCTTACAGGAAAACAGTTGCAACTGGGCTGAAAACTGGACCAGAACCCAAAGTTTGCTGCATCCTTCTTCTTTCCTGCAAACACACAGTGCATGCCTTGAGAAGTGCAGCCCCTCGTTCCGGGTACCAGAGCCGAGGCTGAGCAGATGCTGGCAGGTCAGGGGTCCAAGAACCAGGACCCCTCCTACAGCTGCTCCCCCCTCTCCGGAGCCTGACCTCCTCAAGCACCAAGAAACACCTGTGGCTCCCTGCCGGCCGCACCTTCACCCCCGCACTGCTCCTTGTTTCTGCCGTGCTCGCGTTAAGAACATTTTATTGCCCCCTGGTTTTCATTATTAATGAAAAGGGACCAGAATGATCTTTCCTAAAGTTCAGAGAGTCTATAAAGACAAGAAGCTGAAATGCCATTTTACTCGTTTTGGAGATGTGTGATACAATCCTGTCTTGTGGCAAAAAGAAAAAAGAGAAAAACTAAGACGGAGATAACTCTTATCCACCGCACGCCTTTCAAGGGGTACAGACCAGGGCAACTGAGAAAGCACTCGGCATGACCCCAAACTAGCTCAGACCCCAGCCACGACCACCTGGAGCCCTCCCTGCTGCCCACCCTGGGGCCAATTTTTTTCCAAGTCCAGTGCAGACCCCCAAAGAGGGAACCCAGGGCACCTCGGAGCTACAGCCTCTTGTCACTATGCTCCTGAATGTCCAGAAAATACAGTCAAGGGCGGAAAATAGGGTCAGCTGCTCTTCTGCTCCAGCTCAAAAGTAAGGGAAGTGGAATGAATGAGCTTTTCAAAAGCTTCAGAGCCTCTAGCCTGACAAAGACGCCCACCTGCAGACAAGGCAGACTGGGGGCCAGGCTGGCAAGAGGCCTGGTTCCACACCACCACCAGATGGTCCCAAAGACGGTTTTCTCTTCTCATCAAGCACAGACCATCTGACTGAAGGTGGCAGAGCTTTGCTAGATTTAAAGAACCCAGGGGCAGTGAACATTGATACATCAGTCCTAACAGGTGTCTGTCAGCGAGTTTCTCAGAGACACCAGCATAATAAAAATGAAAAGACTCAATAATTTTGACATTCTTAGGACAACAAGAGAAAAGGAAGAACTTGAGTGAAGTTTGGGAGGTGTATGGGCAGAGAAAAATGACTTAGAATATACAGAGAAGGGTTTAAGCAAAAAAGGGTGCCTTGAAATTGTGACATACAGGATGCGTTGCCTTGGGTGCCTGCCTACATTTCTCCACAGGCTTAGGAACAACAAGGTAAATAAACAAGTTTGTGAACTCACACCGTTTACCCAGGCCTACCTGTCAGCATCACTGCATGAAGAGAATCAGTAATCTCACTCACTGGATAGCTTTTTTGACTTCTCTTGTGCTGCTAATAATTGTGGCAATTCAGTGCTCGGAATAATCTCTCTACATCTTGTCACTTGCCTATCTCGATGAGGTAGAAAAGAAAGACAACTCAAGTTTCATCAGATTTATCAAGGGTCTTAAAGATTTTCTAGCCCAAATCTCTCAATGGACAGATGGGGAACAAAGACTCTAAGATATTATCTATATGCCTGTAAGGTAACAGGTAGTTCGTGCCAAATTAGAACCTGGGTCTTCTGAATCCCAAACTAGCACACTTTCCACTGTTACACATTTATCATCAAAGGACCTTTAAATAGTAGAACTCTATTGAAGTACCACTCTCTATACTTCTGGCCACTTAAATAAAAATTTACTGAAATCTCCAAAAAATAAAAAACAAAAGATGAAGTACCCAGGGACAATGATATTTTTTTACTGTCATTCAGATTCCAATTGTCTCCAGCACTCGCCCAACGGGCTTGACTCGCCAACTCGCCGAAAGGCCCAGCACTTCACCAGCACCTCACGGCTGGCCTCTCCTGAGGATGAACAGGCAGTCGTCTGCGGCAGCATTTGTCATCCTGCACAGCTCAGCATTTCTGGGACTGCCTTCATGTCTGAGGCTGCAACGAGGTCAGAGGTCAGACTACTGTAGGGAGAAGAGCGTCAGGTTCTTTGGAACTCAACGCCTTCCTTACCCTCCCAAGGACTCCATCAACTAGCCTGAGCTCTGACAATGTCCACAGGGCCCGCCTGCCCAAAAGGCTAGGGCTTCCGGTGAATCCACGGCATATGGCAGCCGCCTCAGGGGCAGGAAAGCTGAACCCCAGGGCTCCCTAACCCTTCACTGAACACCAACTAAACCAACATTACTCAGTTCCTTTATTTGTATCTCAATCTACCAAGAGAGTCTCACCTAGCAGGCGAGAACAGACATCACCAAATAAGGACACACATGTGGAGCAGGAATCGAGCACACAACACAGCATGAAGCCACCGACTCAGGGACTCTCGGACACCAAGGAAATCCCACAATCCAGTAAAGAGTCATCAACAAAAGAGAGCTGAAAGCTGTCATGAAATCATCCTGCTGAGACGATCTGGATCCAGTGATGTACTGGCTGACGACAGGGAGACGCTATCAAGTCCCTGGGGAGGCTGGCAGCCTGAGCACAGGGCAGGGCAGTGGCAGGCACTGGGCAAGCCTAGCTGCGGTCCCCTCCAGGCTCTTCAAGGCTGGAGTCGTGACTCCACACAGCAGCAGCTTCTCAAATCATCCCATCAGCTTTGTTCGCAAGGCACGCTGAAAACTGAATGATAAGAGAGGCGCATCCACAGAGAGGTACTGGAATAAAGCCAGTCCGCCAGATCAGTGCTTGTTACAGCAAAGGACTGCCAGGCTAAATGCACAGGGAGACTGGTGACCAGCTGAAAGGTACCACAGGCTGAGCTGTGGATGGATGGCTGGCAGCGGCCAGAAAGACAAACCGACCCAGAGCACAGCAACTAGTAACAGAGCAGCTCCGCTCTGAACAGAAGCACCTGGGCAGCCTGGAAGGCAAAGGCACCACAGCAGCCCAACAGAAGTCACATCTGAAAACCCAAGGCCTGTCTTCACATGAACGTCCTGTGAAAGACGATCTTTTCCACTTCTCATGGGCTGCAATGCTAACAGCAGTGTCATCTTTAGGCAGGAAGGACACTGAGAGGCATATCCATATCCTCACTCACAGACTAAAAAATATGAGCTCTAATTAAACTGTAAGAATTCAGAAGAGTCCAGAAATGGACCCACGCTTGTGTGGTCAACTGATTTTTGACAAAGAAGCCAAGGCAGTTCTGTGAGAAAAGGATAATCTTCACAACAATTGTGCTGGGACAACTGGATATCTGTAGAGGGGTAAAAAATGAACCTTGACCCTTTCCTTACACCATACATAAAACTTAACTCAAAATAGATCATACACCTAAACAAAAAAGAAAAAACTGTAAGAAAACAGAAAACACAGAAGAAAATCTTTGCAACCTTGGGGTAGGCAAACACATCCTAAGATACAAAAAGCATGAACCAGGGACTTCGCTGGCAGTCCAGTGGCTAAGACTTCGCCTTCCAATGCAGGGGGTGCGGGTTCGATTCCTGGTTGGGAGCTAAGATCCCACATGCCTCCAGGCCAAAAAACCAAAACATAAAAAAGAAGCAATATTGTAACAAATTCAATAAAGACCTAAAAAAAATGGTCCACATCAAAAAATCTTTAAAAAACAAAACACAAAAAAGCATGAACCATAAAAGGAAAAAAAATGATAAAATGGACATCATCAAAATTTTAAGCTGCTGCTTTTCAAAAGGCACTGTCAAGAAAATATCTCCATAAGCTGGGAGAAAACATCTACAAAACATATATCTGATAAAGGACCTGTAACCAGAATATATAAAGACCTTTTACAACTCAATAATAAAAAGACAAACAAGGTGATTTTTTAAAGTGACACTTCACAAAAGATACATGAATGGCCAATAAACACATGAAAATATGCTTGACATCATTAGTCATTAGAGAAACACAAATTAAAAGTACAATGAGATTCTATTACCTACACATTAGACTGGTTAAACTTAAAAACTGAGAATACCAAATGTTGACAAGGATGTGGAGCTACTGAAATTCTCACACATTGCTGACGGGAATGTAAAATGGCACAACCAGGAGACTTCCCTGGTGGTCCAGTGGTTAAGACTCCGTGCTTCCACTGCAGCGGGAGAGGGGTCGATCCCTGGTTAGGGAACTGGGATCCCACATGCCTCGTGGCACAGCCAAAAAATAAAAATAAAAATAAATTTTTTTAAAAGAATAATATAGAAAAAAAGTTTTAAAAAAATGAAATGCCACAACCATTTTGGAAAATAGGTTTACAATATCTTACAAAGTTAAACATACACCTAACATGTGACTAAGGCATTCCACTCTCAAGTATTTACCTAAAAGAAAGGAAATATCTGTGCACACAAAGACTTATTGTACACGAATGTCATAGAAGCATTATTCATAATAGCCCCAAACTGGAAACAACCCAAACAGCCACCAATGGTCAATGGATAAACAAACTGTGAAATAACCATACATCGGAGTCACGGGAGTTAGCAAACTCTGCCCAGTTGGCCAAGTCCCACCTCATCCTGCTTTTTTTTCAGCTGTGAGCTCAGAATGGTTTTCATATTTTTAAAGGATGGGGGGCGGGGGGGTATATGTGACAGAAACGTGTAGGTCACAAAGTCTAAAATATTTTCTACCTGGATCAATCTCAAAAGCATTACGTTAAGATACAAAAGACTATGCGCTGTATGATTCCATTCACATGAAATTTTAGTCTTTCGTTATAGTACATGAAACTATAGTATTGGTTACACGAGTTGAGTTACAGTATGTACAACTCATCAAAGTGTACACTTAAAATGGATTAATCTTATTGTGTATAAATTATACTTCAAAAAAGCTGATTAGAGGGCTTCCCTGGTGGTGCAGTGGTTAAGAATCCGCCTACCAATGCAGGGGTCACGGGTTCAAGCCCTGGTCCGGGAAGATCCCACATGCCGCAGAGCAACTAAGCCCGTGCACCACAGCTACTGAGCCTGTGCTCCAGAGCCTGCGAGCCACAACTACTGAGCCCGTGTGCCACAACTACTGAAGCCCACGCACCTAGAGCCCGTGCTCCGCAACAAGAGAAGCCACTGCAATGAGAAGCCCACGCACTGCTATGAAGAGTAGCCCCCGCTCGCTGCAACTAGAGAAAGCCTGCATGCAGCAACGAAGACCCAAAAATAATATATTAAAAAAAAAAAAAAAAGCTGATAAGAAAAAAATTAAGAAGCCAGAAATATAGAACTGCCATATGAGTGAGCAATCGCACTCCTAGATGGCTACCCAGGAGGAATGAGAACGTACGTCCACACACTTGCCCACACACGCCCTCAGCAGCATGAGTCCTGTGGCCAAAACTGGAAACAACCTAAATGTCCACCAACTGGTGAACTGTCAGACAAAATGTGGTCCATCCACACAATGGAATACTAGTCAACAATAAAAAGGAAGGAAGTAGTGCTACATGATACAACATGGAGAACCTCAAAAACATGCTAAGTGAAAGAAGGAAGGTACAAGGGATCACATACTGTATGATTCCATTTACCTGAAATGCCCAGCAAAGGTAAATTTACAGTGGTGGAAAGTAGCTTAGTGGTTGCCTGGAGCTGGAGGTAAGACTAACAGTAAATGAGCACAAAGGATCTTATTTGGAGAATGAAAGTGCTCTAAAACTGACAGATGAGTGCATCGTTCAGTAAAGTTACTAAAAATCATTTGATTAGACACTTGAAATGGGCGGGTTTTATAGTATGTAAAATATACTTCAACAGCTTAAAAAATTTTTTTAAATAAGGCTAGAAACAGACCCATGTATATATAAACAATTGCATTTTGATAAAGGGACACATAACTCACTGGGGACAGGATAATCTTTTGAACATCTGGTGGTGGCACAAGGGGACAGCCATTAGGGAAAAATGAACCTTGACCTTCACATTACACCATACACAAAAGTTAACTGACAGTGAGTCACAGATCTCAACATAAAAGCTAACGCTATAAAACTTCAAGAAGAAAACACAGGAGAAAATCTCTCCAACCTTGGGGTAAGCAAAGCCTTCACAGGTAGGACACAAAAACCATGAATTGTTTAAAAAAAAGAAAAAAAAAAGATAAGTGGATGTCATCAATTTTTAAATCTTTTGTTTTTCAAAAGGCAACGTAAAGCAAAAGAAAAAGCTAGCCACAGACTGGGAGGAAATACTCACCATGCATACACCTGACAAAGAACTTGAATCTAGAATATATAAGAACTCTTCCAACTCAATAATAAGAAGACAATGTAAAAAGGACAAAGATTGGAACAGACACTTCACAAAAGAAGATATGTAAATGGGCAATAAGCACATAAAAAGATGCTCAACATGGGCTTCCCTGGTGGCGCAGTGGTTGAGAATCTGCCTGCCAATGCAGGGGACACGGGTTCGAGCCCTGGTCTGGGAGGATCCCACATGCCGCGGAGCAACTGCGCCCGTGAGCCACAATTACTGAGCTTGCGCGTCTGGAGCCTGTGCTCCGCAACAAGAGAGGCCGCGATAGTGAGAGGCCCGCGCACCGCGATGAAGAGTGGCCCCTGCTTGCCACCACTAGAGAAAGCCCTCGCACAGAAATGAAGACCCAATACAACCATAAATAAATAAATTAATTAATTAATTTAAAAAAAAAATTGTGGTCAGGATTAAAAAAAAAAAAAAAAAAGATGCTCAACATTATTAGTCTTCACAGAAATGTGAACTCAAACGACTGAGTTCCCACTACACACACATTAAAGCTGCTAAAATTTAAAAAAGACTGAGAATACCAACCGTTAGTGAGGATACGCAGCAACCAGAACTCGTGCGCTGCGGATGGAAATGTAAAATGGTACCACCACTTTGAAAAACAGGTTGGCAGTTTCTTGTAAGGTGAAACTTACACTTAACCTCTGACCTAGCAATTCCACTCCTAGACATTTACGCAACAGAAATAAAAACAGACACAGACTTGTACACAAATGTTTAAAAGAGCTTTATTCGTAACAGCTCAATACTGGAAACAGCCCAAAGCCGGAAGCCCATCAACTGGTAAATGGATAAACAAACCACAGTGCATCCTAACCATGGAATACGGCTCTGTGATAAAAAGGAGGCAACTTCTGATATGCACAACTTGGATGGAGCTCAAAAACATGATGCTGAGCGAAAGAAACCAGGCATGAGAGGGGACATACTGTATGATTCCATTCATGCAAAACCCCAGGAAAGATAAGTCTAATGGGCAGCAACAGAAAGCAGACCAGGAGTTGCCCCAGCGTCAGGGCGGGTTGGCACTGGCTGGGAACAGGTCACGGGGAATCTTCTGGGGTGCCAGAAATGTTCTACAGTATTGATGGCTACAGGGCAGCGTACACTTGTTAAAACTCAAATTGTACAACTAAAATGAATGCATTACTTTATGTAAAATATACCTCAATAAAGCTGTTTTTTGTTGTTGTTTTTTTTTTAAGTCTGTTCAGATTTTTTTTTAAAAAAAAGAGAGAGAGCTAAAAGAAGTCAGCAGTGACTGAGAACAGTACCCAGCAGGGTGGGTTCTAAGTTCTCTCTCTGCTCAGTTAAGCAGCTGAGACCAAGGGAAGAAGCAAGAGGTAAGATTTCTAATTCAACTTTTTAAAGGTACCCTGTATTATTTGATACTTACAAAAGAATATAACATTTAGATAAGTTACGAAACATGATAATAAGATGCAATCCTAAACCCACCTACTTTACCGGTTAAAACTTTCCAAATAACCATGGAAACTAGCCACATCTTCCTCTTCACTCAGAGGTAACCATTATCCTGAATTTAGTGTTAATTCCAACTCAAACTTTCTATGGGATATAAAAGCTGGGAACACGCCCACCAGAACAAGGACTGCATTTCTCAGCCTTCTTGCAGACAGGTATGGCCGCATGGTTGAGTTCCAGCCAATGGGGAGAAAGGGGAAGGGATGTGGGCGATTTCCAGGAGGTGTCCTTAGAAGGTGACTTGCCCTTTTCCTTCCTTCTCCCTGTTCTTGCTTGTTGGACAGCAGAGAGGACAGCTGGTGCTAGAGCAGTCACACTGGAACACAAGCTGGACGCCAGCCAGGTGTGAGGGACGCAGGGGTCCCTGAGGACCACAGGGCCAGTACGGCAGCCTGGACTGCCTATGTTTACTTAGAAAAAGAGTCCTTTGTTTTGTTTAAACCACTCTTATCTGTTGCAGAATCTTATACAACCAGCACAGGCTGCACTCAGCACAGTCATGATCCCAGACACCACCCACACCAAAGGCTCTTCCAACGGTCTCAGAAATCCAAGGTAAGGATGTCTCCGCTCCGACTGTAACGCCTGCCCTCTTCAACATCCACACGTGGCATTTATTCGGCATCCACAGGGCATCACACTGGGCATTCCACAAAGCAAACAAAACGGACAGGTGCTGGCCCTTGACGAGCTGCTATTCCAAACCAGTCACATGGACAAAAGAAGAAAAATACCATTGCCTCAAAATTAGAGAAATGTTTCCTTCACATACAAACCAGTAACTTTCATGTAGCAAAAAGTGAGATTTGTGTGCTAAACCGACAGAGAAACGGAAGAGAGAGAGAGAGAGAAACGGGAGAGATTCTTCCCCGTTTAGTTCTTGGTGGGAACAGAGAGGCTGTTCACAGCGCCACCTCCGTTCACACTCACCTCCAGAGTCACTTACACCCTCCCCACCCCCAGCTTCTAGGTGCCTCCATGGACCTGCTTCCCCCAGAAGGCCTGGCCTGAGATCAGCACCCTGGGGGTTGCTTTGTTCTTAACTCCAGAAAGCTCTCACCATTCACATCATACAAGATGGCATGGGTTAGCCTTTGCTGTCCTGCCCCAAGCATGGGGCTTCCCTCTACATTAAACCGGGCCTTCCGGAGGCAAGGCCTGTCCTCTACTTCTGCGGCCTGCTCCGCACAGAGCACACAGGAGGCCTCACTGACTGGCTACCTGGGCATCAACCCCAAGAGCTGACGGTATTACTCGGCAGCCTTGCAATTCTCAAGCACACGTCCACCATCATTTATTCATTCAACAAGTGTTTCTGGAAAACCTGCTAAGTCAGAACCTCGGGCCATAGATTAAAAAAAAAGCCTCTGAGCTCAAGAAACTCACAGTTTAATAGGAAGTGAGTAAACATTTCAGTGTAGTGTGGTGGCGAGCAGGGGCTGATCAAGGCAAGGGGAACCTCCACCCCAGTTGGAATGGAGGCATTTGAAAGGGAGTTACGGGCAGAGCATCTGGACACCTGTTGCGTCCAGCACACACCCAGCGTGTCTTCTCTAATTCCCCACGCAGCATCTGCTCCGATGGTACAAATAATTTTAATATTAGTCCAAGAATAATACAGTCAAATAGGTAACACAGCCTCAAAAATAATTACACAATGCATTTCAAAGTAAAAAAGCCATGTGATTTTGACTGTCCTCCGTCAGGGTGATGACCTGGCGGCCACCTCCCTCGGGTCATCTCTTCTGACACTCCTATCCCATGTTGCAGCCGCTCTGACCATCACATGGTTTCACGTCCATGTGGCTTTGCTTTAGCTTGGATGCTCCAGTCCATCCTGTCTGGTCACTGCACCAATCATGCCCCAGGTCCAGTTAGGCATCTCCTGCTCTCTGAGGCGCCCCTTCACCTTGTCTGTGCCACCATCCTGGGCTGACCTCATAGCACTGCTGTGTTCCCTTAACTGTCTTTCCTACTGGACAGGAGGGCTGGAGAGAGAGACCAGCCAGGCCTTAATCGTCCCCTCCCAGGGGCCCGGCACAGTGCCTGGCACACAGCAGGCATTCAGTAATCAATGCTCCCTCAGGGACCTAAGACAATCAAGGGAAAGTTTATGTTACTCAACAGGGCCAGAAGAGAAACAAACTGAGAAAGAACACACAACACTCTCTCAGGATTTCTAATGAAATGTCAAAGCCTTTCACCAACCTCAGACATTTACATCCTATTTTAAGAAGAGGCAACTGAAGCTGTAGGTCAGTCTTTGAAAAAGCCTAAATTGTTTACCAAAGACAGTGGGGGGGTGGAATATTTAAGCCTAAGAAAAATGATTATCGTACAAAATTCACACTGGCCTTGCCTGTATTTCAAAGCTACCTTGCTTTCTTGTCTCTCTGAAAGGAAAAGAAGAAAAGTCATCTTAGAATGAATGAATCAGTCAAGCATTTACAAGGACTTTATGTTCAGGACTGTGTTAGGCTCTGCACATAGACACGCACACTGATTCCTGCTTCAAAGTCGAACAAAAAGAAACCAAAAGGAGAAACAGAAGATGTCAAATTTCCTCTTGCATCCCGGCCTGACTTTTCCTGAGCTCTACCCAACTTTCTTTTAAGCCCTGACAACTCTGGTTTATTCTCACACCAGGTGACACCAAGCTTCCCCTGGTGTCAACCTCCTCCCACTTTCACAAAGCCTTCTCTGACTTCTCGAGCCCACATTAATTTTTCTCTTTTCTGTATTCCTGTGGAGTTTCTTGTCTGTATAATTAATTTTGGCATTAAATCACAATGTCTTATATTATTATCTTTTTCTTAAGAGTTTATCTTATCTCTCCCAGAGAGCCTGTAAGATTCTTAAAGATCATGTTTTGAATCTCTCATGACACTGTACTGAGCATATAGCAGGTTCTTAATAAACAGTGATGAACTGGTACCATTTCTGGTAGGTCTCCATGTTCTCTTTGCTGACGCTGGCATTCACTAACATCTCAAGGTCAACCACATTCACCAAAAAGCAGAGATATCAAAAGAGGCACCGAGTGGGACACCTGCCACCAAGCAGGAGGGCAGGCAAGTCCAGAGGTGACGATCCCCGAGCACTGGCCTCCCAGGGGTGGTCTCGGAAAAGCCACACTTCCTGGAGACATGAGTATTTGGGGCTGAGCCCAGAAAATCCCATTTTCTAGGCTGGGGCTCAGAGATGGAATGTCCTTAAAAAGCCAAGAAATGGGAAGGAAAGGGCTGCCCGAGCTCCAGATGTAAAATCTGCAGGAACACACATGAATGGAGGCCATAAATCCCTCCCAGGACGCAGACAATGCCTCAGTGATAAGCATGCAGATTGCACACCTAGTTCAGAAACTCCCCTGAGTTTGCTTGTAATTAAGGGGGTTAGAAAGGTAAAAAAAAATATATAAACCCAATTAATCATTTAAATACTTAAAGTCAGATTTTTCCCTCACTCCAGGATTAGTATATTTCATAACGCCAGCAGCAGACAGCCCTGGTTTTTACTGGGGTTCATTTTAGAGCATGTTTAAACTAGTCAGATTGAGTGATGCTTCCAGCAACTAATCGCATGTCAAATAAAAGATATTTTATGTAATAAATTACCGCTACAAGTAATTCAAATGTCATTTATCAGTTTTATTATCAGTCAGGCAAAGTCTTGTTTCTCTATATTAATCAAAATCAAGCTTTTTTTTTTTTTTTGGAGTAGTTTTGACACCTCTTGGCAAAAGTACAGAAGTGAAGAGGTAGAGTCACCCCCAAGCTGAGAGGAGCGGGGTAACGGTACAAGAAGAATGAAGCTCGAGGGTGACAACTAAAAAACTCCAGGTATTTAAAATTACCATTACCATTGTTTTTATACTAGCGTCAAAGCAGGAAGGAGTCTGTCTCTAAGAAGATGTATTTTATTTTTAGGGCTGGGAGACTCTTAAAAATACTCCTACCTAAATACCTAAACTCGTAATGCTTCTTCTCAGAGACATCTGGGCAGGAGAGTGATTTAAATGACTGAATCGCCCCTCCCAGCCCCATTCTTTTGCCTCTTCAGAAAGACTAGCAGTTTAACCCTTTGTGCCCACTGAAAGTAGGCAAACGCATGATGCTTTAGGCCAACTCTGTGACCAACAGAACAATTTGTTCTGAGCAAGAAGTTTCCAAGTAGCGGAGAGACCTGTTTGGTGTTAAGCCATGGAGGAAACAGCTGGAATAGAACAGATGTGCATTTTAGAAAATTCTGCACCCCAGCTGCCACTGCCCGTCCTCAACAAATCCCATCAAACCCTGGGCCCAAGGACACAACTGAAGAAAAAGTGTGGAGACTTAGCCTTTGGTTTAAAAGAAACACAGAGACTATGTTTAGTGACCCAAAGCAACACAATGGATCGAAAAGAATGTCAGCCAGGACGGAGAATGAGTCCCAGGCTGACAAATAGCTGCCACTGACTCAGGAGCCCCAGTACAAGGCTCATCACTGAGCACTGGTCTCAGAGGTCACACGACACCAGTGGTTTGTTAGACAAGGCGACCACGGATGAGATCAACTTGAGTTCGTGCTACTTGGCCTCACCCATTCAGCCTTTTCCAGAGAGCAAAAGAAAGGTGATATCTAAACGAGACCTGTGACACACAGAGCAGATTCTAACCTATTGCCTGGCCCCCGCGCTGTCTATACGGACGACTGCACTTCCCTAGCTGTGGGAAGGACGGCGAAGTCGGGGCCCGAAGGCAGTTCCAGGCCACGTGGTGGGGATCAAAACAAGTCTGGCATTTTAAATTGCGCCTTTTAAAATCTGATATCTGACACTTTAAAATCATGTTCTGAAAAAAAGAAAACTTCCGAGATAGACCATTAAAATGAAGACAATTACAGAAAAGGCATTTTGAAAGACAGCAGATCCAAGGCTGAAGTCTTATGTTAAACACACAAAACTGAGCAATTTTCCATTGCTTTGGAGTCCATTTTAACCTTTTTAGGTTTTTCATAAGTGACTTAAAGAAGGAGTTCTGCCTATATTTTGGAAGTGTACATTTATTACTAGCTTAAAGAAGCTTTATTGCTAAAAGTAGCTTCCATTTAAAAACAACAAAAACCTCTCATGGGTCATGTTCTCATGTAATAATTAAAAGCTGCATTCAAAAAGGACCTTCACATTTAATGTGAAATTCTCTAACAGATTGTCACTACATAAATATACATGGCATAGCCAGGACAAGGAAGGAAGGAAGGAAGGAAGAAAAGGAGGGTGGGGCAAGGAAGGCTAGCCTAAATCTACTAATATTAACTTTAAAAGATAAAACTAGGAGACAAGTTATTTCAGTGCCCAAACAAGAATGCACCCGTAAATCAGATGTTTATGTTCTTATTAGTGAAACAGTAACATGCAAAAAGCACTGATATAAGAAAACGGAAACTGAACCAATAAATACTTTTACAGATTCCTGCTTGAAACCAAAATACTTGAAACAATACAATAAACTCATTTATTCTGGTACCTTGTGTCTTAAACCTTTGTCACATACTTAAAAGTTCGTCTAGAAGAGGATTTGGGTGTGTCACACTCTTTTGGAAAAACCCAAGAGCCATCTCCTACTCCCAGCTCCCCCCACCACCACCCCCCGTCACGCTTGCTGAGCCTGGGAGACGTGAAGCGCTGCCCTTTGGCTGGAGTCCTGAATCCCAGGCAAGGTTAAAGCCAGAGTTTGAGCGGGTGACTTACTATACGGCTGCGCAATGTGGTGAGGGGGCTGGACAGGCACCACGTGTGTGGCTGGGCCCAAGGACGCAGGCTCATCGGCAGCCGTGCCCGACTGCTGGAAAGCCAAATCAATCTCTTCATCGGTCAGCCCTGGGGGAGAAGAGGACATAACTGCAGGTGAGTACCTTTTGCCACTGTCCACGGCTGCAACGAAATCATTTGAGAAAAGACCTTAGAGTCACAGGACGCCTAGCATCCTGGTAAGCTGCTTCCCCGATTTCGGATTCTCTGGAACCTCTCTCAGCTGCAATTTAACCTTAAGCGCCAGAATATTAGCCTCAACACTGCTTCCAAATGTGGCTCATTCAATTTCCTTAATTTATCCTTGAGTTTATTGCTGCTTTTGAAGTCTCTCCGTACTGCAATTCTCCATTCTTCCCCCGAAAACAGATACCATCAACTGCAAATGTGGCCCATTTTAATCTGTAATGGTGTTAAAAAAAAAAAAGAGGGGAAAAAACTAACAATAATGCATGAAAACAGACAGGGAAACGAAAAACTAATTATTGGGTGAGACGACTAATTAGTCTAGATCGTTTCTGAAGACGGGAATAATTTGCTTTATTTTATGACAAATGCAGAAATAAAAAGAAAAATCAGGACTGACTGTGATTAGTATGAATGGGATATAGAATGTAAAGAAGAAAATAAAACAAGAAAACAGATCAAAACAAGGCCAGGCCCAAACTTTCAGATGATTATTACTCTAGACTATCATAGGCTGCCTATATCGCCTTTGGCTAGTTTTTCTTTTTCCTTTTTTTTTTAAAAATCCTCCCAACACTCTAAACCACAGTGCACTTGGGACATCAGGAAATTTCAGGGCGCCATCTGCAGTGGCTATGACATGTGGAGAGGCTTTGCCCAAGGAGGAATAAAAGCCAAGTGAAAAACCCAGGAAGACGACATTTCCAGCGGGTGCACAGCTGGAATATTTCAACAGGTCGGAGGCAGACCAGGGACGCCGGCTCTGGGGGAAGAGGATGAGGGCACTGACCAATCCAGAGCATCTGCACAAGGAGTGGCGCACAGGTGTGAGAGAGACTTCCCCACACGGCAGCTCTGTGTTGCAGGGAAAGCAACCGTGTGCACAAAAGCACTCCAAGCGCTGCGACTGGGAGAAGCAGGTGGGAGGTCACTGCTAGTCTTTGCAAAAGAGCACTCTGGCCGGCCCGAGCTGTTCTGGGAATCCCGACATCCAGTCCAGCCACAACACAGAACTTTTAAACTAGAGCCGAGAGCTCTTCCACATCGGGCCGGCGGCTCTCCATCAGAGGCCCGCAGCATGGTCTGTCTGTCCCTGGGGGAGGTGAAGTGCGAGGAGGCTCTGAGGGTCAGCATCTCCCGAAGCATGGTGCCTCGAGCTCTGTGCCAAGGGGCTAGCCGGCGGAGCCCATTAATGCTGTAAGCACAGCGCTGCCCCACACCACGCTGGCGTGTGAGTTGGCTGCAGCCGCCCCTCAAACTCTTCATGCCCCACCACAAGTGGTCAAGGGAGAATTCCTGAACTATTCTAAATGGCCCTGGACCCTCTCTTCTCCTCTCTGCACCGAGCACTCGAGGTCCCTCCCCACTTAACACTGCATCCCTTTCCCTCTTTGCCCTCAGCACACGACAGAGCCCGCCAGTGGTGGGCGAGGCCACACCTCCGTGGAGTCTCAGTGCTGCTGGGTCGCCCGAGCAAGCGCACCATCCTCTCAACAGACTGACGGGGCAGAGGAGAGGCTGGCAGGGGGCAAAGAGGATCATTTACTGGTGCTCGGCACCTTCAAATACAAGAGCTGAATTTGAATATGTGGGGCTAGCCAGGGGACGTTCCTCCTCCCTAAACCCCGAGCTTGCTGCAAAAGGACCACTTTACTGTGATGTCACCTCCCAAGGACAGGGGCAGGACAGACAGACGAGCCGGGCAAACACAGAGAACACGCTTCGCTGAGCAAACGCCTCCCAGGCTCCAGCCCAGGTACTGACTGCCAGTCACTCCTTCTTGGTAGAAAGGGGAACCCCTTTCAGAGTTCTAGTAGGAAAGACACGGTTTTAACCAGTCATAATCAGCCACGAAAGAAGACAGTGGCACATGCGGCGTCAGCACGAGCTGCTGGTCACTGGTACACAATGGGACTTCATAAACCTGGTGGTTCGTGTGCCTTGTCAGCCACTGGCTGCAAATGAGGATAATTTTCCCAAAAGGAGCATTCGGTTGCATTCTCATTTTCCCTTTTGGCTCTTTCAAATATAAACAAGTACAATAATGTTTAACGCTGGGGAAATATACAGTAAGTTACAGGCTGGGCTGCAGCCCTGAGAGCTGGAGCTGGCTAAAGGGACAGGACTCCCTGACCACTGTCCTGCCCTCTGGCCCTGAGCTCTCACGAAGCCCGTTTTCCTAATAAAACATGCTCCTTGCACTATTGCGGCCAAGCCCACTGGTGAAGCCCCGGTTTGAAGGGCATCAGGACTTCCTTCCAAGCTCTTGTTTTATACAGACCTTATCATTTGATGCTCTAAACTTACACTGGCTGGGATTCTGATATCCCTAGTTCTCTGGAGAGTCAGGATTTTGATTTAGTTACAGAAAATGAATCATTTTTCTTCTTTTTTAAAAAAGTAAGCATTTTAATGATCTCACTAAATAAGATAATTTCAGAGCTGGGCCATTATCCTAGCCGTTGCCCTTATTTAACAGATTAAAAAACAAAAACCAAAAAACTGAGGGCTAAGGAGGGTGAAAACTATGCCTCAAATCATACTAGTAAAAGCCTGGTGATGCCCGATGAAACCCCAGCCCGGTGACTGCCCGCTACAGCACAGAGTTACAACACATCAAAATGATGCCTGAAGTCTTCAGTCTTGTTAAAGAAAATATGAGGACTAACTTGTCTTCCCCCAGCCCCCCCACACACCAGCACCCCATCCATAGCTAAGAGCTAGTGAATGCTGTTTTGGGGCTATCCCAAGACAACACAGGAACCTAACACCTGGGTCCTATTTGCAAATGACACCTGGACAACTTTTTGAACACTACCAGAGTGACAAGGGTAGAGCGACCTCATCTCCTTCTAATATTCTAATCAAATAAATCCAAAGGCCTCTCACAGACTGGTGCCTACGCTTCCCTTAGTGGCCTTTTCCTCTGGAGTGTCCCCAGCTTCGGGAAGATTGACTCTACAAGACTCAAGTGATTCATCTGGGACTCACAGAGCCTGAGGTGGGGTGGACTGTCCTTCCTCTCAGAACATAGCAGGTATCCACCCCGTCACCAGCTCCTGGCGCTGAAAGGACCCTGCCTTCAGGGATGGGGTACTGCCTTAGGGATGGGGTACTGCCTTCAGGGATGGGGTACTGCCTTAGGGATGGGGTACTGCCTTAGGGATGGGGTACTGCCTTCAGGGATGGGGTACTGCCGTAGGGATGGGGTACTGCCTTCAGGGATGGGGTACTGCCTTCAGGGATGGGGTACTGCCTTAGGGATGGGGTACTGCCTTAGGGATGGGGTACTGCCTTCAGGGATGGGGTACTGCCGTAGGGATGGGGTACTGCCTTAGGGATGGGGTACTGCCTTCAGGGATGGGGTACTGCCGTAGGGATGGGGTACTGCCTTAGGGATGGGGTACTGCCTTCAGGGATGGGGTACTGCCTTAGGGATGGGGTACTGCCTTCAGGGATGGGGTACTGCCTTCAGGGATGGGGTACTGCCGTAGGGCCCACACATAAGACAGCCAGGTTCCCACCCACCGCCACTGAGATAAACAGTGGGGAACTTAGATTGAGACCTTGCAGAATCCAAAAGGTTAAAAGGAATAATAAAGGAAACTGCCAGTTGTAAGTGAATTATATTTGGCTCTGAAAGCTGAGGCACAGGCTATATTATAAAAGGCAGCTCTTTGCGTTGTTTACCATCACCCTGACTAATGCAGACCTTTTTTTTTTTGTTTTAAATAATCTCATGCAAATTAGACACACACACTTCCTTCCAGTTGATTGCTATCTGCAAGGAATAATCTAACCACAGAGGGACTGAGCAAGGGCTGAGCAGAGAAGAGACGGGAGGAAAGGGTGTCACCGTCCTGTGGCAGGCAAACCTCCTCCCCTCCCATCCCTGCCTCACATGTCCTTTAGCTGCTGCCTTTGGAAGAATTAGCCAATTTTAATAAAGCCTAAAATTTTCTTTTAGCACTAGCACTTTGCATTTAGATGTTCTCTCAGTAACTTCACCTCTGCTACTTGGTGATTCCAGGAGCTACCAGCCCCTCCCCCAGTCTGTGACACTGACAATTAAACCACGTTCTTGATAGAGAGCAAAACTAAGAAAGCCCTGCTCGGTTATTCCATCCACTCACTAGCTTTACTCAAGAGGAGGAGAAACGGACGAGGGGACTTGTCCAAGGTGAGCAGAGGAGCAGGATGCCTGCCTCTCTCATTTCACCTTGAAGACCACAGCTGCCTGATCTGCAAAGCGGCGCTCAATTCAAAGGGAGCCGTGCAGACGAGTGCAGACGAAGACCCAGAGCCAGGACGGACTGCTAGTTCCCTCGGTTCTCTGGAATCTACTTCTCCAAACAGTTCCCTTTCCCAGGAGACTGCCCCTGTGTAGATGCTGGGCCAAGGACTTCTCTTCCATCACTTTCTCCAGGGTGGGATTCTTTTAAAAGAACAGAAACAAGAGAGCTACATTCTATTGATTAATAAAGCCCGGTGTTACTGCTGCAGCAGCTGAAGTCAACGGCCTCGGGGCTGCCACACCTGCTTATTTTTATCCTTCAGAAGATAAACAAAATTGTTTAAAGATTTCTATTAAAATGCAA
This sequence comes from Balaenoptera physalus, assembly GCF_965194825.1. NCBI lineage: Eukaryota > Metazoa > Chordata > Mammalia > Artiodactyla > Balaenopteridae > Balaenoptera > Balaenoptera physalus. Next base: position 188,277,156 of record NC_138882.1, read on the forward strand.
ACAAAACCAAACCGGTTGACTGTGTGAGCTGCAGCCAACTGGCCCACAGTGCCGCCGGGTCCTTTCCCACCACTCAGCTCAGACAAACGGGGCACCGGGAAGGGCTGGCTTTTTTCTGTGGGGCTGGCGGTGCAAGGGCTTCTCAGAATAAGGAGTCTCAACGCTCTCTCCAGTGACCGCTGGGCACTGCCCCAGGGCCTGGCTCCATGCAGGGGAAGAAGAGAGATGACAGCAGACAGCAGTGTTCTCTGTATCCCTCAGGTCAAACAACCACCAGGACAGCAGGGTTAGGAGTAGTTTGGATATAAGCAAGGTGATGAACGCCCGACAGCACCTTCCGGCCCAGTCCGAGTATTATAATAAAAATATGGAGTCTGACGGGAACTAGGGAACAGGGCCAGAGGGCCAGTGGCGACGGGCAGCAGTTACGGGCTGGCCACTCGGCCGTCTTCCTCCCCCGCCCCGTCGCAGTCCCTCTATTTACAGGACTTGGGAGATTCATCTGGGACGCAGGGAGACTGAGCAGGGGTCACCTCTCTCAGAACACAGCTAGTTATCTACGCAGGCACTCTGGGAGGAGATGAGGCAGAGAAGACAGCTGGCTAAAAATACTCCCCAAATTAAAAGAAAAATCAACTCTCTCAGAAAAGGTTAGGGGAGGAGAAAGGGAAAAAGTATTTTTATTTTATTTTATTAGCATTTTGTTGGAACAGTGGAGTACAATAAGGACTCTCTGAGCCTCTAAAAGTCGTTGGATGACCTGTAGACCCCTATTTCCCAGTGCCTTGTATAAAATTGAATTTTTTAAACATAAATTACACGTAATGACGACACTGTAAAAACTAACAGTAATGGAAAGCTGTGCTGTATTTCATTAGCCTGTATTATTCCGTGCCACCTGATCCAGCCGGGCCTTGTTTATGAGTTAGTGTGTTAGCAGATGCCGATGGAAGCATTTGCTTCGACCTTGCTCTTCTCATTGGGGCATGAAATTACGACGGCAGCACCTTGATATTACAGCCATAAATACAGTAAACTGCAAATTTAAGCCAACGGCTCCTATTGTCTCTGAACATAAAGCTGATCGGTATTTATTTAAAAGGAGAACAAAAAAAATATTATATATCACCTTGTTTATGGGGCCTCCCCCACCCACTTTCTTATCCCCTCCCCCCAGCCCCCCAACCTAATTCACTTGGTTAAAATATTAAGCAAATAAGCCAAATGCTTTCTTCTCTGCTGACTGACTATTCCCAAGCAGCAAAAACAGTTTTTGAGAAAACCAGTTCCAAATATCATCACCCTGAACGAGTTTTTATAAAAATTGATCTGATGGTGGGTCCCAGTTCCCACCATCTTGATGTTGATATGTAAATTCAAGAACAAGACTTGACACTCTCCCCGCTCCTTAAATAAGGAAGTTCAAACAACAGGAGAGAAAGTTGCTGATGATGCCCTGAAACAGAATGTCCTCTCAGTATCCTTCTAAAAATTGTTAGGCAGAAATGCTATTTCAAAAAGCAGCAGGGACTTCCCTGGCGGCACAGTGGTTAAGAGTCCGCCTGCCAATGCAGGGGACACGGGTTCGAGCCCTGGTCCGGGAAGATCCCACATGCCGCAGAGCAACTAAGCCCATCCTTACAACTACTGAAGCCCGTGCTGTGCAACAGAAGCCACCGCAATGAGAAGCCTGCACACGGCAATGAAGCGTAGACCCCCGCTTGCCGCAACTAGAGAGAGCCCGCGTGCAGCAACGAAGACCCAACGCAGCCAATAAATAAATAAATAAATAAATAAATAATAATAATTTTAAAAAGGCAGCAAAACACTGCCTCATGCCACCTAAGGAAAGAAAGATATCTAATCAAGAATATAATTCTCATCTCAACACAGAGAGCTGGGAACCTCTCATTAAAACTTGCACCAATCCCTCCTTATCCCAGGGGACCATAAAGATAGTATATCCTTTAAATACATTAAATGCGCAAGAAAAATAAACACAAAGACAAAAGGACACTGGATATCACCCAGCCACGTTGAGTATAAATCACCGAGTAAAAAGCCAGCACAAAATGTACTGCACTGCTAGCTTAGGGACTGAGCAACCAGCCAGGCTTGGTCCACCGTCAGTCTAAAAGGCAAGGCAGCTCTGCTTTCCTAATGTCAGTGGGAGAGGATCTCTGTGCTGCTCAGAGAGGCAGAAGAGAGATGTAAACTCAGCCAAGTCCAAGTTCGCAGGTTTCAAAGGGTTAGTGGTGAAAACGGCAGAACATCAGCAGGCAAGCTCCGCAGCCACTTACCAGTGAAGCATGCAGAAGGACGATCTTAGCAGAGAACTAAATGCAAGTTTTATTCCAAATCACACAGGATGGGGTCATAGAAGCCAGGGCCCAGTACTATCAATGACATGGCCAAATCAACCAAGATCAAAAGTTTTTGCACATTTACTTCCAATACGTTACTCTACAAGGTAGATGGACTCCCTTGGAGCCCTAAATTATTTCAGCCACACTCATTGAGCTTAGCTCCTTCCGCATAAGGAGGAAACTTCCCTATAAAATTTATTGAGCTTCTCTGGGGAGCAGTATAACTGGTGAACAAGACAGAAGTGAGCTGCCCCTCTGTGTAACACAAATTGAGATCTCTCATGTGAAAGACTGGGAGGGTTTCCAATCAGCATCTGTGATGTCTATTTTTACATCTATAGTCTAAAGGTTTTTTTTTTTCTTTTAATCCCTCTCTGCTAAATTAAAAACAAAAACAAAGAGGAGTTGCTCCTCATATTTGATCATCAATTCCAAGGCACGGCGCTGTCCCGGACAGCAGCGTCTAACCCTGTAGGGTCCTTGGCAACAGGCGGGGAAGTCAGCCCTTCCCACAGTGCAGTGAACAAGCCCTAGGGAAAGGAACTGTGTCTTAAAGACTGAGGAGTAGGATAATCAGGAATCACTGCTACTTGAATGCCAAAGGCCAGGAAAGCCAAACGTATGGTTGTACATATGTGGGAAAGGCAAGTAAATAAATACCTTTAACTATACTTGAAACTTGTTCCTCTTAGAAGAGGCAGTGAAGTTTTTTTAAAGAAAAAGAAAAATTCACCTTTGACAACCAAAGTAATTCAGATCTGAAAGAAAAGTTGAAGCTCATCTAGTCTATCTCCGGTTCTTTTTGTTTCCCTTTCCTTCTGTTTTACAGATCAAGAGAAGAGAACATGGACCGGGGCAGTGACTTTACTCACAGCCGTGGTGAGCCCAGGGGCAGAACCAGACTCCCAGCACAGGGCTCTTTTTACTGCTCTGGAGGGGTCACGAGAGAGCGGCCTGACATGCCTGCTCCCCACTCTGCTACCTGACACAGCACATTTTAAATAAGCAAACTCTTAGAACCGACCACCTCAAAGACGAGGAAAAACGAAAAGGACATATGTATGGAACATGGGGAAAACTAGGTGAAGGGTACATGGGACATCTGTGTTAAATAAAAGAATCTATGTATGCACACACACAAACACATCTATGTAGTTGTGTGTACATGCATAAAATAAAGACAGACAAGAAACAGGTAATGCTGGTCCCAGGTGGAGAGGAGACTGGTAGCTGGGGACACAGACTGAAGGCAGACTTTTCACTGTATATTCTTATGAACTGTGTCCCATGTGAACATATTTCTGATTCAAAAGAATAAATTAATTTTTAACAACAAAGAAAATAAGTGGAAGGAGAAAAAAAAAAAACCTTAATTGTGAACAAAATCACTTAGAATGGTTATCCCCATTTTCTGGAAGAGAAAAACCAAGACAGAAATAGGTGCAGAGACGCACCCAGGAGCTGGGATTAGAGTGACATCCGCAGTATCTAATTTCTTGCTTAACCCACTGTGGCTGTACCCACAGCAGCCAAGTACAAGGTGGCTTTTTTTTTTTTTTAATTGTGTTTTTAAAAGGCAGGCATCTGTTCTATTTTGACACATCCTGGCTGCCCAAATGTTTCTTTCAGCTCTAAATATTTGCTTCACCAATGGAAATGTTTCCATCACTGCAACAAAACAAACATTTGCTTTGGGATGGTAGGGACAGCCATACGCCGTTTCATATGTTACTTGAAACAGCCTGATTTGGGAAACAACCCTACTGTAGGACGCAAACCTAGGTGGAGATTTTTGTTCCTTAAAGAAAACCCCGTCACAAGAGTTCCATGCACCAAGGTACACTCTTTGTCACTTAGCTGAATGCTATAAAAGTTCAATGTTCGTGTGGGGTTTTCTTTTACATCTTGAATCTTAAACATATGATCAGAAGGTTTGTTATCTGGCATTCAACTTACTTCTTGAAGTTTTAAATTACCGTGCAGCTATCAGATTTTTTTTAAAGTCCTCATATTAATCTGATATGAACACATTAAAACATGTTATGTTCTAATAGGTCAATACATTATTTTGTCACCGCCTATTTGTGTAGCTCCAATGAATCTCGTATTGGTTGCTATTGTCAACATTATTAGTGTAGAGATAAATATTAAGTACTCAACCATATCTATAAATATTTGAGTGCTTATTTTGCTAGGCAATGTGAGAGAGCCAAGACCTCATCTTCCCGACCTGTTAAATGGCAGCTTCCCTCTCCCCCCCGCAATTTCTCCCATCGGATGAGTACTTTGTCTATCTTCTAAGTACAATATAACACATGTAATATTATGATATGTAGACATATGATATATAATACACAGATATATCTATCTATTGATAAAAATAGCACGCCAACTACAGAAAACATGGAAAATAAAGGAAAGCATAGAGAAAATTTAAAAATCACTCATATTGCCACTCTCCAACCATAATAACAGCCAAAATTGACTAAAACCAAGTGTCAAAGAGTTTTAAGAGCTTTTCACTTTTTTTTGGCTGTGCCGTGCAGCTTGCAGGAACTTAGTTCTGTGACCAGGGATTGAACCCGGGCCCCGACAGTGAAAGCGTCCTAACCACCCTAACCGCCACGGGATAGGGAATTCCTGAGGAGCTTTTTACATTTTTAACTCTTTGAATCCCAACACTACCCTGTGCAGGGCCATGGAGATGCACAACTCCAGGCCCCACGTCACTGTGTTTGTGGCATCGTGGACCCATGCAGCTCATAACCCAAGTGGCCACAAGTGGCAACAGTGCTTTATTCTCCCCGCCTCGCAGATGGGGAAGCGAGGCGCACGGACAGTAAAGCCACTCCCCGAAGGTCCTGGTGCCACGGGCGGGGAGCAGGCTTCAGAGCCCAAGTTCTTCCTCACAACTCCACACAACTCAAGAGGAAACAGTCCAAATCTCTGTTCCAGTTGAAAGGGACACTGATATCCCTGACCTCTAGCATATCACTCACATGTATTGGTCAAGTTATTAAGACTGAATTTTTTCAAATTAAAAATGATTTTTGCATGAGAATACCCAAAGCTGGCAAGGGTGCTGTGGAAGAGCAAACTGAGCAGTTCCCAGAAGACAATTCGGCACTCTATCTCAAGAGTATTTAAAAATGTTCATACCCTTTGACAATTTTACTCCTAAGAAATAATAACATAACGTAGTGTAAGACTAATATACGAAGATGGCTTGTCACCATATTTTGAATAACAGCAAAAAATGTAAACAACGTAAATGTCCAAAGAGGAATGATTAGACAAATTATGACATATTTCAGTAATGTAATATTATTCAACTGCTCACAGTCCTATGAACAATTTTTGATGGCATGGGAAAATGCTTTTGATACATTAAGACATAAAAAAGCAGGTGTTGTTATATTCATTCATAGCATGATCTCAATTATAATACATTTTTAAAAAAGCACAAAAGGAAGCAGTTTTGCATCATTTTTAACTTAATCTGAATTCAACTTATACACGTTCAGAAGGAAGAAGTGAAGGAAAAATTACACTATCAGCGGTGGAGAGGGGTCTACACTGTCATTCAACGAGTGTTGTATCTTCAAGTAAGCATGAGACAGGAGGTCTGAATTTACCGTCCGCTCATCAGCTCATCCCCACACAGCCTGGCAGTCTGAGCACCCTGCTGCAGGGTGTTTTCTCCCCATACATCTGGGCACCCTATGCAAAGCCAGCCATGTCATCTGGTGTCAAACCAAAGGTCTAGGTCACTGTGAAGGAAACTGTGGCTACACTGGCCTTACTGAAAGGTAATACACCAGTCCCCTGCATCACATCTTCCTAAGGGATTTTGGACATGCTTTTAAAAATTAATATTCAGTAGATATAGTCCCATAGTACAATTCTGTATTCTAAAATGCAAAAGAGTGAAAAGTTAAGTCTCCTTCCCACTCCTGTAACCAGGCCACCTAGTTGTATCTTCCAGAGGCCACCACTGCTACTAGTTTCTTATATATCTTCTAAAGGTAGTCCATGAGTATGAAAGTGCTTTCATATATTCATATATTTTATATATTATACATGCGTATGTGTGTATTTATGTGTACACATATATATTTATAATACAAATAATAGCATGGTATAAATACTACTCTACACCTTGCTATTTTTAATTACTATATCTTAGAGAGCATTCCATGCTATTAGTATCTATAGAGCCCTCCCACTCTATTTAACAGCTCTAAGGTATTCCATCATATGGATGTACCACAACTTAACTAGTCCCTCATTGAACTTTTACTGTTATAAACAAAGCCCCAGTACAAGGCCTTGTATGTGCCATTTGTACACGTGCAAGTGTGTCCCTGGAAGTAGACTCAGACAGGTGCAGTTTAAATTTTGATAAATACTGACAAACTGCCCTTCTTAGAGGTTATTTCCCCTTACATTCCCACCAGTGTGTGCGTGTCTGTTTCCCACAACTTTGCCTACATGATCTTATCAAAGCTTTTTATCTTTGTCATTCTGAAAGGTAAAAAGATGGTCTCACTGTAGTTTTAAATAAACATTTCTTGGTGTTCTATAAACATACAGAAAAGCATGCAAATGTTAAGTGTACAGCTTAATGAATTTTCACACAGTGAGACATCCATGTAACTACCACTCAGATCAAAACTAGAACACCTTCAGGTGCATTCCTCTTGTTCCCTCCCAGTGGCCACTTAACTTCTAATACCACAGGTCAAGTTCACTTATTTTGGAGCTTTTTATAAATAGAATAACACAGGAAGCAGTCTTTTACAAAGGGCTTCTTTCACTCAGCATTATGCTTGAGAGATTCATCCACGCTGTTGCACACAACCATGGTTCTTTCACTCTAACTACTGTGTAGTATTCTTATATAGGATAAGAATGAACCAGAATTTATCTATTTGTTTCCAGTTTTGAACAATCTATAATTAGTGCTGCTATCAAGATCCTTATACCTATATTTTAGAGGGGAACTGCTGGACCATATGGGGTATGCATATTATCAGCTTTAACAGATACTGCCAACAGTTTCCAAAGTGGTTACACCAACTCACACTTAGACCAAGAGTACATCCAACACCAAAGCTCTTCAGTTTTTTCAATTTTAGCCATTCTGGTGGGTGTAAAGTGTTATCTCATTCTGATTTTAATTTGCATTTCTCTGTTGACTAATGAGGTTGAACATTTTTTTTTATATTTACTGCCTTTATTGGTTGGGTACAGTGTCTTTTATATATATGTGTGTATAATATTTATATACAACTATATAAATATGGTATATTTACCTATATATAATATGGAAAGTTTAATTATATTGTTAGAATCTTGATTGTTTCGTCTGTTTGTACTACCAATTATTGAGGATGATGTTTTAAAACTTTCCATTATGATAGATTTGTCTAGTTCTCCTTTCAGTCTGTCCATTTTTGCTTTGTGTATATTGAAACTACGTTACTACGGACATACATACGTAGAAATGTTAAATCTTCCTGGTGGTTGACCATTCTGAAATTTCTTTATTTCTCACTCCACGTTTAACTCTATCTTGTCTGTTATTAGTATCAGGTTACTTTTGGTTAGTGTTTGCATGGTATCTTTCCCCATCATTTTACTTTTAATCCTTTGTCTTTTCATTAAAGGTGTGTTTGATGAATGGAGCTTAGTTGTTTGGTTTTTTTTTTTAATCCAATCTTGACAAACTCTGCTCTTAATGGAGTATTTAGTCTATTTACATTTAATGTAAATACTAAAATTTTAAAGTTTGTATCTTTCATCTTACAATTCGTTTTCCTTTTGACCTGTTTAATGTCCTCTTTTCTCTCTTCTTGCCAACCTTTTAAAATTCAGTTTTTCCCTCTACTAGCTTGTAGTCGAGGTGGGTTTTGATGGATTTCTCCACCATCAAGTTACTACCTTCCCTTTTGTAGTTGTTAGATAGCTTGGAGGCGGGAGATACCTGGCTATTTCTCTTCGAACTTTCACCCTCTAATTTTAGCACATGTCAGTAGATGATCTTGTCTGCAGTGATGATTACTGTGGTATTTGATGGGGGACCCTCAATTTTTAAGAGTAAAAAGGGGTCCTGGGCTTCCCTGGTGGCGCAGTGGTTGAGAATCTGCCTGCCAATGCAGGGGACACGGGTTCGAGCCCTGGTCTGGGAAGATCCCACATGCCGCGGAGCAACTAGGCCCGTGAGCCACAACTACTGAGCCTGCGCGTCTGGAGCCTGTGCTCCGCAACACGAGAGGCCCGCGCACCGTGATGAAGAGTGGCCCCTGCTCGCCGCAACTAGAGAAAGCCCTCGCACAGAAACGAAGACCCAACACAACCAAAAATAAATAAATAAGTAAATTTTAAAAAAAATCAATCTTACTATTAAAAAAAAAAAAAGGGGGTCCTGAGACTAAGATGTGTAAGAAGCAGTGCCCTAGATATCACCGTACATCCTTGACTTACTGAAGTTCCGTATAAATGAGAAATTTACCACTTCACCAACAATTCTAACACTCAGAACACTTTCACTCCCTCCTACCACCTTTTGTGTTATTGCCATACATTTCAATCATACATGTATTTTAAACATTATTTTACATTATTTTACACAGCCTATATTCATTTCTTTTTGCCCTTTCACCAGCCTATATTCATTTCTCTTTGCCCTTCCTGTATTTGTGTCTTCATGTAGAATCATTTTCTTTCTGACTGAAAACTCCATTAGTGTTTCTTTCAGTGCAGGTGTGCTGGCAATGAATTCTCTCAGTTTTGTTTATCTAGAAATGTATCCTTCACTTTTGAAAAGTGTTCTATTGTGAAATAATGTCAGACTTAGAGAAAAGGTGCAAGAATAGTAGAAAGAACTCTCATACCTTTCACCCAGATTCTTCAAATCTTAAATTTATTACTTTGTACTATCACTCTCTATCAATCTGTCTATATAATTATTTTCCCTGAACTGTTTGAGATTAAGTTACAGACATGATGCCCCCTTTCCCCTAAATATTTCAGTATTCCTTTCCTGATTTGGGGAGGGGGGAGTACATGCTCGTACATAATCACAGTATAATTATCAAAATCAGGGAGTGAACATTGTCAAATTTATACCTGTAACTCAGACCTCTCCTCATACTAATCCATGTGTCCACCTGACACCTCCACCTGGACGTCTACTAGCGATCTCAAGGTTAGTATGTCTAACACTGAGCTCCTAATCTTGCTCCACCAAACTGCTCCATTCCTAGTTAATGGTAACTCCATCCTTCTAGTCACAACACCAAAAACCTTGGAGTTATCCTTAATTTCTGCTTCTCTTTCAGGCTCCAGATCTAACAAATCAGGATATTCCGATGATTTACTTCCAAATAACATCCAGGGATCTGAGGACTTCTCCCAGCTCCGACCCTGGCTCTCCAACTGTCCATTCTTAACACGGGCATCCAGGGTGATCCTGTTAAAGCTTAAATCAGATTATATCACTCCTCTGCTTAAAACCCTCTGATGATTTCTCATTTTACTAAAAGTAAAACCGAAGTTCTCACATGGATCAATACTCACTTCCTGTCAATGCTGTGACCTTACCTCTCACCATGACCCACCCACCTTGCCTACACACGAGCCTCCTTTCTGTTCCTAGAATTTGCCAGACACGCTCCTTCCTTAGGCTTTTGCACAAATGGTTCCCTTTCCACAGAACTCTTTCTCCCCAGAAATCTGCATGGCTTGCTTCCTCATTTTCCTCAAGTTTTTACTCACATTTCATTTTAGTAGGGCCTTTCCAGAGCGCTCCATTTAAAATTGCAACCGTCCAGGAACTCGCTATTGCTCTTATTCCACTTAGATTCAATTTCCCTTTTGTTGTTGTTTGCTAACTGTTTATTTATTTCTTTGGCTGCACCGGGTCTTAGTTGCGGCATGCGGGATCTTTAGTTGTGGCACGTGGGATCTACTCCCTGACCAGGGATCAAACCCAGGCCCCCTAAATTGGGAGCGCGGAGTCTTAACCACTGGACCACCAGGGAAGTTCCTCGATTTACCTTTTATTCTACTTATTGCTGTCTCTCTTCTTCCCTGACATTAGAATGTAAGCTCAATGTAGACAGGGATTTGGGGTGATTTTATGCACTGCTATATTCCCAGTACCTAGAACAGTGCTCAGGTTCTATTGGTACTTGGCAGATGTTCAATAAAACTATGTAGAAAGAATAAATAAATAGAAACCTGATATCCAAAACACATAAAAGTAATGCTGCTAAGGTTTTGGGAGAGCCAGGTAGAGCATGGAGAAAACCCAGAGTCCCACCTTCTTGATCCCCTCTTTGCCCCTGAAGCATCTCTTTAGAACCTCCAAGGAGCCCCAGAAAAGAGCGTACAAACTGTTGCCATATATTCACCCTGTGCTAAGGCACACTATTTTGTTCTTCAGCCCATGACATGCTTTGCACTCTCCAGTCTTCTGCCCCTGGGGCTCCACCCACTGCAGTAGCTTTCTCCCAGGGCTTCTCGGAGCTTGTCAGTTGTTCTGGGTTATCTCTTCCACCACCAGAGCTTTCTCTGATCACCCCAGCCAGAAGCATTTTTCTACAGTGATTACTATCTATATAATATTTCTCTGGTTGTCAAACACAGATGGCTTTGTAACCTTTCTTTTGTCTCGTACGGTTTTCTAATGTTGCTGAACATCACTGTCTGCCTTATTCATTGCAGTTTCCCCCGAAGCCTGAAACACTGACTGACTTGAAATGGGCACGCACTGAGTATCTGTTCACTGTTTAAGTGTCAATAAAGCATACTCGTTTTTAGCAGACTGCAGATTTTTAGTAACTCTAAAGAGGCACTTGTAACAATTGGTGACAACCCTTTCTTTCTTTTAAAAAAGACTTATTTATCATAAAACTCATTATCACTTTTACCATTAACATTTAATATTATTTCTGAAGTTCTATCCCATGCAATAAGGCAGGACATAAAATTGAAATGTCTAAGAACTAGAAAGAAGGTCACAAAATAATCAACTGTAGACAATATGACTATATATCTAGAAAAATCAATTAAAACCACAAGAAAGTTTAATGAGATGGCTAGATACATATTTTTTAAAATTCAGTGATTGGTTCAAGATGGCGGAGTAGAAGGACGTGCTCGCACTCCTTCTTGCGAGAGCACCAGAATCACAACTAACTGCTGAACAATCATCGACAGGAAGACACCGGAACTCACCAAAAACGATACCCCACATCCAAAGACAAAGGTGAAACCACAATGAGATGGTAGGAGGGGTACAATCACAATAAAATCAAATCCCATAATTGCTGGGTGGGTGACTCACAAACTGGAAAACATTTATACAACAGAAGTCCACCCGCTGGAGTGAAGGTGCTGAGCCCCATGTCAGGCTTCCCAACCTGGGGTGTCTGGCAACAGGAGGAGGAATTCCCAGAGAATCAGACTTTGAAGGCTAGCGGGATTTGACTGCAGGACTTCGACAGGACTGGGGGAAACAGAGACTCCATTCTTGGACGGTACACACAAAGTAGTGCATGCATCAGGACCCAGGGGAAGGAGCAGTGACCCCACAGGAGACTGAACCAGACCTACCTGCTAGTGTTGGAGGGTCTCCTGCAGAGGCGGGGGGTGGCTGTGTATCACCGTGAGAACAAGGACACTGGCAGCAGAAGTTCTGGGAAGCACTCCTTGGCAAGAGCCCTCCAGAGTCCGCCATTCACCCCACCAAAGAGCCCGGGTAGGCTCCAGTGTTGGGTGGCCTCAGGTCAAACAACCAACAGGGAGAGAACCCAGTCCCACCCATCAGCAGACAAACGAATTAAAGTTTTACTGAGCTCTGCCCACCAGAGCAACAGCCAGCTCTACCCACCACCAGTCTCTCCAATCAGGGAACTTGCACAAACCTCTTAGATAGCCTCATCCACCACAGGGCAGACAGCAGAAGCAAGAAGAACTACAATCCTGCAGCCTGTGGAACAAAAGCCACATTCACAGAAAGACAGACAACATGAAAAGGCAGAGGGCTATGTACCAGATGAAGGAACAAGATAAAACCCCAGAAAAACAACTGAATGAAGTGGAGATAGGCAACCTTCCAGAAAAAGAATTCAGAATAATGATAGTGAAGATGATCCAGGACCTCGGAAAAAGAATGGAGGCAAAAACCAAGAAGGTGCAAGAAATGTTTAACAGAGACCTAAAAGAATTAAAGAGCAAACAAACAGAGATGAACAATACAATAACTGAAATGAAAACTACACTAGAAAGAATCAATAGCAGAATAACTGAGGTAGAAGAACAGATAAGTGACTTGGAAGACAGAATGGTGGAATTCACTGCGGCAGAACAGAATAAAGAAAAAAGAATGAAAAGAAATGAAGACAACCTAAGAGACCTTTGGGACAACATTAAACACAACAACATTTGCATTATAGGGGTCCCAGAAGGAGAAGAGAGACAGAAAGGACCCGAGAATATATTTGAAGAGATTATAGTTGAAAACTCCCCTAACATGGGAAAGGAAATAGCCACCCAAGTCCAGGAAGCGCAGACAGTCCCATACAACATAAACCCAAGGAGAAACATGCCGAGACACATAGTAATCAAAGTGGCAAAAATTAAAGACAAAGAAAAATTATTGAAAGCAGCAAGGGAAAAACGACAAATAACATCCAAGGGAACTCCCATAAAGTTAACAGCTGATTTCTCAGCAGAAACTCTACACGCCAGAAGAGAGTGGCATGATATACTTAAAGTGATGAAAGGGAAGAACTTACAACCAAGATTACTCTACCCAGCAAGGATCTCATTCAGATTCGATGGAGAAATCAAAAGCTTTACAGACAAGCAAAAGCTTTACAGACAAGCAAAAGCTAAGAGAATTCAGCACCACCAAACCAGCTCTACAACAAATGCTAAAGGAACTTCTCTAGGCAGGAAGCACAAGAGAAGAAAAGGACCTACAAAAACAAACCCAAAACAATTAAGAAAATGGTAATAGGAACATACATATTGATAATTACCCTAAACATGAATGGATTAAATGCTCCAACCAAAGACACAGGCTTGCTGAATGGATACAAAAACAAGACCCATATATATGCTGTCTACAAGAGATCCACTTTAGACCAAGGGACACATACAGACTGAAAGTGTGTGGATGGAAAAAGATATTCCATGCAAATGGAAATCAAAAGAAAGCTGGAGTAGCAATACTCATATCAGATAAAATAGACTTTAAAATAAAGAATGTTACAAGAGACAAGGAAGGACACTACATAATGATCAAGGGATCAACCCAAGAAGAAGAGATAACAATTATAAATATATATGCACCCAACATAGGAGCACCTCAATACATAAGGCAACTGCTAACAGCTATAAAAGAGGAAACCAACAGTAACACAATAATAGTGGGGGACTTTAACACCTCACTTACACCAATGGACACATCATCCAGACAGAAAACTAATAAGGAAACAGAAGCTTTCAATGACACAACAGACCAGATAGATTTAACTGATATTTATAGGACATTCCATCCAAAAACAGCAGATTACACTTTCTTCTCAAGTGTGCACGGAACATTCTCCAGGACAGATCACATCTTGGGTCACAAATCAAGCCACAGTAAATTTAAGAAAACTGAAATCAAATCAAGCATCTTTTCTAACAACAATGCTATGAGATTAGAAATCAATTACAGGGGGAAAAAAATGTAAAAAAAACAAACACATGGAGGCTAAACACTACGTTACTAAATAACCAAGAGATCACTGAAGAAATCAAAGAGGAAATCAAAAAATACTTAGAGACAAATGACAATGAAAACACGACGATCCAAAACCTATGGGATGCAGAAAAAGCAGTTCTAAGAGGGAAGTTTATAGCAATACAATCCTACCTCAAGAAACAACAAACATCTCAAATTAACAATCTAACCTTACATCTAAAGGAACTAGAGAAACAAGAACAAACAAAACCCAAAGTTAGTAGAAGGAAAGAAATCATAAAGATCAGATCAAAAATAAATAAAATAGAAACAAAGAAAATAGCAAAGATCAATAAAACTAAAAGCTGGTTCTTTGAGAAGATAAACAAAATTGATAAACCATTAGATAGACTCATCAAGAAAAGGAGGGAGAGGACTCAAATCAATAAAATTAGAAATGAAAAGGGAGAAGTTACAAGAGACACCACAGAAATACAAAGCATCCTAAGAGACTACTACAATCAACTCTATGCCAATAAAATGGACAACCTGGAAGAAATGGACAAATTCTTAGGTATAACCTTCCAAGACTGAACCAGGAAGAAATAGAAAATATGAACAGACCAATGACAAGTAATGAAATTGAAACTGGGATTAAAAATCTTCCAACAAACAAAAGTCCAGGACCAGATGGCTTCAAAGGTGAATTCTATCAAACATTTAGAGAAGAGCTAACACCCATCCTTCAAAAACTCTTCCAAAAAATTGCAGAGGAAGGAACACTCCCAAACTCATTCTATGAGGCCACCATCACCCTGATACCAAAACCAGACAAAGATACTACAAAAAAAGAAAATTACAGACCGATATCACTGATGAATAAAGATGCAAAAATCCTCAACAAAATACTAGCAAACAGGGCTTCCCTGATGGTGCAGTGGTTGAGAGTCTGCCTGCCGATGCAGGGGACACGGGTTCGGGCCCTGGTCTGGGAAGATCCCACGTGCCGTGGAGCGACTGGGCCCGTGAGCCACAATTGCTGAGCCTGCGCGTCTGGAGCCTGTGCTCCACAACAGGAGAGGCCGCGATAGTGAGAGGCCCACGCGCCACGATGAGGGGTGGCCCCCGCTTGCCGCAACTAGAGAAAGCCCGCCCTCGCACAGGAACAAAGACCCAACACAGCCAAAAATAAAAATAAATTAATTAATTAAAATAAATAAATAAATAAAATTTAAAAAAAAATACTAGCAAACAGAATCCAACAACACATTAAAAGGATTATACACCATGATCAAGTGGGATTTATCCCAGGGATGCAAGGATTCTTCAATATATGCAAATCAATCAATGTGATACACCATATTAACAAATTGAAGAATAAAAACCATATGATCATCTCAGTAGATGCAGAAAAAGCTTTTGACAAAATTCAACACCCATTTATGATACAAACTCTCCAGAAAGTGGGCATAGAGGGAACCTACCTCAATATAATAAAGGCCATATATGACAAACCCACAGCAAACATCATTCTCAACAGTGAAAAACTGAAAGCATTTCCTCTAAGATCAGGAACAGGACAAGGATGTCCACTCTCACCACTATTATTCAACATGGTTTTGGAAGTCCTAGCCACAACAATCAGAGAAGAAAAAGAAATAAAAGGAATACAAATTGCAAAAGAAGAAGTAAAACTGTCACTATTTGCAGATGACATGATACTATACATAGAGAATCCTGAAGATGCCACCAGAAAACTACTAGAGCTAATCAACAAATTTGGTAAAGTTGCAGGATACAAAATTAATGCACAGAAATCTCTTGCATTCCTATACACTAATGATGAAAAATCTGAAAGAGAAATTAAGGAAACACTCCCATTTACCATTGCAACAAAAAGAATAAAATACCTAGGAATAAACCTACCTAAGGAGACAAAAGACCTATATGCAGAAAACTATAAGACACTGATGAAAGAAATTAAAGATGATACAAAGAGATGGAGAGATATACCATGTTCTTGGATCAGAAGAATCAATATTGTAAAAATGACTATATTACCCAAAGCAATCTACAGACTCAATGCAATCCCTAACAAATTACCAATGGCATTTTTTACAGAACTAGAACAAAAAGTCTTACAATCTGTATGGAGACACAAAATACCCCGAATAGCCAAAGCGGTCTTGAGGGAAAAAAACGGAGCTGAAGGAATCAGACTCCCTGACTTCAGACTATACTACAAAGCTACAGTAATCAAGACAATATGGTACTGGCACAAAAACAGAAATATAGATCAATGGAACAGGATCAGGATAGAAAGCCCAGAGATAAACCCACGCACCTATGGTTAACTAATCTATGACAAAGGAGGCAAAGATATACAATGGAGAAAAGACAGTCTCTTCAATAAGTGGTGCTGGGAAAACTGGACAGCTATATGTAAAAGAATGAAATTAGAACACTCCCTAACACCATGCACGAAAATAAACTCAAAATGGATTAGAGACCTAAATGTAAGACCAGACACTACAAAACTCTTAGAGGAAAACATAGGAAAAACACTCTTTGACATAAATCACAGCAAGATCTTTTTTGATCTACCTCCTAGAGTAATGGAAATAAAAACAAAAATAAGCAAATGGGACCTAATGAAACTTAAAAGCTTTTGCAAAGCAAACTACAAACAAGACGAAAAGACAACCCTCAGAATGGGAGAAAATATTTGCAAATGAATCAACGGACAAAGGATTAATCTCCAAAATATATAAACAGCTCATGCAGCTCAATATTAAAAGAACAAACAACCCAATCAGAAAATGGGCAGAAGACCTAAATAGACATTTCTCCAAAGAAGGCATACAGATGGCCAAGAAGCACATGAAAAGATGCTCAACATCACTAATTATTAGGGAAATGCAAATCAAAACTACAATGAGGTATGACCTCACACCAGTTAGAATGGGCATCATCAGAAAATCTACAAACAACAAATGCTGGAGAGGGTGTGGAGAAAAGGGAACCCTATTGCACTGTTGGTGGGAATGTAAATTGATACAACCACTATGGAGAACAGTATGGAGGTTCCTTAAAAAACTGAAAATAGAATTACCATATGACCCAGCAATCTCACTACTGGGCATATACCCAGAGAAAACCATAATTCAAAAAGACACATGCACCCCAATGTTCATTGCAGCACTATTTACAATAGCCAGGACATGGAAGCAACCTAAACACCCATCGACAGACGAATGGATAGAGAAGATGTGGTACATATATACAATGGAATAGTACTCAGCCATAAAAAGGAACGAAACTGAGTCATTTGTAAAGACGTGGATGGATCTAGAGACTGTCATACAGAGTGAAGTAAGTCAGAAGGAGAAAAACAAATATTGTATATTAATGCACATATGTGGAACCTAGAAAAATGGTACAGATGAACTGGTTTGCAGGGCAGAAATTGAGACACAGATGTAGAGAACAAACGTATGGACACCAAGAGGGGGAAGTGGTGGGGGGGTGGGGTGGTGGTGTGATGAATTGGGAGATTGAGACTGACATGTATATACTGATATGTATAAAATGGATAACTAATAAGAACCTGCTGTATAAAAAAATAAATTAAAAAAAAATTTTTTAATTAAAAAATTAATAATAATAAAATTCAGTAGCACTTCTATGCATTAGTAAGAATTTAAAAGTAAAATGAAAAGAAATTCCTTTCACAGTAGCAACAAATTTACTATGAAACAAAATTACTATGAATAATCTTAAAGTATGTTAGATGTATAGAAAGAAAATCTTGGAAAGAGAAATAAAAGGATATGGAAATAAGGGGGAAAGCCCTCTCAAACTAATTTGAAAAGTTTGACACAATTCCAGTAAAAATCCCAATTATTTTAAATTTTCTCAAAAGTTTTAAAAGCTTATCTTGTATAAGCACATAAGAATGAACAAATAAGAATAATAAGGAATGTTTGGTAGCTCATTCTGTCTCCTCTACTAGATATTTAGATATCTTTCTTTGTATTTTATTTTAAACTCGTTCCTCTAGGGATTACAGTATGCATCCTTAACTTATCAGAGTCTACTCTGAATTAATACTGCACCCCTTGGGCTTCCCTGGTGGCGCAGTGGTTAAGAATCCGCCTGCCAATGCAGGGGACACGGGTTTGAGCCCTGGTCCAGGAAGACCCCACATGCCGCGGAGCAACTAAGCTCGTGCGCCACGATTACTGAGCCTGCGCTCTAGAGCCTGCGAGCCACAACTACTGAGCCCGCGTGCCAGAACTACTGAAGCCCACACACCTAGAGCCTGTGCTCCGCAACGAGAGAAGCCACCGCAATGAGAAGCCTGTGCACCGTAACCAAGAGTAGCCCCCACTCGCCACAACTACAGAAAGCCTGCGTGCAGCAAAGAAGACCCAACGCAGACAAAAATAAATAAATAAAATAAATTTAAAAAAAAATACCGCACCTCTTTACATATTAAGAACCTTAACACTATACATATTATATGTGCCAAATTGTATGCATTAATACATTTTATTAAGAATCAATTTCATTTACATTCTCTTCTGTCTTTGTGTGTTTTAATGTTCATCACAAATACATATGTGTGTGTGTTATAAATCCAGCAATATCTTGTTGTTATTGCTTTTACATAATTTAAGAATAAAAATTAAAACAGTGTTTTATAGCTACTACCGTATTTAATATTCCCCATGCTCTTTATTCCTTCAAGATCCAAATTTCCATCTGGTATTATTTTCTCTTCAGTGTGAAGGTCTTCTACTGACATTTATCACAATACATGTCTGCTGGCAACAACTTCTCTCAACTTTCACCTAAAAATATACTTCCTCTTCATGTTTGATTGATATTTTCACTGTGTGCAGAATTCTGTTGACAGTTTTTTCTTTCAGCATTTTGAAGATATCATTCCATTGTTTACTGGGCTACATGCCTTCTGACTGTTAAGTCAGCCATCATTCTGATCACTGTTCCTTTTATCTTTTTTATTTTATTTTTGGCTGCGTTGGGTCTTCGTTGCTGCGCACAGGCTTTCTCTACTTGTGGCGAGTGGGGGCTACTCTTTGCTGCAGTGCGTGGGCTTCTCATTACAGTGGCTTCTCTTGCTGGGGAGCAGGGCTCTAGGTGCGTGGGCTTCTGTAGTTGCAGCATGCGTGCTCAGTAGTTGTGGCACGCGGGCCCTAGAGCGCGCAGGCTTCAGTAGTTGCAGCGCATGGGATCAGTAGTTGTGGCTCACGGGCTCTAGAGGGCAGGCTCAGTGGTTGTGGCACTCGGGCTTAGTTGCACCACGGCATGTGGGATCTTCCCAGACCAGGACTCGAACCCGTGTCCCCTGCATTGGCAGGCGGATTCTTAACCACTGCGCCACCAGTGAAATCCCCTTCTTTATCTTTAGCATCCAGCAGTTTCACTATGATATACCTAGATGTAATTTTCTTTGTATTTATCCTGCTTGGGCTTGGCCGTGCTTCCTGGGTTGCTCTGTGTGTGGGTATGTTTTAATCAAAATTGGAAAATTTTCAGTCAACATTCTTTGAATTTCTTTTCTGCCTCATTCTTCTCAACTTACGGGACTGCAATTACCCATATGTTAAGCAACTTGATATTGCGTCACAGGTGACTGAGGCACTGGTCCTATTTTTTCAGTCTTTTTTCCTCTATGTACTTTAGTTTGGATGATTTCTATCAACCTGTCTTCAAGATCATTGATCCTTTCTTCTCTTGTGCCCAATCTGCTGTTAATCCCATCCAATGAAAGTTCAGTGACAGGTCTGATATTCTTCAGTTCTAAGATTTCCACTTCATTCTATTTACATCTTCCATATTTCTATAGCAACTCCCCACCTCTTCACCCTTTCATCCATTTTTTAACATATTTTTAACATAATTTTTCATTGTTATTTTAAAGGTTTTTTTGCCTGTGAGTCTACTTCTATGATTGACTTTTCACTCTGAAACAGTCACAGGTTCCTGTTTCTTCATCTTCACATATCTAGTAAGTTTTTATTTTATACTGGACATTGTGGACGACAGGCTATAGAGGCTCTGAATTTTGTTTTCTCCTTCTAAAGCACTGAGGTTTATTATAGTAGGCAGTTAAATTACTGGCAGATCACCTTGATCTGGGGCAGGTTCAGTTTTGTGCCTGCTTTCTTTTTTTGCGCTCAGTCCTAGGAAAAATGTCACAGTCATACAATGTAGTGTTTGCTTCTAAGGGGTAGTCCTTCTGGGATTTCAAAGGAAAGCCCAAGGTGTTTACCAATACCTCCTCTTTTTTTTCTGGCTGCGTTGGGTCTTCGTTGTTGCGTGTGGGCTTTCTCTAGTTGTGGCGAGCAGGGGCTACTCTTCGTTGTGGTGCGCGGGCTTCTCTTGTTGCAGAGCACAGGCTCTAGGCACGCGGGCTTCAGTAGTTGTGGTACACAGGCTTAGTTGCTCCACAGCATGTGGGATCTTCCCAGACCGGGGATGGAACCTGTGTCGCCTGTACTGGCAGGCGGATTCTTAACCACTGCGCCACCAGGGAAGTCCCTACCCCTCTAACTTGATAAGACTCAAACTCTAAGCTGCTGGTTGTTCTCCTGTGCCTTCAAACAATGTTTTAAAATATTCTGCCCAGAATTTACATTTGTTATTGGTGGGAATATTAGTCTTATACAAGCTAGTCAGTCAATACTGAAAGCCAGAACTCTAAATCAGAATAATTTTGAAAGAGAATGATAAAGTGAGCCTTGTTCTTGTACATATTAAAATTGATGATAAAGATATAGCAATTGGGGCTTCCCTGGTGGCGCAGTGGTTAAGAATCCGCCTGCCAATGCAGGGCACACGGGTTCGTGCCCCGGTCCAGGAAGATCCCACATGCCGCAGAGCGGCTAGGCCCGTGAGCCACAACTACTGAGCCTGCGCGTCTGGAGCCTGTGCTCCGCAAAGGGAGAGGCCGCGACAGTGAGAGGCCCGTGCACCGCGATGAAGAGTGGCCCCCACTTGCCGCAACTGGAGAAAGCCCTCGCACAGAAACGAAGACCCAACACAGCCAAAAATAAATAAATAAATAAATAAATTTATTTTAAAAAAAAAGATATAGCAATTAAAACACTGTGGCATATAGTGTAAGAACATATAGGTCAAAAAAAAAAAACAACAAAACCAAAATAGATATCCCTGAAAGGGAACTTGTTATATATACTGTTATATTAAGGAAGCAAAACAAAGAGAAGGGGAAAATTATTTATTTATTTGAAGGACTGTTTTGGGGAAAGTGATAATGAAAGGAATTTCACTTCATATCACTTCTTTAATTTCAGGATTAAAGAGTTAAATACAAAAACATAAACCATAAAAATTAAAATAAAATGTGGGTGAATATTAACTTATCACTGGGTTTGTATTTGTGTGTAAACTATTAAATCTCTCTTAAGAACCTAGTTTCTTTCTCAAATGCAAGAAGATGATAAAAAAAAATACCTACCTCAAAAGGTTTTGTGATTAATAAAATAAGGGCACTTAGCTCACTGCCTGATACATAATCAGCCCCCCACAAATGTTAGCTGTTGGTACTGTTGTTACTGTAATTATTATTGTTTAATAATTATAAGGAAGGAATCTCTTTCATAAAAATAATAGAGGAAATATCAGAAGATTGATAGAATTGATTATGTGAAAATAATCACTTTTATATATTAAAAAACATAAAAGGCAAGGAACAATGGGGAAAATGTTTACAAACATGACAAAGAATTAATATTCTTAATATATAAAGGGCATTTAAAAATCAGTAAGTAGAGCACTAATAGCCCAGTGGAAAATAAAGGATTGGATAAACATTTCTAAGAAGAAATAGACATATTTTAAAGGCTCAATTTTGTTATTAATCAAATAAATGCAAATTAAAACAATCTGAGAAAGTGGTCTTATTGCTGTTTTGTTGCTTTTTAGAGACCAGACACATTTAGTATATTGAGACAGATACTTTCAGACCCTGGTAAAGGAATTAGTATGGCTATTCGGAAAACTAATGCTACATAACCAGAGTCTTAAAAAGATCATACCCTGTGATTTAATACTTCACTTCAGGATTCTATTTTGAGGGAATATCAGACAGTGCTATTTGCCATTTTTCCCTAATTCCTATAAATAAAAAATAAGAAAGAAAGAAAATAAATTAAGTACTCATCTCAAGAAGCTAGAAGAACATCAGAAAAATCCAAACAAAGTAGAGGAAAGGAATTCTGTAGAAGAGTGTTTTAAATTTTCCAAGTGGCCAAATTTTTCTTGTAGGGATTCTTATTGTAAATTTTAGTTTTACTGCCTTATGATCATAGAAGGAGAGTTACATGATTTCTGCCTTTTGGACTTTATTGAGATTTTTCTTTGTGGCCAATTTATATATCTTTTTATAAATGTATCATGTGTACTGAAAAACTGAATATTCCCTGTTTTATTTAAGATTTTATATATTTATATATGGAATGTTTATTAATGATATCACCCAGTTATTTCATATTCTTATTTACTTTTTGCCTTTTATTAAATTCTGAAGTGTGTTAGTATCTTCAACTATGTGGTTTTAAATTCTTCTTATATTTCTAATAGCTTTTGCCTTATATACTTAGAATATTTTTAAGTGCATAAAGTTTCATGATTATGTCTTCTAGATGGAATGAACTTTGTAATGGTATAAATTGACCCTGCATTCTTAATACTTTCTAACCTGGAATTTCTAATCTGCCTAATATGAATACTGCCAACTCTGTTCCTTTTGGTTTGCATTTGCTTGATACACCTTGCTCATCCCGTTTTCAACGTTCCTATGTTGTTTTGGTTTAGGTGTATCTCTTATAAACAGCATAAAGCTGGCCTTTGTTTTTTCCTCAGGTTTTACTGAGTCTGGGATCTGTCTTTTAATAAGGGTTTTTTTTTTAATCCTATGAGTATTTATTGTGTTCACTGCCCCTAGTTTTATAGTTTGTTTGTTTTTCCTTTCCTGACCTTTGCTGATCTGATCATTATCTCTTCCCTCTGAATGTGGCTTAAAAGTTCTAAATCCTATTTACCTCTAGTATAATAGTGATACGCCCTAATTTTTTTTAATTGCGAGATAATAAACTTTAAGTATATAGCTTGAAGAATTTGTACATATGAATACACCGTGTAACCACCACTCAGACTGAGATTCAAAACATTTCCCAGCACCCCATAAACCATCCCTTCCCATCTACACCCTCAAAATAACCACTGTGACTCTGATCATCAACATTAGTTTTACCTGTTCTTGAACTTCATATAAATGTATGTATTCTTTTATATCTGGCTTCCTTAACAGAATTCTTCAAGATTCATCCATGTAGCTGTACAGACTGGTAATTTATCTTTTTCTTTCTATGTAATATTCCATTGTGTGTCTATACCATGAATTACCCATTCTTCTGTTGATCGACATTTCCCCCTGGTTTTGGCTATTTTAAATAAAACTGCAACATACATTCTTGCATGTTTTTTTTCCTGGTTATATACACTCATTGCCTTTGGGTCTATATCTAGTAATGGAATTGCTAGGGCATAGAACAAGCACATATTTAACTTTTGTGGAAAGTGCCAAACCATTTTTTCAACGTGGCTGCACTCCCACCAGCAATGTATGACGGTCACAGCTGCTCCACATTCACGTCAACACTTGGTATTCTCAGTCTTTTTAATTTTAGCCATTCTGGTGGGTACATAGTGGTGACTTGCTGTGGTTTTAAATTAGATTACTCTGATGAGTAATGATGTTAGGAATCTTTTTATATGCTCATTAACCATTAAGAAATGTTCTTTATTAAAATACCTGTTTAAGTTTTTTGTACACTTAAAAAAATTAGGTTATTTGGCTTTTTCTTCCTGCTTTCATTCTTTATATATTCTAGATATAAGACTTCTTTCAGATACCTATATTAGGAATAACTTCTTCCAGTATAAGGTTTGTCCTTTCACTTTCTAACTGTTATCTTTTCATGAATAGAAGGTTTTTTTATTTCGATGTAACCTTTTTTTTCCTTTTATGGTAGGGAGCTTTATGGCCTAATTAAGAAATCTTTGCTTACCTCATGGTCATGAAGATATTCTGCTGTGTTTTCCTAGAAGCTTTATAGATTTACCTTTTTCGTTTATATATATTGTGAGGTAAGGGTCAAAGTTAATTTTTCTCACATAAGTATCTGATTACTCCAGTAACATTTTTCAGAGCAGTGGCACATTCTGTTAATTTATTTATTCAGCAACATATAATTATAGCGAGCCTACTAAGTCAAACATTGTGCTGGAGTTGGAGATAAATCAGTGAACAGGATTAAAGCATCACTCTTGTCCTCATGGAATCCAGTGAGCAGTTTATTAACAAGTTCAGCCTGTCAGCTCTTAATTTCAGAAAATTCTTGATCTAAGGAAACAGCTGAGTAAAATCTCTTTAACTTATATCCAGTATCTAGCCACCTGACTGCACTAAATTAACTGAAAACTCCATGTTCTACTTCATTTTTTCCCAAATATCCTACAGATTGATGGTGGTTGAGAGATGGAGCACAGATAAAACTCACTCCTTTTGATATTTTTCTGATTATGAAAGCAATATTCAGAAATTGAAAACAACCATTTAAATAGAGAAAAGTTGAAAAGAACCAGATGAGGAAAATCACCTACATGCCCACCATCTAGAAGCAATGAATATCTTGAACATAACATGGAATCACACCATAGCAGGAGACTCTAAAGTTATACATACAGTGAAATTTTTATAGTCAAAATTGCTCTTGAAATTTCCTTTTAAGGAGACCTCCAGTTGGACATGGCAGCTTGAACACATAGCTCTGATCCTGATTTTAACTCATCCTACATTAACATGCTAAAAGGGATTCATGCCCAGAGACCTTCCAATCAGTTTTTTAAGGCCTCTCTCTTAAATAACAGACAGCCAAGGAACACCAGACATTTGAGGGAAACCTTGAAATGACAATCGGAGCTCCAAGAACACAATAAAAAAGAACTCAGAGGAAACAGAAATTACTTAGAAAACAGAAGAAAATAATAATATTCTCAGAGAAAAAAAGATGTTGCATTCAAAAAACAAGAACAGAATGCTAGAAGAAAAGGAACATTCTGAGAAAAAGACATCACAATTTACTGTAAATTAAATATCTCAGCAGAAAAAAGCTTTCAAGAGAACTACTGGAAGATAAAATTTTCAGAGGATAACTATTGGAAGGGACTGTCCACGAAGTAGGGCAAAAAGAGACAAAAAGATGGAAAACAGGAAAGAAAAAGTTTTTTAAATATTTGAGGGTCAACCCAGGACACAACATCCAACTACCAGGAGTTCTAGGAAAATAGAACATAGAACACAAAGGAGAGGAAATTATTTTTAAAATAATACAAAACTGAAGGATATGGATTTTCTAATGAAAGGGTCTACCAAGTGCCCAACACTGAATGGGGGAAAAAAAAAAAAAAGAAAACCTCCCTGATGCACATCACTGTGAAATCTCAGAATATGTAGAATAAAGATGAGAAGTAGAGACTTCCCTGGTGGTCCACTAGTTAAGAATCTGCCTTCCATTGCAGGGTACATGGGTTCGATCCCTGGTTGGGGAACTAAGATCCCACATGCTGCGGGGCAACTAAGCCCACATGCCGCAGTGGAGAATCCCGCATGTCGCAACAAAGATTCCACTAACCACAACTGAGACCTGACGCAGCCAAAAATAATATAAATAAATAAATTTTTTAAAAAGATGAGAAGTAAAGTTTTCAAAGCAAAATAAACAGTTCACATAGAAAGGATCAGGAATCTGAATGGCATCAGACTTCTCAGCAGCAACACTAAAAGATTAGAAGACAATAGACCGTACCCTCAAAATTCTGAAGAAGTATTATTTCCAATCTAGAATTCTAAACCCAGCCAACCTAAAAATGACATATGTAGGTAAATTAAGAACATTTTCAGAGATGCTAGATCTAGAAAAGTTTACCCCTCATGCACACCTTAGGAAGCTTCTTGAGGGATCTGTTACACCAAACCAAAGAAGCAATCCAAGAAAGAACAATGAAAAGAAGCCAGAAAACAGGAAATCAATCACAGGGGAAAGAAAAAAGGACTACCCAGAATAGTAGTGAAAGGATGACGGCTATACAGCACACCTAAAAAGCAAAAAGTTCAGACTGGAGCAGGAGGGCAAATGGCACCAAGAAAAAAAAAATAAGTTACTTGATATTTTTGACTGTCCTGAGGGAAATTTTACAGCTCTGGCAGGAAGTCTGAAAATTAATAAGTGGCAAGTACACAGAACACTAAGCAATCTGCCCCATCCCTCAAATAGTTTAAAAAAAAAAAAAAAGCTGAATATTTCCTTAATATGATGGGGGGGGAGTGGTAAGGAGGGAGAGGAAGGGAGGGGAGAAGAGGGGGGAGAGAAAGAGAAGGAGAGACAGAGGGGGGTAAGCACTTGTATATATGTGACTTAGCATCACCCTCCAAAGCTGACATCATGTTGTGGGTTTTTTTTACAAATTTATT
Organism: Balaenoptera physalus; assembly: GCF_965194825.1. Taxonomy (NCBI): domain Eukaryota; kingdom Metazoa; phylum Chordata; class Mammalia; order Artiodactyla; family Balaenopteridae; genus Balaenoptera; species Balaenoptera physalus. Next base: position 188,303,848 of record NC_138882.1, read on the forward strand.
TATTTTATTTATTTATTTTTGGTTATGTTGGGTCTTTGTTGCCGCGTGCGGGCTTTCTCTAGTTGTGGCGAGTGGGGGCTACTCTTCCTTGCGGTGCACGGGCTTCTCACTGTGGTGGCTTCTCTTGTTGCAGAGCATGGGCTCTAGGCACGTGGGCTTCAGTAGTTGTGGCTCATGGGCTCAGTAGTTGTAGCTCACAGGCTCAGTAGTTGTGGCTTGTGGGCTCTAGAGCGCAGGCTCAGTAGTTGTCACGCATGGGCTTAGTTGCTCCGCGGCATGCGGGATCGTCCCAGACCAGAGCTCAAACCTGTGTCCCCTGCGTTGGCAGGTGGATTCTTAACCACTGCGCCACCAGGGAAGCCCTGACATCATGTTTAACAGGGATTCATAAAAGCATGTCACTTACAGCCAAGCAAGGATGCTCACAAAAGCGGCACATTTATTTATCACTTTTCTGGAGGTATTAGCTAATGCCATTGGACAAGAAAAGAAGAGATAGAAACAGTCGAAAAGAAGAGGTAAAAATATTATTTCCAAATAGTACCTGGAAAACTAATATGAATTAACTGAAAAAAGAAAAAAAAACTTATTATAAGCAATATAAGTATTCTGCTAGGTGCTTACATTCAAAATTAATATATAAAAATCACCTTTGAATTTAAAAACTAGATGAAAGACATAATTAAATAATAGATACTATTCAAAGTAGCAACAAAAGACAAAATATCAAGATAGAAATTTCAAAATAAATGGGCAAGATCTGTATAAAGATACCAAGGAATACTAAAGAAAACCTGAATAATTGGAAAGGATTACCTTATTCTTATATAGGAAGTGTCAATGTTATAAAGATGTCATCTGTCTTGAATCAATATATAAACATAATGTGATTCCAATTTTTAAAACACCAACAGTCTTTATTTTTCTTTTTTAACCGGGCAGGCTAGTTTTGAAAATTATACAGAAAGTAACGAACAAGAAGAGCCAAGAAAATTATGAATAACTGAAAAGACAATGAGGGAAGATTAACTCTAACAGATAATAAAACATAAGATAGTGTGACACTGGTACACAAAGTGACAAACCAAACAGAGCAGACCCAAAGGAATCAAATGGAAACTCCATCACCGTAAAATGCGCTAATTCAAATTAAGAACTCAGTAGATAGGTTTAACATCAAACTGGACATAGCAGAAGAGAGTATTAGTAACTAGAATACAGGTCAGTAAAGAGAAAGAAGAGAAGAAGGATGGACAATACAGCATAGAGCACAAAAGATATATGAAACATGGGAAAATGCTCTAATGTAATTAAAATTGGAATCCAAGAAAGAGAAGTGAAAAGGAGCAAGACACTAACAATAGAAAGACAAAAGACAAAATGGTCAATAACTTTATAAAACAAAAGGCAATCAAGCCACATATTCAAAGGCTCTATGAAACTCAAGCAAGATAAATGCAAAGAAAACCACCTTAGGGAAAATCACAGTAAAACTGCTTAAAAAAAACTGAGAGGAAAAAAATTTTAAAGCAGCCAGAGAAGAAAAAGACATATTAACTTCAAAGGAGCAATAGTAAGACTGATGAATGACAATGGAAGCCAGAAAATAATAAAATAACATATTTAAAGTGCTGAAAGAAAATAACTGCCAATCTAGAATTCTACGCCAGTAGGAGTATATTTCAAAAGTGAAAGGATTAGAAAATCAGCATTCAGCAAGCTTCATCATAACTGATACGAGGCAACTGATATGAGGATCCAGCAACCTTCCTAATAATTAAGAATCATTAATGGATCCTAAAAATAGTGAGTGAAAGTTGATGAAAAACAGGATATTTATATAGTTTCAAAGTATCTCTTCAAAAGACACTTAGTAATTACAAAGGGAAAAATATAACTTTAGAGTGGAGAAACCTGAGAGATACCACCTCAACCAACAGACCAAAGTGAAATCACCAACAGTGGAACAAATCAATGTCCTGTGCCTCCTGATACAATGCACTGAGAAAGACAGGATCACTTCTGCGGTATTCCTACGAAAAAAAACATGAACTAAATCTAGCCATGGGGAAACAGCAGACAAATCCAAACTGAGGTAAGGTACAAAGCTAGCCTATATCCTACAAAAATGTCAAGGTCATAAAAGACAAAGAAAGTTCCAAGTTAAAAGAGACTAAAGAGATACAAAAATCATATGCAACTCATACAAGGATGGGCTGGATTGTGGACTGGAAAAAAATTTTGTTTTTTGCTATAAAGAACATTACTAGGACAACTGATTAAATTTGAGTAAGGTCTATAATTTACATAATAGAATTTTATCAACTTATTTTCCTGATTTTGATACACACACACACACACACACAGGTGTGTGTGAAAAGTGTACATGGAGGGAGGAGAGGGGGAGGGGGGAGTGAGGGACAGGAAGAGGGAGGGGAAAGTGGGGAGAAAGAGAGAGTATATGAGGAAGCTAATGTTAACATTTCAGTAATCTGGGTGAAAGGTATATGGGAATCCTTTGCACTACTCTTGCAAATTACTTTAAAATATTATTAAGTATTAAAAGGATCATTTCAGAATATAAAAGCCCTTTAGAAAGTGAAATGAAGTCATTTTCAGACAAACAAAATCAGAGAATTCATCAATAGCTGACCTGTACTAAATGAAATACTAAAGGAGTTTTTCAGACAGAAGCAAAATGATCCTTGCTGGAAGTGTGGAACATGCAGGAAGGTACAAGGAGCAAAGGAAAGAACAAATTAAAAGAAATATTGACTACATAAAATAATAATAATGTCTTGCAGGGTTTGAAATCTATTTGGTACTAAACTATAAAATCCGACAGTAACACAAACGACAGGAAGCAGGTAAAGGGAACGGAAGTATTCTAAGGTGCTAGCACTGTTGGAAAGTGATAAGATTCTCACTTATAGAAGACTATGTAAGTCAAAAAATGCATACTATATGCTTATTAGGGAAATGCAAATTAAAAGTACAATGAGGTACCACCTCACATCAGTCAGAATGGCCATCATTAAAAAGTCTACAAATAATTAATGCTGGAGGGGGTGTGGAGAAAAGAGAACCATTCTACACTGTTGGTAGGAATGTAAATTGGTGCAGCCACTATGGAGAACAGTACGGAGGTTTCTCAAAAAACTAAAAATTGAGTTGCCATATGATCCAACAATCCCACTGCTGGGCATATATCCGGAGAAAACTATAATTTGAAAAGATACACACAGCCCAATGCTCATAGTAGCACTATTTACAATAGCCAAGACATGGAAATAACCTAAATGTCCATCGACAGATGAATGGATAAAGAAGATGTGGTATGTGGGACTTCCCTGGTGGCGCAGTGGTTAAGAATCTGCCTGCCAATGCAGGGGACACAGGTTTGAGCCCTGGTCCAGGAAGATCCCACATGCCACAGAGCAACTAAGCCCGTGCACCACAACTACTGAGCCTGAGCTCTAGAGCCCATGAGCCACATCTACCGAAGCCTGCATGCCTAGAGCCCCTGCTCCACAACAAGAGAAGCCACCACAATGAGAAGACCACACACCGCAATGAAGAGTAGCCCCTGTTCACCGTAACTAGAGAAAGCCCAAACGCAGCAACAAAGACCCGATGCAGCCAAAATTAATAAAAGATAAATTTATTTTAAAAACACATTAAAAAAAAGATGTGATATATATGCACAATGGAATACTACTCAGCCATAAAAAAAGAATGAAATAATGCAATAAGCCAGAAAGAGAAAAACAAATACCATATGATATCACTTATATGTGGAATCTAAAATATGATATGAATGAACTTATTTACAAAACAGAAACAGACACACAGGCATAAAAAAAAAAATTATGGGGCTTCCCTGGTGGCGCAGTGGTTAAGAATCTGCCTGCCAGTGCAGGGGACACAGGTTCAAGCCCTGGTGCAGGAGGATCCCACATGCCACAGAGCAACTAAGCCCCTGAGCCACAACTACTGAGCCTGCGCTCTAGAGCCCACGAGCCACAACTACTGAGCCCGCACGCCTGGAGCCTGTGCTCTGCAACAGGAGAGGCCACCGCAAGGAGAAATCCATGCACCGCAATGAAGAGTGGCCCCCGCTCGCTGCAACTAGAGAGAGCCCGCGTGCAGCAACGAAGACCCAACGCAGCCAAAAACAAAAATTAATTAATTAATTAAAAAAAACCAAAAAACCCCCACAAACTTACGGTTACCAAAGGCGAAAGGGCGTGGGGGAGGGATAAATTAGGAGTTTGAGATTAGCAGATACACACTACTATATATTAAATAGATAAACAACAATGTCCTACTGTATAGCATAGGGAACTATATTCAACATCCTGTAGTAAACCAAACTGGAAAAGAATATGAAAAAGAATATATGTACGTATAACTGAATCACTTTGTTATACATCAGAAACTAACACAACATTGTGAATCAACTATGCTTCTGTTAAAAAAAAGGTGGGGGGGGGGGAGGATGCATACTGTAATCTCTAGGGCAGTGGTTCTCAAACCCCTTCACAGTCTTAGAAAATATTAAAGACCCAAAGAACTTTAATTATGGGGTTTATTTAATTAATTTTTATTTGGAGTATAGTTGATTTACAATGTTGTGTTAGTTTCTGCTGTACAGCAAAGTGAATCAGTTATACATATACATATATCCACTCTTTTTTAGATTCTTTTCCCATACAGGTCATTACAGAATATTGAGTAGAGTTCCCTGTGCTGGACCGTAGGTTCTTATTAGTCATCTATTTTATATACAGTACTGTGTATATGTCAATCCCAATCTACCAATTTATCCCTCCCCCCACCCTTACCCCCTTGGTAACTATAAGTTTGTTTTCTACATCTGTGACTCTATTTCTGTTTTGTAAATAGGTTGCAGGTATCATGACACTTCAACCCTAGTTACTTCAGCATATGTCTCTTAAGATAGGACATTCTCCCACATAACAACACCACACTATCCCACCTGAGAAAAATTAACACTAAGTCCATAAGTCGTCTGATAAATATATTCTATACTTAAAATTCCCCAGTTGTCCCCAAATTTCTCTAGTAGCCTGTAATCAGGGGACAATTTGGGCTCATGCAGGGCATTTCATTGCTGTGTCTTTTACCTACAACCGCCCTCTTTCTTTTTTTTTTTTTCCACACTCTTTACACCTTTTATTATTTTTTCTAACATCTTTATTGGAGTATAATTGTTTTACATTGTTGTGTTAGTTGCTGCTGTATAACAAAGTGAATCAGCTATACGTATACATATATCCCCATATCCCCTCCCTCTTGTGTCTCCCTCCCACCCTCCCTATCCCACCCCTCTAGGTGGTCACAAAGCACCGAGCTGATTCTCCCTGTGCTATGCCGCTGCTTCCCACTAGCTATCTCTTTTACATTTGGTAGTATGTATATGTCACTGCCACTCTCTCACCTCGTCCCAGCTTACCCTTCCCCCTCCCCGTGTCCTTAAGTCCACTCTGTATGTCTGCATCTTTATTCCTGTCCTGCCTCCAGGTTCTTCAGAATTTTTTTTTTTTTTTTTTTAGATTCCATATATATGTGTTAGCATACGGTTGTCCTCTTGCCTTTTCTTGTCTTACTTGTCATTGACTTTTTTGAGGAGGTCAGGTCAGTTGTTTTATAGAATACCATACATTTTGGATTTGTTTCACTGTTTCCTCTTGATAAGATTAAGAGTAAACATTTTTGGTGAGAATGCTTGATAAGTAATGTTGTGTACTTATCACTGCATCATATCAGAAGGTGAGAAATGTCAGATTTTTCTTATTGTTGATGAGGTGACTACCAGATCTCTCCATTGTAAAGGTATACTCCCCACTTTGTAATTAATAAGTAATCTGAGAAGTGCTTCTTTGAGATCATATTATCTTGTTAATCAACAACCTTTCATTCAGTGGTTTTAGCATCCACTGGAGATCCTTGCTTGAATCAACTATATCTTTGGCATTTTTAAATATTAGATTTTTCCAATTTTATGATTTCTTAAGCATTTATTATCAGTATCTTTAAAGAAGAGCTTTCTTACCTTCCCTCTTCTGTCTCTTGCTCTTCCTTTCTTTTGAGTATCACTATATACTCTTTATTTCAGAGGGTTATCACACTTTTTTTTTTAAGGTTACACTCCATTTACAGTTATTACAAAATACTGGCTGTATTCCCCTGTTGTGCAATACATCCTTGTAGGCTATCTTACACCCAACAGTTTGTACCTCCCACTCCCCCACCCCTTTATTGCTCCTCGCCCCTCCCCACCCCCCAGTAACCACTAATTTGTTCTCTAAGCCAGCAGTGAGACATTATTTGCCTTTTTCACTGTGTGGACGTTTACAGTGATAGTGTAAAAGCGGTGGTAGGGAAAACTACTGGCTTCTCACTGTATTTCCTGTTCCTGTGCACTTGCAGTTTAAAAAAAGCCCATTTCACTTAAGATTGTCTTTGATGAAAGAGTAAAAATGATTAATTTTATTAAACTTTGCCACTTGAGTATGCATCTTCTTAATATTCTGTGTGACAGAATAAAGTACTTCCACTGTGTGCTGAAGTACAGTGGTGGGCCCGTACACACACCCAGACAAGCACTTGGGCGACTGTTTTGAGTTGAGCTGACCTAGCTGCTTTTTCCTTGGATACCAGTTTTACTTGAATGAGGGGCAGAGAAACTGTGATAAGTCAGACTTTAGTATTTGGAAGATATTTCCTCAAAACCGAACAAAGTGAGCCTACTGTTTCAAGGAAAACATACTGACAGTATTTGTCGTCAGTAATAAAATTAGAACTTCCAAATGAAATTAGAATTTTGGAAAACGTGTATCCACCACTGTGAGCTAGGCAGTTTCCCAATACTTAAAGAATTCTGATGAGATCGTGGTGATACTGAGGGTGCTTTTTTCTATCTTGTATAGTATGTGAACATTTTGGAAGCCGTGCATACCTTAGTGAACTGATATTTTCCTAAAATCAACGCAGGACTTTACAAAATTACACGAGTAAAATATACACTCAAAGTGCAAGACAGACCAAGGGATTTTAATGCAACAGGATATCCAAGTTTACTGATATGGTTTCAGATACCACATTGCATGATATCTGAAGTGTGCGTGTGTGTGTGTAAGACAGTGAGAGACAGACAGAGAAAGCAAATGTGGCAAAATGTTAACAACTGAGAAACCGGAGAAAGGTATCTGCGTGCTCACTGCACCATTCAATTTTTCTGTAAATTTGAAGTTGTTCGAGATAAAAATGAGGTTGGAAAGAGTATAAGCAGTCAAGACTTTATCCTGTAAGAAATGAAAAACTACCCCAAGTTTCTGTGCGGGGAAGAGACGAGCTAAAAGCAGAGCTCGGATCTTACGATCTGGTGGCAATGCACAGAGGGGACCAGACGCGGCGAGACTTCAAACACCCATGCCCTACCCGCAACACGCCACTGCTCCGTTGTCACATAATCTGTGTCCTGGGGACACAGAGGCTGCCGTTAGTATACCTGTCCTTGAGACGGGGAGGTATCCACTTCTGTAGAACAAACAGTTACTTTGATGTCCCACAGTATTCACGTTTTATGTGCTCTTTCAGGCAAAAATGTGCCCTTTCCTACTCAGACCGTACACGGTTTGTAGGAAGGGCTGCAGTGGTGCGAGCAAACACGGCAGCTCCGACGATGAACCAGCGCCCCTACATTCCGCTCCCTGGTGGGGCTTTGTTTCACATGAGGAGCAGTGACTCTCAACATCTACTCATTAAGCTAAACTGGCCAAGTGACTTCTGGAAGCCACGTCCACTGTCAGCTCTTCTGCCTGAAAAAACAGAAATAACGTTGACTTTCTCCTCTGATACAAAGCCACTATGAGCATGTCAAACAATTTAGAGCAAAGAATAAATACTGGCCAGTACAGGTGAAAAAGAGAGTCTCATGGAGAACAAGAGCTTTGAAAAGTCTAGGGATCATGAGGATTATTTCTCTTCTATTTCTTTTCTATTCCTATGCCCTTCACGTCTAAATTAATGCTTTGAAGAGAAGGAGGTAATGAAATCAGACCCATTTTACTCCTTGGGCACATGTATTCAATTAATACTGTTCTGGAAGGCCCAGCCAAAATAATTATAAAGTCATGTAACACTGGAAGTGAGAAATATTACTATTTTTCACATGATATACTATTGAGAAGACCTAAAAGATCTGATAAGAACAATTAGGACTACTAAAGAGAATACAATGACGACTTTTAAAAACAAAGACATCAATAGCTTTCTTAAATATTAGCAAAGATCTGTTAGAAAATATAATGAAAGTCAAGGTCCCACAGCAACAATAATAAATAAAAAATACTTAGAATTAAAGGAAATGCGAACTTGTGGTTACCAGGGGGAAACGGTGGGGGAGGGATAAATTGGGAGATTGGGATTGACATATACAGACTACTTTATGTGGAAGAGATAACTAATAAGAACCTAATGAATAGCACAGAAAACTCTATCCAATACTCTGTAAGGCCCTATTTGGGAATAGAATCTAAAAAAGAGTGGATATATGTGTATGTAAAACTGACTCACTTTGCTGTACAGCAGAAACTAACACAACATTGTAAATCAACTATACGCCAATAAAAAAATTAATTTAAAAAGCTTTTTTAAATTTTAGGGACTTCCCTGGTGGCCCAGTGGTTAAGACTCCGTGCTCCCAATGCAGGGCACTAGGGTTCGACCCCTGGTCAGGAAACTAGATCCATCATGCTGCAACTAAAGATCCTGCATGCTGCAACTAAAAAAAAAAAAAAGAAAGAAAGAGAAAAGATCCCACATGCCGCAACTAAGACCCAGCACAGCTGAATAAATAAATACGTATTTTTTAAAATAAATATTTTAAAATAATTTTTAAATAAAAATATTTAAATATAAAAAAATAAAGGAAATGCACAGCAACTATGCAAGAACTTTGTAAAATGTCACCAATGAAGAACAGGTTTTACTTTAAAGATACACCACATTCATGGAGGGAAAGACTAACGCACTGCAAAGATGGCAATTCTTTCCAAAGTCATTTCTATTTTGAATCATAATCAAAATTTCAAAAGGATTTTATTTTTAATTGGCCATGGGCAGGGGTAGGGTGGGATCAAGAAGGACAAGAGGAGATGTGATAAAGTGATTCTAAAAATGAGTTTTAAAGTATACAAGGGCCAGAAAAGCCAGGAATATTCTAAAAAAGAACAATGAAGAAAGAGTACAACTTATAGTAACAGATAAAATGTGTCACAAATCTCTAGTAATAAAGACACTGCAGTATTAGCAAAACAAACAAAAAGTATATCAAAGAATGTCCTTGATCACACATCAGTATTTTTAAGAGTCTAGTACATGACAAGGGTGACAGGTGAAATGGGTAGGGGAAGACATAGATTGTTCAATGAATACTACAACAAGCAGGTTGGTCCTGAGGAAAAAACTCTTATATTCCCTGTCGCTCTACTAACAACAAAACAAATTCCATAAAAGAAAACTAAAACGATAAAAGAAACAAACAGGCAAGTATCTCTAAGCTCTTGAGGTCGGGAAGTTTCACTGCTTAACTGAAAGACGAAATCCTGAAAGCCGGCCGGCGGGACACCATGGAGCTGGAACTCGCGCTCAGAGCACTGACCTTAGGTGCTGAGGCTGGAAGCTGCTGCAGCCTCTTTAGGGGGCTGTTCAGCAAAGCACAGGAAAATGAAAACAAGCCCATTTTCTTTTCCAACTCAAAGGATTTTACCCTATAAAGGTAATCCCAAAAAGTAAGAAAATACCCATTTCTCAAGGATATTAGAGAAGAGTTGTTATAATGGTGAAAAGTGAAAATAACTCAGATGTCCATCACGGGGATGGGTTAAAATAAATTATGGTATATACTCTCCGCAGAATACCTGGCAGTGATCAAAACTGATGATAGAGATCTATACTTATGGATATGAAGTTATGTCTAAGACACAGCAGCAAGTGGAAAAAACAAAAAGGATGGGAAGGCAAAAACCAGGGTGATTTCCTAAATGACTTAAGGTAGTTCCAACAGAAGCCAAAAGGTAGGGAGCTCTAAACCTCAACTTCCAGATTTGCGCCTTCCCTCTGGCCCAAGTCACAGCCTCTTCCAGGTGACTCAGTCTCTCAGTCTATAAAATGGGGATAAAAAACACCAGAACCACTATCATCCCCTCCACTGCCCCCAGGGCGCTCTGAGGATGAATCGGCTGGTATCTGTGAAGGGTGCCGCTGTACTGAGCTATTACAGAAAATTTTCCATCAGGCTCATCAGCTCTTCAAGTTCTTAAGGAAGACTAAAGTTTTGATGAAATGCCCCAAAGACAAGCAAGCCTGGTAATAATGAACCAGGAGAAACACTGGCAACCTCCCCCGCTCCCCCGGCCCCGACTCAGGCGCTGAGGCAGAGTCCGGGTTTCATCAGCACTCCCCCAGGATGAGGTTAGTGCACACCACGCCTCTGGCCCCCCAAGGGGACGATTATCACACTGTAACCGGCATCCCCAGGGCTCCTTATTAGTATAATAGAAACCCTTCCTGCTGTCACAGGGACCACAGAGACTGGGAGCCTAAAAGGATCACATGTGTCTCAGCACGCCCCCACCCCCCAAGTCACCAAAGAGCACGTCCCCTAATGAGGGGTGCAGGAACAGATGGGCAGGCTCCCCTCTGCCACGCGGCAGCCTATCCTGTGGAATTCTGACTGCAGCCGCCAAGCTCTGAGAATATCTAGAGAGAAATGCAGCAGCTTCCAGAGGGGCAGGGCATGAACCATGCCCCATACGCCAGCCAGGGGTACAGAAAGACAGAGGTTAAGCCACTAAAGTGGGCAGCCAGGACACAGTGCCAATCTCTGTCATTCACATAAACCCCAACACTGCCTCACGGCACAAAAGGGACCCTGCCAACAGCAGTGAACACTGGCAGGGGACCCCTGTATGGAGAAGGTTGCCTGTAAGCCATCCCTTCTGCCCAGTGCTCTGCGAAATGTCCACCCTTCCCAAGTGCCAGCCCAACAGGCTGTAATGCTTTGTCCTGGAGAGTCTGTGCCGTGCATTCTCGAAAATTATTCCGCTTTCTTCCTTCCCCTAATTCCTGTGTCTCTCTTTCTCCGTCTGTCTCTCAAATCTCTTCCTGTGAGTCCCAGAGGGCCAGAATGAAGCAAGTTCTACTGTTCTGATGCAATGCCCAGCCACAGGTGATGCCGGGCTCTTCTGAAAACCTAATGAACGGGCAACGGCAGCTTGTGTGCTTCTTGACAGCACACAGGTGCTGATAAATATCGACCTCCAGGGTATTCCCGGTAAACACAGCCCCAGCCCTGCACCCACACGAGCACAAGCGCACGCACACACACACACACAAACACACACACACGCACACGCACAGGCACACACTCACACCTTCCCAGCTCTGCTCTCGCACCTCGAAAACAAATTATTTAACTATTCTCTTCCCTGAGGATTAGAGCTCTAATTTCAAACACACAGCTCCCTGGCTTGTCTCACACATACAGCATATTCTGATAGGTTAAACGCTGCCGTTTAATTACTGTAATGAGAGGTGCTTTTTTTGGGTTTCCTTAAAGATTGATTTTTCCCTGTCTTGTTTTACACTGAAAATCATTTTTAACATGTTTTTCTCTGTAATTTTCCCCATCCTTCTCCCCACTATGTACATAGGGAAGGAGGAAGGCTCTTTAGGTCAATGTCTTGAAGACTCTACCAGAGGTGAATGGATAACAATACCAAAGGTCCAAACCATTCATTTAAAATTTTTTAAATTTAATATTTATTTACAGTTTTTAATAAAAAAAAAAAAAGCAGAAGGAAGAGGCGAAAGCCACCAAAGCGAACTGCTATAGCGAGGGTCTCAGACAGAAATGGTCAATGAGAGACGAGGTAGGGCTGGTGTAAGTTGTTGGGGGAGGCGGTCAGTCCTGCAGGTGGTTTTAATGAGGAGGCGGGAGGGGTGAGACCCAGAGATGCCCAGCATGTGCTTTAAAGCAGCCCCAAATCAAGCAAGGAGGCTGTTTCCCGTGGAAAGGCTAGACAAATGAGCAAGGCGCCTACAGAGAAGAAATCTGCTTTCAGATATACTTAAAAGTATACAACCTATATGCTTTTCGAAACTGCAGATCACAATTCAGTGCCAACCCAAGTAGACTTTGGCCCCAGGCATGGAACCGGATGGAGCTGCAAGGGCGTCTAACGCCGCAGCCCTTGGGAAGGAAGACTTCTCCACCTACAGTGCCTGAGAGCCCTATCGGAGAGCTGGACCAGCGCCAGAGGAGGAGCCTGAAGAAGCAAAACGCTCTCCTCCATCCCTCTTACAGGTGACCTGGAAATTAGTATCATCTCCCAGGAAGTCGTTTCATGTACTAACCAGATCTTTTTCACCCTCACTCCTGCTGGAGCTTCTGACCGCTGGGCTCTCTGCCTTAGCTCCACACCTTTTTACCCCTCTGACTCATCGATCTGTAAGAGTTAAAGTACCGAGAAGGCCACCTGCTACCAGAAAACCAAGGCGCCTGCAGGGTCAAGTCACTGTAACCACCATGTCATCCAGTGTGCGGGGAGCCCCTGGAGGCCACATCAGCAAAGCCACCTGTCACGAACGAAAAGATCAGAGGGAATACATACAAACATGAGAGAAATGGACGAATTCAGAGAAGAGCAAACAAGGAGTAGGTGACGGGGGGAGAAGGGGCTTTCGGGAGGATGTTTTCAGGGGAAAGTGGGAGCAGCAGCCCACGACAACCATGGTCCAATTCAGTGGGACCCTCTTCTTGGCAGGAGAGGCAGGTTTCACCAGAAAGCAGTGACAGGCTTCTCACCGAGAAGCCACTTCCAGATAAAGTAACACTTGCTTCACAAATGCCATCTTCTCTTTCTCTAGAGAGCCTCAGATTTCAGTGAAACCACTGAACAATGTCTATGTGGAGAGAGTAAGCCTGCCAGTCACCCTGTGGAAGCAACTCTGAGAGCCAGGGCACCTACACTGCATAGCTTGACGATGACAGTGACACAGACTGACTGTGATGCTCCGGCCGCAGGATCCCTGGCCACGTCACAGGGGTCTACAGGACTTCCCTTCCAGGCCTCCTTCCCTCATGCCATCTGACTCTGGGTCCAGCACTCTTCCCAGGCCTTCACTTGCTCTCCTCCAGGCCAGCTCCCCAGGCCCGGATTCCTTCCTCTCCTTCACTCCTTGATTCCATTCAGCCACCAATTCCTGCAGATTCTACTTCCTCACTCTCCCTAATTCATCATCCTCTCCATCCCCACAACTGCCCTTCTCACCTGGATTCTTGCAGTGAACTCCTAACTGCCCACCCTACCCGAAGAGCAAGCTTCCTGAAACACAAATAGGATCCGTTACTACGCCACATAAAACTCTTCAATGGCTTCCCCACTGTCCACACAATAAAATCCAAACCCTTGCGTTAACACATGTAAGTTCTGACCCTTGCCTACCTCTCCAACTTACCAGCCTCCTTCCTGATTCTCCGGATCACTTCTTCCTTGGAGATTACGTTCCCATCCCACCCTGGCGTGGATTAAAGTCACCACCACTCCCCAAAGCCTGAAGACTACTAACCCCCTGGGAGGACTCTTGTAAGGGTAACCTCCTCATTTTTTAACCCTTCCCTGCTAGTCCTCCTCACCCACCACGAAACTGATCACTCCCTCTTCTGGGCCTCCATACCAATACCTATTACAGCACCTGTAACATTTTATCACCCATCCTACACTTGTTTGCATACCATGGAATCTCACTAGACTTCTAATGGTAAACTTTATTTTTGTAATTTCAGTGTTAGCATAAATGTTGGGACATGAAGAAAATGTACATTTAATAAATGGTCAGTAAATGGATGGATGCATGATTTTTCCACTGTATCATATTGCCTCTGTATGCAAAATTGTCTGGGAACCAGCAATTTATACAAACACATGTATAGGTATGTAGATAATAGATATATGAAAAGGACAGATAAACTCCAAAGCAAATGATTCTAAAAAGCAGATAACTTAAAAACTCTGACGTTTCATTTTAAATGTGCATTACAACTTCCTGATTGTGCTTCTGTTAGACTAACATTAAAATTAGTTTGCCTTGTGATCCCACACTGGCTGGAGAGGGAGCAGAGCTACAGAGAATTAAAGGAAAACTGGTTTAAGATTAAACTTTTGCAATGAATATTCACAAGTGAATAGCTGAGAACTAACTGTACCTGTATACTCTTGGTTCAGCATGAAATCCTTTTAAACAAATACCTACCATTCCCTCAAAACAAACAGTAATTATGGTAAGGCCTTGTGAGCATTCAGCATACACGATATACATTAACTGCCCTGGAACCACCTGGAAATAATCTCAAGGCCAAACCTGTGCCACTGGGGCAAGGCTTCCTAACGTGCCAGACTCCAGCGTTCTGTGCGCTGACATCCGAACTGAGCGAGGCGAGCGCTGCTCCGTGGAGGTCCGGCTCCTGCGAGTGGATCTTAAAGGTGAGGCTCGGCAGCTCAGGAGACAGTCGACTTAATCTGGTTAACATCGTAAAAAGGGACATTTCCACATGCACAGCAAGGACATGAATATCACGTGTGTATGGCAGAATTATAAACGCATTTTTGGCGAAATTCAATAAAGCTGATTCTACTGCATAAGGTCAGCAATTTACTATAAAAAATGATATGATTGCAATTTTTAATATAACCCATGTATTTGCTGCAAGATGCTCTAGAAGATTGTGTAATGTCACCATTCGACCTCTCCGCCGGTGCAGAGATAGCCCTATTTACCCTTTCCTGTCCTGATAAAAGGCCGGTGCAGAGATAGCCCCTATTTACCCTTTCCTGTCCTGATAAAAGGCCCCGTACAGAACACCAGAGTCAACGGCATTCCCTAACAGAACCGTCCTCCGCAAGTGCGAGCCTTCCTCTTCTCAAACATCAGGATGGGCTCTCTGGGTTGTGCCCTCGTGGAAGGCAGCAAGAAGAAAACCTCCAGAACTAAATAAAACTAAAATTAAATTCACCTTCGATTCCTGATAATAGAAACGTATATGAAATGGCGTGGGCAAAATAATTTCATTTTTAATCATGTGATTCTTCAGGGAGAGCACCCTGGGCCACGTGAGCAGACGGTGCACTGAAAGTCAGCCACTCGGTGATGACAGGGACCCGTTCCTCAAATCTGGCGGACTTCCGTAAATCTCCACGCTCACATGCACATTTTTTGAGGAAATAACTTGGTTACTGTGAAGATTAAATGAGCAAATGCATGTGAGAATGCTTTTAAATTATAAAGCAGAATACATACGCTGGTGGTTATTATACAGTCTGTATCTATCATCCCAGGCTTGCTTATAAATTACAGTAACTGTATTACTACGTAGTTCCTACTGTCTCATCACCAAGTTCTCCGAGGGCATGGACCACTTGTGTCCCAGTTGCACTTAGCATAGCGCTCAGCAGACAGTAGACTAGGAATGCATGGTGAATACAGCTGAACTTGGTAACTGATGATATGAAAGATTCCAGATTGGGGGATATGAAACTCCAACAGAACCTTTTTTTTTTTCCAATGGCATCTCCAGATGGAAGCTGCTGAGAGGTCCCTCTTCTTTTCACTCACTACAGTCCCACCATGCGTTCCTGGATCAAGTCAACCTCCTTTCCTTCCTTGGCGTCTTTGAGCTGGCTGTCCCTCTGCTTTTGTTCTTCACATTCTAGTTTCAGCAACCCCCCCCCCCCCAAAGCAAGCCTTCCTCAGCCCTCCCAATATTCTCTGTCATAGCACCTTGCTTACTTGTAACAGTTTTGCACATTTCACATTTCTGGGGGAGTCTGTCTCCACCCCAGAATGCTGCTTTATTTACCATTATAGTTTCAGTCCCAGGACCAGCACAGTAAAAAATATGCACTCAATAAATACTTGGATGGATGAACGAATGAATGGTAAAACTCTTTCAAAATCAGGTATTAAGGGCTTCCAGAGAACAGTGCTATTTTCTGTTATTTCTATTTTAGTACTTAGTCTCCTCTTTCCAGGACTGTGTAAAGGACAGCCTTCGGAAAAAAAATAAGTAAATACCAGAAATTAACTCAAAAGAGGTCATCATGAAACTCCGTATTTACTCTCTTCCAATTACATTCTGTACAAATTAGCTCCGTTTGTAAAAGTTAAACTGATTTTTTAAACTGCCTCTTCTTCAAACTCAACCTGTGTTCTTTCGGCCAAGACCCCAAATTTTGCAATTAGAATAATTTAATTGACAATTCTGTTTGTGACTCACAAAGCAGGAGAGGGTATGGCTTTGTTCTTCAGCTTCACAGGTTCACCACTGTCGGTGGCAAAATATTTTTCTTGTTGGTTAAAAGTACAGATCCAGCTTGAAGCCAAAAACAGAGTGCAAGAGAGTCCCATTCCTATGCACTGTCGGTTTCACTGAAAAGATGACATTTACGTGGTTGTGATATTTAATTTATCACCGGGGGTCATGATTTTTTTCCCCTGAAATGCCATGATAAGGTAAACTTCAACTTTATGAATGAAAGCCTTTGCAATCATTTAACAAACTGAAAATCTACACAAAATTTAAAGACCACCATACTGCTAAAGACAATCTACTCAACAATCTAATTACAGAAAGATTACTTTAAAGGGCTTTAAAACTAAAAAGAATAATTAACAGTAAGAGACTAGAGCATTCCCAAGTCTTCTGACTGATGAAAGGGGTGAGATCTGAGAAGACCAGCTCCTATCAGAATGTTTTAGAAACCAAACACAGGTCTGTTTAAAGTTGGAATGGAAAAATCAGTACAGTCATTCAGTTCTCAGCGCAATTTAAATATAAGCTGGTGTGTGTGTGCATGTGTGTGTAAAAAGAGAGAGAAAGACAGAGAGAACGAGAGCCCCATCGCTCTACTTACTGAAGACCTTTAGTGAGTTACCTCTACTTCAAAAATGGAAAGAACATAAAGCTGTTGACTGACCAACCCAGCAAGCCTACAATGAAAAGTACATTTAAAATAAAAGCACGCTAACTTATGCTCCACAAATCAGATACTCTAATACACACACACACACATTTAAAATAAAAGCACGCTAATGCTAACTTATGCTCCACAAATCACATACTCTAATACACACACACAGCAGCAGCAAATTTATTTTTATAAGGCATAGACTCAAAAATGTTAATATAACAATGGATTAGTGAATGAATACTATCCAAAGTTAATTAAAAATCTTTCTAATTATAGTCCAATCAACATAAAATATGTTTCAGTAGATGCCCTTAAGTTCTACCTTATGCCAAGTTTCAGAAGTCCCTCCCTACTTCCAACATTTTCCAGCAGCTCCAACAGACCCACGTCTCACGTAGTCCCTCTGGTGAAAACTCCCTTGCCTACCCTTAGCAGACAAATCTCATTAGAAGAACTCACATCCCCAAGTGAGGCCAGAAAGGAGGGATAAGTATTCTTAAAATCATCTCAGAAGGCCAGTGGTGATACAGAACACATCAATATTTATCTCTGGAACAAACTGGAGATACATCACTACTGCTTTTCTTAACAATTAAAGGCCCAGCTCTTCTCGAAAACAACAAAAACAGTTAACTAAAAAAGTATCCTTTCCTCCTACATATACACAGTTTGCTCTGTGTTGAATGAAATACTTTATATTTACACATAAACCACTGCCACCTGCTTCCAGACTGAAAACACGAACTCTCTTTTGGCTGACTCTTTCTGTTAGCATGGTGTGCAGCAAAATGAACGCTTCCCTCATTTTGTAGGCTGTTATCGAAACGGCTTGGAAAATACCAAGTTAAGCCTTCAGTGAGAAAGAGGCTTGTGATATGAATGTGCTGGCACCCTGTTTGGGGGCAATTATGTTGCATCTGTGAACCTTTTTTCTCCTATGGGTTCCTCTGATAGCACTCAGCATCCACTCCCGCCTCTTTCTAGTGGGACTTCTGATACCAGAGGTTGGAACACTAACAGCAACACTTCCCAGACTCCTCGGCTACTAGAACTCTGGCTGGGAGTTAGGTGCACTCACAGGTGATTCAGAAAGTGGAAATGAGGGCTTCCCTGGTGGCGCAGTGGTTGAGAATCTGCCTGCCAATGCAGGGGACACGGGTTCGAGCCCTGGTCTGGGAAGATCCCACATGCCGCGGAGCAACTGGGCCCGTGCACCACAGCTACTGAGCCTGCGCATCTGGAGCCTGTGCTCCGCAACAAGAGAGGCCGCGATAGTGAGAGGCCCGCGCACCGCGATGAAGAGTGGCCCCCACTCGCCGCAACTGGAGAAAGCCCTCACACAGAAACAAAGACCCAACACAGCCAAAAATAAAAATAATAAATAAATAATAAATAAAAAATTTAAAAAAAAAAAGAAAGTGGAAATGAGGCAAAAGACCTGTACCCGCTGCATCTGAGGTTGCAAACACCAGGACACTGTCAAGCAAATACTGGAAACACCAAGGTTTCCTACTACAGTGTCCAATCTCTAGCCTCCAGCTTCGTTCATGAGGGTCAAGAGGCAACTCTGTCAGAGGTAGAAGCCAAGTTCATACTCCGAAGTCCTGTCGCTGTTTTTACGGATGTCAGGACACAATGACTGCAGTGGTGGCAGCAGTGACTTCCTGATCTCTGGAACACAGCAAAAAGGGTGTGCTCTTGAACTCAGAAGTTCCAGCGGTGGCCTCCTAATTCCCTACCCTTCCTGGCTGAGCAGAGGGAGCAGCTTTCCCAGCAAGTTAGTCCTTCAGGGTTCTACAAGTCACTCCTGGAGGCCTGGCCTTGTGTCCACTCCTCCGGCCCTTTCATAAGGGAGTAAATGCCTAACTTCTTACATTAAATTCCTCTCTGCTCAGAATTCCTAGAGGCTCCTGTTGCATGAATTTTTATGATACCAACAAGTTTACCTTTTTAACATAACATTACAGCAAAATGATTATGGCCTATTAAGAATATACCTTCTAAGAGGACATACACTGTTGATCACTGTCAATGGTAATTAAGCCCTTATTTTAGTGCCCGGCACTCTGCTAAGCACTTTTCACATTATTTTCATCTAATTCTCACAATAAACTTTTACAGTAAATACTATCATTAACCCCACTTTACAGATAAAGAAGCCACAGCACAGTGAGGTTAAATATTTTACCCAGGGCCACACAGTGAGAAAGTGGTGCAGCTGGGATTTGAACCCAGGCAGTCTATGCCCTATTACATCCCAAGCTGAAGTATTTCAAACCTGACCTATTATTTAGTCACTCCAAAAGAATGCTTCCAAAGCCATGTGGTATTAATATTGAAAACAAATGACAAGTATAACACGTGCAGCTTCCTCTTCTCCAGGCTCAAAACGCTAGGTATACTCATCCACCACTGGTGAGACCATAAGACGGAATAACCACTTTTGAAAACAGTTTGGAAGTTTCTTAAAGAGTTAAACATATAACTACCATATGATCCAGACAGTCTACCCCTCAGTACTGGCCCAAGAGAAAAGGAATTATATGTCCCTACAAAGATTTATACAGAAATGTTAATAGCAGGTTTAACTTTTGATAGCTAAAAACTGGAAACAACTCAAATGTCCATCAACAGGTGAATGGACAAATTGTAGGATACCCAAACAAGGGGATGCTATTCAGCAAGAAAAAGGAATGAACCACTAACACATGTAATAACATGGATGAATCTCAAAATAATCATGCTGAGTAAAAAAAAGCCAGACCAAAAAAGGGATACACACCACACAAGTCCATTTATATAAAATTCTAGAAAATGCAAGCTAATCTACAGTGAAAGAAAGCAGATCAGTGTTTGCCTGGGAACCAGGGTTATTGGGGGGCAGGGGGAAGAAGAAAACAAAGGAGCATGAGGAAACATCTGGGGGGTGATGAGTATGTCCTTTTTTTTTTTTTTTTTTTTTTTCCCACACCACGTGGCATGCAAGATCTTAGGTCGCTGACCAGGGATCGAACCCGCACCCCCTGCAGTGGAAGCACGGAGTCTTAACCACTGGACCGCCTGGGAAGTCCCAGTGCATTCATTTTCTTGATTATAGCAATGGTTTCACAGGTACATATACATAGGTCAAGTTTTTTTAATTGTACAAATCAAATATGTATAGTTTATTGTATGTCAGTTACACATCAATAAAGCCTCTTAACACAATATAACAACCCTGAGGGTCACCTTCAGTCCCATCTCCTTCACCTCAAACATCCCATCTACTACTGAGCGTGGCTTACTCCTTTTTTCTACCATGTCTGTGGTTCTGTCCTTACTTTCCAGAAAGCAGATTGTATAGTTCAAAGAACTCTAGTCAGAAGACTTGGTCCTAGTTCTATTTCTGCCATTAATTTGCACTACTTAACCTTTCTGTGCCTCAGTTTCCTCATCTGTAAAATGGGAGATTTAAATCATGTATTCATTCATTCAACAAATATCTATTAACCTGCCTATAATCACGGAGATTACAGTGAAGAAGAAATTAACTAATATATGTGTTTTGTAAACCACGAAGTTCTCTACATAAATATGTTGTCATTTCTATTTCCATTTCTACTGCTACCCTCCACACCTAACAAAGGACTTGGCAGGACCTTCCTTGTAGCTGGTCTTATTATCGGCAGGCCAATTCAGTTTAAATACAGAGCCCAGAGTAATGTCCTCAAATAGAGTTTCACAGAGTTTCAACTGGTTCAGAAAGTGTTCTCAACTGTTATTTATAATACTGAGTTCTAACACTGGCTCCTCGCTCACTGCCCATCTCACCAACCTCGGTTCTCTTCTTTTTCGAGGACCCCGTGGGCCAACCCAGCTAACTGCACACATGTCTCTGCGGGAGCCTCCCGTCGCTAACGATGCCCTTCCCGCTCCTCTCTGACCATCTATACCCACTGCCTCCCTCAACGTCTAGGTCAAAACTGAGCTCTGCTGACCTCAGTAACTTTGAAAAAAGAGTGTTTTCGCTGGATTCAATAAGACTAAAGACAAAAGAACTGCATATAAACACTGTTTATATAAACACTAGAGTATTGGGTAAAGGCCTATGGGATAGCAATTCTGAAACCATTTTACAGGTATGTAGGATTGAACAAATAAACAAACTGTAGACTTAGGGAAAACTGACATCCTTTTGAAACTTTCCCCAGTAAGTGTCTTCTAACTCTCGTCACCCAGTCACTTAACCCCTCGTTCATGAGCCCCTGACCCAGGCTGCTGTGTCGCTGCTGAGGACGCCAGGAGGGTGAGACGTGGTCGTCCCCCTTGAGGAGCTCACGGGCCTACCGACCTTTATACTCCATGGCTCCCTCATCAGATTTTGCTGACTTCTGAGGTACTGCTATGTCTCATGGACAGACATGGAGAGGGTTGATAAGCACTCAGCATCCATTCCCACCTCCCAAGGAGCTTCTCGTCTGTAAAACAAGTACCTCATTTTCCTTTCATGAAGCCCTGATGTAATAAAGAGTACTCTGCACACGCCAGGCACTGAATAAAGGCTGACCACCTAACCTATGGCCCAGGACCCACACACATCCAATTACGACAAAAGAAAACTAAGCCATACAGTGGACCCTTGAGCAGCACGGGTTTGAACTGCGCAAGTCTACTTACATGCGTGTTTTTGTCAATACACACTAGAGTACTACACAACCTGAGGAGGGCTGAATCCACGGATGCTGAACCTGGATACAGAGGGCAGACTACAGGACTTGAGCTTCCATGGATTCTGGTATCCCTGGCAGGTCCTGGAACCAATCCCTGCTTGGATACTCAGGGATGACAGTCAGCCCTCCATGTCCAGTTTCACATCCACAGATTCAACCAACCATGGATCAAAAGTATTCGAGAAAAAAATTCCAGAAAGTTCCAGAAAACAAAACTTGAATTTGCCGAACACAGGCAACTACATCATTTACATTGTATTGGGCATTATAAGTAAAATTAGAGATGATTTAAAGTATATGGGAGGATGTGTGTAGGGTATATGCAAATACTATGTCATTTTATATGAGAGACGTGAGTATCCTTGGATTTTGATATCCCTGGAGGTCCTGGAACCAATCCCCCATGGATACTGATGAACTGTACTTCATTTGAAAACAGGTACTAACTTTCAAGTTTCTGAAGCTTTCCATTTATTTGAATGTTTATTTTGAATCAAAAATTAAATTTATGAGCCCATATCCCTTCAAAAAATGGGATTAAAAAAGGATTCTTCTAGAAAGAAAGCATTTTTCATGTAACCAGTGACCAGAATGTCCCCTCAGAATCCAAATCTGTGCTAAGTGTTAATAATAATTTGTTACACTGTTTTTTTTTTCTCTTATTAATTTCTATCTACCTATAGTCATGTTTATATTAGAAAACAGTTTTATTTTCTTGGGGGGCGGGGAACATGATCTCCTGAAATTTTAAGAAAACGTATATGCAAGAATATTCACTGAGGCATTGTTTGAAACAACAAAAGTCAGGAATCAACCTGAATGTCCACTAACTTGGGACTGACTCAAACATTAATTATGATACAGGAATACAATGGAATACTACACAGCCACTGATAAGAATGAAGCAAATCTGTATGTATTAATGTGGAATGAGTGCCAAGATACAATGGCAAGCATAAGCTAAAATGTGAAATATGCTACCACTGTATTTGAAAGGTGTTTATGTTAATAAATATTAACGTGCTTTTACATGGACAGATCTTTGGAATGATACACAAAAACTGTTCATAGCAGCATCCTCTGAGACAGAGGATGGTGGGGGAGACAGGAGGGAGAGATGACAGGAAGACTTCTTCTTCACTGTTTGAATTTTTGGAACCATGTACATATCTCACCTTTTAAAAAAAAAAAAAAAACCTTTAAAAATGATACGACTGTACATGACGGTGTCGCTTTGCTTTTCTTTGTAATATTGTTCCAGGCACAAAAGTTACGCAAGGAAGAGTCATTCTTCATTTTCAGAGAAAATCTCAAAACAACTCAGTAAATCTAAAAGAGCTGGTTCCCCCTCCAATCTCCTAAGTGCCACTGTCCCCTCATCGCAGGGTGAAGTGTAGAAACCCACTTGACTCAGCCGTCTGGCAGGAGGCAAGTACTACCAGCTCCCCCTCTGAATGGGGAAGCCACGATGTTCAGCTAGTCTGGCTGTTCTAGCTCTCATCCTGGATGCTGAGAAAAATCTGTGGAGTTAAGACAAGTTTGGATAACAAGGGGAGCAGGAAAATTGATGGGGGGAACACCAGTCAGTGTGATGAATAGGCTGGTCCAGAACAGCAGGTGACGGATATGCAGATGCAAGACTGGCAGGGAAGGAAGACTTCCGTTCACAACAGATGGATGGAGATGCTCAATCATCCTCGGGAACGCGTGCGGCTGCCACACACAGCCCTGTCTGCGCCGGCTCCGGCAGCCCTCCCTCGCCTGCAGGGCACGGCCCCCCCCCCCCCCGCCAGAGACCCTCTGCACTGGACCCACGTCAGGGCAGGGCCGGGCCGGGCCGGGGGAGTGCGAGCGGGCAACGTTTGAGGAAGATGCCACTCGACGACGGCAGGCTGAACTCGCGGGGACCAACTGCTAGTGGACTTCTTCCCCCGGCTTCCAAAAACACCTGCTTTGTCTCTCTCGGTAGCTCTCACTCCTGAGTAAGGCTTGTATGGCCTGAGGGGCTGCCCAGGACGTAGGAATTCCAGTGTTAAAACCAGGACAGTCCTGGGTAAACCAGAACCAATGGTCATCCTACTTACAGGCCACAGTCCTTCCCTTTTTCTCTCCCTCTTCATCATCAGTGAGAGAGAACCTAGATTGACCCAAGCTCCTAACTGAGCAGAAACCCCGCGTGGAGGGTCCCAGTTCCCTCCAGTCACCCAAAACTAGCAGAGAGCTAAGACACAGTAAGAAAACTCATCCAACCCTGTTCTCTTCTCAGAACGGGAACGTCTCTTTAAAATGTCCATGAGGGCTTCCCTGGTGGCGCAGTGGTTGAGAAAACGCCTGCCAATGCAGGGGACACGGGTTCGAGCCCTGGTCTGGGAAGATCCCACATGCCGCGGAGCAACTAGGCCCGTGAGCCACAATTACTGAGCCTGCGCGTCTGGAGCCTGTGCTCCGCAACAAGAGAGGCCGCGATAATGAGAGGCCCGCGCACCGCGATGAAGAGTGGTCCCCACTTGCCGCAACTAGAGAAAGCCCTCGCACAGAAACAGACCCAACACAGCCATAAATAAATAAATAAATAAATTTTAAAAATAAATAAATAAATAAATAAAATGTCCATGATACACAAGGCTCAATTACTCCCGAAAATACAGGAGTGAATCCACATCTTGATGCCACAATCCACGTCTCTTTAACAAAGAATCAGAAGGGCCCCACAGCCCCTCACAGAGCCGACACTGTTCTTTCCAGCTCAGCCGCAGGAGTTTCCGAGGACGAGGAAACGGCCCGATCAAGCATGGGGTGGTGGCTGGCAAGCTCTTCGTCCCCCTTCCCCGCCCCCTCCCCGCTATCCGCTGGACCCAAGCTCTAGAAAAAACAGCGTTATAAAAATACTCTGGCTTTACTAAGACACATTAAAGAATTAATTATAAAACAAAGCTGAAGGAGAAAATTAATTTTAGAAACACACGAGGTTACAATTTTTTTTCCTGGAGATGGGGGAGGAAACACAGTTATTTTCGTTTTCATCCTGGGGGCACAAGCTGGGAGCTGTCCAGTCGATAACCTGGCCATCAGAACAAGGTTTGTAATTAAAAGGTCAGTGACCTGGAAAGCCAAGGCCCCACTCCCAGAGCTACTCAGTAATGATGGAGCTATTAAATTAAGACTGTTATGAAATCAATGCTAAAAAAGCTT
Organism: Balaenoptera physalus; assembly: GCF_965194825.1. Taxonomy (NCBI): domain Eukaryota; kingdom Metazoa; phylum Chordata; class Mammalia; order Artiodactyla; family Balaenopteridae; genus Balaenoptera; species Balaenoptera physalus. The sequence continues at coordinate 188,328,806 of NC_138882.1, forward strand.
TCATGGTAACGAGATTCCATTCAAGGACATGCAAACTACCTCATGAAATGGACGTAAATGATAAAAAAGAAAAGTAATAAAAGAGAGTTAAATTGAAATCTGTGTAAGAATTCACTCCCCCTTAAAATACTCCAGTGACAGAAGCCCTTCACCTCTACCCCACTACCAAGGTGAAGACCATCAGGTTTCTTCCTCAAGCTCATTTCCAGCAAGGAGGCAGTTTTGCTACGGGGGTTCCGCTTCCAGGAACAGAAGAAAGATAAGATCTTGTTTCACCTTTTAGAATAAGAAAGCATGGTGGTGTGTTTTATTTGTTTTGTTTTCCTTCACCCTCCCTCCAGCCCGGACTACTTACTAGAGGAGGGAGAATACAGCCCTTTGCTTATACATTGAGAAGGACACAATAAGCCAAAGGGTGAGCCAGCACCACCCAGGCCCTACCATGCAGAATTACACAAAAAAGCAGATGATGCTCAGCTTTTTTCTAGAATCCTGTTTGGCAACAGATGTATTACAGGGGGCTAACAGACGACTCTGTCTTCTCCCCACCTCATCTACCTCTTTACCCGACACGAACAGGCATCGTTTCTACCCACCTTATACCCAGCCTGCCAAACGTGTCTGCAAGCAGACTGCCTCCTGCATTTTGTGGTCGGACAGGGTGTCAAGTCAACATAAGCCTACTGACAACAATGTCCAAGCCTCTAGCTTTCAGGACTGACCCTACTGCTGTTTTTAAGTTACTCCAACCTCCTGGATCGCAGCCTGCTTAAAGCCCCAGATGTGATCCCTGCCTGGCAAGAACTGCTTCTATATATAGACCAGTTCTATGAGGGCTTACACCCCACACACAGGCCAATTATCTTCATGTGTGGTTGACTCTGCAGTTGATGTCATCTGCAGAATCAAGCGGCTGGAAGGAAAACAAAAACACTTATTCTAATACTCTGAAGGTGAACAGCTGCTTTGCTCTTGCATCCAAAAAATTCCCGATAAAAGAAAGAAATGTTGTAAATTACACAAACTGGCAGTAGAAGCTTCAAAGAAAATGATAAATGATTCTAATAACGTCATGTTTCTCATTAATGACTCCATGTTCAGACTTTAAAGCATCCAAAAGAGATCTCGAAGAAACAAAAACAAAAAAACACGAACACAAAAGACCCTTGCAAACCAATGCTCTTCCATCCCTATCCCATCCACTGCCCCCAGCCTCCCCAGCCCCAAACTCAGAGGGCTCACATTTAACCTGTCAGTAACAGAGGGGACGAGGCCCCTGCTCGGGGCTGCGGCTTCACAATAAAACAAACTCAGCTGATGCGCCTAAAGTAACCCTCATTTTCCACTGAACTGACGTGCACTACAGGGGCCTCAATTTCTATATTAAATATTAAATAATATTAAAAGAAAAACAAAATTGGATTTGCCTTTTCAGGAAAGAGATGTTTATTAAAAAAAAAAAGAAAGAAAGAAAGAAAGTCGAGATTATAATTCAAGACAGTGCTCCAATGCAATTCCCCGAAGTGACATTTGCTAGGAAAAGCCGAGACTACAGTAGCTGTGAGCTCGCCCGAAGGCAGCGCTCCAACCCACCACTGCAACGGGTCCTGTGGGGAGACGGGACCGGAGGATGCCAGGACCTTGGTCCCTCCCCTCAAGACACGCTCCGTACCCCCAAAGACCAGTGAGCCAACTCCCTTTCCTTCCCAACTGCTGTCAGGGACAGGGCAGACGCGCTCCTTCACAACGGCCCCTCCTCCCTCAACCCATCAGCGATGGTGCCAAGCTCCGGGATCGTGTATGCCTGACCCCAGGAACTGCCGGAAATGTGAAAAGTGAAGTTTAAGTCCACAGAGGGCTCTTCTTCCCCAGGTGCCGATCAAACCTTGGAATTCTCTGCCCAGGAAAGGTCCTGCTAGAACTTACCCTATTGGGATGCAACTCGGAAGCAGATGATTACTGACTGAAGCAGCGTTTTAGAGGATAATGGAGATGGGTGATTAAGTCCAGCGACTCCAGGTTTGAGTGTGGGGTAAACTCTCTTCAGAAGAAGAAAGGTAGGATGTCTGTCCAGTTCCCTGCTGCCTAAAATTCTAAAAACTCTAGACCACATTAAGGGTCGGGAAGGAACTCTGCCCGCCCTGTACCAACAGACACCCATCTCCTTCAGGTCTTCGCTCCCATGTCACCCTCCCCGAGGGACACCTCCTAATCACCCCACTGAGAAGTGCAACCCATTCCCACACAGCACTGGCTGCGTCTGCCTTCCCCTGGTAGAACTGAAGCTCCGAGAGGGCAGGGATCTTGTCTGTTCTGTTCTCAGTGCAGCGTAAACACTCTTAGTTGAATTAATTAATTGATTGCTGTTTTTTTGTTGTTTTTTTTTTTAAGGAGCAACAAATAATAACTGTACAGAACAGTTTCTACAGTAATTATTAGCCAACTAAGTCAAAAGAAGTATTATTTGGCCCAGAGTTTCTCTCTCTTTCTTTTTTTCTCTCCCTCTCCCAGTCAGGGATTTATTAAAATTAAACAGATTAGATGGAGCTCCTGATACTCAAACTGCTCAGCAAAGCCTGCAGTGGGGAAGTGCCGAGCAAACACCAGAGACATTTGTCTCTAAATTGCTCTAAATACCTTCTGCAAATGAAATTCTAACCCAGCTGCGTTTGAGAGAAAATGAGGAATAACTGGTCATTGTCAGTGGAAGAGAAGATCAGGCAGTTATAATATTGCACAATATACTGGGGCGAAGGATCTCTCGGCAACCATAGATTTTGTCTCAGGTTACCCCGGGTAATCAGCACAGCTTTTAGGCTCAGCTTTCCCCAGCTTCAGTGCTTTGATGAGAGAGCTGAAATCCCTAAGCTTTTATGATTAATTACTCCCCATAGGCACACATATTTCAAGGAAAAACTCTTTTACGGCATGATGGCTGCAGAGTGGAGGGGGCCGGCCAACGCACTCCAAATTTTAATAATCTCCTACCGATGGGGGCAAGCAACACGCCGCCACGAAGGGCCCAGCGCCCCTCATCATCAGCTCAGTCACAGGGACCGGCCTTGAGGCTGCCTCTAAACAGCTGCCTGTGAATGAGATGCTTGGGCTGATTCTGCCCAAACCCTGCCAGCGCAGCCCTGGGACCGGGTTCTGCGGCATCACTTCAGTGGGATACCGTGGGGCAGACCTAAGAAATACCACCAAACCACACTGTCTTCTATTCCAGCCACTAATGACTTAAAGCTCAAAACCCAGAATTTGGAGGCCGACATTCCAGTTCCTTAAGGAAAAAGAGTTTTGTTCAGTGGGGGTGGAGAAAACTCACTTCCCTCCCTCATGGTGTTTAAGGGCCTTTAAACAACTTCCTAGCTTTCCAGAAAATTAAACGTTCAAAGAATGAAAAGTCAGATTTCTTTTTTTGTTTGATTTGGGTTTTTTTTTATATTTCGCAAAAAAAGAAACATGTCCTAAATTTCAATAAAACCAAAATAGATTCTGTCTGCTTCGGACAATATTGAATTTGTCAAGATCCATTTAATCCCTGCTTACAGAAATACCATAAAACCAGTAATTTACCACTTCAGTCCGTACATCAGACTGACCCCAAGCTTGACCTTAACCTGACCTTGTGTAGTCATCTCACCTTGCTCGTCCTTCATTTCTTTCTTCCTCATTCTTTACTGAAGCAGCTGACCTCCTAACCTAAAGCCAGTCATTCACTATCAGAAGAACACACCAGAAAGCAGGAGTCCTCCCCAGGCTTATCCATGGGCCTCTTCTGCTGCTGAACGCTGCCTGTGCCGGGCTGTCCTGGGCTAAGTTGTTGGCCTACGTCTGGTGCGCACAATTATTTGAATCCTATCACCTCTGCTCTACTGTAAGGAAAGAAGCTGCATCCCCACCGGGGGGCTCCCCTCACCCCCACCCGTACAACAGTGGGACAGCTATAGGAGATCATTCATCAATACCGTGGCTTCCATCCGCCCTGCCCCCAGCCCCTCTGTGCAGGCCACTGTGCAAGGCCACGGGGAACCTGTACCTTTCTTCTTAAGGAATGCTCTCCTGGTTGCAAGTGGGCTATGGCGGACCCGAGAATTCTGTAGAAACTTCACTGCCGTGGCAATCTGGTAGGGGAGATAAAACAAAGAAGAAAAGTAAACGTCAGTAGTCTGCATTTCAAGATTAAAAATCCTACAAGTTTATCCCAGGTCCATAGAAATAAGCACAATACTGTGGTCAAATTAACCACTTATTTCTCACATTTAAAATCTGCTTAAATAAAAGACTATGTTGGTTCCCTACCTTCATTGGCTTCCTGTAACTGGTTCTATCAAATCTAGTCCCCTCGGCCTAGCTTTTAAGAGCCGCAGTAATCTTTTCCCGTTCTCCCTGTTCGAGCTGATTCTTCACACTCCTCCGCAGGCAGCCCTCCCCTGACCATGCTTACGCACGTCACTACACCTGTGCCCACACCGTGCCCTTTTTCTCGAAGGCCTCCCTTTCCTGCCTCTACCTGTGTAAACATCACACACACGGCGGCAGCAGCACAGCCCTTCCACAGGCTGCGGTCACTCCTCGAAGCCTTCCCTAAATAAGCAAGCCATCTCTGGTCTCCCCACTCTCTTAAATTCTTCAGTGCTTACAGTATGCACCATGTAACTGAAGACACAGTTGCGCTGTCTTCTTATGTCCAGGCTGCTTCCCCAGCTACGCTGCTAGCGTCTGAAAGGAAGAGACCATGCTGTAGAGACAGAGACTGGCAAAGCGCTGAGCGTACCCTGGCTGGGAAGGCTTCTGTAAGACACAACACACAGAGCCACTCACACTGGTCCCTCTTATGCAATGGAGCTGAATTCTGAAGAGCCCTCAAAGGCCAAAGTTTGGGGTTTCATGGCTACAAGCTGGCAGACCGACAGATTATCTGCCTACCTCTGGTAATGCTATTATTTAATGAAATCTTCCTACCTACGAATGAGCCACGTAGGGGATGGAAGGAAAACTGTTGATGGTATTAACCTTCACACCACTCAGCACACATGAAGCGTGTGCTTGCACGCCGCCTGTCTGCTCTCCACCCTGGACACTAAGTCCAACGGGTGGGAAATGCCAACCTGCCCCCGATAGGAAAGGGGTCATTGTAAATGACTGGCATTATTTATCTCATCAAAACCAAAAGAATGATGTAGTCTCAAGGTACAGGTAAAGTCAACAGGCCCTGCAGCTCACTCATAAGTTGTTGAAAGAAAAAATTTCTAAGGGGCCAAATATAAGGAAGTTTCCTAAGATCCCTCAAACTAAGGGCAGCAGTTGAACAGAGATTCAAACAGAAAGTACCGTGACTATAAACGGAACACAAGTCACAAATCTCCTCTTCATATTTTATATGAATTTCATCTTGAGACCAGACAGACCTCTCTGGTAACAAACGACAGGATAAAGCAGAAAGAAGAAACTTCGGGGCAATTCCCTTATATACTTTCCCTGGGATCCCTCCATGGGAGGCTGGCCTCAGACCCTCTCCCTCAAGGACGGACTCAGGTACCCAGACTGGCAGATTTGGGCCTGTCAGTGATAAGACACACGAGTGCTCCTTGAGACTGGTTAGAATCTGTCCAACACTGCGAGTGTATTACCCACCATCATGAACTGCAGTGACAACCAACCAGTTCTGGACTAGAGAAAAATCGATGTTCAAGATTTTAGAACCCCAAAACTATATACGCACCCCCGAACCCCTCGACCAGATCTCCTCAGGTTGCACCGAAATCAAGAAAAATCTGACAAACATCAACAAAACAGATGTGTTCTAACGAAGAGATGGGAACGGGGAAAGAAAGAAGAGAGAAAAAGGAAACGGAGTGGGGCGAAGGAGGGAACGGGAGAGGAGGAGAAGAAGAAGGCAGATGGACGCGCAGAGGAGATGGAACAGAAAGGAAGGCGAAAGAAAACGGAAAGGGGATAAGAGCGAAGGGGAAGTAGCGAAGGAGAAAAACAAGAGGAGGCGAGGCCTAGCCACAGTTACACCACCCAGGCCCCACGGAGTCAAGGCCAATCTGCACAGCTCAGATGCCTCGGGGTTAATCGTTCTTCACCTGGAGAAAAAATACACCTTCAATGCACAAGACAATGACGGCATTTGCATCGTGCGGCAGGCTCCACACGCCCTGGTACGTGTCCCAGGTGTCAGAGGAACTGTGGACAAGCAGGTCTTAAGCCAGAGATGCTGACAGCACAGCTCCTGACATTCACCGGTAGAAGCGTAAACCTTTCCTTCCTCCTTCCAAAATTTTCCATGACAGAGAAAGATAACAGAATCCCGCCACTAAAATGCACAGGTTTCACCTTGCTTTTTTAATACAGTCCTTGGTATATGCATTTCTGGTCAGAGAGCAAAGTTCTGATGGGTTTAATGGTGCACTCAATGCAGTGCTTGGCGCATTCCATCAATTTTTTTTAAAAACTGCATCTCTTATTTCTTTAAATACATTAATCAGCCTAGTGTAGGCAAAACGGATCCATCGGACAATGCAATAAACATGAATTATCATCTATCCAACACGCATAATGGCTTAAAAATACATAATAGCAGGTGTAGTTTAAATGATTAGTTATTACACCTGTGGTGGGTCTGATTCAATTGGGAAAAATCATCTTTAATAGGTTAAAAGGTTTAGATCACCATGCTTTCCTTAAAGTGGCTGTAGAGAGGGAATGATGGAGTGCTCTGTCATTAGTAATTCATTTAAGAAAAACGTGGGGGATAGAGCAAAGAACAGCATAAACGAGTGAATCCAATTTAAACATCAGGTAAAGTAGAAAACACCTTTTAAAAAAGCAAGATAAATGAATTTGGAAGGGAGGTGAAGTTGACGTATTTATTTTAACAGGAATTTGACAAAGTCCCGGCACACTTCAAACTTGCAAAAATATGAACAATTTCTTTTAAAGTTTCCATTCACTAATTTCAAGCCATATAAAATAATACTGCCGAACACCTACATAAAGTATATTTGGGGCTTGTTTACGTTCCTCTTGATCTTCGTCTGAAAAAGCAGGCGACAGGCAAATCACATATTTAACAGCACCGATATCACTATGCCAGATGCAAAAATATGACGCATCCAGACTAACAGCCTCAACATAATGTGCTTTATAAGAAAGATACCCAGATATGAAAACCCCTCTCCTTCCGCTGATTATTTCTTCAGCTACTCTTTACTCTTCTCCTCTCTCCTTGTAAGGACCTGGCACTTCAACAGGGCGGAAAAGGGCCCGTCCAGCATAGAATTTTACAAGCCCTATGATTCGCACATAGACGGTAGAAGATTTCCCAAAACCTTTCCCCATACTGCAACGATCTGAACACTCCAGATAACTGACAGTGCCCTCCGTTTGCATCTTTCACTCGACTATTGTTGGACACTTTTCATTAACTTCATGAAGCGATTCAACTGACTCTTCCCTCTGCAGAGGTCCAATACACACAACACGCTTTTGTTGGGTGAAATGATGGGGTGCCTGCTGCCTGTCCTGTATTATCGTTTGATTTTCTAATTAGGAGATGAATGTGACTATTCATGGGTTATATTTGTGCCCAACTAAATTACACAAATTCAGGCCAAATCTTCCGCCTCAATGTCAAAGATGTAAAACGGAGGCGGGAACTTTATTGCACACATTGTGGGAGTGCAGCAAGCCAGGGAAAATTCTGGTGCAAAGCACCTGATGCCGTTGTTGAAGCCACTTGCTGTTGAGTCCGTGATAAATATGGAATTGGCCTTCCTTTCCCCTTCTCTTGCACTAAGGGAGTTCTTAATGAGTGCACGGTGAATTACCAGTAGCTGGTTTCATAAAAATAAAGATGACGAACTCAGAAGAAAACAGAAGCAAAGTTTCTCATCACCCCTATTCCTGTGACCCTCTGTTCCGCCTCCCTCCCTCAAAAAGCAAAATAAAATAAAAATAAAACAACCCTGTCACCATCAACTCCGCAATTTTAGGGAAATTTGTTAACTTTCACCGTTCATCACTTAAAGCTAGAGATAAAATCAAGGTGCAAAGAGGAGTAAATCCTTGCCTTTGCAGTGGTTACACTGGAGTGACAGCCAGTAACCCAAGAAAAAAGGAGGGGACTTCAGGTTGAAAAACACCTTTGGATCCAAGATGATTGGCCAATTGAGAGAGATCTGTGTTTGAGAGACCAGGATTTGTAACTGTATACATCAATGGAATACAGGATACTCAGGGGCTATCTACGATGAACTACGTGCTGTTAAACGCGTTGTGTAGGGTAAGTAATCCCTGGTGAGAAGAAGCGAGGTTCCTGACAGTCCTCGCTGAAGAGATGCTTCCTAGGTGTTTTCCACTCTCCTACAGAAGACCTGCACACTGTAATCTCCAGAATGCACACTGTATTTTCTGCACAAGGGGGACAGGAGAACAGAGCTTGCCTGATAACGAACCTGAGGTTGGAGGGAGCCTTGGCACTTTGCACCCGACACGGAAGCCTGACGCACTGTCTCCAGTGACACATATTTGGAATGTCACCAGTCCCGGCGCCCCTGTGTGCTACGTACACATCTATCTCCTAAAAACGTGAGCATTCGTTAGCCAGTTTAAAATATTAAAAATATTCAAAAATTAATGACACTAACAACCAAAGCCAAGTCCTTTTTAACCCAGACAGATCACAACTAGAGGGCAAAAGAAAATGACCAACATGCGGGCCCAAAACCCCATTCCAACACTGCAGCGCCACACGTGCGCGTCTGAGAAGATTAAATTGCCCGTGAAAGGTTCCTACGCTCGTACTCTGAGGTAGATAGATACCCAGAATCCCGTTAACAAGCGTTAGACCAAAGCCAACTTGAGGTTTAACAAGGACTGACTATAAAAGCCGGGCAGTGCCTGGAACGAGAGACCCCTCTTCAAACAGAAATGCTGCGTTTTAGTAAGAAATCAGTACTCTGTCAGGAGTTCCCTGACAAATATGGTCATCGGTGGCACAAGGAAATAGTTGCAAAGCAGCTGTTAATCAGAGAAACACATCGTAGAACGCTGATGCTAGCACTCGTGAAAAAATGCAACGGGCTAATTATGAAGCTATATATCTCACTAAAGAGGCCGTGTTCCTTGAGACTCCAGGCAAAGTACTCTCGGATCCAGGGTCCTAGGACAACATAATTCTGGTTTTCTGCATCCAGAACTCTTTCTTATCTGCGGCTGACAGTCCCAGCCAGGCTCACCGTGGTCTCTCACTTCTACCTGCCCTCTTTCTAGGTAGGGAACAGGCTGGGGAGGGCAACCGCCTGAAGCAGCGGCATCCCCAAGCCACATTCCAAGATACTGCACGAGTACATCCAAAAGGTGTCAGATCCTAACGCAGAATAAGAGAAAACCTCTGAGTATGCAAAAGAAATGTCAGAATCATCCTTCTAAGTGTGGCAGGAGAGTTGCAGTCAAGGAGAGCTGCCCCTAGCCGCCAAAATGAAAAGAAAAAAAAGGGAAGAAGAAGAGGAAGCAATAAACAGAATATAGAGACTGCTGCATTTGAAATCTCCAAGGGAGAAAGGGAGTCTGGCAGAAAGCGGCTCTCAGAGTGTGAAATGCAACTCAGGGAAGCCGAGGGTCTAGCAGGCAGGTAAGAGGGGAAAGTTAATATGCAGAGGAAGGCTCGATCAGCCAAAATTCAATACGATCCTCTGCAAGGACAAGGAGGAACAAGGCTCCCCGAAACCAGACTCGTGGGAGTGGGGGGAGGGCACCACGCCCGCTCGGAGCACAGCCACTGGAATGGCAAGAGGGGAATAACCTTGAGCCGGCCGCGCCGAGGCGGCCGCAGCGCGGAGCCAAAGTGCCCCCTAGCCGTCGCGCGAGCCCGAACCAAGTGTTTTCACTCGGGGAAAATGAAATGTTTTGCAAGATGAAACAGAATGAAAATTGAGGTTTTAGGTAATTACTAGTTGGCATTTACATATCACGGGCTGGTTCAACACCTATTCATTTTCCTCTTTTATTTTCAATTTTTTAAAATTGCTCATTAAAAATGAACAGATGACAGTGACAGGGATTTTTCCCCCCTCTTTCTCCTTCTCTGAGGGTTACAAAATCAAGAGGTACTTTTCGCCCATTTATCTACAATTAACACACACACACACACACACACACACACACACAAAGGTATGTTTCATTTACATCAGAGGGGGAAAAGGAGAGGAGAAAGTCAACAAAAGCCAGGAAGTTCAAAAATAAAGACAGTGAATTGTACTTGAGCCAGCCTCCTGCACCTGGGTGAGCAGTGAGCTAGCGAGTGCCCTGGCGCTCAAGGAGTTAACGGAAAGAGCCTCTCTTTCAACTTGGAATTTCCTGGGTTTTGTCATTGTATCCTTCCCATTGTTGATTTGGGTTACAACCCTATACTAATTAAGCTGTGGGCCCTAATTTCCTTTGTTTTACTTTCCTCTGTCCTTTTGTTTTTCACATTAAAGAAATAAAATATCTCTGGTAGAAGTGCACGAGTTGACATGATAGAACACACAATATTTGTTAAGGTCTATTGTGTAAATCTGCATGAATTCCACAGCATGCATTACTGACCCTAGTCTCTCTTAAAACACATTGATATATGTAGTAAAAGCCTTTATGAAGAGTGGCAACGTCATATGCACAAAAACTACCTTTCCAAGTGAACTATCTCTGCATGTAAATTTTTCTTCTTAGCCCTAGTTAAAAATACTGCATGAACTACTTGTCAGAATGTCATTGTTTTGTTATCTTATTAAACTAGTTCTTCCAGAAATGTATGTGGAAATAAAAAGCATCTTAAGCCAACAGGCACTACTTAATATCAAGTGACAGTGATTTTAGGGACACAAGGGTGACTCTGGAGAGTACTTTGGGCGCCAACTTGCAGCCCAAAGGAGCTGGTGCTTGAGTAGCAAAGCCTGACAAGCAGAGCTGCTGATGCAGAGGGCAACCGTAACTACGCCACGGAAAGCGCTGTAGTGCACATGCTGGCCGTAGAGGAAATAAAAACCCTTGTTTCTGGGTTGAGAAGATCAAAGTTCCTTTTTAGGAAAGGTTGAGAAGGAAAAGGATTTTCTCCTTCAGGGAGAAAGAAAAGCAAATTTAAATGCCTGTCCCCATGCATCCCCACCTGAATTTAGATAGCAGCCCCTCTAATTTTTGATGCAACCAACAAAGCAGTTACCCAAAGAGGAGAGAAAAAAAGGATGACATTTGCCTTTTCCTTAGCTTTGAAATCCAACTGGCAGCAAATTGTTTGAAGTCCTGTTTAGAGAAGAAACCGTAATAGCCTCCATACTGAAAAGAGGAGGAAAATGCCATTATACACGGATCACGGTAGCAGTGACCTCAGCAGAGAAGGCAAACGAGCTGGCTGCAAGTTGGAGGGGTGGCGGGCGTGCCAGGAACAAAAAGAAAAAGGTTTATGTGTGCCAGCACTGTGTGGCAAGAGTTGGGCGCTCGGTCCCAGGAGATACCAAGAAAAGGCAAGGAGTTCGATTTCCTAACACGGTGCCTTTCAACAGCGCGTTGACTGCTCCTTTTTCCAGTTTCCCTTGCTTTTGTATTTTCCATATTCTTCTAATTCCCCTGCACTGTTAAAGAGGAAGCAGAGAGCACCCAGGCTTCGTGTTGTAAAATTAATGAAGGTGTCAAGCTGTTGAGCTGAATCACTCCAAAGGAATGTAATGACTCAGTGTCCAAGATGCTCCCTAGGAGAACTGTGAGCTCACTCAGTGGCAGTGGCTGGTGACTCCAACACTAAAAATACGTAGCAGACAGTGCCCAGGACCTTCCTAATGATACCACTGCCTCTACTTCCTAGTCCCTCTCTCTCCACCGCAAGTTGAATCTGACGCTTTCCGAAGGTTACTTCTCCCAAACTCCAGCACCTTCGCGTGCTCGGCAGACGAAGCTTCAGTTCCCACTTCTTCTGAAGTCAGGCCAGACAGAAGTTGGTAAAGCTCTCTCTGATCATGCACTATTGAGATGTGGGATGATTAGGAAGGGGACGAAGATGGACAGTGACACCTTCACGTGTCAAGGTATCACTGGGGGTTAGACGCTGAATAGATGACCACCAGGTGGTGCAGGGCGGGGTCCCTTCACGATGGCTGAGCACCTTCTGCTCTGAGGGCAACAAGATGGGCTCCTGGATTCCAAGGAAGATAAGCTCTGGATCAGGGAATTCTGTCTAGCATCCCCCCACATAGAGCAAAAACCTAAAACTTTGAGGAGTCGCTAAATGGCACTCCTACCAGACATCCTACAAGAAAGTTGGAGAAAGACTAAATGTTAAAAAAATAGATTTGAATACCAAAAAAGTAGTAGTCACAGCCCAGAAACAGCTCGAATCCAAAAAGATAGCAAGAAAAAACTTGGAAATGACAAATGTGGGTGGCCTTTAAATCGTCTTCAGATCCTCTAGAAAGCAGAAAAAAAGCGAACGATTAAGATCTGCTACTAAGAGAAGACCACCAAGTCCTGGTTCCTGCTATTATCTTAGATTTTTCTATGGCCTGAGGGAAAAACTAAAAGTACGAGTTCCAAAAGTATGATTCAGAATAGAGAGAAAGCTGGCACTCAAAAATCTTCAGATTTACAGTAACAGGAATTAGAAACTGTTTCTATTCAAACAGTCAAATGAAATCAGCTCCTCTCAGGGGAAAGTCGTCCTCTTCACCAAGCACACTGGCCCCTGGGAGTGCACAGGAACAGACCCTCTGCCAAGATAGTAAGATCAGGGGAACCAGCTCTGGCAGCAAGTGGGGTCACATCCGTATGAAGTAAGCTGGTGGCCAGTTCAACTGTCTAAAAAAGGGTATCTAACATGGGTCAGGCCTCTCTCGCCGACTCCAGGAGTAACTCATCCACACGAGTGTAGCACAGAGAAGCAAGACAAGCCATGCCTCTGACACGGACGATGAATGAGTCATCACTTTTTACACATCTTTCGGAGGCACTGCGATAAGGACTGTGGAACTGATTCTTGTACCCATTGTCAGATCTGTACCCACAGACTGTCTTTAGCACCAAGATGTAAATTTGGAAGAGAATCTGAATCAAGAGATATCAGTCCAGTCGCCTCCTCTGATAAACCCCAATTTAGAAATTTTTAGCTCAGCAAAAAAATCCGCTGCACACAGAAAGAATTAAATGGTAATCATCATGGCTTTGAACCATTCAGTAACCTTTCACTAAACACCATAAACATTCCTATTATCAACAACCACAGCTTCCAGTGAACAAATACACTTTTAAAAATAAACGATTCAACAAAGGCCTACTAGACAGCAGAGCCATCTTGGCCATGAGGCTCTCAGTACAGGTCTCCTACCTCTAACAGGAAGGTAAAAAGGAAGGTCTTCCTGCCCTCCATCTGATGTTCCTAGCAATCTTGGTCACCTAAAATGAGCATGTATTTTACTTACCATTAACGCAAAACTTAAAACAGTTTTCACCACTAAGCAAATCCGTCCCATTGAGCACTCTCTTCCTCCTCTAAATCAACGGGAACTCATTTCTAATTCCTTCCAGCTCTGTCTGGGAAACAGAGAGAGTTCACTTTTTGTTATCGGAAGGATTAAGAATCACCATTCTGCTTTGCAATCTTGATTCTCCACACCCCAATTGTGCTAGGGTGAAAGACTTTGAGATCACAAAAATCCCTACATCTCCTCAATTTGGCAAAAGCTTCCTGAGACATCACTCATGGTTTTCTGTTCACTGTCCTTTCTCTCTCTCTTCTTGCCTGTTTAAACACATGGACACAGAGTTATTAACTTTTACAGGAAAACCAAATAAAATAATGTCGAAGCAAAAATGCGGTGATGTCAGGCTGCTGCTAGCACCATTCATCTGTGGGAATCTGATTAGCGCTCTAGTGGCAGAGCTACCTGGAAAAGTGCTCACAATCAAATAAAAAAATGATACCAAAACATTAACCTGATGGCTAAAAACTCCACATTTAAACAGTTAAAGTAATAAAGGAGCTTTTATTGAGTATTTTTTATATTTCATTATGCCCCAAATTGACGAGGACTCCCGGATACATTTTCTAGACTTTTGGTTCCTCAAATCAAATGCTCTCTTGGACTTTTTTTTTTTAACTAAAAGGAAACAGCATTTCTTGTAAATTTGAGTGAAAGGATTAAAGCTTCTCCTACAATATCAATATCAGCCTTGAGTGCAAACACAGCCAAACACTGCAACAAACAGAAACCTTTTTTGGTTTATGTATATTTTTTTTAAATAAATTTATTTATTTTATTTATTTTTGGCCACGTTCGGTCTTCGTTGCTGCGCGCGGACTTTCTCTAGTTGCAGCGAGCGGGGGCTACTCTTAGTTGCGGTGTGTGGGCTTCTCACTGCGGAGCACGGGCTCTAGGCACGCGGGCTTCACTAGTTGTGGTGCGTGGGCTCAGCACTTGTGGCTCGCGGGCTCTAGAGTGCAGGCTCAGTAATTGTGGCACACAGGCTTAGCTGCTCCGTGGCATGTGGGATCTTGCCGCACCAGGGCTCAAACCCGTGTCCCCTGCATTGGCAGGCGGATTCTTAACCACTGTGCCACCAGGGAAGCCCTGGTTTATGTACTTTAATCCTAAACCTGCCCACAGCCAGCAGAGAATTTTCCTCCATGATTTTACCTCACACAAACGCTCTATTTCCTCATGCACACACATTTTGCTCAAAGTTTGTAGGGAACAGGGACTTCCCTGGTGGTCCAGTGGTTAAGACTCCGAACTCCCAATGCAGGGGGCCTGGGTTTGATCCCTGGTCGGGGAACTAGATCCCATGTGCATGCCACAACTATAGACCCTGCGTGCCGCAACTAAGACCCGGCGCAGCCAAACAAATAAATGTTCAAAGTTGGCAGGGAACAGAACGTGGCAGAGTGGCAGGGCAGAAAGCGGGCCGGGTCTCAAGAAACCTGCACACCGAGTCCAACCCTGACGCTATGCCCTCAAACCCGGGCCCTCACACCCCCGCTCTGTGCCTCAGAGTCCTTCATTTCTGTAAAATAAGGGCTTAAATAGATGGCCTTCTGGACCCTCCAAGCTGCATCATTTCATAATTTCCAGTTGACTCCAGCAGGCAGCCTATGATACCTAGGCCAGGGAAATGGGCGAGGGTCAAGGACCAGAACCAAGCATTTGGGAGCTCGGCCCTCCAATCTCACCCAATCAAAAAAAGGAGAAAACCAACAAAGAAGGGGAAGGAGAGAGGGAAAGAGAGAAGAAATCGCTGTTGCCAAAAAAGAAATGACAAATTCCACATATATTACACATAGCAAAGATTTATTCACACTACTTACTATTTATTTCGTATACAAGCTTAGTTAAATTGTGTCCAAATCACAGAAGATTAAAAACTGCACATGAGAAAGGAGAATTGAGCCAGCTAGCAGGAGATACTCACAGACCAAAGACCAGATAGTGAAAAAAGCCTAGCAACAAATGTCAGGAGAGAATCATCTATGAAAAGCAAACAGAAAACTCAAAAAGTTTATCAGTCCGGGGTCATTCGGCACAGATGGAGTCATTCAGAGGAGGGGCAAATACACAACAGATCTATATTTCAACAGGTTTTGAAAACAGAGCTACACTTCCAACACAATATAAACATGTACATCTAAAATGATGATACTGAGTCATCAGGATTAAATTATAGTCTACTCTGCCTAATAAAGCGAGAAAGCATATAACCCATTTTATGTAATTCCCAGCCAAAAGTTTTAAAGTGTTTTGTTTTGTTTTCATACGGATCTCGATGGCCATCTGGAAAATGTGGCTCTCCAGAAGGACTTATTCCAGGAGGGTGGCAGAGATGGTGGCTTCCCTGACCTGAACAAAAACAGTTTTTACTCAAGTTAGTTAAGAAGCAGGAAGCCAAAGATTAAATAATGAATAGTTACTAAGCATTCACTGGGTCCACACAGCATACCAGGCACTTAAAGAACCAAGAAGAACAAGCAAAGATGCTGCTTTTGCAGGTACAGTCTAGGACAAGGAAAGCCATCCGGCTCCATACATGACCTAGAACTCCCGTCCTCAACAACCCTGACAAATGATCAGTGAGCCTCCACTCAAATGCTTATAATGAACAGAGAATTCATTCTCTTAAAAGATGATCAATTCATTTTCAGGAGTCCTTCTTTAACCTGAGTTGAAATCTGCTTTCCTGAACCTTCGATCCATTGACTCTAGTTTTCTGTAGGAGAATACTACTAACTGATCCACTTTTTGAAATAATGCTGGGTAAGGAATGAGGATAGGCCTCTGTCACTTGGCTATCTTTTCTATAAAAGCATTTCCCTTACCCTGCTTATTAACTAAATGTGAACACCCGTTTCACTGTATAACAGTTTCATGCTCTTAAGCTTGGTAAGAGCAGCGTTGCCCTTTCTGGGAGAGCCAAGGCTACACCTGTAATGTCAGAATGCATTAGCAATAATAAAGGCCACAGTAATGCAAGAGACGACTTCATACACACGTCATTCCAGAATGGCTAAATTCAATCAAATACGGCAGTGCTTCCTACAATGCTATGATCACTGGGGCCAGCGCGTGTGACGTGGGCCCACTTACTGGAAGCCGCTGGAAAGAGAAAGTGAGCGCTCTGCTTTGAGACTGTAATGGACAGAGTTTTTACCAGCCCATAAGTGGTTTGGCATCCTTCTTTCCCAGGAATTACCTAGAAATTCATTTAACATCCAAAGACTACAAATGAAACTTCAGAAGGCTAAAAGTACATGAAGAGAAGGGCAGAGGGGCTCGTATTCTCTCACCCTCATCTTTAAGATATATGATCCTCATGGAGAAAAAAGTAAACTCCCAGAAGGTGGTAATCAAGAATCAAAGCCAGGGACTTCCCTGGTGGCACACTGGTTAGGAATCCGCCTGCCAATGCAGGGGAGACGGGTTCAAGCCCTGGTCTGGGAAGATCCCACATGCCGCGGAGCAACTAAGCCCGTGCGCCATAACTGCTGAGCCTGCGAACTAGAGACCCCAAGCCACAACTACTGAGCCTGCGTGCCACAACTACTGAAGCCTGCACGCCACAACTACTGAAGCCTGTGCGCCTAGAGCCCGTGCTCCGCAACAAGAGAAGCCACCACAATGAGAAGCCCGCACACCGCAATGAAGAGTAGCCCCCGCTCGCCGCAACTAGAGAAAGCCCACGCACAGCAATGAAGACCCAACACAACCAAAAATAAATAAATAAATTTATATTTTTTTAAAAAAAACAATCAAAGCCAAAGATGACCTGGTCTTAATTCTAACTCAGTCACTAACCTCTTCAGTAACTTTCAGAGTTGCTTACCTTTCCTGTTTCTGCTTCCTCATCTGTAAAATGGAACTATAACCGCACAGGGACTCACCGAAGTGTTACAAGGAGTAATTAGTTAGCATTTATATAATACGTTTGATCTTCAAAGTAGCATTATTAGACTATAAAGTAGAGTAGACGTGGTTTGAAGAAATCTTTTTAAAACCTAAAATAAAGTATGCAAGCAAATTCAGAGAAGCAAAACAGGCTGACCTCATCTCCCAACAGCCTGATCCCTTTACCCCCATAGGCAGCCATTTTCTGCCCTAATCTGTACTTGCATGTAGTGACAAAGGTATAAACCTCTTATTGGGAACATTGGAGGAGGTGGAAAGAAGAGAGAAAGGAGAAAGAGAAGGTTAGAGGAGAGCCACTGAAGAAAACGTAAAAGGGAAGAGAGATAAGAAGAGAGAAAAATAAGGGGCAAGGGGCTTCCCTGGTGGCACACTGGTTAGGAATCTGCCTGCCAATGCAGGGGAGATGGGTTCAAGCCCTGGTCTGGGAAGATCCCACATGCCGCGGAGCAACTAAGCCCGTGCGCCATAACTGCTGAGCCTGCGCTCTAGAGACCCCGAGCCACAACTACTGAGCCTGCATGCCACAACTACTGAAGCCCACGTGCCTAGAGCCCGTGCTCTGCAACAAGAGAAGCCACCGCAGTGAGAAGCCCATGCACCGCAACGAAGAGTAGCCCCGGCTCGCTGCAACTAGAGAAAGCCCGCGCGCAGCAAGGAAGACCCAACGCAGCCAAAGATAAATAAATAAAACAAATTTTTTAAAAAAATTTTTAAGAAAGGGGGACAAGAAGGGAATAGAAAGCAGCAAGAAATAAAGAGAGGCAAATCCGAACCCCTAGAAGAAGAGCAAAAACAGGAAGAGAGGAAGAAAAAGAAAAACAAAGAGAAATGGAAAAGAAAACTTCATTAGGGAACAAATATAAAGTGTATCCTGTTTTCAAAGAAAAAAGGTTAAATTTTTTTTTTAAGTTAATTAAAAAAAAAAAAGCGGAGGACAAGGAGCAGAGGATAGAGAAAGAGAACATAAAGCTTTAAAGAGTATGTCTGGAAACCAGAAAACTGGAAGGGAAATCATTAGCAAGTCCACAGTGCGTCTACAGTGATACTGCGTGGATCAATTCATTTAACGCTGCCCTGTACATTTACAGAAAAGTACCTCTGATATAATAAAGGCTCATAAACACGCAGAAATTGGGTTAGACCCGTTTCGAATTCCTGCCAAACAATGGTTCAGAAAAATGAAGCTTTATTTTAATTAGCTGGACTCATGAGTGATTTGATAACAGCAGATGCTGTCTGGATGCTTTCAGCTTGATGGGCTCCACATACATGAACTTAGAGTGGTTCTGATGCAATTAGGTGTTTCTTTCTGTTCCAATATGCCAGGCCCTAGGACCAAAACCTATGTGTAGCCCCTACATGTTACTATATTTATCTACATGTTAATATTTCAAATAATGAAGATGAGAAAAGTGACCACATAATAGATGTAGAAGAGTAGTTTTCAAAGTCACTGGTGAGTAGACGAAAATATTCTCATGATGTATTTTTTCTTTCCACTGGAGAAAGAGAAGTTGGGTAGCTGAGAAAAAGCCACACAGGGCAGCATCATATAGAAGTATTTAAAGCCAAAGCTGAGACACAACAGACTGCATACTTCCAATTTTGCAATTCCAGTCCAGTGTTACGGCAAAGGATTAGCACGCTTAATGCACAGCCTGACCTGGGACTAAGTGGCCTTCAAAATGTTCTTTGTAATCAGGCATCCTATTATAATCCAGCTCACCGCTCCCTGAGACAGGCGGTGGTGTTCAGGACCGCAACCCTGCAAGTCCAAGTATTTCCACCAGGTGCTTTCAAGCTGGGCACCTTACTGCCCCTCTCTCCCTTTTAAGCACTCTCTCTTCCAAAGAGCATTCTGTTTGCTTCTCCCACAGCACTCACTGCCCTCTCTGCTAGGACCACTTAGAGCACCACCACCCACATGCTCGGAGCTGCTAAAGGACCTGCATAAAGCCAGAGCGGCTTCCAGCATAGGGACTCGCCTAATAGGAGGACCCGATCCGTTAATTTTCTGTCAGTTTGTCACAGCTGGCCTGAGAAGGGGAAGATTATGAGAAGGGGTGTAGGGAGAAAGCTCTCTACTAGGTGTGCCACTAGTCTTCCTGAAATTCTGAATCAGGCTTTCAAAATCGTTCACCCCCTGCTGAATGACAGGTAGTACAGAGGGTGGAAAAAGAGAGACACCAGAGTTTTGACCAACTCCCTCGCACAGAAGCGGGGGGGGGGGGGCACTTGAACCCCACCACTACCACCACAAGCTCACAGGGAGAAACACACACCCCCTCACTCTCTCTCTGAGAGGACAAAACAGACATGACGACCTTCACACCAGCTCCCCTTCGCTGGCGCTAACAAGCTGAGCACTGTAAATCAAGGATGAAATCCCTGTGCCAGGAAAGCAAAGGAGAAACATTTCTTCCGTAAAGAGCCCAAGGATGCTGCCTGCTTCTGAATCAGCATTTCAGGGCAAGTGTTTGGAAGGCAGGAAGCTCCATGCCAGCAACTGAAGGAAAAATATGTATTTATTATATATAGTAGGCCTTCTTCAAAAGTTATTTATTTCACAAAACCACTCTGCTAAATAGAGGTTTCAATCTAATTGGAACTGCAATCTGCATATTGTAAACGCACCAAATGACAGTCTTTGAGATTTTGTTCTCCTCCACAGTTTATGGGTTCACAATTAGTAGATTTCCCAACATACATACAAGAATGTAAGAGTACAGAGGAGTATCCTTTAAAATATATATAGGGACTTCCCTGGTGGCACAGTGGTTAAGAATCCACCTGCCAATGAAGGGGACATGGGTTCGATGCCTGGTCCGGGAAGATCCCACACGCCGCGGAGCAACTAAGCCCGTGCGCCACAACTACTGAGCCTGCGCTGTAGAGCCCGCGAGCCACAACTCCTGAGCCCGCATGCCGCAACTACTGAAGCCCGCGCGCCTAGAGCCCGTGCTCCGCAACAAGAGAAGCCGCCGCAGTTAGAAGCCCGCGCACCGCAATGAAGAGCAGCCCCCGTTCACCGCAACTAGAGAAAAGCCTGCACGCAGCAATGCAGACCCAACGCAGCCAAAAATAAATAAATAAATTTTTTAATGTTTTAAAATATATATATTGTATAAAAAAAATTTTTTCAGCCCCTCGCAAACCCCAGAGGAGGGGCAGAGGGTCCAAGCTGTGAAATGGGAGGCTGCTTACAATACCTCCGAGGAGACAAAGCCAGTCAGGGGCGAGGAGGCTGGGGGCAGCTGCCTGAGCGTTCAGGCGCACAGGCCTTTGATGAGCCCCCGTTCACCACCAGTCTTTTCCTTCCTTCCTCGGAAAGGAAAGGAGGGAATCCCTACTCATCCTAACTCTCTCTACTCCTATCCACATCCCAAATGAGCCATGGTTAATTAACAGAGATGCAAACGGTCACGCTACCAATAACTGAGGAAATGAGAAAGAAAAGGGACAGGTCAGGACTTCCCAAAAGGTCTGAAATTGTCTGCTTGCACCTCTGGGTTCACATCAGAAAGTGATTTACGACAGAGGAGACACTGTTCTGGGGAAGGGAAGTGGGCACCAAGCCGCTGGAGCCCCACATGCGCCCGGGACTCATCTTCCTGGACTGCATCCAAACCAACCTGCTGCTCCCTGTTCCCCTCACTCATTTCAGAACAAAAATGATTTAATTGTTTCAAACACTGCATCCCTAGAGCCCAAAGATATCCTTTGCTTCCTTGAAAACTAAGCATCTTCCAGTTTACGGCAACTCCTTTCTGCCCTCCATGCTCTGACAATGCCAGCCTCTCTGTCACAGGGTGTAACCTTCATTAAAAAAAAAAAAAAAAAAAAAAAGATCAGAGCTTCAGCTTCCCATTTAAAAAAAAAAAAAAAGATAGAAAGATAGGACGAATAAATATGAATTTGAAGGGGAATTCTGCCAAAACCCAAACCTCCCAAATCTGGTTCAGCCACATTCTTGCCCACAGCCTGTACTTCTCGGTGCCTCCCTGCATTTTTCAAAATGCAGCTGCACAGACCTCTTAAAATTCAGATTTCTAGCACCTATAATTACAGGGCGCTCGAGCCAGGCTCCTTTAATTAATGAACCTGACTCCTCTCTCTTCCGAGGAAATCTGCATAAGGGATGTATCACAGGGGTGAACTGGCCCCTGATCAGTGCTATCTGCTCTCTCTGCCGGATGAGCCGGCACTGCGCCTCCAACAGGAGCGCGAGGTTGCCCCCACCCCGCCTCCACCATACAACCCGATCTGGCACAAGCCCATAATGCAGTTAAGGCCATAAGACATTTCTTGGAACTTAAGGGAAGAGAATGATGCTTTCCTGGGTGTGACCAGCAAAATCCAAAGAGAACGAGGTTCTCCCCGGTTCGAATGCTCCCCTGATTTTACTCTCTTCCCTCTGCCGGGATGAAAAGCAGAGGGTGCAGGCAGAGGCCACTGTTCAAGGCTGGACAAGCAACAGAGGGAGCAGCCTGGGCTTCGAACGCTCGGGAAAAGAAATGAACACAACAGGCCTGGGACTGACATGCATCCCAAAGCTGAAATAAAACTGGTAAGAAAAGCCTTGCCTCTTTAAAGCAAAACAAGTGGAAAGGGGTCAGGATATTAAGGATACTGTTCACAGGTCTGGAGAAGAATTTGAGCACATCCCAAGGACGACATACTGACCTCAAGAGCTGTTCCCAGGTGGTCCTCACTGATTCTTGATACTACTCCTTTCTAAGCCAATACCCGATTAGTACTTTTTAAAGAACTGGTTTTCCTTCTGGCTGCTCTGGGCAGCACAGCCTAATGCTGTCTGTATCTGCTGCACATGCCAGGACAGCCTATAGCCACTCTCCTGAAAGTAGTTAAAAGCTGGCTTGTAACCGTGTTCGCTGGAAAGGAGGCTGTCTTTGGCTATAACAAAGACCGGAAATGGTTGCAAACAAAGCCACAGATGCCGGAACAGACAAGGCCTGGGTCAAATCAAGACAACCCCAGGTAAAGTTCCAGGTAGGAGATCTGAGATCCAGTAGAAGATGCCAATGGATTTGGCAATAATAAAAACAGGTTTGGTTCAGTCACTACCATCTGATAACTGTTTCTCAAGGGTCCCTCAGGCCCACAGCAAACCCAGTGGGGCAACAGTTGTTTTACTGACCAAATAAACATACCTCTTCTACAGGTAAAGCTGCCAGACTATGTACCCGGTAACACCCGGTCTGAGGTTTTCCCAGTTTCTCATTTGTGATTTGGGCTATAAAAGGAGGCTAAGGAGCTACTGGAGAACATCACTGGGGTCGATCAATGAAAATTTGAGTCGTGTTGTCCTAGCTTCTTAGTTCTTCCCAGGGGACTTTACAGTGTAGTTGTCAAAAACTAAATTTGATCATTCTGTATTCTGCCAGGAAAGGGGGCTTTAACGTTCCAGTGACTTTCTGCCGTTGCGAATACAATTTCGGAAGAAAGGGGAAAAAAACAGTAACATCAGTCTATCCAATGGTTAAACCCTCAGATTAAAGCAAGGCATGATCACTGATGGCTGAGTCTAACTCCGTAGCGCCTGTCTTGTTTCCTGGCACGGCGACTGCCATCGTGATGGCCAACCCCCAGAGGCTAACACCATACACCATCTCTGCTTTCCCACTAGATCTGGCTCCAAATCCATCAGCATATCCCAGCCTGGATCCACTGCCCTCGGTGCTGCAGTAGAGCTCCAGCCTGAGAGCACGACTGACCGACTGACTGTAGGAGCCACTGCTTCCGTGTTTCCAAACCACAAGCAGCCAGAGCTGGGTGAAGGATTTTTTAATTTGGTTTGGTTTTCCAACCAAGACATTCTCAAAGTTCATTGTTCTTTGAAGTGGAAGCATTTAATTTTCGAACAAACAATTGGAAGCACAGGACCAGAGAAAACGCAGAATCGAGGACGAAGGTCAGGATATGCAAAAATAAGGAGCAGGGAGGTAGCTGAGTTCAGGAATGTCCAGGGAGTCTTGGCATGGGAGCTCACACCAGCCGGCCAGGCACTCTCTTTCCAGGGTGTCTCAAGGGGAAATCACCCATCGATCCTAGGACACACTGGTTCTAGGACCAATCCCTTACCTCAGAACAGCCTCTGCCTCAAATTCCTGCTTGCGCTTTAATGTTTAAATTATTAAATGCATTAATGTATTTACATTATTCAAGTCTTATGTGCATTTTTCTAAGATAATTTATGTATAAGAGTTTGAATGTCCATGACTGTTAATGTCTACAACCCTTCCTGTTCATTATCGATTCTGGAAGAAAAAAAAAAAAAGTCCGAGTTTTAATGCCTTATTTTTAATGTATTAAGAGTCTGAATAAGTACATTCTCTTTCTTCTTTTGTGATTTCATGCTTTAAGTAGTGCATTTATTAAACTGACACAGTAGGAACTGTGGCGAAGCCTGGCACGGCCCCACGCCGTGGGAGCCGCCAGCGGGAGAGGCGCGCCTGGCTCCTCTGCCACCAGCGCTCGGCACTCTTCCCACCTCCACGAGGCCGGGAGGGCGGCCGAATTTCGGGCGTGCAAGGAGATTTCTCTTCCGCCTTTTTAAAGCTCTTGCCCAGGTCCTCTCTCCTTGGTAAGTGGGTTTCCAATTAAGGTGGAACTTTTCTGCTCATCGGAAGCCCTCCTCTGGTGTGCTCCAGCTGATATCCAAACAGAGCTCACGGTCAGCACACAATTTTCAAGAACAATCAAAATGCCTAGCTTAGCACGGCAAAAACAGCCAACGAAACAACTACTTTTAAAGGGGGATCTCAAAATGCAAACATCTCAAACCAACGACACCTCCATTTAGGCAGAAAAACAACTTTCTTTTGAATTCCAGTTTCCCCAGCCTAACAGCCCTCTTTCAACTATAGACAATAGAGCGACAGTGACACCCAATGGCCTATGAGTTCATCCCAACTGAGCATTCCCCCTGGCTCTCCCCAAGGTGGGTCTCGGGCCCAGAGTTCCTGTGCCAACATGGAAGCTAGAAGGAAGTATCAGCTACTCGTCAAGAAGCTGAATTGCTAATGGATAAATTTCTTGCCGCTACATGGAACACACACACAGTATGTAATCACGCACGTGTGTACAAACAGCACATCAGAGCACACGTCAGTACAGTCTTTCTGGCGGGTGACGTGAGCACGCGCGTACGTGCGCACACACAGATGCACAATACGTGGACTCGGCCACACTGTACAAATCAACCTGGAGTGGGAGAAAAGATGCCAGACGTAGTTCACTGCTGTTTCAGAATCTGACTCTGCCATTTCAAATGTCACATAGATATATACACACACACACATACACGACAAACTTATAATATGTATACGCTATATGGGTTTTCAACATACTTTCTCCTTTTCTTTTCTTTTTTTTCCCGTTTCCTTTCTTTTTTCTTCTTCTTTTCTTTTTTGGCTACTCATTACCATTCTTTAACTGTTACAATTTATATCAGCATATAATGTTAAATAATTACAGGGAGCCGAGCTCACTCTAGTGAGGATATAAACGCGCTGTGGGAATCTACAGATTTAAACAAATAACACTCACAGCAGGGGGTGAGCAGATGAATTAGCATTAATATCTTGCCTGGGAGATCCCAGTGCACTGGTACTGCTTAAATACAGATCTTTTCTGTAACAGTCAATATGACAGCTCCCGGCAATACGGCCCCTTTCCCTTTCCCAGTCAATATAGCAGCCAGTGAAAACAGAAACATCCCTATAGCAATCAATATAGCAGCCAGCTAAAATAAACCCTTCCCTTTTAAGGGCTATATAATAGTCAGCTAAATGGAAGAATTGGCACCCCTGCTGGAGGGCTCAGCAGAGAAGCCAAGGAATGAAGAGGCCACAAGCACTCAGTGATCCTCCTGCTCCTCCAACAGGCCCTGCCCGGGAAGGGAGAAGGCACCCACAGGTAGGCAATCCAGAGGGAGCCTGCGGAGAGACGCTTGGCAGGCTGCTCCTGGTCCCAAGGAGTAAACGCGCAGGGCACCCCTCACTGAGGTTTAATTAATATGGCCAGAAACTCTAGAATCCTTGTTCAAACTGTCAGCTGGAACGAGGAAACATCTCTCTCCAGTGGGGAGTGAGAGTATCTTGATTTGAACCCCCGCTTTGCCCCCCGCCCTGCTCCCACCCTAGCCCCAGAAGGGAAGAGTATTAAGTTAACAGCCTGTGGTTTTCTATTTTCCAGCAGCAGGAATAGTGGTTGTGTCAGAAACAGACATCGAGCCAAGTGGGTGAAAACACAGCATTCTATGTTGAAAGCTGCCCTGCAGATTAACAGAACTCATGTTTAAAACTCACAGCCATCAAATTTATTAAATACTGTAATGATATCATGTTTTCCCCCATTCACAGCATAGAAAATACTCTCCTTCCTTAGAGACATATAGGAAAGAAGTTTTACTGCAACAGAATTCAGAGGATGGCTCACTCTGAAGGCCCAAATAGACCAAAGGCCTTTTAAAAAAAAGAAAAAGAAAAACAACAAGGAACATTTAAGAGAGGCTCCTGTGCATCTGAAGTAATTGTTCTTTTTCATTATAACTAGCTACTTCTAAAATTAGTTCAGTAGGATTTATGAATTTGATAAATGTGAAATATGACCACTGACACCAGTGCAGGTTTCCCACAAATACTCCTGAAGTTAATGCTGGGATTTGGTTATGCTCCAAAGCAGATGAACATCAGGGACCCACCCCACCTTCATTAAAATTCCACAGTCTGTCTGCCGTCCTCTGAGTAAATCCACAGAGGGTCCCTGTTTCCCTGGCCAGGTGTTTAACACCCAATGATGTTCAAGTCATCAATCAGGTGACTCAGTCAAGTGCCACAGTGTCAGAAACTGCAGGAAGAAATATCCGACAAGTCCTAGTTTGAGAGCTCAAGTCCTTAAAAATTTAGATCCTGACACCCCACCTAAGCCGTAAGAATGCTCTCTTTTACTTCAGGAATTCCAGGTAAATGCCATCTTAGGAGAGAAAAAGGTTAATAAGATCAAGGCCCTCTCCTGGCAATCAACATTCTGTGTAGGAACCCTACAGGCCGTCCTAGGAAAGCCTAGCAATCTTAGTCACACTGTGATCCTGGTACCCATTCAAGGGAGGAAATGGATATGTGGAGAGACCCACGATTTTGCAAAATGCAGTATCACAAAAAGTGAGTTCCTGTTACGCTTTGACATGGCATTAGCCTCTAGAGCTGAAACCAGTGAGTCCTTTATAAAATTCAATGTACGTGGATGTTTCCATTTCTAAACCACACACAAAAACTGGGGGGCGTAGACTCTCAATCTGATGGCAGTAAACCTGGAGAGAACTCATCATGATGTTAGCAGAGACTACTTCAACTACAGATGCCATCACGATCACCATCAAAGCGGTGGGCGGAGGGTGGGGGGTGTGCAGGGGAGAAAGAGAGACAAATGAAAGGGAAAATAATTATGAACGGGAAGGAGAAAAGAGAGACATGAAAGAAAAGATCACAGATAACAGAAGAGGTAACAAAATAAAAACAGAAAGACGAAAACCTTACTTTGGCATTTACAGTTTAAAGGTTTCAGGGCATTTTATGAAATGACAGTTGCAATAAAACAAACAGAATGGTGAGTCATCTGGTTTCCAACTTCTGAGTCAAAAGGGGCTGTTTCTAGACAAACTACAAAGCAGCACTGCTGCCTGCACACTTAACGATGCCTATCACAGCTACAGAACAGGATGTGGAGAGAGAGGACGGGGAGGTGGGAGTGAGCACTGTCTTTGCTGGTCCCAGTGTCACTGTGAATAAAGACTGTCAAGATTTAAACCATAATAATGGAAAGGCTATAAAGGTCTCAGCCATAATGTTTCCTCTGATGTTCCCTTTCATAAAATGCCCGCTTTATGCTGCCTACGTGGCAATGGTACACTGAACATCTGCGTACCAGTGGGAATGCTGCACCCTAAGTTCCCAGCGGGCAGCAACTGGGCACTCCAGCCCCTTGGCTCACCATCACCATCTACATAAGTGAGCGCGCGCGGGCACGCACACACACACGCACACACACACACACACACACGCCACAAGCATGTGCTGAGTGCCTACCTCCTGCTGGGAGCTGAGGGATAAGGATGTGTGCCCACTGCATACAGGGTTCAGCAAGGGGCCTAGGTGCGAAATACCCAGGAAACAAACAAACGAAAAATGTATTCTGCTTGGAAATGTGGCCATACGGCACAGGGACTCCTTTGCCACTTCAGCACCTAGCAGCCCTACACGAGAGCTTGGCAGCCTAACAGTGAGACGCAACTTTTCCCCATCCTGTGCCAGAGCAAAGTGGATAAGCTGGAATACAAATCAGATAAACGCTCAAAAAGGGGGCTGAACTGGGCACCCACAAAGACTTGCCTTTACTTGGACTCGGCAGACAAAACTATACAGAAAACCGCTGGTTTCAAGAGAATCTTTCATCTGTAGCCTGCCACCTAACCATTCTAGGCACCAGGGAGCCACAAAGAAAACAGAAACAAAACCTCTCTGCGTTAATACTGTGTAGACATGACAAAGAGGCAGGAACTAAGAAAGGACAACGTGGACGTGAAAACCACACATAGGGATAAAATGAAGTTGAAATCTGTACATCAGGGAGACCGTGTGATGCAATTAGGGAAGCCAAGGTACAAAGTTAGGAAAGGACCGATCTGGTCAAGCCCAACTCAGGGGCAGATGCAGAACGATAACTCGCGTTTGC
Source organism: Balaenoptera physalus (assembly GCF_965194825.1). Taxonomy (NCBI): domain Eukaryota; kingdom Metazoa; phylum Chordata; class Mammalia; order Artiodactyla; family Balaenopteridae; genus Balaenoptera; species Balaenoptera physalus. The sequence continues at coordinate 188,356,990 of NC_138882.1, forward strand.
TGGGTAGGCAGCCAGTGCCAACCACAAACCATCACTGGGCTGTTTTCCCTGTTGATCTATAATTGGCGAGTCTGTGATAGAGCTACCAATTATCGTTAGACCCCCTGTATTTAGTTCACAGACAAAGGGAAGCAGGAGAGACCAGTTAGTGATGAGTAAGTAATGGCCACTAAAATACATCGTATTTTACTGAGCTGCTTCGGCAGGAAAAGCCATTCAGAAAATAAAAAGTGAAAGAATAAAATAAGCTAGAGAAACTCAATTTTCTTCTTCCTTCCTCCCAAAGCCACAGTTAGGATAAAATGAGGTTTGTGCAGGTTAATCCTTATGAGGTAAGAAAAAAATGATTAAATACATTAAAAAAATCAATTGTACATTAAACCAAATCCAGGAACTGCCAAAACAAATGCTGCAGCGTTCCTCCAGCCGGTATTAGCTCTGCCGGTCTGGTCAGCAGGGGATACCCCACCGGCCGGAGCCCGCTGAGGTAATGGAAGCTGCGCAGAGAGGAAGGGAGAAAAATGGAGCTGGGAGGGGCTGGGGAGGCGTGCGGAACCACAGACCTGGATTTCACTGGAATAAAGTTATTCCTAGACAGTACAAAGGAAGAAATAAAGAGTCTTATAAATGGGGCTCTGGAGACCAGGCTGAATTCTTCAAAAATCCAATAGAAATAACAATAATGATAATCATCATCGTTTGATAAACAGAAGTTATAAACCACTTTGCTGTCAAATGATCTGCCACTATTTCTAGTTATTTCTTCTGTTCATTAGCAGATTCTATTAACCGCCATTTTTCAGAGAGACAACAGAGAGCAAGCTGGAGAGGTGAGGTTAGGAGGCGGGCCTCTGTCTCTGAGGAAAGCCACTCTCGGAGCCGGGATGGAAGCTCCCACCCTTCCCCAGCATGCCGGGGTCCTCAGGGTCCTCAGATGAAAGCCTGCAAGAAGGCAGAGCCCGGGAGCACTGGTCACCAGCTCCTCCCACGGTAGAGTCAGGACTGAGAAGTCTCAGCTAAGTCCTAGATGAACCCCACAGGGCTGAAACGTGGCGGCCAATTTACTTCTCCGTGTGTACCGCAAAACTCCGGTTCTGCCTGCAACCAGCCCTTCTCCCTTCTGTCCCCTGCTTCAGACAGACAACTGGAAGAAGACCTGAGAGTCAGGGCCACGGTGAAATATGTGCTTCTGGGATGGGGGTAGTCAGCCGTTCACTTCAACAAGGCACAAGCTGGCCATATGCATCTTGGGCCCCAAAGGCTAAAAGGATTGACAAATCCAGGGTTTCCTCCTTAATGTGCTTATGAAATGAGTCATTTAGAATTGAAGAGGAACCTCCGTAAGCCCGGCTTGGGAGTGGGGGTGGGGAAAGTTAAGGCACATGCTGACAGGAAGGACAGATGATCAACCACATGACAGTGGTGTTCCCAACAGAATAAAGACCCGTGTCCACAGGGGAAAGTTTCAAAGCATCCAAACAGTATTAGCGTGGGTTATCATTGGCAACAAGTAAGATGTGACAAGAAGATTTTACTCTCCTGAAGACATTCTCCTATCTTCAAAGCAAGTGACTTTTGCCGCCTTAATTCTGACAGTGAAGGATTTGTGGATGTTGATGGGGACACAGATAAAGGATTTATCTGAGGGGGCAGAGAAAGCAGAGACGGAAGATCCTGAACACTGTGGTTTCTTATGTGGAGTCAAAAGCCGAGCGCTCAGTTGTGGACCCTTCCCTCTGCCAGAGGGAACGATAAGCGGCTGCTGCCCTCTAGAAGCTACCAGGGACATAGCACCTTGCTCCACAGACAGAGATGAAAGATCCTATTATCTCGCCTCCATCCCGTAGCCTGTCATTAGTGAGGTACATGGGTGCAGAAGCTTCCTCCACGCACGAGGAGGCCCACATCACCTCTGATAAATTAATAGGTGCCTTTTCAACAGCTAAGACACATACAAAAGACTCCAACCAGCCAGAGCGCGTGAAGGCAGAGGCTTCAGAGGAAGCACAGACTCACCAGGCAGCACCTGAACGAGCCAAAGCCCTCTCCCAGACTTCTGTGCTCTGCGAGGCAGGCACGCCGCCCCTGCCTGCTCTCCCACCCTGCTCAACTCTGACGGAGAGAAGAGCTCAGCAGTGCGGGCGCCAGGATTTACATCCCAGCCCTGCCGCTGACTAGCTGCGGGAACCTGACTGCCGTGGGCTTGTTTCCTCACTGTAAACTGAGGAAGAGTGATCCTCGCCGGTTCGCTGGGATGAAACAAGATAACAAAGATAAAGGAAACCAGCACGGAGGCCAGCACATCGTAAGGCAGAAGTCCTCCTGGCCTATGTGATCAGACCTAGCAGTTGGTCAGTTAACTGAAAAATCAGTTAAAGCAGGGAATCATTAAAAACGGGGTCTATCTACATACCTTAAACGTTTCACATTAACTTAAAACCTATAAACAAACCTGCAGTCATTTGCTAATCTTTTGATGTAGAGCCAAGACCTTTTCTTTGAGTGTGGGACCCACAGACTGGAGTTCCCAGACGTCTTTCTTGCATAAACTCCACCCATAACACACCCTTCACAATTTCTAAAGCAAAGCGAGCCCTTAAAAGACATTAGCAAAGCAAACTGAAGTACAGAATACTTCTAGATTGTTAGGATCTTCCCCACTCACACCTAAAAAGACAGCAATCTTTTTAGCAGTTTGCATTTACCAAAACATTCAGCTTAGTTTTCACAGAACCCTCTTTTTACATTTGTGTTTACATTTATAGATCACTCTGTTCACATTATATTTCACCTGTTTATAGCATATTTAACAAAACTGCCTAATTTGCTAACAAATCAACTGGCCCACGGGTTCAAGACAAGCTGACGCCCTCCTGGTCTGCAGAAGGGGTGTGGGTGTGGATGTGACCAGCCAGGAGCTGCCCAGTCAAGAGCACTCGGCACCATGACAGTGAATCAGTTTCTAATGAAAGCTCTTGACACTTTCTTAAAAATATGTATTTATTGGTGCTGCCACTTCATCTCACAAGAGATCTGATGTGAGTCAAAGAAAAGAATACAGCAAACAGAAGGTATGAGGAAAGGGAAAAAGAAAGATGTTTAATGAATGCTGTTTACTCTTCCGCTTCTCCATCAAAACCCATTTTCAGCAAACTGTGGAAAAACTAAACCATGTATATACGTATGATCAACTTGTGTGCCTGATTCTATCAGCAGCTCCTCCCCTCCAAGCTGGAGAAGGCAGCCCTGCCCCTGAAGATGCTCTTGCCATGGCCTGACTGGACCACAGCGGACACAAAGAGAAAGGCCTCTTGGTGCTACCCCAGGGCACCACCCCGCAGACTCTGTGAGCACAAGCAGGAGACCAGGGCCAGCAGGGCCACCAAAGGCAAGAGGCCACAGAGGTGGCAGCACGTCTCCTCCCCGACAGGGGCAATCTAGCCCCATCCGGGGGGCCAGGAGCCGGCTCCTGTCGGCCTCGGGCTCAGGGACCACCCCACGCAGATTTACTTCAAGCGTCACTCAGCGTCGGCCCCGTCTCTAGACTGTGCAGACAAACTCGTAATGGCAGAGAGAAGATTTGTGGAGCAACAGGCATAAATCTTGGTTATAACTACAAACCATAAAAGAAAGGAGAGCTGGGAGGGAAGGAGGGAGGGCCGCAATCGCGTCCTTCTCCAAAGCACCACTTTATCTTCCCGCAGCTTCTCAGCGCAGAGTGGGGTTAACTACAAGAGCGGATTTTTCAAACCCAAATTGGTCTGCATGGTTTGACAATGGGCTAAAATATTTTAAATTGAAATTATCCTCAAAAGCAGAGGGCACACGGCTGCCCTAAGTACGACATTCAGTGCTTCACAAACTGGGGGCTCGTAGGGGATTTGCTGAGTTTGCCACATGGAATACCCACCTTTAGGTCATACTTTAAAAGCAGCTTTTGAGTAAAAATTCTTTCAAGTAAGATAACGACTGATTTAAAACAACAGAAAAACATTTTCAGAAGGTCACTCTGCCCAAAAAAGAGCTCTATACATCCCATGCCCAGCCAACGCCCGGGTAGAACTCTCAGACTGTGTCTCCAGGACGAAAGGGAGAAAATGAAACCTCTTCTCAAAGAATGAGTCTGGTGACAAGATGAAAAACCCAACTCCCCTGATCACTGTGGCTCTGAGAAAAGGCACTTGAGCGCTCAGCTTCCTGGTTCCCACTCCAGACTGAGGACACTGCTCAGTTATCCAACAGTCAGGGCCTCTGATTACAGAAACGACAGCAAATATAAAGTGTTACCACGAAAGCCAGAAACCCAAAACATAAACAAAGCTGAATAACAATCTCAAATTCCATTTCTCTAATTATTACTCCTAAGAGTTTCGATTCATCTAATAATCATCAGGATACCTTAAAACTGAAAACACAACCTCTTCATTTACCTGAAGGAGGAAAGAACTGAAAGGGCACCGCCTCGTCTACTCAATAAACCTTCTCAGTCTGTAATAGGAAGGACGGAGTAGGAAGAGGCAGTAATTTCAAAATCAGTAAGTAGCCTAGAGATTACAGAGACGCCACCCAGAGACGGAATGAGGCGTTTCTCAAGTCCATCCATTTCAGCATTTAGTTCTCTCCAGTTTCCTCCCCGCATCTGCAGGACAGGCGGGAATCTCAGGCACCCTCCCGACAAGGGGTGCCAGTGTTAAAAGAGCAGCGTTTTCCACAGGTGATGAGAGGGGAGTGGGGAAGGAGGAAAGCCAACGTTTCCTCCTACCTAGGTGCCCAGGCCTCCAGCCCAGCACCCGGAGCCTGGACGCACGGCAGCATCCCAACGGAGGAGCGCCACCAGCCCCACCCTCTGGGTGCTGACACTCGGTTTAGGTTCCAAGTTTCTCACAGCAGCCGTGAGGGGTGCCTCCTGCTTTGGTACCATAAGCACCAAATCTGCAGATGATTCACTTTTTACAAATAAATAAATAGAGCATACTTAGGATTATCCCTATAATATCACCCCCAGTCACTGAGGGGGAAACAAGAGGTGGAGATTACAGTTCACTTCAGCAAACCTAACTCTGCTACACCCACAGAAATCAACCACTACAGACCCTTTAAATAATAATGCTTAATACTTTAGATTTGCCATATTTATTTATTTTTCCTGGAAAAATGACAATTTCCTGAAATCTCTTAAGTGGCTAGTTTTATTACCCCTGTGCTTGTAAAACACTTTCATGAATACACTATTAAAATCAATTTTATTTCCCCACCAAGTGCTTTGAACTTTGTAAAATAAATATATGTGTGTTACATGTTCTGGATATACATATACACACATATGTATGTGAGTATACACAAAGAAATGCATTGAGCGTGTGAATGTCATTCTTCAGAAATGTTTTGGTGGGGAAAAAACATAAGAATCACCTATCCACAGTGAGCCCACCAACAAGTATACCCAAGTATCAATACTTGACCCACAAAAGATACAAATATAGGGGAGACTGTGCCAGAAGTACGTGCGAGAGGTCTCCAGGAGACAGGCAACCAGCCACAGCTCTCCTAAAGAGAAGCTCACAGACTAGCTCCCTGAATTCATCAAGATATTAATGGCCTTTTGATTACCAGCCTCCGGTTAACTGACTTAAAAACCAAAGAGAAAATCTTGGGTGTTCCAGGTATAAGGTGGATGAGCTCCCCAGAAGGGTGGAGATCAAACATGTGATGCAGAACCACCCCCTCCCTGCCTCAAGGTTCTGTCTTAGCCTCAGGGAGAAACCTGAGGATACATGATACTTCCCTACTTCAGATATGTGAAACCTAAAAAATTAAAAATTTAAAAAAAAAAAAAAAAATGGAACTCAGGGGAGGGTGGGGGAAATGGGTGAAAATGGTCAAAAGGAACAAACTTCCAGTTATAGAATAAATAAGTCATGGGAATGTAATGTTTAAAAAAAAAAAGAATTCAGCATACTAAAAATATTAATCCTAGGGAAGGTGATAAAGTAGAATTACCATCATCATTTATAAAGGTACATTAATTGTAGTTTGGGATTATTTTGGTAGAGGGATGCAAGGAAAAGGATAGAAACAAAAAACAAACAAAAAAACAAAAAACAAAAACAAAACCTATACCTACAGGTTAGAGGAAGAGAAGATTCATCCATTAGAAAGAAGTTGGTGTCAAAGAGGAAAACGCTGAAATTCTAGTTTAGCCCAATTCCGTTAAGTGTTGTATAAAGTAGGTAAGCAATAGTATTGCTGAATATTGAGGAGCTTGTTGTATTGAAACAAGGGAGCATATTTATTGCTGCTTCAAATACCCTAAACTCATATGACTAGAAGGACTCTCAAGACATTACTTAACCCCTGTGTCTGTGTCCAAGCAAGAGAGGAACCGAGTTACTCCACTCAGACAACTGTCCACCCATTCTTACAGATCTATTGACTAGGCAGGACTTGATCCTGGCGGAGCAGTGCCGGGACCGACCCAGAACCTCTGTGACGGCCCGAGCACGCGCCCACACAGGGGATGAGAAATCGCGGGTCTGTGGGAAACTGACAGAAGGTTCTGAACACGTCTGGGAGAAGCTAGAGGTCAGTACTCTGGAGCTTGCCCTGGGAGGCAAAGTTCAGTGAACAAAGTATGAAGAAAAAGTAATCAGCCGTTTTAACTCTGGCAAAGAGTTTTGTCATTAACAATCAGAGAATTTCAACTGGGAGTTTACAGAATTCATCAAAATGAGTCTGTTTACCAATCACCAGCCCTGAGGACATCATGACATTATAGAGCAATTATCCCACTAATGTGGCCAGAGTTGCTGGGTTGGTTCTTTTGGGAGCGGAGGAGGATTGAAGGGGCAAGAGAAGGTACGTGCAGTGTCGCTATGCGGCTGGAATCAAGACCAGGGGATGGCTATGAACACAAATGTGTCAGTTAGAGACCACAAGACCATACTTATCAACTCAAAATCACAAGCCAGTTTTTATAGCCCAGAGAGGACAGATATGAAAATCAGGCCCTCCTTCCCTAGCAAATAGAGCAAAACAATGATGCAGACACCCAAATACATCCACCGAACAATGAAACTTGCACCGTACTGACTAATCAGTAGAGCCTCTTTTGTTGTAACTCACTTTTTTAATAAAGGGAAAAATTCTTCCAAAGTGCTCATCTAGTTCTGAAAACAAAGAACAAGATTATTTGCCTTCAGCATCCCATGCTTAGCCTTTTTAGTGTAGAGAACAGGCAGCTTCCATTAAGGAATTTTGTGGAAAATATGCACCCCACTCAGTTAAAAACAAAACCAAAACTAACTGAGCACGGTGCTCCCTCAACACCGGACTATCCTATTCCTCCAGACCTGGCTTCAAGTTTCACAGAAACCATCCCTAAGCACCCCCTACCCCCAGAGAACTCTTCCTTCTCTGAATAATGAGGGCTCTCTTATACTCCCAGCCAGGCAATTCTGCACCAAATTATATACAATTTTGTACTGTTTGCTAAAATTATATACAGCCTTGTGCCGTTTGCTAATTGTTTCGCGTGTAACAAATGCATTTTCTTCCCCAAATAAGATACATAAATTACTTGGGAAGAAGGCTTAGCTTTATTCTTCAATTGTCTGTTCCTCCTGAGCACCCAGGAGACAGCTAACACACACGGCCGGAGGAATCTCCCCTGGGAAGGTGTGACTTGGGCTGAGTGCCTCGGGGCTTTCTGTGGGTGGGCGCTCCCAGCCCATCACTTCTCTGGCACCCTATGACTCTCTCCGGCCCGCTGCCAGTTCACAGCGGCTCATCCTCTACCCCCGACCTGCCACACAAGCCGTCACTAGCCCTCGGAGGCTTCTCTGCCTGGCACCCTCCCACTGCCACTCCCAAGAGGCAGAAGTAGCTCACACAAGACCATACAGCTCGGCTGGTGCCCTCATTTAATCAGGCTGCTGCAAATGGTTGACCAAAAGCAATAAGGGCATGACTGAGAGACTGTGGGAGTTTAATATAAAAAAATTAATAAAAAAAAAAAGACGGGAAGGAGGAAGGGTCTACCTTTTAATAGGGCCCTAATTACACAACTCATAGGATCAACCCAAATGAGATGGGAGTTTATTTCGGGGTTTTTTTTTAATTATTGTTTTTTTATATATATATAAATTGCTGCTATGTGTTTTCTTTCCTCTGAGCAATTATGCAGCAAGTACGTAAAGAGGGGAAAAAATATTAATTAAATATAAGGTTATTGTAGAGTTAGCCTTGAGAGAATGAGTCTGAACTCTGGACGATCGCAGGCTACTAGGGTTTGAAGACTGCTCAGGGCCTCCCAGAAAAGAAAGAAAGAAAAATACAACCAACCAACCAACAAACAGATGCAGAGTACAGCAGAAGAGCAGTGCGCAGAAACACTAGCAGAGCCAAGGGGCTGCAGGGCTCCAAGTACCCAGAAATCAGCGAGGCTGCCAATTGCCCAGGGCTCGTTGCTAGAAAGAATGCCCAGAAGTTTATACAATCATGCCCCAAAAGGAGGTCCAGCCAATCTTCTGGTGATCAGTAGCTAAATCCGTAGATAAAAATGTAAAAAGAGACTGAGGAATAAAGGACTGAAGAGGACTGGAGTGTCCAGCTTGAACTTCAGTCCGAAGCCACATCCACAACTCCGGCCTGAGGGGCGCCGAGGCAGGCCCCACGGGAAACCAGTTCCCTACCTAAGGGGCTGGCAAAGCGAAGGCTCCTCTGGCTTTTACACCACTGAGACGGCAAGGAAGGACCCAGGCAACACCAAAAGAGAGAAATGAAGCCACCCGGGAGTGGTGGGAAGCGAGCTGCACTTGGAAAAAGCAGGTGACATGCAGGACAACAGGGCTCCCCTCAAACAGTCCTGGCCGGGCTGCTATCACCCAGGCCTTCCTCCAGCTCAGTCAAACCCAACTTGCCTTCTGCCTTGGAAAGCCTTAGCACAGACTGAAATTCAGATTTGTGCATACCAGCTAAGGGCCTCACGTCATCCCCTCCCACTACCGCCAGAAGGAGAGGGAAGAAAAACAGGTGAAACTACAGGCCCTGCTGAAACAAAAGCTTGGTGGTACATCCCTAAGCTTGCTATCACTATTCAAAGAAAGAAAAAGCTCTGAAAAGTTAAACCTAAAGCTGGCCCCTCCATAAAACTTATCTGGTTTGTACAGGTCTTTTTTGTTTTTCTTTTTTTTTGGCCACACCGTACGGCTTGTGGGATCTTAGTTCCCTAACCAGGGATTGAACCCGGCCCCTCGGCAGTGAAAGCGCAGAGTCCTAACCAGTGGACCACCAGGGAATTCCCTGTACATAACAGGTCTTAATACCCAGCCATCAGGATTTGCAGCACGCCTTGAAATGCAAAGTACAATGAAAATGGGGTGGGTGGGCGGGCGGGCAGTGCTCTCACTCAGACCACCAAAGCAAAAGCACTCTGTAAAGAAAATTATCTTCAGTACTTAGTAGGCCTCTTCCCTATCAACAGTATAAGCAGATAATGTTGGAAATGAGTATCACAAACCTAATTACTGACCAGGCAAAAATGGAACTCTCTCCCTTATCTGTTCTTCAAAGGCCACCTGAAGTGCCCTCACCCTGAGGAGCAGAATGGCTATTTCAGACAATCAAGCAGCTACTTGGTCAGGCCCAGCAACCTCACTCCAGCTCAGCCTCCAAAGGTTTCAGGCATCCCACTAATTACCACTGATTCAAACAAGTAAAATGGTGCATCACCACACCTGGGGTGGATGCTTTCCGTTCCAGAAAAGACCAGGCTTTACTAAGGGGCGATCTCGCTAATCCCTGAGTGCCAGAAGAGGAATCAGAAGTCAGAGGTCACTCGCGGGCTGTCTCCACAGAGCACCTACTCCTAAAGGGGCACTACTGATGCAAAACTATAGGAGCATAAGGTTTCTTGAAACTCAGTATTTTAATTATTAGAAAATTATACTATATATCATGGCTTCTTACCAGCGGCTCTCGAGGCGCCACATTTTCACTTCCTGGAGTAGAGCTTGGCTGCAAAGAAAAATAAAAACAAAAGTAAGATCGCAGTGCCACCCAATGGACATCAAAAAAACCAAAGGTGTGCCATTCTCGAGCAACACACACAAACAACTACTTCTCGTATTTCTCACCAGTTTTCCATACCGCAGAGAGCTCTGTGGTGGGTTACCTGTAAGAAGCAGCCCGAACAGCCTGAATTTGCCAGTGAACACTAAGAGACTGTTTCTGGGTTTACTGTCACGGCACCTCAAGAAGGCTGCATTTAGCTTAGGAGGGCCCCGGCAGCTGAGCAGCAGGGGCTGGGGACCATCACAAAATCCGCAGCAATAGGAAAGTCCACAAAAGGCTTTAAGTGAAAGCCAAACTTCCCTTTTGCCATGTCTCCCTGCCACACTGACCAGCGAGAGCAGAGCAAAAGTGGAGAACCAGATTCAGCCACAAGGGGGCCCCAGTTGCCCACACTCAGCATTTTCTCTGGGCATCTATTTGGAGCCAAGGAAGCAGCAAACTATGGACACTGGTTCCTATTTATCACCTGTCACTAAGGATACCAATACCCAGCAGTAAAGAAAGCCGAGTTTAAATCCTTTCTGTAAATAAGCTAGTGACAAGCTGACAGATAAACAGAGCAACCCACAGCCAGGCAGCATGTGGCCCACTCGCCTGGCCCTAGTCTGTTTCCTTCTCTGGATCTCTCCCCTCACCCTCGCACTTACCTTCAACCCTTGGTTGATCTGGCCAGAATTCAGAGAAAGGGAGAGACAGAGACAGAGACAGACAGACTGGGAGGAAATCTACAAATCTCCAAGAGAAGGAAACAAGCAGCTTGAGAGAGTTATGATTAGTTTACTGTTACTGATGTTCAAACCAATTTCCAATTATCTACAGATAATATCCAGACAAATGAGCTAATCTGTGGGTCTCAGGAGCCAGCCTCCAAACTCCTCCCAGCTAGTCAGATGGCAAGTGCCAAGCCTCCTGGGAAAAAGGATAGAAGGTGGAAGAGGAAAAAGTCCAGTCCACAGAGGGTCCCCAAAGATTTCCTCATGCCCAGTTGCTACCACACAGTGGGCACAGGGCACAGCAGCAAGGACTCTGCTGGAAGGACTCTATCTCCTCATCCAAAGTCCTGTCTCAAGAGCCCCTTCTTCTGCCAGGACAAGAAGGTCAGCCAGCATGAAACTAACTAGAAAGTGTAGAAACTAACTAGAAAGTCTCAGAGAACCTGAGCAAGCTTTCCCTTCCTCCCTCCCCCACTGTCCCTCCCTCCTAAGGTTCCAGGCATCAATAAGCTCATGCGTTCAGATCTCTAGCCCAGACCCCTCTGAGTTCTACACCCAACTGCCTTCCTGCCTTCTCTTGGACTTAACAAATCCCATAACAGATTCATAATCCTCTCCCTCCGCCACATGTGTCCGCTTCCACTGTTCCCTGTCTGGGTGAATGTCACAACCTTCCACCAAAATATGCAAACTAGAATCCAAAAGGCCATCCCTGACAGCTCTTCCCCTCACTTGCCAGAGCAAGTCCTGCCAATACGCCTTCCTAAATATCCGTGGAATCAATCATCCACTTCTCTCCATTTCTTCTGCCATCACTTAGGTCCAAGCTTCCAAAAACCTCCTGCCTGGACCACGGCAATAGCCTTCTAATCAGCTCACGCACATCCATGCTGGCTCTCTTCTAAGTCATTTTCCACACAGCAAACAGACTATCACTTCAAAATGATAATCCGATCTCATCCACCGACCCACCCCAGTAAACAACAACAACGCTAATATAGAAAAGCCTTCTCAGCTTGGCCACGCGTCTTCTCTGACTACATATCAGGTCTGCGTGGCACCACGTACCCCAGCTCTGCGCAGAACAGACATACTGGCCTTTGCTTCCTCTGTCAATGGGACTTTGCACCAGGTATTCCCTCCCATCCCTCTGACAATCTGATTCATCCTTCAGATTTCAGTTAAGTCACTTCTTTGGGGAAGCATTCCTTCTCTGACAGCCATGACACGGTCAAATCTCCCTAATATACACTCACACCGTATACCTCTCCTTCAAGGGCTGGGCAGAACTGCAACTTTAAGTGTGTGATAGCCGATCGATGTCTGCGTCCCTCGCCAGATTATAAACTCCACATGGGCAGAAACTGTCTGTGTTTGCTCATCACTGTATCCCTGGGGCCTAGGACAGCATCAGGCATAGATTAGGCCTTCCATAGATATTTGCTGAATGAATGAATGGGCAATAAAGAGCAGAACAGATTTGGTCTGAATGGGTTATATAAAGTTCACTACCTTCCTGAGGGCTTCCTTCACTCCATTTGGTAAATACTAAGCGCTAACATTTATTTAGCTCCTTCTTCATTTCATTCTCATAATAAATGTATGAAATTATTGCTGATGAGGAAACTGAGGCAAGGGAGGTTAAATAACTTGCCCATGATGACTCAGGTAGTAACTGGTACTAAGATGATTTGAGCCCTCCAACTTAATCAAAATAATCGAGTTTTGTTTAGACTACATTTTAGTAAGCAACAACCTTAATGCTACCCCATAAATAATAATGTAGGTTATTTGACTAGATGAACCAAACTAACACAAACAGCTTTAATATTTAGGAAGCCTGATTCTGATTTAAACCAAAACTTTCTTCCTGAGATACAACTAATCACTGAGTCATTATCTCCAAGGAACTTCCCTTAAAATTAGTTCATCCCCTGAATAGCTAATGTCTGCCAGAGGAAAAACTTTAAGCAATATACAGTACCAAGTAAGTCTCTTTCATCGTATACACTTCTGTACCTTTCTAAACTGTGAGCCATGTAAATATATTCTGCTTTAAAAAATTAAATACTAAAAAAATTTAAAAGGAAGCTTCCCTTTCATCCCAACAGCCTCCTCTTCCTTGGGGACACAGCACTGATGTTGGCTCCTTATATATTCTTCCAGGGATATTCAAGGCGTACAAGGAGCACACATGTGTGTGCATATCCCCACCAAGGAATTTAAACAGCAACACTCTCCAAATTCTTCAAACCTTGGCTTCACAGAGCCTTCTGGGGTCTCAGCACACCAAAGCCCAACCTCCAAACTCAATCTCGGAGGCTGCTTAGAAAGGAACAAGCATTTCCGCACCCGTATTCCAACTCACGGTACTGTCTGAGGTCGGTCAGACCTTACCAGTTAACTCACAGAGGACTTCTCGCCAATCTGGGAATTGCCCAATATGATTACATTCTAGATGATTCGCCAGCTCATGTTGAAATATCTGTAATCTAAAATGGACCATCCCCATCTCCTGTGTCCTTTAGAAAACTATGTCTTGATGACCAAGACAGACTTCATTCCTCTTTACTGCTCTGCACATTGATTTCCTTGATAATAGCATCTGAAATTCTTCATTATATAACTAGTTTATTATCTGTCTATCCTTTAAGTTCTTTGAAGGCAGGCACTTTACCACCTTAGTGAAGGCGTATCTTTAGCACTTAGAATGTCACTTGTACTCAATAAATATGGGCTTAATTAATTTTTTAATTTAAAAAATTAAACCAAAGGAACCACTTTATATACATAAGCCAAAATGAAGCAAGCAAAGGACCATAGCAGTGTCTTTCCCTGGAACAGTTCACCTACACCAAACCACAAACCTGGCCACTCTCAAAGCAATGTCACGACCCAACGGTTCTCAACCCTGGGGCACAATCACCCCCGCAGGGGCATTTAAAAATGTGTGGAGGTGTTTCTGGCTGTCACAGTGACCAGGGAGTCCCATCGGCATTTAGAGGGCAGAGGCTTGGGAGGCTAAATGTCCTGCAATGGACACAATGAAGAACTATTCCATCCAAACACCAACAGGACCCCTGGGAGAATCCTGACCATTCCGCTTCCTCATAATGAGGAGGAAGACAGACTCCCATCTTTTACATGACGCTGCTTCAAAAGAGGGCAAAGGCCTGAGCGGGCAACTGCTTGTCAGAAGCTGAACTAAGCTCACACAGGTCCGTGAGTCTCATCAGGCCAGCTTTTGTGAAAGTCCAATACTTCTCAAACACCTGCCCCTACATCGACCCCCCTTTAAGTGGTCAAGTCTATTTTCCAGCCTGAAACAAATCCCTACAAATTAAATTCCAACTTAATCCTGAAAAATCTTGACAGGGTGGTTTATGGTTTTAAAAATAATAATAGTAATAGTAAGGTTTAGAAATCACCAGCTGAGGAAGAAGAAGTAGGCTCTAAGGCAATCCGCAGTCAGGATCCTCAGGGGCCAGAATGCAGAGAGCAGGCAGGAGGAAGAGAAAAAGCATCAGAATGCTTTAAAAAACAAGCAGGCAAACAAAAAAAGGGCACAGTGGCAGGGAGAGAAACGCGTCAGTTTGGTAGAGACAAAAGGCGCTCTCACTCCTGCTGTCCAGGCATTGACCTTCCCCAGCCAGGAGGTGTGCCCACGTGCTGACCCTGATGCAAAGCAAAGATCAACTGCACACACAGCTCAGATCTGAGCAACCAGAAGAACACTCAGTTCTAGCAGCACTCATCCTACACCTGCCAATGACTGTGTAGCTCTGGGTATGCCCTAGGCAAGATATGGCCTATAGTTCTTTGCTGGGAAGAATAAGATTCAATTCAACAAATGTTGTTGGAGAGGCACTGGTATAGTGGCAAGTGCATGACCTTTGGCATTAATCACTGAGGGGCTGTGGGTATACTGGTCAACCTCTCTGAACCTCAGTTCCTCATCCACGGGAATAATGGGAATAATACCAACACCCCACATTCAGGATGAGATGAGGATCATGGAAGTTATATCATTCGTCTGCTCAAAATGAACCAACAGAGTCTGCCCTATGATGAAGTAATAGGGACCAGGTTTACCCTCCCACTGTAAACAACTAGAAAACTAAACAAAATAAATGGCACCACTGTTTGTAGACACTGGACAGCAGGCAATACAGGACTTTGATTCCTGACAGAACAGAAACAAATGATATGAGCCCTAAGACCGCCCTGGCTTCTGCCAGGTTTCTGCACATTTCAGACCAAGGAGCCAGGGCGGGGGCAGTGGTGGGAGGGGGGAATCCCAGCAGATCACAGCAACAGATTGAGGAAACAGACTGGAGTTCAGGGAGGCTAAGTCAGCTGAAAGGTGCAGGACAGGGTTCCAGAGAGGAGGGAGCTTTGCAGAAAGGAAGCTCCAGAAATCTGCACAGAGGTTTCCTTAAGTCTCTACTGAATATTAAAATTTGTACATGCATAGAATGACACTCCACGAGACTGAAAAAAGATTGATGAAGAAGCTGCAAGCTGAACAGTTCCCAGAACCCTCACAGGTCTCACAAGCCCCAAGCACCAGAGTGGAACATCCTCCCTGCTCGATCAGGGCCTTTGGTAGAGACCTGGAAGGGCCACATCTTGCGGGGGGGAGGCGCGGTCAGATCACCCCTAGGATAAAAGCGACCCTAGATCAGGACTTGAAAGAATCAGAATGAACCAAAAGTAACTTAATCACCCACCAGAACAAAACTCAACACTCTTTAAAGATCACAATCCAGACCCTCAACGATGTAAAATTCACAGCACCCAGTACGTAATGAAAAATCTCAACATGTGTCAAGAAGCAGGAAACTGTGACCTATAATAATAAGAAAAATTAGCAAACAAGAGCATTAAGACAGGTGTCATAACTTTATTCAAGAATTTAACTCATTTAAAAAATACAAATATCACATCATGTTGTACACCTGAAATTAACATAACGTGGTATGTCGAGTAAACCTCAATAAATAAAAAAGAAAAGAATTTAAAGGAAAACATGGTCATGGTAAGGAGAGAAATGTGAGGTATACAAAGAAAGTAGAACTTCCAGAGATGAAAAAACATATCTGAAATAAAAATTTCACTGAATGGTAATGACAATAGGTTAGATACTGCAGAGAAATAAGTAAGTGCACTTGAAAACATAGGAACAGAAACTGAGCAAAATGAAGGACAGAGAGGGGGAAAAAAGACCAAAAAAAGAAAAATATTTGAAGAAATAATGGCTGAAAAATTTCCAAGTTTGATGAAAACTACAAACTCACAGATCCAAGAAGCTCAACACACTCCAAGCAGAACAAACACAAAAGCGACTAAGGTACACCATAATCAAATGCTAAAAATTCATGAAAAGGGGAAAATCCTATAAGTAGCCAGAAAAAAATGAATCAAAATTAAGAATGACTTCAGACTTCTGATCAGCAACTGTGCAAGCCAAAAAAAATACAATGGAACGGTATCTTTAGCTCTTCCTTGGCGCTGCCTACAGAGGTGGCGGCCACCATGGCTGTCCTCAAAGCCCTCGTGAAGCTCAAGATCGTCAAAAAGACCAAGAAGTTCAACCCACACCAGTCAGACCAATATGTCAAAATTAAGCGGAACTGGCAGACATCGAGAAGCACTGACAACAGGGTGCGCAGGAAATTCAAGGGCCAGATCTTGATGCCCAACATTGGTTATGGGAGCAACAAGAAAACAAAGCTCATGCTGCCCAGTGGCTTCCAGAAGTTCCTGGTTCACAACTTCAAGGAGCTTGAAGGGCTGCTGATGTGAAACAAATCTTACTGTGCTGAGATTACTCCAAGAACTCAAAGCCACTGTGGAAAGAGCAGCCCCGCTGGCCATCAGAGTCGCCAATCCCAACGCCAGGCTGCACAACAAAGAAAATGAATAGACAGGTCACGTGCACATTGTGTTTGTGTTTAAAAAAAAAAAAAAAACATAAAAACTCACCCATCTGAGATTTCAAAAAAAATAGTATCTTTAAAATGCCCACAGAGGGCGGGGCGGGGGGGTGGGCAGATACAACATGACTGTCGACCTAGAATTCTATATCCAATGAAAATACCTTTCAAAAATGAATACAAATTAAAGATTTTTTCAAAAGGAAAAAAAAAAAGCTAGAATTTGTCAACAGTATACTTGTACCACAAGAAAAGTTAAAACACTCCAATTAAAAGGAAGAGATTGTCAGACTGGGTGGGGAGAAAATGCAAGATGAAGCTACATATTGCCTACAAGAATCCCATTTTAAACAAAAAGACACACATAGCTAAAAAGCCAAAGGATGGAAAATGATATACCATGCAAACACTAATCATAAGAAAGCTGTAGTGGAAATATTAATCTCAGGCAACTTCAAACTAAAAGATATTACCAATGATAAACAAGGACATTTCCAAAATAAAGGAGTCAATTAAGAAGACATAATAATCCTGTATAAGTATGCACACATAATAGTTTCAAAACACATAAAGTAAATCAGACCGAATTTAAAACATAAAAAGACAAATCCATAGTTATAGTTGGGGACTTTAATAATCTTCTCACCTTAATCAAAAAGTCAGTAAGGATACAGAAGACCTAAATAATATTATCAACCAACATGGCCTAATAACATTCGCAGAACACTTCACCCAACAGCAGCAAGATATGCATTACAGTTGACCCTTGAACAAGGGAGTGAGGGGGAGCGACCCACACACAGTCAGAAATCCACATATAACTTTACAGTTGACCCTCCATATCCAAGGTTCCCCATCCACAGACTCAACCAACTGCAAACAGTGTAGTAATGAAGAATGTATTTATCAAAGAAGCTTTTAAGTGGGCCTGCACAGTAAAAACCTATATTGTTCAACGGTAAAATGTATTTTCAAGTTCATAAGGAACATTCATCAAGACAGACCATAAAATAAATTTACAAGACTTGAAATCATATAGAAAATGTTCTCTGATCACAATAGGATTAAACTAGAAATCACAGAAAAAAATACGGAAAAATTTCAAATGTTTGGAAATTAAACAGACTTCTACATAATCTATGGGTCAAAGAAGAAATTACAGGGGAAGTAAGAAAATATTCTGAACTGAATGACAATGAAAACACAACACATCTAAATTTGTGGAATGCAACTAAAGCCGTGCTTAGAAGGAAGTTTACAGTTTAGTTAGTCACTTTAGAAAAGAAGCTAGAAAAATAAGAACAAATGAAACCCAAAGTAAATAGGAAGAAATAAAATTTAAAACTTACAAACAACAGAGAAAAATCAATGAAATAAAAACTGGTGTTCTGAAGAATACTAAAATTGATAAATCTGTATGCAGACTGATCAATTAAAAAAGACATTAATTTCCAATATTAGGAATGAAAAAGGGGAAATCTCTGTGTACTTTATATACATTTAAAAGATAAGGGAGGGACTTCCCTGGTGGCGCAGTGGTTAAGAATCCACCTGCCAATGCAGGGGACACAGGTTCAAGCCCTGGTCCAGGAACATCCCACATGCCACGGAACAACTAGGCCCGTGTGCCATAACTACTGAGCCTGCACTCTAGAGCCCGCGAGCCACAACTACTGAGCCATGTGCCTCAACTACTGAAGCTCGCACACTACAGCCTGCAACAAAGAGAAGCCACCACAATGAGAAGCCCGCGCACCGCAACAAACATGAGCCCCTGCTCGCTGCAACTAGAGAGAAAGCCCACGTGCAGCAACGAAGACCCAACGCAGCCATAAGATAAATAAATAAAAATTTAAAAAAAAAAGATAAGGGAATATTATGAAAACCCTTACAAACAAATTTGACAACTGCAAATGACTGCAAATTCCTTGAGACACAATATGCCAAAGCTGACCCTAGGACAAAAACAGAAAAGCTTAATAGCCTTATATCTGTTTGTAAAATACATAATTAATAATTTAAAACATAATTTTAAAATACTTAATTTAAAAAGAAATTAAGGGACTTCCCTGGAGATCCACTGAGTATGACTCCATGCTCCCAATGAAGGGGGCCCAGGTTCAATCCCTGGCCGGGGAACTAGATCCTGCATGCATGCCACAACTAAGAAGTCCACATGCCGCAACTAACACCTGGTGCAGCCAAAATAAATAAATAAATAATAAAAAGAAATTAAGTTTACAACAAAAATTTTAAAAGAAAACTCTAGGCCCAGGTGGCTTCACTGGTGAATTCTATCAAACATTTAAGAAAAAAATTATAGCAGTCTTATAATAAACTATTTCAGAAAGTACAGTAGAAAAAAAAAGGTCGGGGGGTGGGGGTTCCCTGGTGGCCTAGTGGCTAGGATTCCAGGCTTTCACTGCCATGGCCCGGGTTCAATCCCCGGTCTGGGAACTGAGACCCTGTAAGATGCGTGGCACAGCCAAAAAAATAGGTAAAAATTCCCAATTCATTCTGATAGGCCAGCATTACCTTGACAACAAAACCAGACATAGATTTCACACACACACACACACACACACACACACACACACACACACACACACCAACTACAAATCAATATCCCTCATAAACATAAATGTGAAAATCCTTAACAAAATATTGCCAAATCAAATCCAGCATTATATATCAATAAAAAGGGTAATACATCATGACAAAGTGGAATTTATCCAACAAATGCAAGAGTGGTCTAACATTTGAAAAATCAATCAACGTAAATCACATATTAACAGAATAAAGGAGGAAAACAATAGAATCAACTAGCCAGACAGCAAAAAGAGCACCTGACAACATTCAAAACACATATGATTAAAAAAAAAACTAAGCAAATTAAAAACAAAAATTGAATCCCCTCTACTAGATAAAGGGGACCTTCAAAAAAAACCTATGGCTGGGACTTCCCTGGTGGCACAGTGGTTAAGAATCCGCCTGCCAACGCAGGGGACATGGGTTTGATCCCTGGTCTGGGAAAGGCCCACATGCCGTGGAGCAACTAGGCCCGTGCGCCACAGCTACTGAGCCTGAGCTCTAGAGCCCATGTGCCGCAACTACTGAGCCCGCATGCTGCAACTACTGAATCCCGTGCGCCTAGAGTCCGTGCTCCACAAGAAGAGAAGCCGCCGCAATGAGAAGCCTGTGCACCGCAACAAAGAGTAGCCCCTGCTCGCCACAGCTAGATAAAGCCCACGCACAGCAATGAAGACCCAACACAGCCAAAAATAAAAATTTTTTAAAATTTAGAAATTAAAAAACCTATAGCTAACATCATATTTAAACATGAAAGATTGAGTGCATTTTCCCTAAGATCAGGAATAAGGCAAGAATGTCTACTCCCAATATTTCTTTTAACATTGTATTAAAAGCCCTGCACAGTGCAATAAAGCAAGAAAAAAAAAGGGCATACAAATTGGAAAGCAAGAAGTAAAGCTGTCTTTACTTGCAGATGACATAATCATCTACAGAGAAATAAGGAATCTACCCAAAAAACTATTAGAATTACAAATAAGCTTAACAAGGCTGCAGATATAAGGCCAACATACAAACTCAATTTTATTTCTATATACTAGCACTGAACAATTAAAAATGAAATTTAAACATAAAATCCATAAATACAAAAAAATGAAATATTTAGAGAGAAATTTAACAGAATGTGTACATGATCTACACGCTTAAAACTATAAAATACTTCTGAGAAAAATCAAAGACCTAAATGGAGACATATATCATTTTAAGGAATCAGAGGATCAATGTTGTTAAGATGTCAATTCTCCCCGAAACTGATCTATAGATTCCACACAATCCCAGTAAAAATGCCAGCAAGCTTTTTTGTAAGAACTGATAAACTGATTCTAAAATTTATATCGAGATGCAATGGACCAAAGCTAAAACAATTTTGAAAAAGAATAAAGTCAGAACACTTTACACTACCTGATTTCAAGATTTACTATAAGGCTAAAGCATTCAAGACAGTACGATTGACCCTTGAACAACACAGTGGTTAGGGGTGCTGACCCTCCGCGCAGTCAAAAATCCACATATAACTTTACAGTTAGCCCTCCACATCTATGGATTCAACCAACCATGAATTGTGTAGTACTATAATATGTATTTATTGAAAAAGAAATCCAAGTATAAGTGGACCCAGGCAGTTCAAACTCGTGCTGTTCAAGAGTCAACTGTATTTCCTTCACATTAGGAGAAACATAGATAAATGGAACAGAAGAGAGTCCAGAAATTAACCTATTATATACAATTTTTTTATATTTGACAAAGATGGCAAGATAATTCAATGGAGAAAGGGTAATCTGTTCAACAAATGATGCTGGAATAACTGATACCCATATGGGGAAAAAAAAATTAACCTCAACCTTTACCAATAAGCACAAGAAAAGAGCTGCTTAATGTTATTTGTCATCACAGAAATGCAAATTAAAAGCACAGTGAAATACCACTACATACTCACTAGAATGGCTAAAATTAAAACAGACAGACAGACAGACAGACAGACAGACACACACACACACACACACACACACACACACACACAAACAGACAGACAATACCAAGTGTTGGTATGGATGTGGGGCAACTGGAATGCTCATACACTGCTGGTGGAATGAAAAATAGTACAACTTTGCAAAACACATAAGCAATTTATTATAGAACTAAACATACACTTATCATGTGACCCAGTAAATACACTCATAGGTATTTACCAAGAAAAATGAAAACATATGTCTTCACAAACACACTTGAATACTTATAGTAGCCCCAAACTAGAACCAATCATGTGGGGAAAAGACTCTAAGGTGACTGCCATGATCCCCACCTCCTTGTATTCATGCCCTTGTGTTGTCCCCTTGAGTGTGGGCAAGGAACTATGACTTGCTTCTGGCCAACAGAGTATGGTAACAGTGACAGAATGCATGTAATTACATGCATGTGGTTACAATATCTAAGACTGTAACGTCCACTTGCCTTTGGGGAAGCAAGTGGCCATCCTGGGAAGACCCACGTGGCAAGAAACTGAGGGCGGCTCCTGGGTGACAGCCAGTCACAAAAAGAGGTCCTCAGAGCTTCCCTGGTGGCGCAGTGGTTGAGAATCTGCCTGCCAATGCAGTGGACACGGGTTCGAGCCCTGGTCTGGGAAGATCCCACATGCCACGGAGCAACTGGGCCCGTGAGCCACAACTACTGAGCCTGCGCGTCTGGAGCCCGTGCTCCACAACAAGAGAGGCCGTGATAGTGAGAGGCCCACGCACCGCGATGAAGAGTGGCCCTCGCTCGCCCCAACTAGAGAAAGCCCTCGCACAGAAACGAAGACCCAACGCAGCCAAAAATAAATAAATAAATAAATAAATATTTTTTTTAAAAAAGGACCTTATCAAAAAAAAAAAAAAAAAGAGGTCCTCAGTCTGAAGTCCATAAGGAACTAAATGCTGTCAATAACCACATGAGCTAGGAAGCAGATCCTTCCCCAGTCAGGACTCCGATGAGATCACAGCCCTGGCAGACACCTTGACTGCTGCCTTGTGAGACTCAGCTGAACTGTGTCCTGACTCCTGACCCACAGACACTGTGAGACAATAAACGTGTGCTGCGTTAAGCTGCTAAATTTGTAATAACACTGTTACGCAATAGGTAATTAATATAATCCAAATCCATCAAGTGGTGAACAGATCAACAAACTGTGGTATAGCTATACAATGGAATATTACCCACTAATAAAAAGTAATGAATTACTGAGACATACAATATAAATTTCACAAACATTATTATGAGCAAAAGTGAGACACAAAAGAATATTTACATTATGAATACATTCGTATGTAATCCTAGGAGAGACAAATATAATCTATAGTGATAAAAAGCAGTTCAGTATTCCTGAGGCCAAAGGCTAGGATTTACTGGGAAGCAGGGTAAGGGAACATTCAGGAATACTGGAATTGTTTTGATCTTGATTGTGGTGGTGGTTACACAGGTATATACATTTGTCAAAACTGACCACAACGCATCTATTGGAATTCCACAGTAAAGCTTTTGGCCACAAAGACTTGGTCACTCAAAAAGCTATTAATCTATGGATTTCAAGTCAGGATAGGGGCAGCTTTGGGGGATTGGCTAGTAATGGGAGGGACACCAAGGAGGCTTCTGAGGTCCCAGTAACGCTTGATTTCTTGATCTGAGTACTGGTTACACAAGTGTGTGCTCACTCTGTGAAAATTCACCAAGCTGGACACATAATTGGTGTACTTTCTGGGTGTATGTTAAACACCAGTAAAAAGTTTAAAAAAAATTTTAAAGGCTAGGGAGTCATTCTAAATTAAAGCATACTAAAGAGACAAATCAATGCACTCCCTATTTCTTCACTGGATCCTGATTTTTTTTTTTAATTGGAGAATTGTGAATGTGGTATGTATTAGTAAATAATATTTTATCAATACCAAACTTCTTGTGTGATAATGGTATTATGGTTATGTAGGAGAATAACCTTACTCTTATGAGAGACAAGATGAAGTATTCTAGGATGAAATATCATGATGTCTGTAACTTACTCTCAAATCCTTCAAAAATATATATATATAAAGAGACTGAGATAAAGCTAATTCAGCAAAATGTTAACAGTGTATCTTGGTGAAGTTTTTATGGGAGTTATAAAGGAGTTCTCTGTATTATTCTTTCAACTTTCCTATAGGTTGGAAACTTTTCAAAATAAAGAGTGAAGGGAAAAATATCTTGTTTGAACTACTGTTATTCAAGAGTTCAATAATCTTCCAAAACTGCATACAGAGACTTGGAGAAGGAAACCAACATTCACTGAGCACTTAATATGCACCACACACTCTTAACACCTGTGACTTCAGTCAACCCTCAAATGGGATTATTATTAATCTCATTTTACAGAGAAGAAAACTGAGGTTAAGAGAGGTAGAGTGACAAGTCCAATAGTAAGTGAGTGCTGGAGTTCAAACCAAAGTCTGTCAGGATACAAGGCCATGCTCTTCCACTCCGTAACATCTTTGCTGTACTCTTCTCCCTTCCCTGCCTCTGTGTTTTCTCAGTCCAAAATTTATTATATCCAGTGAACCTGAACAGATTAGAAATCTACATTCCATAATAATTCTCAATATTCAACAACCATTAAACAATCAGATTGAACCATGCATCTGCCCTTCACTAAAGACAGAAAAACTGATGGGAAAGTACAAAAATAGGGATGACATTTCCCGTTCCTATGGGCCATAACATGTACAGACTAGAAGGGACTTTGATAAGAGATTAGCCATACAAAACCGAGTAATGTGGAGTAAACAGGATAAGCAATAAATGCAATTCCAACAGACTGTTTTGAAGACAGCCTAAAAAGACTATACCATTATGAAAAAGAAAGTATATCACTGAAATCTAAAAGGCACAAAGGACAGCTAGGATAAACACCAGCATTCAGCGTGTTCCTTTAAATTTCAAGGAAATTACTTCTGAGCAAATAAAAAACCAACCTCAGTGGACTGGTGGTCAACATATGAAATTTCATACCCCCAAAAATGTTTTAATAGGGATTGAGAAAAGGCTTAGATGGTTTTTAAGTGAAACTCCAGAGTTTATTGAATGGAATAATAATAGGTAACACACTGTGTCAGGCACTGTTCTAAAATAAGTTAATTCATTTAATCCGCAGAGCAATGCTATGAGATAGGCACTAGTATTATTCTTATTTTACAGATGGGGAAACTAAGGCCAGAGAAGTTAACAGAGAAGTTAAGTAACTTGTCCAAGATCACACAGCTGGTAAGTAGTGGGGCTAGGATTCTAGCCCAGTGGGGATGGCTTCAGAGTCGATACTTTTAACCACTGCTCTACACTGCCTTTCAAAGAAAGAAATTGTTGGTTATTTACCCTTAATCTTTCAAAATGAGAGATTGATGCCACACGGCCAACTAACAAACTTTCTGTGAGAGACAGAATACTGCCTCAGTCCCACAGGTGTGATGCATTCTTCTCAGACACAAACCAGGTTTGGAGGAAACACCCAAACAGTTCGTTCTTTCAGTTCCACTCTGCTTTACTGGAGAAATGGGAAACCCACTGATCAGGACTAGAAAATGAAATGAGAAGCAACTGCTAAAGAGAGCTGGTTTACTTTAAATGTGTGCATTTGGGGTTTCCCTGGTGGTGCAGTGGATAAGAATCTGCCTGCCAATGCAGGGGACAAAGGTTTGATCCCTGGCCCGGGAAGATCCCCCATGCCGCGAAGCAACTAAGCCCATGCGCCACAATACTGAGCCTGCGCCCGTTAGTCACAACTACTGAAGCCTGCGTGCCTAGAGCCCGTGCTCCGCAAGAAGAGAAGCCACCGCAATGAGAAGCCCGCGCACCGCAACGACAAGTAGTCCCCGCTCTCCGCACTAGAGAAAGACTGCGCGCAGCAACGAAGACCCAACACAGCCAAAAATAAAACTATTTTTTTAATTTAAAAAAAAAAGTGTGCATTTGCAGCTTATTGTCAGTGACAGAATTTGGCGTGAAGCATTCAAGTTTTTTCCCAAGCTGCCAGCATTTTCTGATGCAATCCCATCTCTATCAGCTTTGGAAAGGAGGGCAAAGAAGCAGAGTTGAAAACCAAACAAGTGCAGGCCCAGCCCCCTTAACGAACCTAGATC
The DNA here is from genome assembly GCF_965194825.1 of Balaenoptera physalus. Lineage (NCBI taxonomy): Eukaryota > Metazoa > Chordata > Mammalia > Artiodactyla > Balaenopteridae > Balaenoptera > Balaenoptera physalus. The sequence continues at coordinate 188,382,433 of NC_138882.1, forward strand.
CCTTGCACGTGTACAGAGAGGCCAATTTCCAGAACCAAAGGAATCCTTGGGCACTACAAAGGCTCCGAGTGGCAGAATTTTTAGTAACCTTCACAGCACTGGCAAATTATACGTGCTGGCATCCTTCAATCCCAGCCTATGCGCATTCCTAACATGTAACAGCTCAGAGAAACCTAGATTCTGAGGAGCCTCAGCATTTCAGCAAGCTAAGTGGGTTAAGGCAGGAAAGGAGGAACCACCCCACCACCAGGACACTCCCCACACTCCAGAATTTCCGACAGTGAGAAGACCAGAATCAGCCCTAATTATTGCTCACATTTTACAATCTGGACATCTCTCTGAATCATTCGCTCTAACGGAAGCTGGTCTGGGGAACTCACAACTCCTCTATGTGCAATTCCTGTAACAGAATTATCATAAAGAATAAAACAGTAATAAGAAACACTAAGCCGTATTCTTCCAAGGAAGGAACTGAAATACCAGGAGGCCGCTGAGAAGTCCACAGGTGTATTCAAGCAGGTGAGAGATGAGTGATGAGGTCCAGGTTAAAACCATTTTCTTCCTCCTCTGTCTAATCTTAACTAAACTTAAACATGTAGGGCTAACTAGTGGACTCACACACAGCCGGGTTCAAATCCAGGCTTAATCAGGCAAATGATCTGGGGCACGTTACAGACCCTGCAAAATGGCGGTTAACAGCCCGTACTTCATAAGGGCTGTAATGAGCATTAAACGAGATAATAAGCGTAATTTGTCCTCCGCATGACAGCACACACTCCGTAATTGTAAGGTACCGCTAACCCCATCCTCCTCACCTCAGCCCACCCCACCTTTGGACTACAAACGCCTACAGAGGCCTTAGCATCTACTGCTTCCTGACAGCAGACGTACAGGCATGAGCACTGGTCCTCAAGGTCCCCCGACTGGAGTGGGATTTGGCTGAGTCTGTGGCTGAAAAGCTAGAGCCCCTGGCCAAGAAAACCTAACTCTGGGCAGCAAAGACGGATCACCAGCCAAAAGCTCGGTGGCGTCGGTTGATTACAGTGAGTCCCCTTCCTACCAACGCACTGAGAGGGTCCAAGTACATTTCCCACCCTCCAACTTGGCAGGGGAAGCGCAAAGGTGACTAACGACGAAGAGGCTGGCAGCGGGGCCACCCAGGAGGCTGAGGCTGCGAGAGAGAGGGAACCCTGATGGAATAAGGCCCATCCCGAGAGGGAAGGGCCGGGAACGATCCAGCCTCTCACCCCTCTCCTCAAGCAGGGGCCCTCGCAGCTCAAGCCTGGGGGGCTTCTCAAGAATCCCGCCACCGACCTGGCCAAGCACAAGTGGGACCCGAGGGACCGGCAGGCGGGAAGTGGGGGCCCTCGGGCGCCCCCGGGCCCCTGCTCGGGAATGTGGTCAAGGAGGGGTCACGCGGGGAGGGGCCGGGCGGCGAGGACCTGGGGAGGGGCGGGGCCCCGGAGGAGGCAAGAGGTCGGGGCCCCCGGCTTCCGAGGCTCAGGGTCACCACCGGGCTCCCAGCCACCCGCCGAGCGCCCCCTCCAGCGGGGTCCCCGCCAGTACTGCGGGGCAGCCCCACTCCCCTTACCTGGCTCGGCTGCTCTGCCTGCTCCGAGGACGCCATCTTTCTGAGGCCTGACTAGTCTATCGCCGCTGGGCGAGGCTTCTCCCAAGCGCCCCCGCTCTCGCTCTCTCGCCCAGACTAAAGTAGCCGGAACTGAGCTGTCGATAGGGGACACCCGGGGAGGAGAGGGGAACTCCCACGTCCCCCACACCGCTCACTCTTTCCGTTAGGTCTCTGCTTTCCAGCAAGAACGATGCCTGTCCTTTTTGCTTTCTTATATCTATATTATACTTATTGAATTAAATCTCTGCCCATCTTCACAGTGCCTTGGGCACATGTAGGGACACCGTAAGTATTTAATAAATGAATGAATGTGAAGAAACCTGGAAATTAATTAATTAATTAACTGATGGTTCAGTTGGGTGCCTATCATTTGTCAGGCACTTTGGTAGCCGCGAGAAATAAAAAGATCCAAGACTCAACCCCTGCTCTCAAGTCTAGGCCAAATACACACACACACACGCGCGCGCGCGCGCGCTCAATTACACCTTGGAGCTAGGAGTCTGATAACGGTATGCAGGTCTATTAGGAGAACTCAGAAGAGGGGGCTTTTTGGAGAGGAGAGGCTTCTACGAACCGTTATCACTTTATAGCGGTTGAGTTGTTAGATTTTAAGCTAATTGTGAAATTATACGAAAGGATTGCATACATTAGAACTATCAGTCAGTTCCATTGCAGTTGTTTTTTGATCATTGATGGTGTATTCAAAAGGGTTGCCTCAGTTAACAATTCGTCCTACCAAACACTTTTACATGTCTTTTTCTCATAATATCTGATTTCCTTTAATAACAAAATATGAAAGAGATTGACCCTGAATGAATACGGGCTGATAATTATTCCTTGTTTATATAGAATGCCCCCTTTTTAAGCAAGGAAACTTTCTGATAATTTTTTAATTATTATTTTAATCTTAAATGGTAGTTTTTCAGGAGTGAAAAACACAGACTTTTCCATAAGTAACAGTATTAGAACAAAGACAAATATGTTGTCAAGCAGCATCTGAACAATCTCAACAGTGATGTGGTTCGCATTTACCCTTTTCTCTCTGATTTCTTTGAGACCTTAATGTTTAATCTAGTTATTTAAGCATTTCGTTCCGAGGTCCCAACCCAATTTGGAGAGCTGAAGCAGGGAATCGAAAGAGTGGAAATGTGCGAGTATCTTATGCTTCTCTGTTATGTTTTCAGCCAGACTGAAAACTACACTCAGCAATTTTTAAAACTGACTTCCTTCAGATCAGCGTGAAGGTTGGGACATTTTATAGATCTGTTCAGGTTGGAAAGGAAAAACAAATTAACACAGTAAAATGACACTGCTTTATGTATTAATATCTTGCATCTATCTATATATATAGAAAGGAGTGCTCTAACAATTCAAGGGAGTATACAGGCGTGTCCTTCATAATGCAAAATAAATCTCTATTGACCTCATTTTGAACGCGCGAATGCAACCCCTTCATATAAGGCAGAAAAAAAAAAAACACCTCCGGGGTCTGAATTGCGCGACCTAAGTCGGCTTTGAACCCACAGACTACAGCTCCCGGCATGCCCCCGGGGCCGCAGGGGATTAGCTGCAACTAGAACTACATCTCCCGGCGTGCCTTGGTCCCACGCGTGATTTGCTACAGCGAGAACTACATCTCCCGGCATGCCGCGGGGGGGTGGAGTTGGGTAGGACTCCCGCGTCCAGCCCCCCCCTGACGTCCGCGCGTAGGTCAGGTCAGACCCTGAAGATGACGGAGGTGGCCGGGGGCCCCAGCGTTCCAGAACCCAGCGAGATCCGGGCTCTAAAGCAGTGTCTCCTGTGCCGCAACCACAGCCGGGAACAGCACGGCGTGGCGGCCTCCTGCCTCGAGGAGCTGAGGAGCAAGGGTTGGCACGGGACGGGGGCGAGGACTTGGGGGGACGGGGGCGAGGACTTGGGGGGCCGGGGCCCGGGCTGAAGGGACCCAGGGAGAGGTGGGGATGTCCGGCGGGGCAAGGCGGGGTCAGGAGAGGCGACTTGGGGCTTCTTGTCGCTCGAGTGGAGCCTTGGAACAGAGAAGACTCAAGTGGGTATGGCGACTTAGCAGTTTCATAGCGTTTACAGGCGCTTTAACTTAATTTATCTTGTGTGAGATTCATATGGTGGAGAGGCAGACGGGAAGCAATATGCGAATTAAGACAGACTCTACTTCGGTGCTTCGCCTCAGATGACTCAGATTTTGGATCGAACCCAGTCCAGTGTATTCTTGCCACTCAGGCTCCCTAAGGTGGTACTGGGGCCCCCAGCTGAGCCTACGGCGGGGTGGGAGCGGGTTTCCACAGTCAGCTCTGGCAGGTACCTGTGCGGTAAAGAGGGAGCTGTTACCGACCATCCGGGAGGGCCAGACAAGGCACGTCTGCTGTGAGTAACCGAGTTGACAGAAATTCTGAGCCTCATACTGTTACTAGCTGCCTGACCTTACACTTAACCATCTCTCCATCCCCAGTTTTCTCTTCAGCAAAGTGGGTGTATTTCCAGCCCTGCTCCACAGGATTGGGAGTCTGGAAGGAGATGATATATTCAAACGACTTAAACGTTGCTGGCCTGTAGCAGTAAATTGCTTACTCAAAGAAGTTCTATTGGTTAAACGTGTGTGTCATCCCCGGGCATGTAGTGGACGTCTGTGTCAGCATGTTCAGGGCTTCCCCAGAGTCACCAAGCCCAACAGATATCAGACAGATGTCTTTCAGAGATGCAGGAACAGCCAAAGCACTCTAAATGCTTTAGTGACATGGCTTTTGCCATATAAGTGTTTACATATTTTTTGCTTGGCATGAAGTTGCTTAAGATTTAGTGCCCCTTCAGTGCAGTGGATGGTTGCATTTGGCACAGAGGCTTGTGTAAGTGCTTGTGTTTCTGGAGCTCGGCCTATACAAGGCTTGCTGTTCTATTTGGGTGGAAGACAGCATTGCCCAATGATCTTTGTAGTCTCTTGGCTACTTCTCTGCCTAGTCTAGTCCCATTAGCATTTTAGGCATTGCCATTACTAATTGGGATGGTACAGACCTGCCCTGGACAAAACCTCTTGCCCAGTGATCATAAAGATGAAAAGCTACTGTTACAAACTTCTGCCTTCTGCTTCTCTTATACTTTCCTATATGTTAGTAAAGCTGCAAAGAAAGATACTGCGAGAACATAAAGTCATTTTTTTTTCTTTTCTTTTTTAAAATTTTCTTTTCTTTTTCTCTTTTTTCTTTGTGACATTTGACACATAGGAGAATTTGAGTAGACCACTGAGGAAATGAATGAAAGACTGCTTGTTCTCAAGGAATCAAATCAGACTTTGGTTTGTTGTTCATCCAAGTAAAGGCTCAAGTGCCTCCTAATGTGGGTGTAGAGTAGCTGGAAGAAAAACACATTTTCAAGAGCCAGACTGTGTGGGTTGAAATGCCGGCTCTGCCACTTACTGTGTGACCTTGGGCAAATTACTTAACTTCTCTGAGCCTTGGGCTTGACATCTGTAAAAATGGGAGTAACAATAGTATCTATGTTATAGGATTGTTATGAAATTAAATGCTGTATCTGAAAAGCACTTAGTACAGTACCAGGGACATGGTAAGTGTTATATTAGTGCTAGTGGTCATCATTATAGTTATTACAGTTATTATTACCAGGGATTTTTCTAGGCTCTGGGGGCATATATTTTTTTTTTTAATTTACTTTTGGCTGTACTGGGTCTTCGTTGCTGCGCGGGGGCTTTCTCTAGTTGAGGCAAGCGGGGGCTACTCTTCGCTGCAGTGCGTGGGCTTCTCATTGCAGTGGCTTCTCTTGTTGCGGAGCACAGGCTCTAGGCGTGCGGGCTTCAGTAGTTGCGGCACGTGGGCTCAGCAGTTGTGGCTCGCGGGCTCTAGAGCGCAGGCTCAGTAGTTGTGGCACATGGACTTAGTTGCTCCGCGGCATGTGGGATCTTCTCGGACCAGGGCTCAAACCTGTGTCCCATGCATTGGCAGACGGATTCTTAACCACTGCGCCACCAGGGAAGTCCCGGGGCATACATATTGAGAGTGCAAGGACAGATGTAATTTCCCTATGGATACTTGTCAATTACCAACATTTTATTCCTCTCAGCTTGTGACATTCTGGCCATTGACAAGTCCCTGGCACCAGTCACCCTGGTCCTGGCAGAGGATGGCACCATAGTGGATGATGACGATTACTTCCTGTGTCTTCCTGCCAATACTAAGTTTGTGGCACTGGCTGGGAATGAGAAGTGGGCTTACAGCAATTCAGGTAAGAAATGCTGGCCGTATATACAATATACCATCCATCATGATTTATTTTACTGCATAGGCACCTGGTTGCTGTTTGGCTGTCTGTTTAAGCATTTATGCAGCAAACATTTACTGAGCACCTTCTGTATACCAGAGTGGTGCTGAGTCTGGGGATGAAGATGAATGAGATGGGCTCAGTTCTCAAATAACTCACAGACCGACAGCAACTAAAACGCAGCAAGGCAGAGAGATCTGTGCCGCGGGTGGGGTCAGACTGTCTGGTCTGAATCCTGGCTCTGCCATTTACTAGCCGTGTGACCTTGAGCAGATTATCTAACGTTTCAGCCCCGTATTGAGATAATAATTACAGTACCTGTCTCCTAGCGTTGTTGTGAGGATACTAGAACGTAGTACGTATCAAGCCAGGGCTTCTCAACAGTACTGCTGACGTTTCGGGCCGGGGAATCCTTTGTCGTGGGGCTGCTGTCCTGTGCCTCGCAGGGCGTTCAGCAGCATCGCTGGCCTTTACCTACTAGGTGTCAGCGGCATCTCCTCACCCTAACTGTGACAAGCAAGAATGCCTCTAGACATTGTCACACGTCTACTGGGGGTGGGATGGGCAAAATCACTCCCAGCTGAGAGCCACTGATAGAAAGCACTTAGATCTCACCTGGTACACAGTAAGACGAATAAATATTACCTATCACCATCATTAGCATCGTCCTCACTGGAAATACAAAGGGAACTAATATTGACGGGCAAGGATCAAAGAGCTAAAGAAGTGTCTTGAGGAAAGTCCCTAGGCCACTAAAGTGAGGAAGTCACCCTTCAGCAATGGCTTTCCCAGCCACCTTTGTACACGGGCCCAAGGGACAGCAAACAGTGGCTGCAGCTCCTCCAGTCGAGGGTAAGCCCCATCGCCCAGCACAGGAGGAGTGCTGATGAGGATGAATGATTTGGGATACAGAAATAGAACACACCCACACACACAAAAACCAACCTAAAGGGAAGTGTGACAGTATCCTGGGTATGCATAAGCATACATTGGATTTAAGTGGCTTCCTTCCGTAAAAGAACACAGAACAGTTTCACACAGAAATAAATGGAAGATGGGGACTTCCCCGGTGGTCCAGTGGTAAAAAAATCCACCTTCCAATGAAGGGGATGTGGGTTCGATCCCTGGTCGGGGAACTAAGATCCCACATGCCACGGGGCAACTAAGCCCTCGCACCACAGCAACTGAGCCTGCACGCCACAACTAGAGAGCCTGCACGCCACAATTAGAGAGCCCGCGTGCCACAAATTACAGAGCCCATGCACTCTGGAGCCTGCACGCCACAGCGAATGATCCCTCATGCCAAACAAAGATCCCCACGTGCTGCAGCTAAAACCTGCTGCAGCCAAAAAAAAAAAAAAGAAATGGAAAATGGAACAAGAGGGAAAATTAAGGTCCTAGATGGGGATTGGCTTTCCCATGAATCCCTGAGAAAAGGTGCTTCCTTCACCATCGAAATTATTATAAGTGATCTGTCGGAAGGATGTGCCCACATCCTCGAGGTCTGAGTTGGAGGAGGAAGTGAAAACAGCACTTCCGGTTAATCTGACTCTGACCGGCATTTTCTCCCATGTATCAGATGGAGGTACGGCTTGGATTACCCAAGAGTCCTTTGACGGAGATGAAACAGACAGCGGGGCAGGGTTGAAGTGGAAGAATGTGGCCAGGCAGCTGAAAGCAGACCTGTCCAGCATCGTCCTCCTGTCCGAGGAGGACCTCCAAGTAAGCCTCCTCCGCAACCCATAGCCACGCTCCTCCGGCCTGTGCTGCCCCCAGCGCCTTAGTTGCCGTGCATCCTGCCATAATAATTTCATCGCTTCTTAATTTTTAAGTAATTCTTAGATGACAACCAAGGTTCTTCATTTTCTAATTCTCTCACCTAGAGTAGGAAATTTTCACCCCTCACCCTGCATCAGAATCACCAGTGGAGCTTTTTAAAAACACAGACGCCAAGGCCCCACCTAGACCCATTTAGGCCCAAGGCTTGGGTCAAGGATGTACTGCTAAAGAATGCAGATTAAATCTTAGCTCCATCTCTATGACTTTGAACCGGTAACTTAGCCTCTCTGCTTATGTTTCCTCTCCAGTAGAATTAGGATAAAAATAGTATTGTTAACTCAAAAAAATATTTATTGAGCCCTTGTCCTCTGCCTGACATGGTTCTGTGCACAGGGGTACAATGGTGAACAAGCCAGACACAGTCCCTGCTCTAATGGAACTCAAGTCCTGGTGGAAGGAGGCAGACAAAATAAGCAGCATGTCAGACAGGGCAGTGTGCCAAGGGTGATGGGAAGCCTCCTGAAAGGAGGTGACCTTTTGGTAATTTTTTAAACTTGTATATTTATTTTGAATAAATCATATTAATACTTTCACATGGTTCAAAATCCAAGAGGTATAGAAGGATACACAGGTAGCCAGAAAGTAAAACAACCCAAATGTCTGTCAGCTGATAACTAGATAAATAAAATGTGGTATATCCAAACAATGGAATATATTATTCAGCCATAAAAAGGAATGGAGTATTAATACATGCTACGACATGGATAAAACTTGAAAACATTATGCTAAGTGAAAGAAGCCAGACATGAAAGGCCACATATTTTATGATTGCATTTATATGAAATGGCCAGAATACACAAGTCCGTAGAAATAGAAGGTAGATTAGTGGTTGCCTAGGGATGGGGTTGGTGGGGAGTTTTGAGGAGGAATAAGGAGGAACTACTAATGGGTACAGTTCTTTCTGGGGTGGTGAATATGTTCTAAGACTGATTGTGGTGGTGATTGCACTATCATAAGACCACTAATTATACTGAAACCCACTGAATTATACACTTTATTTATATGGGTGAATTGTATAGTATATTAACTATATCCCAATAAAGCTGGGTTTTTTGGGGGGTTTTTTGGCCATGGGGCATGTGGGATCTTAGTTCCCTGACCAGGAATCGAAGCCACGTCCCCTGCATTGGAAACATGGAGTCTGAACCACTGGACCATCAGGGAAATCCCTCAATTAAGCTGCTTAGAAAAAAAAGGATATACAGGAAAAGTCTGACTCCTGCCCCCAGCCATCCAACTTCCCCTTCCTGGAGACAACCAATCTGTCAGTTTCCCTTTCCAGAGATATTTTATATACAAACAAATACATAAGTGTTTTCACCTCCTCCCCTATATCACACAAGTGGAAGCATCTCTACTGTTTTAATTTTTTTTTAATTTATTTATTTTATTTATTTATTTTTGGCTGTGTTGGGTCTTCGTTGCTGAGCGCAGGCCTTCTCTAGTTGCAGTGAGTGGGGTCCACTCCTCGTTGCGGTGCGTGGGCTTCTCATTGCATTGCGGTGGCTTTTCTTGTTGCAGAGCATGGGCTCTAGGCATGCGGGCTTCAGTAGCTGTGGCACGTGGGCTCAGTAGCTGTGGCTCCTGGGCTCTAGAGCACAGGCTCAATAGTTGTGGCACACGGGCTTAGTTGCTCCACAGCATGTGGGATCCTCCCAGACCAGGGCTCGAACCCGTGACCCCTGCATTGGCAGGTAGATTCTTAACCACTGTGCCACCAGGGAAGCCCTCTACTCTGTCTTAAAGAAAGATTTGGAAAGTATTCCAGATCAGTTTATAAAAGACATCCTCACCTCTTTTTCACCACTGCATAATATTCCATTTCATGCCTGTACCATGACTTATTTAATGAGACTCCCCCACTGGGGGACATGTGGGTTGTCACCAGTCTTGCTATTCTAGTCAGTGCTGCAAAAAGCTTAGATCAGTGTCATTTTGCACACATGCTTGTGCATAGAATAAATTCATAGAATTTAGTTGAGAAACATTGGCAGGTCCCAAGAGGAGACCCTGAAGGACAAGAGGAAGCCTGCCATGGAAAGGCTGGGGCCAGAGTGTTCCAGGCAGAGGGAGGGCAGGAGCAAGCTTGATTTTTTTCTTTCTTGTTTTTCCTGTTTTATGAAACAGAAAGGGGGGACTTCTCTGGCAATCCAGTGGTTAAGACTCTGTGCTTCCACTGCAGGGGGCGTAGGTTCGATCCCTGGTTGGGGAACTAAGATCCCACATGCCCCATGGCCAAAAAAAAAGAAACAGAAAGGGGTCACGAGATCCCTTCCCATCCCAACAGACTAGCATATTATGATACCCGTAGAATAAGGAGCACAGCCGTCCTTACCGAAACAGGGACACCAGAATGTAAGTGAGCCTGGCCCTGACAGCTAGGCTCCACGGGGAAGCTTAGGACAGGAGCTTGCAGAGGCCGGCCACGCGACAGGTAGAGGAAAGGAACCACCGTCTCGGGGACCATGGGGAGTGAGAACAGATGGGAGCGAAGGGAGGAGCACAGGGGTCAATTACACAGCGTCCTGAGGATTAGAACTAAGACTGACTGATCCTGGGGACGTTATTAACTGCTCTTGCCTCACTTTCCTCATCTGTGTAAGGTGGTGGTAATACTAGTACTTACCTCGTAAGGTTTGTACTTCTTGAATTTTGAACCTTATGAATGTATATTAATACTACTTGTTCGAAAATTGATGCAATATGAAAGTTAAGGATAACTTATAAAGTCACCTCTTCAAAGAGGCCTTTCCCAATCTAGAGCAGCCCTCCTCATCACTTTCTGTCCTAAGAGTTTTACATCAGTTTTCTCACTGATATATGGTAAGTGCTCGAGAAATGCAAACGCTTATTATTGTATTTCTTATCAAGCTCCATATTCTAATCTGCAGCTGAAGTTAGATTTACTCTCCAAGAATTTCAACAGTTTGATCTTTTCTCTTATGAAGACTATTTTTATTTTTTATTATTTTTTTATTTTTTAATTATTATTTTTTTAAATTTATTTTTGTCTGCCTTGGGTCTTCATTGCTGCACGTGGGCTTTCTCTAGTTGTGGCGAGCGGGGGTTACTCTTCGTTGCAATGCACGGGCTTCTCATTGCGGTGGCTTTTCTTGTTGCAGAGCACAGGCTGTAGGTGCACAGGCTTCAGTAGTTGTGGCATGAGGGCTCAGTAGCTGTGGCGCACGGGCTTAGTTGCTCCACGGCATGTGGGATCTTCCCAGACAAGGGCTCGAACCCGTGTCCCCTGAATTGGCAGGCGGATTCTTAACCACTTTGCCACCAGGGAAGCCCTGAAGACTATTTTTAATCTAGTGCTGTATATGCCAAAAGATTGAGCCTTCTTAAGATCTAGGGTATGATAAGTGAGGTCTCCCTTATTTCACAGACTGAACACGTCATTTAAAAGCTGAGTAGTTTATATTTGAAAAATAGTCGTTCAAAGTATGAACATGTATAATAAAAATGTTTAAGGTTAAAACCATCAGAAAGACTTTTGCTTGAAACAGCCTCATACTGATTCATTGTACAAGTGATCATACACCTCCTCCTTTATATTCTGTACAATGTATATAATGGGTTATTTAATATCAGGATTTTGTTTTGTTTTAATTTTTATTTGGAGTATAGTTATTTACAATATTGTTTTAGTTTCTGCTGTACAGCAAAGTGAATCAGTTATACATATACATATATCCACTCTTTTTTGATTCTTTTCCCAAATTGGTCATTACGGAGTATTGAGTAGAGTTCCCTGTGCTGTACAGTAGGTCATTATTAGTTATCTATTTTGTATATAGTAGTGTGTATATGTCAATGCCAGTCTCCCAATTTATCCCTCTTCCCCCTCCCCCCCCAGTAACCATAAGTTTGTTTTCTACATCTGTGACTCTATTTCTGTTTGTTTTGTTTTTAATAAGGCACTAAGGCAATGTTTTCCTAATTTTTTCACCAGAGGAAAACTGAAAAAATTACATGCCTCTTTCCTGACTTTCAGGCAGCCATATTAGGTAACTTTGGGAACTAGATGAAATGAGTCTGCGAAATTGATGTATTTGAGAGCTGTAACATCACGTTTAGAAAGTACTTTCCGATTTCTTAAAGTCCGTATTTGTTTGTCAGATGCTTATTGATGTCCCATGTTCAGAGCTGGCTCAGGAACTCAGCCAAAGTCGTGTCGCAGTCCAGGGGCTCCAGAACACCCTCCAGCAGGTCCTTGACCAGAGAGAGGAAGCCCGTCAGTCCAAGCAGCTCTTGGAGCTTTACCTCCGGGCTTTGGAGAAGGAGGGCAGCATCCTGTTGAAGCAGCAAGGTAGGATTCATCGGCTGGGGGAGTTACACTGAGAACTCAGTAGAGCCTCTCCTTGAGAGAGAGCCAGATGCTTACCATGTGGTCAAAAACAGTGAAGCCACAGCTGCTGGCATCTTGAGATGACCGGCTTCTGTCTGCCCAGCTGATTGCTCTGGCTGGATGTTGGTATGGCTGTATGTGTACATGGTGTGCTGATCTCTGTCTCACATCTGCTTTGCAGAGTCCAAAGCTGGCCTCGGTGATGAGAGGGATGCAGTTGACACGGGTATTGGAGAGAGCTCCTCCGAAATTGCACTTACGAGCCAGATCCTTACTGCACTGAAGGAGAAACCCGCTCCAGAGCTGAGTTTGTCTAGTCAAGATTTGGAGGTGGGCGAGCACCAGGGACCCTGACCTTTGCAAGAAGAGGCTTGTATCAGGTCTTTTTCACCTCTGCAGACCTTGAATCGTAGCTGTCAATTTGCCCAGTATTATATGCAAAGCATTTGCAAACATCTCATTTAATCCAAATCTTAAACAAAATGGGTGCACTCCCTCAGATCATCAAACATTATTTTCTGGTCCAAAGTAGGTAATGAAGTGTCTGACCCCGACAGGGAGGAATAGCAGGACTCAGGCTTCTGAGATGCATCTGTCAGTGGTTGAAAAAGATCCAGAGGCCACAGAAGCACATAAAATATCCTTGAGAAAGGCCCACTCGAGGGGATCGTCTTGCACTTTCAGACCAGGGAACTGGAGGCTTGATGAAGGGAACCCGTCAAAGTGGGTGTTCCTTCTTTCTTTCTTTTTTTTGGGGGGGGGGGGGATTTGCTGTAGCTTGTGTTTTTGTTTCATCAGTTGTTTCACAGTTATTTTATTTTATTTTATTTTTGGCCATGCCGAGTGGCATGTGGGATCTTAGTTCCCCGACCAGGGATCGAACCTGTGCCCCCTGCAGTGGGAGTGCAGAGTCTTAACCACTGGACCGCCAGGGAAGTCCCTGGGTGCTCCTTCTTATGCTTCACCCTTGTCCCTGTTCCCAGTACTTCCTTGGTGTAGCTAGAAGGGAAAGAAGCTGTACTGACTTGAGCTTGGCTAAATTTCCTGTGTGCGGAGGACTTTATTGTTGCTCCAAGTAAACTACTCTCTAGAGGTCCTTTCCTGTTGGTGTTGTATGGTGAGACGAGGCCTGTGACAATTGAATATGAAGGAGACCTGGCATTTCAGCATAAAGACATGACATAGACTGATATTGCCGATTCTCACCCCCCTAAAGAAAATCACGAGAGCAGCAGAGGTGCTGGTTCTTAATGGTTCTTACTCTTGCCGCAGTTGGTTGCCAAGGAGGACCCTAAAGCATTGGCTGTTGCTTTGAACTGGGACATAAAGAAGACAGAAGCTGTTCAACAGACCTGTCATCAGGAACTTAGCCTGCGCCTCCAGCAGGTACAGAGCTTGTATTCTCTGAGGAGCATTTCAGCAAGGAAGAGTTCGCTGCCTGGAGAAGTGCAGAATCCCAAACAAGCCAAACGAGACCCCACATAGCTGGCAGCCAGAAATATGCCAAAGAAAACCTTAGGTTTTGTGTCAGTGTCAGTAAATGCCTTCAGCCTAATCTTTGTAGCTCCCTACATACTCCTCTACCCCCTGCCTTCCAGAATGTTCTCCTGGAACAGGCTGGAAGACAGGCTTCATACCCTTTCCAGAAAAGCTATTCCAGATCTCCACATGGGCTCTCTGACCTATTTTGAACCACAGAGCTGCACCAGCAATATCCCACCTCCTCTAATTGCAAGTTCTTATGTTCTCTAACAGTAGTTGTAAAGGGCAGGGAAAAGAAATTGTCATATTTCAGACCCACTATTCTTTTTTTTTTTTTTTTTTACTCTTTTTTTCTTCTACATCAGATAAATGGTATATCTCTTTCACAATTCAGTCTGTTGAACTATGCAACCATCATAGTAATAGACCCACTATTCTTATTCTAAAGATGGAACGGTAGAATTTTAAACACAAATAACAGTAGAGAAGATGACATATCAGAGTGTTGATTATGGCCACAATCTTGTTTCTCAAGTTAAGGAATTTTTTCATTTGTTTTAAAGGCACGTATTAAATTTGCAGACCATAGGGACATACAGAGTGTAATTCACCATTTCTAATATCTAATTCAGTATTGTGAAATTATATGCATTACCACTGTGAAACTTTTCAGTTTTCTAATGTGTTTTATCAGCAGGGGGTATAAAAAGGTCATTAAATCAATCTCCATAAGATATGACTCCAGTATGAAATTAGAACACTCCCTGACACCATGCACAAAAATAAACTCAAAATGGATTAAAGACCTAAGTGTAAGGCCAGACACTATCAAACTCTTAGAGGAAAACATAGGCAGAACACTCTATGACATACATCACAGCAAGATTCTTTTTGACCCAGCTCCTAGAGAAATGGAAATAAGAACACAAATAAACAAATGGGACCTAATGAAACTTAAAAGCTTTTGCACAGCAAAGGAAACCATAAACAAGACCAAAAGACAACCCTCAGAATGGGAGAAAATATTTGCAAATGAAGCAACTGACAAAGGATTAATCTCCAAGATTTACAAGCAGCTCATGCAGCTCAATAACAAAAAAACGAACAACCCAATCCAAAAATGGGCAGAAGACCTAAATAGACATTTCTCCAAAGAAGATATACAGATTTCCAACAGACACATGAAAGAATGCTCAACGTCATTAATCATTAGAGAAATGCAAATCAAAACTACAATGAGATGTCATCTCACACCGGTCAGAATGGCCATCATCAAAAAATCTAGAAACAATAAATGCTGGAGAGGGTGTGGAGGAAAGGGAACACTCTTGCACTGTTGGTGGGAATGTAAATTGATACAGCCACTATGGAGAACAGTATGGAGGTTCCTTAAAAAACTACAAATAGAACTACCATACGACCCAGCAATCCCACTACTGGGCATATACCCTGAGAAAACCATAGTTCAAAAAGAGTCATGTACCAAAATGTTCATTGCAGCTCTATTTACAATAGCCAGGACATGGAAGCAACCTAAATGTCCATCGACAGATGAATGGATAAAGAAGATGTGGCACATATATACAATGGAATATTACTCAGCCATAAAAAGAAATGAAATGGAGGTATTTGTAATGAGGTGGATGGAGTTAGAGTCTGTCATACAGAGTGAAGTAAGTCAGAAAGAGAAAAACAAATAACAGTATGTTAACACATATATATGGAATCTAAGGGAAAAAAAAAAAAAGGCCATGAAGAACCTAGTGGCAAGACGGGAATAAAGACACAGACCTACTAGAGAATGGACTTGAGGATATGGGGAGGGAGAGGGGTGAGATGTGACAGGGTGAGACAGTGTCATGGACATATATACACTACCAAACGTAAAATAGATAGCTAGTGGGAAGCAGCAGCATAGCACAGGGAGATCAGCTCGGTGCTTCGTGACCACCTAGAGGGGTGGGATGGGGAGGGTGGGAGGGAGGGAGATGCAAGAGGGAAGAGATATGGGAACATATGTATATGTATAACTGATTCACTTTGTTATAAAGCAGAAACTAACACACCATTGTAAAGCAATTATACTTCAATAAAGATGTTTAAAAAAAAAAAAAAAAAAGATATGACTCCAGGTCTCTCTGGGTGCAAAGCAGAGACTTCTGGTTTATATTCCCCGTTTCTGTACACGCTTGTTCTTCGGGTTTTGTAATCTACAATGCAGTCTCTCTTGCAGGGAAAAGACAATTAGTTACTGACTTATTTGACTTAATTTTTAAGCATCTTAGAGGAAAATAGAATGCTATTAAGAGATACATTGGCTAATTATTAAGTAAAGAAACATAACAATAAGTAAGTCCTAGGGCGAGGGAGAGGTACAGAAAACAAACAGAACAAAAAGAACTGTTTCCTTCTCCTATGCCCTTCCTCAAGGAGGACTCAGACCTACTCAGCATACTCTTACTAATGCCTTACGCTTTTGCTTCTCACTTATTAGCCCCAGTATTTCTTCTTTAATAGCATATTTTATAATGTCTTCTTAATTATCCTTAAATGAAAGCCAGAGCTGATAACCTACCTATGTGCATACCTTCATCAACATAATACCCCCAAATGTAGTATTTCAGAAGAAATAAAGGAAAATAATTTCCAGCAAAATGGTGTGTATCTCAGTATGTCACTTTCTGGAGATGACCATACAAAAGGCACGATGAAGCTGTCAGATGCTTGTACTTACCCATTGAATTACTGTGAATTTGTTATAGGCAGCCAGGCACGGTGTGTAGTGACTGTCAACTCAAATACCACAAGCAGCATTGCCCTTTGTAATGGGATTTCCCAAAACGGTGACGTTCTGGACAGAGTAACACATCTATCCTCCATTTACAAGGTGGCTGCATTCTTGATAGATCCAGGGAACGTTAAAACCGGAAAAAATACTTTGTATTTACATATAAAACAGAATTAGGTTTGGGGCTAATTTGGAAGAGGTTTTCATCCCTATGAACATCCAGAATGACATATAAAAGTCAGGTAGGGGGAAAAAGTCACACGGGATATGGGATGAGTCTTCATTGTGTGGAACAGTCATGTGCTTTGCAGGAAGACGAGCATCCCACTTCCCACCCCACCCACTCCATGCCAGTAGCAGCCTCCAGGTACTGAGGCAACTGAAAACAGCCCCACACATTTTCAGAATGCCCCTGGAGGGGCAGTAATGCCAGTTGAGGATTTTTATAGCAGTTTGTAGTCTGCTCTGTGCCAGCACCTACTACATTGGAGCCTCAAAACAGTGAGCTAAGCAGGGCGTGGCTTGTCGCCTGTCATTTTATGCATGAGCAAAGTTGTGCTCAGGGAGGGTCAGTGACTTGCCTCATGTCACAAGGCTAATTGGAGTGCCAGGGTTCAAAGGCAGGTCTTCTGGTTCTAATTCCAGTGTTCTTTCTACTTATTTGCCTTTTCTCTTAAGTCCACATACTCTTTCCTACTCTACATCCAGATGACTGGTTTTGTTAATACCAGTGGAATAAGTTGGAGTCAGCTCCAACTGGAAAAGGCCTAATATGTCTGCAACATGATTGCCCAAAGATTTCTAACTGTAGTCATTGTGCTGGTGGCGTAAGAGAAGTGAATCAGCCTTGTGAACGCTGTGTAGTTAGCCCAGTAGTAAAGGAAGCCTGTATTCCAGAAATAATAGAATAGCATCTCTATTCACCAATTCTGTCAACATTTCCATCTTTGCCCTGCTGAATGAAAAATGTTTTCTTCAGTTATTTCTGTCAAATACACAGTAGAGCTTTAGTTGACTGGCCTGGGTGTTGGTATTGGTCTACTGTACTTGAAACAAACCCACCAAGCATCTCAGCTGCATAGGAGAATGGAAAAAGTACTATGGGTTTTGGAGTGAGACAGACCCACGTTGAGTCTAACCTTATGGGACAGTAGTTTCCAAAAATGTAAGGTTAGCCTAAGGCCCCAAGATTGAAAGGGTTAAATGAAGTTAAGTATGAGGAAGAGCACAGAACCCAGCACAGAGTCAATGTAGGGAGTGGGTCCCTTCACCTCCCCAGGGCCAGAGATGGGGGCAGGAGCAAAGACCTTACTCTGCAAACCCTAGACCAAATGTGGAGTGAGAGTTATTTTGCCCCAGCTGCCACTTACCTTCCTTACACCACTGTGCCTCCAGACCTTCTAGAATAGAAACGTAGCAGCACAGCAATATGTCTAAAAATAGGAGAGGAGAGAGAGAGAGAGCAGGGCATGCCTGTTCTTACGTTAGGAGAAAAGAACGTCAAAGAAAGCAACTGGGACTAATGAACTCTACATTAGCCATATTCCATTCTTTCAACTCAAGTCAAATGTCGGTCCCCATTAGGCAACTGGCTTTGACAGGAGCTGTGCTAATTACCACTTACCAACCTTTAATTTCTGGGTAAAAGCAAAAGGAAAAAAACTAATGGATTTTTCATTTTCCAGAGAGAAAGGAATAAAATAATAGTCTTAAAAAAATACATTAATTACAAGAATTATTAATGTGCCTTTACTAACCAGATTTTTTAATTTCCTAATTATCTAGTCTTTTATTATCTTTTTTTTTTTTTTTTTTTTTTGCCTTCAGGGTTTTTTTCTTTTTTTGGTGTATTTATAGGGTTTTGCCTTAAATTATTTTGGCTATGTCTTATATTACTTAAGGTTTTTAAGTAATAAAGGGGGGCGGTGGAGTCCTCCGTCCTATTCGGAAGCTTCCAATGAAGGGAACAGATTCACTCCTCCCCAGGAGCTGCATTAAATTTTCAGATTGCAGATCCTTAAAGTTAGCTGTTTGCTCAAACTAAGTCAGACAACACTTCCACAATTATAAGGAAGTGAACCTGTTGGTTAATGCAGGGCTATGGGATTTTCTTCGGTATTTTCTAATATCATGTTACAAGAACTATCACCAAGAAGATTCTAGCTTTTTCTCCAGCTTACAGTTATTTTAATAAGACAAACACGTATCTGTTCACTTAACTATTTAATTATAAATAGAAAGGATAATTTCATGTTAATTTTTATTAGGGTTATGAGAAGCTAGAAATAGTGGGTTGCCCAGCTGTCCTTTGCCTCTTCCTTCCTAGTCTAGAAACAGTAAACTTCCTTCTTTTTCAGAGCTAAATGACATTTCCTCTTCTGATTTGTTCATAATTGAATCCCTATCTCTATCGAAGAAGCTGCTGTTAAGATGTGGGTTATCCCTTCAGCAGGCGCTGTCAATTCCAGGTGTTTACGTATCTCCCATGAGCTCACTGGTCTGACTTTCCACTGAAATGGTTTGCTGTCAGCACTGACATGTGAATACTCTGAAAGGATTTCTGTCGAATGCTTATGCCACATCAATTCTTCCTTAGCAGTTAAGGATCTATTCTGGTGACAAATACTGGAAATAAATGCAAGAGAATGAATTAGAAGTTGTCCAGGTCTTGATGTCCTAGATCTACACATTTGACTATACTGAACTACACAAAGGTAGACTTTAAGATGGTAGGAAATCACCCTAATTTACCCATTTTACCCTAATTTATTAATCATGAGCATTTTACTCTAGTCTAACATGCAGTTGATGCCAGTTAACATTTTATCGAGGCCCCTGAACTAAGGTAGGCTTAAACTTGATGAATTTCCTGGCAGTGTCATTAGCATAGCTTCATTTCCTTCAGATATTACTTAGTTAAAATTTACAGAGCCATCCCTGGTGGTCCAGTGGTTAAGACTCCGTGCTTCCACTGCAGGGTCACAGGTTCGATCCCTGGTCAGGGAACTAAGATCCCGCATGCTACACGGTGCGGCCAAAAAAAAAAAAAAAAGTTACAATCTCCAGTCTTAAGGACTGTGTATGTATGACCCCAACTGAAACTGAAAAACAGCATGCTTTTCTTCTAGAAGAATCTTCAGTTCTGAAGGTTAGCTGGCCTTTCAGGCAGGCATCTTCCACCAGCGCACTGACCCAATTACTGGTCTCTGAAAGCTGCTGTGTTTGGAAATGTGGATGCTATTAAGGCACTTCCATCACATTATACTTTACTCAGCTAGTAATTATGAATATGAGCTCAGCTCTGTGGAAAACAGAACGAACGGTCAGCAGTCACACTCCGTTAGTCTGCTCCCCTGGTGTCCAGAGAAGAAAATATCACAATGCCCTCCAGCCAGCCTTTGCCGGTTTTCCTGATAATAGCCCTGACCCTCAGAAACTTTCTGTAACTCCAGGCTTCAATCTCTAAGCTTCAAAGTTTAGCATGTGAAAAACTTCACGCTGGAAGTTTTCTTTAGAGTCTGTGATTCAAGAGCCATAAACAATATGTGTAATCAAGGAAGCATTTCAGGGCTACAGGGGAGAACTGAAATTTGATTAGGGTTTGGAACTGAGCACTTGTTTACTCCTGCCTCCATCTCAGGGGACCCAGATGCTGGTCCACATGGGGCTCGACAGTTGCTCTGCATTATATCACACAGAAAGGAATCTCCCCCTCGTTTACCCACCATCCACTCACTTCTGTGGGAAGTTACTGAGGAAAGGGAAAATATAACAACTATACACATATCATATGCATCGGTCTCCAAATGAAGTCCGGATCCTGTGATTCTGGAAGTCCTTGTATCAGCAGTGGAGGCAATCAGGCTACAGCACTGCTCACTATGCTTGATCTGAAATAAGCCTGAAGCTCTCCTCCATAAAAAGAATTGTAACAAATTAATATTAACTTACTAGTTAAAATTAGTACAGGTACTTTTTAACAGCAGTTTCGAATGTAACTTTTATAAGCATGTCAACATGATGTTGTCTGCCTAATAGCGTGACATTTGTTTTTAAATTAATTTTAGCTAAAACATGAGGAACAATCATTTTGTTCTTTGAGCACAATGTTAAAAATTGCTTTTGGGACTTCCCTGGTGGTCCAGTGGTTGAGAATCTGCCTTCCAATGAAGGGGACGCTGGTTCGATCCCTGGTCGGGGGAACTAAGATCCCACATGCCACGGGGCAAGTGAGCCTGCACACCGCAACGGGAGAGAAGCCCGCGCACCACAACGAAGAGCCCACGCGCTGCAATAAAAGATCCCATGTGCCGCAACTAAGACCCAACACAGCCAAGAAAATAAATAAATAAATAAATAAATAAATAATAAATAAAAATAATTTTTAAAAAATTGCTTTTAATAGGGGAAATATTGTTTAAATTAGACAGTTTATATCAAAATAAACTCTAATGTTATTCTGAACACTTAAATATGTAGCTTTTAGCTATTTTAAATCAAAGCAAGGAAGACAAGGACCGAACAACCTGTAAGCACATAATGAAGGTGGAAGGAAAGCCCCATGGCTGCATTGACAATAACGGAAAAAGCCACAAAAATCTTTATCAAAAATACTCTCTTTGGGTTCCAAGTTACTCAAGACACTCAGTATTGGGTGTTTTTGGAGTTTAAATAAAAACTACTTTCCAAATTACACGAGAAAGAGAAGACAACTGCATAAAGAAGAAAGATCACGGCTGATTAATACATTTTATTCAGATACATCGTTACACTTCTTTGCATGAGTAATTATGGGTGCAGTTTTATTTGCAGGAGGAGAAGGTCTTCCAGAAGAAATTCTTGCAGGGCGTTTTATCTCGGCGCGTGGACTGTTGGAGGGGCAGGACTTCCTGCCGTTTGGACACCTCCCTGGCTTCCCCTCCTACAAAGGACACTGCCCTGGCCTGGGAGGCCCACTCATACCACCACGCAAGGAAAGTCAACAGGCTGTTCTTCTTTATTTCTGCCACTTCCTGCATATGCTTTTAAAGAGAAGCAGAGGACAGAAGAAAGACAAATCAACCACCTGGTTCAGCCAGCATTAAGATACATAATTCCTTTAAAAAAAAAAAAAAAAGCTCCAGAACAATAAATCACATTTCTATTTAAAGGATGTTAAGAGAACACCTTAACGAAATTGCTCTAATTAGAGAAAAGAAGTTGAAAATTTTCCATCAAGGAAAATCTGCTTGTTTTGCCCCTAATCTTTGCTGAGGTTCTTAATTAGAAGAGGTCAAGAAATCTATCATTTTCCCTGACAAGTGACTGGCAGCTAAGAAGCCCCCTAAGGTGGACCAGGCTAATTTAGCTTGGTTTTCCCATCTCTGGTCTTCCTCCTGGCTGTCCACAAATTGCTTTTTGAGACAGATCAGCTTGAGACGATATATTCTGGCTTTTCAAACTCCTTAGAGAGCTTCTAGGAGTAATCTGACGATGAATGACTTGTCTGGAACTCAGCTGATAATTTCAGAGAAAAATCCATTTTTAATGGTCAACTTTATGTACTCTTTCTTGGAACTTTTTCAAAATGGGAAAAAGAGAAAAATAAGTCATGTCATGAAATTACAAATTCTCACAACGGAAAATGTAATGATGTCAATTAATCTGAGCCAGTGAGAACATGTGCTGTATATATAAATTAAGATTCTAGAAGTATGTGTGACTAATACCACAGTGGCAGCTCCATGATTGCACTGCAATAGACTGGTGTAATCACTAAATGTTTCAAAGACTAGCAGGTGGAGATTGCTGGCTTGAAGAAGCTCCCCTTAGTTTCAGAGCTTTCTAACAAACTTCCCAACAACTGAAGGTAAACAAGAATCCATGGTCTATGTGGACATCACGGCGCAGGGCAGCTGCGGGGCACGCTGCAGAGTCCAGCCCTGCAGCCTGTCCTGCACACACACTCAGCCGTGGAGATGCTGGGGAGTCCGTAGGGGTGGCCAGATGTGCCAAGGAAAGAGACAGCCCACAAGCAGGTTAGCGTGCGGCCGAGTCAGACTACTCACCGCACTGTCGTGGCCGGCGAGGCCGCGCTCCAGGGGGAGGGCAGCGGCGGCGGCAGGAGGCAGAGGGGCGGCAGCATCCTGCAGGCTGACCGGCACTTCGCTCCAGCCCTGCGGCTGCTCGTCCTGCTTGGCAGTCCCGAAATCAGTGTTCTGTGGACTTGGGTCTCTTCTTTGGAGACCAGGGGGTTATTTTAAGCTCAACCTGCAGCTGTTTTTTTGTATATATGCCTGTCTAAAGCCTGTACCCCCTCTTCCTTCACACTCAAGCAGTGACGCATAAGCCTGAGCAATCAGTGCCCACAAAAGTGCTTTCGGATTGGATTTAACCCCTTCATTAAAGCCTCAGATCTCTTCCAGTGTTGAGTGGATTTGCTCCTACTTTAGAATGCAAAGTGCACTTGCCTCTGAAGAAGTTCTACCTCCTCGTAATTATGCCCAAGCAAGCAGGAAGCCATGAGAACAAAACCAAGTGATTTAACAGAATACAAAATTAGCCTTGGATAAGGAGCTTAAAATCTGCAATTTTGCCCACGTAAAAGTATGACTGCATCTGCTTGGGCAGAAGAAGCAAGGAGACGGTGAGGGCTCGGGGAGCCGCTCAGCACCCACTGGTCTCCAAACCGCAGGCAAGGGCGACCCAAGTGATGGTTCCCCAGCACCACCGCCCCGCCCAGCAGGCCAGACACTGTCCTCTGG
This sequence comes from Balaenoptera physalus, assembly GCF_965194825.1. Lineage (NCBI taxonomy): Eukaryota > Metazoa > Chordata > Mammalia > Artiodactyla > Balaenopteridae > Balaenoptera > Balaenoptera physalus. The sequence goes on from NC_138882.1 coordinate 188,405,553, forward strand.
CCCAGGCCTTCCCAAACTGTGACGGGGACCCAAATCACCTCATTAAGATTAAAATGCAGACTCTGATGTCATGGGTACGAGGAGGAGCCGAGATCCCACAATTCTAATGAGCTGACACTACAGTAACCAGTGTTTCTCATCCGCTACTGGCCACTCACTAGTGGCTCATAAACTAGCACTTTTTTTGAATGAAATAAAAATTAGAGGGCATCCTGTTGAGTAAGGATAAATACTGCTCTGTGTGTGTGTGTGTGTCTGTGTGTGTGAAGTGTAAAACGTACTTCTTACTGCATGCCCTGCACGTGACCAGCTCCTGGGGCTTCCTCTCCTCCTGATGACAGCCCCGCTGCTGAGAACTCCAGAACGTGAAGCCCTCTGTGCCGTGCCACCTCCTGGCTCCTCCTGATGGGTCCCCGGTTCAGAAGCACACAAACAAATGCGCAGACCCTCTTCACCTAACTGAGACGGCTAGGAAAATCCGAAACATCCACCACTGACCTACTAAGGTGACCAATGTCAAAGGCAAGGTTCTAAATGGAAGAAAGCAACCAAAGAACTGACAGCGCTTTCCAGAAGTGAACATTGAAGCTTTCGGTTTTCCAAGATCCTGGTTCACACCCCTTCACAAGGGAAATCTCAACCTTAAATTTCATTGCATCACAGGCTTGTTGTTTGAGATTCTAGGTAAAATCGGCACGGCCTGACGACCCATGGATCATACGCTGCATATCGCTTAGTCCTTTTTTTGGTACCACAATAAATTTTTTGCCTAACTCCCACAAATGGTGTTAAAAATGTTTAGATATTCTTGCAGATGAGAAGGTCATGGCAGCTCAGCCAGCTTCTTATAGCCTTAGAATATTTCCCAGATTTTATTCAATGGCCTCATTAAACACTGAGCGCCTGGCATGTGCCACCTAGAAGTACAAGGGAGCCACATCCTCCACCCCGACAGAGTTGTTACAGCCCCGCTAAGGGGCAGGATACACACTCTGCAATTGAGAGAAAAGTAAATTTTCGGTGCAAAGAGGGTTATGTGCTGCGGGTTGGAGAAGGCTTCATGTGATCTCATTACTGGCCGTTTTCAAGGAGATGGCGACATATCGTAGTACTTCAAGGTGACGGCTCTAGACTAAAATCCTGGTTTTGCCGTTGAATTAACTTTTCTAGGGCTTCGGGTTCCTCATCTATAAAATGGGGATAAAAACCGTACCTACTGCCTACCTCACAGAACTCTGTGAGGACCAAATAAAATCATGATAAGCACCTAACACAAGCAGAAAGCACAGAAGGCCCTCACGATAGGAACTGTTACTAAGAAGATACCCTAAATCCTTAGTCCTTCCTGCCCCACAGTATAAAGAAGAGCTCCCTGCCACAAAACGTTGGAAACCCCTGGTTAGAGCCATGAAACTCAAGCAAAGGCTCCTCCTCACCACCCAGCACATCTCAGACTCGGGAACAAGTACTCGGGGGCGCCTGCCTGCCGTGTGTGCACAGCACTACACAAGGCACCCACCACCATCCGCCACCCCAAAGCCTGCCCACAGGGAGCCGACGGTCTAATGTTTTATGCAAGAACGTGTGCTTCTGAAAAGAAGTACCACGGGAACTGTGACTAAAGGAACACAGTACCGTGTGATTTCGAAAAAGGGAGACTGTTTATTCTAAAAGGCAGAAGTAGGACCTAGATAGAAGGTGGAAGACTCTTCTTCATATACAGAAGAAACCTGCAACCATCAGTGTCCAGTAACAGAAAGGGCGCTCTGTCCCTGAGGAATTCAGCAGAGCCCGGGGAACCACAGTCAGCAGTGCTGCAGAAGGGGTTCCTACTTGCTGGGGAGATTGGACTAAACGACCTCTAAGGGTTCTTTACAGATTCTGCAATTCAGTAAAGGTAGTAATCGGGCCCTGATTACGCTTTCCCAGACACCTAGGTTTCAAGGTATCAGCTGTGTATGAGCCAGTGTAGACCTACCCCAGCGCATTCCAGCTGCTGCTGTGTGTAGAAGGGGATGCTTTGAAACTTCCCTGGATCGTTAACTGAGTAATAAAAAATTAACACAGGATCTTTTATTTCAATTTTTTTTGAGAAATTGGTGTAACAAGGAAGACAACAAACATTATAAATGTAAATTGCCCCAACTACGCTACCAGGCCACATTTATGTCAAAGACATCTGCTGCTTTACACGGTCAATCATCTGGCTACATGGTTAATAAATCTAGTTAAAGTTCAGATGAGCTTCCAGGACTCTGAGGAAGCAAGCCTGTGAGCAAGAGCCCTCTACCACTCCCTGCTGCCACTGTCAGCAAAGGTGGAACTGGAAAGGATGACTGACATCACATGGACATTCCGGAGTCAACTAAACCCTGATCGGAACATGCGGTGGGCAAGAGGCAGCCCCTGAGAACTCAGGGAGTAGCTCAGCCATTGCATACAAAGTCTGGCCACCCCTGTGTTATAATCCCCGAAAAACGTGTTGTACTACACTTGTCTAAAATATGAACAGGTCATACATAATTGTGCCAAATAAACCAAAAGATTACGTGAACATCAAGTCAACTTTCTCATCTGGCTAGAAAACTTCATGTCAAAATACCCACGCCAGCCAGGAGGGGCCCTCTACAACCCTCTAATCAGGGACAGGACACCCAGGGTACACACGGGTTCATCATTTCGAGTCACGTGTATTCTGAGTTTCTGGAGCTACAGAAATCTATAGAAACAAGATGTGTTATAATGGTTCTACCAATTTCCTTTTATCGTCGAATATAACATTGCTGCGAGAGGTATTAACTCTATTTCACTGATAAGAACACAAAGTTTCAGAAAGTCGTACAGCTATTAGAGTTATGAAATCAGGAAGCAAGTCTAGATTTGTCAGCCGATGGAAAGTCCACAGTATCTAGTCTCAAAACTCTCCGTGATGAGGCGTTTAAAGACAGCTTACCTGAAAATGAAACTAACTGCTAACATACAGATCTTTGGCTGGAATGTACCGTAAGGACGGAAGCCTGCATGATTCACATTTCTTTCACTGATGTGACACAAAGGTGTTACAATTATTATCGGAGACCAAATGATTAGATATTTGCAGAACCTGAAACTGTGAAGTTTGAATTCAACGCTTTACTACGACCGTAGCTCAGCATCTCCTTTTGAGAGTTAGACTCTGGGGTATCTTTTGCTGATCATATCTGGGCATGGACGGTATAAATTCTATCCAGCTGCACGCCCTTTTCTCTCTCACCCAGTCTAGAGTCATCACTCCAGACGTGAGCACCATCTCCATTGGTCAGTAGATCCTGGGTGGCTGGTGAACGTCTTCCAGCTCCAGCTTGCTCACCAGTAAAAAGGGAATGAAGCAGAAAACCCTGGAAAAGCTGCGAAGAAGAAGTATCAGGAGCACCCAGAGCAGCACCCGGCACACAGGACGGGCTCTGGAAACGCCGCTCCCTCTTCGTTACTCCTGCGCCCCAGCGGGGAAAAGGCACGCCCTGGACGCCTAATAAACCCCAAGGAGAAGGCAGCAGACCTGGGGCTCCTGGAAGCATCGTCTCTCACAAACTAAAACAGAGGACACACAGCTGAAGTGTTCTGGAGGAGTAGTCGGGTTTTCCTCTCAAGCAAAACTTCTGCCCAGTAAAATTACAAAATAGCCAGAGAAAAGTCACATAAACTGTGTTTCTGGAGAAAATCACCTTTAAAATGTAAAAAGGACCATTTCCAAACACCCACCCTTTTACCTTGTGATCACAAGTGACGCGGGTTTAAAAAACAATACTGGAAAAAAAAAAAAAAAAAAAACAATACTGAGGGGCTTCCCTGGTGGCGCAGTGGTTAAGAATCCGCCTGCCAATGCAGGGGACACAGGTTCGATCCCTGGTCCGGCAAGATCCCACAGGCCGCGGAGCAACTAAGCCCATACGCCACAACTACTAAGCCTGCGCTCTAGAGCCCCCAAGCCACAACTACCAAGCCCTCATGCCACAACTACTGAAGCCCGCAAGCCACAACTACTGAGCCAGCACACCTAGAGCCCGTGCTCTGCAACAAGAGAAGCCCGCGCACCACAATGAAGAGTAGCCCCTGCTCGCCACAACCAGAGAAAGCCTGCGCACAGCAACGAAGACCCAATGCAGCCGAAAATAAATTAATTAATTAATTTTTTAAAAAATCAGTATTGGTAATCAAAAGAACTAAATAGGGAGTTCCCTGGTGGTCCAGTGGTTAGGACTCGGTGCTTTCACTGCCATGGCCCAGGTTCAATCCCTGGGCAGGGAACTGAGATCCTGCATGCCTTGCAGGGCAACCAAAAAAAAAAAAAAAAAAAAAAAGGACTAAATAAATATAGCTTTATTCATCTTTCAGGGACTGTCAGCCTGAAAAATTATATAAAAGAATGAAAAAATAACTATGATTTTTGCTTGAAAAAGTCAATAATATGTAATTGCTAACACAATTTTATTAATTGCAATAGATACAATTTCCAATATATACCATTCAAACACACACTTTTTTCATGTGCTTCAGTAAGACATGGGAGTATTTTGCTTAAGAGTTTCCAGTTCTCTTTTAAACCACCTTTTGCAGTCAGTGACTTGGAGAATACAGTACAAAAAGCCCCCAAGCCTTTTTTTTTTTGTAATCTCCACTTACCCTTTCAAAACCCTTTGTTGGCAATACGTGTTTTTAGTGGCTCTACCTGAAGGCTGCTTTTTCCAAACGGCGACAGACTTTAATTCTCACTTTCCACTACACCAGCCTCTGCTGGCTCCACTGAATTTTTGTTTTCATCCTCTAACTTCTTTTTCTTCTTTGCTTTTCGTTCCAGGTTAAACTGAGCGATGTCTTCATTTTTCTCTGTGATGTATTTTAGCTATAAAAAAATTTTTTTTAACTACATTTTTATCTGGTTGCAAAGCCATTTATAAACCTAAGGGGAGAAAAAAATCTACACCGTTTCCCAACCACTCCCACCCTGGGTTACATTCCTTAGAGTTAAACACAGCTTCAAATTTTTTCTGGAAGAAGGAATCAACCTCAAAAGTCAACTCACTGCTACATATCCTACCAAACAGGAGGAGTTCCCTGAAAAATCAAAAGAATTAAAACTTGTAGCTTACAGAAGGCATGCCAATCACAAATATACTCTACAAAGCACAAATATAGTCAACATGCCCCTAAATTTATGCAACTAAAATTACTGAGCAACTACTGTGTACCAGATACTAGAGATACAAGGGAAATAAGACAAGGTCCCTGCCCTCAGGGAAGACTTATTCTAATGCACAAATTTAGCTCCAACTCTTCAGTAATAAGTTTCTGTCAGATGGAAAAAAAATTAAGAATCCAAAATAAAAACAACATTCTGAAGTAGACAAATATGCACTAAGCAGGAAACTTCCCAATTAATAGTCTAAGATGACTTGCACTGACGATTCCTTGGCAAAAGACAGAAATTGCTCACTGAAGCTGACCAAGTAACAGTTATGACAGGATTTATGAGGAGAGAGAAATGTCTTTTCCACTGATACACGGCACCACGAGGCACCTGAGCTATTTTACTTAGGAATCATATCATCCTTAACCTTGACTTAAACTTTGGAGAAATAATATTAGAAGAGCAGAGATAGAGAACAGCCCAGTGGAAACAGCACTAGATTCAGGGTTCAAAGGTTAAGGTTCAGCTGTCAACCAGAAAACTTCCTATTTAACTTTGGGAAGTTACTTAACTCCAGTAGCCTAGCCTGTAAAATGGGGCTATCTAGTCATGTTATTGAAAACCCTCAGAGGGTAGTTGTGAGCTTTAAATAATATATGTAAAATATTATCAATAAAAGTCCTGTGTAAACTGCCAAGTGCTACACAAGTTCATTCATTCAGCAACTACTCGTGAGCACCTACTGTGGGCCAGGCCCTATTGTAGGCACGGCAGATGGAGCAGAGAAGAAGGGCACAAAAATCCCTGCCCTCGTGGAGCTCACATCCTGGGGAGGAACATAAAGTATTTTAACTGCTAGGATCAGACTAAGTCAGGAAACCTCACAGGTGTCCTGGATCTGCCATTGGCCACAGCTACTAGCCTGGGATGATCACAGCATCACCTGTAAAATGAGGGCTTGGTCAAGATGATGTCTAGACTTCTTTGAAAAGACAGACAATGTGCTCAATTTCCTGCACATCCCAGATGTACAGATACTCTTTCCATACCTGGCCCAAAAGAACTGTGGGCGCCATAACGAAACTATCCCCATACACTCTGGCCTGCGACCTGTCTCTGACATCATGCTCCAAGTGAAACATGGGACCAAAGTTTTGAGATATTACAAAAAAGGCAAATTATGAATCCAGAGAGCACTGATTAGAAAATTTCAAATTGGCTTAGTAAGATCCATCATAATGAAAGAAAGCCTATAAATTACGGGCAGGTCTGAATGGTTCAAGCATCTCTCGTTTTTAATGCAAGGTGCCCTGGGGAATCACTTCATGGCTGCAAGTGATTAATTGGGAATAATGTATTCTGATGGGAAAGGGGAGTGAGGAAAGAAATTCATCTCTCACCAGTGAATTACTCCTCCTGGCTAAGAGCTTCACATCTTCAGTGTTAATGGTGCTTCTTTTCGCATGTCTGTAGAAAGGGCAGAAACAATTCACCAAAATGTTTGGTATTATTTAAAGTTTTGATGAAACACAGAAGTTCATGGCCAGACTTCACACCGGCAAGGATCTCTAAGTAGCCCATCTTTTCAGATTAAGGTCATTAAGCAACAGTGACACAAAAATGAGTGAAGTGACGAGCCAAGATACCAACTAAATAAAGAGACTGAGAGAAAGCAGAAGCCCGTCTGTCCACTTCCACCTGAGGGCCAGCATGCTTGGAGAATATGAGCAGGGGAAGGAGTGAGGGGCATTAAACCCTTCCCAAATGGCCTGCTTGGTCACAATGGACACAGAGGCCACCACACAAAAAGCAAGAAGCAGGTCAGTGAAGCACCTTCAGTGAAAAGAGAATGACACAGAGCTCACGATACAAAGATCGTCTCTGCTTAAGTAGACATTAAATAGAAGAACAGAGAATTTCCATGAAGCATGGCTTCACTTACACCAAGGTCCTAAAGCTCTTCTCCAAAGGCTACATTGCAGGAAAAAGCTTGTGCAGGTGTCTCCTAACACCCCATTTCCCAACTAGGAGACAACGCATCCCCGCGACAATAGCCCAGTTAGAACAAAGAACATCCTCTCAACTGGAGTCTGTTTCTTGCTCACAACACGGACTCAAGTTCTTGTCCCAGTCCTCCTATGCCTGCTTTAAAAGGTAATTGGAGATAATAAGCTCTATTCAATAATTTATTACTCGAATTACACCCTTCCTTGCCATTTCTAACTTCCTCCAAAAATAAGTAGGAACTTTGTAAGCAGGAATAAGGAGGAATCTTTGTATCCTTAATAACTATCAAAGTGGCCAGCACGTAGTAAGTCCTCACTGTTGAGTTAAAGATAAAATCACAGAAATTATACTCCATAATTTGGCCAAGTTAGTCTTTCACATCCTGCTAAGTGTGAAAGTATCATGTGCCATCTCATCATGATTGACAATATCTGCCTGTCCTGATATAATACCCATGTCAGAAGATAACTTCTAACTAGCCACCTGCAAGGACCAGAACAGAGGAAAGGGGGGAAAAAAGTCAGACAGAAGGTGACAGAGGACTTCCCTGGTGGCACAGTGGTTAAGAATCCACCTGCCAAAGTAGGGGACACGGGTTCGAGCCCTGGTCCGGGAAGATCCCACATGCCGCAGAGCAACTAAGCCCACGCACCACAACTGCTGAGCCTGTGCTCTAGAGCCCGCGCGCCTACAGCCCGTGCTCCGCGACAAGAGAAGCCACCACAATGAGAAGCCGGCTCGCCGCAACTAGAAGAAGGCTGCGCGCAGCAACGAAGACCCAACGCAGCCAAAAATAAATAAATAAAATAAACAAATTTAAAAAAAAAAAGGTGATAAAATAGCAGCCACAAAGTATGAAGCCAGTCCACAGGTTCCCTGTGTGCAGGACATTAGGTGCCATGGACACACCGTGGCCTTCATCTCTATCACACGATCACGCTGCTCTGGCGGCATTACCGCCTTGGTAAAGTGCCATACGAGGAGTAGGTAAGAGGAAGCAGCACACTGAACTATTCACAGAGTAAGATTAGCTTATCTGTTCACGAGAAGCATTTAGGGAACAGCAGAGTCGATCGTCTCCACCACTCAGCTTGTCATCTGGTTTCTCTGCACCATATTCTTTATTCTTTTTTTTAATACTTATTTATTTATTTACTTGGCTGCGCCGGGTCTTAGTTGCGGCACGCGGGATCTTCATTGTGGCACGCCAACTCATAGTTGCAGCATGCCAACTCTCAGTTGTGGCATGTGGAATCCAGTTCCCCGACCAGGGATCAAACCTGGGCTCCCTGCATTGGGAGCATGGAGCCCTGGCCACTGGACCACCAGAGAAGTCCCCTCTGCACCATGTTTTAATGTTACCACTTTCCGAGATGGAGGAGCAGGTATATCCTATGCCAGCCACTGCACATCAGAGATTCTCCTAAATCAAACCTCTGGCTCCAGAAAATTACTCTAGGGAACGTAACAAAGGGATTTTTCATATAACACTTTTAGCAACACAGGTTTCAAAGATTATTCCCAAAATGCCCCTAGAATTTATTTACTGTAGAATATCTATCTTCTTCAAAATGTTTCATCTTTAACATGTTAACAATATTAGGTGACTAGAGATTTCAAAGCTAAATAAGGGAAATTCACAACTTAAATTGGGAGATGATCTTCCAAAGTTTACAGGTGAATTGAGTGTATAGTATTTACAATTTAAATGCATTTTATTTCATAGAAACAACGTTACAAACACTGGTTAGGTTCCCAGCCTCCAAAGACTATTTAATATACAGCCAACCTGAAACAGTATGTATTTCAGACTTCTCAAACTGGGGTAATCATATTGTAGTTCTCAGGGCAGGGACTATGTGACAGGGAAAACCCAAAACCACAGGATAAAGTTGACCTTCTGGGAACATCAATTTTATTCAGTGATAAACTTTAAAACAGGATTTTTTATATGAGAGCAAACTGGACTATTTTGAAAACAAATGTAAAATTAAGACAACGGATGAGTCTTCTAAGAAAATCTGTGCCTGTGTTCGCTCAGGGTCCTTGGGAGGACGTCTGAGGAGCCCTGGTGCACCCACGTGAGCACCGCAGAAGAGGAGGCACCTCCTAGTAAAGCCTCACTCGGAGAACATAGGCTGATAGCCTTTACACAGACTCCTTTACTCAAAAGATGACGTCCTTCCTTGTGGAGCTGACAGTCTAAGTGATACCCACACACCACTCTGCCCCAGTGCCCAGCAAAAGGAAATGGACTTAACGTAACTATAAAAAACACAGGGATTCCCCTGGTGGCGCAGTGGTGAAGACTCCACGCTCCCAATGCTGGGGGCCCGGGTTTGATCCCTGGTCAGGGAACTAGATCCCACATGCGTGCCGCAACTAAGAGTTCGCATGCCACAACTAAGGAGCACACGTGCCACCACTAAGGAGCCGGTGAGCTGCAACTAAGGAGCCCATGAGGCACAACTTAGGAGCATGCCTGCCGCAACTAAGACCCGGCGCAACCAAATAAATGAAATAAATTAAAAAAAAAAAAAGACAATCATGGGAATGTAATGTACAGCATGATGACTATTAAAAAAAAAACTATAAAAAACAGAGTACCTGAAAGCTTAATGTGTTACAATGCTAAATAGTTCTAATTTCATTTCTTTTTAAATTTTTAAAAATCTCTGTAGGTTTTTTTTTTTTGGCTGTGTTGGGTCTTAGTTGTGGCACGCTGGATCTTCATTGCTGTGTGTGGGATCTTTTAGTTGCGGCATGTGGGATCTAGTTCCCTGACCAGGGATCGAACCTAGGCCCCCTGCATTGGGAGTGGGGAGTCTTAATCACTGGACCACCATGGAAGTCCCCTAATTTCATTTTTACTCCTGGTATTTAGAAGTATTTAAAGTCTTTTCCCACAACTAACACAGAAATGGCGAGGAAACTCACACCTGAGGGCTTGCTACAGGCATCTAGTGGGTAGAGGCCAGGGGTGCCACTAAACACCCTAAAATGCACAGGACAGCCACCACCAGAACAAGGAATTATCCAGTCCACAATGTCAATAGTGCTGAGGTGATCTGTATTGATAAACTCTATGTTCAAATCAAATAACCATTTGTCTACTTATTTACATTTTTGTGTCTTCCTTTGTAATATAAAGGGCTCATATTTTTTAAAAAAAGAAGAAAAGAAATGGTAAGTAAAGGTAGTAAACGTATTTCGCAGGAGACTCAGAGTGGGGGTGGGCACGAGGCACAGGTAAGGGGCAACCGCCTGAATGAACAATGATAAGCCATATAAGCTATCAGTATCCCATACATCATCCTTATCCCTTCTGGCCAGGCTGAAGATGCTAAGCGGTTTTTAGGGACTCATACACAGGAACAGGAAAGATTTAGAGCCTGACCTCTGAGAACCTACTGCTGTAATTCATTCAAAATATTCATCGGAGAAACAAAGAGCTAATAGGAGCAAGGTGAAAAGTATGGGGTGTGGGAGAGGCTGGCACCAAATCAGAAGTGGGAGCAAATTAGAAAGCTTTGGCCCTTTCAGGCCTTCCTCATTCAAACTGCTTCATGAAAGCAATTCGTTGCAATTGTTTTCAATTACCTGCAGTACTAATTGAAGAGAGGAGCATAAATCACCTGTAAAAGCGAACACTTTACCAGCTGAAAGTAAGTCACACACTTTCCAAGGAGCGTGTGTCTCACTCGTAACAAGCTCAGCAAATGCAGGGCTGACGGGCCGCGGGCTGTATTATCCCGACACCTGCGAGCTCCCCCGCGGAGCACGATGCAGCCCAGCCCGGGCACCCAGCCCCACGTCCCAGCACCGCACCACCTGCACAAACGGCCTTAAAAGCACACGCCCTGTGCACAGAGCCCTGGAGACATGATTCATACCTTTTTAACCTGGAACTGAACAACTTTGGTTCCGTTAACAAAAAATACTTGGAAAGCGTCAAAAAATGCCAAATCAAGTCTGAATGGACAGTGATTAAAGCAGGTGTTACCTTCTTACAGAATCATGACTGGAGACTGAGCATCCACAAAACACAGGGGAAAAAAAAAAAAGCTAAAGCTCTCCTGAAATTCACCACCAGATGGGGCGTATCAATAGCATGTAAACAAAGATCCCACAATCAAGCTCTCTACCCACCTTGCAAACATTTCAAGGTCTCTGGCAAAATTTTCTGAAAGAGAAAAAGAGATGTGCTTTAGCTACCCTATAGCAATTTTTTTTTTTTCAGCAGTGCTGCATGGCATTTGGGATCTTAGTTCCCTGACCAGGAATCGAACCCGTGTCCCCTGCTTTGAAAGCACAGAATCTTAACCACTGGACCACCAAGGAAATCCAACCCCCATCTCAATCTTATTTCAGAGGGAGAAAAGTGAAATCTCAATGTCTACAGTAAGTACAGTGACTAATACAACAAATCCTTTTAAAGATGAGAGGAGGCCCTTCAGGCAGGTCCATCACTGGATTCATTATGACCTCCTTGTCCTCCCTGGCCTCCTCCACCCTTCATTACAAGCCTTTGGTAATTGTGGCTACACCTTTCCTTCCTAGAAACTATCCCTAACTTTAAATTTTGCTACGAGTTAGGGCTTAGGAGGACATTAATCTCCTCTAAAGTCAAGCAAATACCAAGGCTGCAAGTTCAACTGTCAAATAAACTGTGGGTGATATAAAAAAGTTATAAAGCAATGAAATTTATATCTAATGTTCCTGGCAGTTTAAAGCACAATAAAATAAAGGTGCTGATGCCCCTGTGTTAGGGTAATAGAAAGAAAAAAAAATAGTTCTTTCCATAAGCTATCTGAATCTTACGGCCGATAAAAGAAACGTTTCATGAACGGTGTCCAATGATAATGTTCTCTGTCTGCTGGTAAGACACGCCACGGCACCCCCCCGCACATTTCTCCCAGGCAAATCAACCTCTGGGCTTTCTATACATCTGTAGGAAGACCGTGGCTGCATACCGCACTGTTGAAAAGTCACCTCCGAAATCGCTGCAATGGTTTGTTTGCTGAACTGCATCTCTTTGTCCGACGCAACTTCCTCACAAAGATGGCCAACAGTGTAGTGAACCGCTGCCTTTAGCCTCTGAAGCAAAATCAAAACACTTCATGGGTAAGATTGCAAATAAGAGCTTTTCACATCTTAAAAAATTAAGATCAAGGAGAGGGTCTGCTCACCCTAATTCCTTCAGCACTTTCCATAATGGCTGAGTGACTTTTCAACTGTACTAAAAAATTAATGGGGCCCTCTGGAGTGTGACTTGTAGAAACATTACTTTCTAGTTAATGGTTATGATTTAGGTCAAGTAAAGGTAAGGAATTATGATGGCAATTCAGCAGGGAATGAAGGCAGACTGGTACTTGGGAGGCATCTATGTGACTTTACTCAGTTATTCCACATTTATGTGCCAAGTGCCTACTGCGTGAAGGCGTGTGCTAGGTGTCTGGGCAACACAATGAAAAAAGACAGGGATTTCTGCCCCCACGTGGGGGTTAATCAAACAAATGCAAAAGGACCCCGTCCCCGTGCTTCAAGTCCTTGCCAGCCCCAGTCCTGCATGAGACAGGACGAATGACCAGGACAACGCAGGGAAAGGCTCGTGAGGCTGCGTCGGACCCTCCTCTGATTTGCTGGTTTGCTAGCCCACCTCAACAGGACCCTCACTGCTCCTCAGCAACCCTTTCAGGTACTGGAAAACATGCCTCTACCCCATGCGGAGGAGTAAAGAGGCAAAACAAGCTAAGCCAAGGTCTCCGTCTCATGTGAATAAAGTTGCTGAGCCCTGTGTGGGCTCCACCTGTGCTGGAAACAGAGCTGAAGTGGACATGGTGACAGCTGAACCCAAGACAGTATCAACTCTACCAGCAAGTGTTCACGGAACTGCAAAAACACAAGTCCAGGACCCCAGAGTAGAGGCCAGGCAGATAAGCAAGGGACCTACGTTCCTTAGTTTCAGATGTCACAAGAGTAGGTAAGTGGAGGGCATTGGTGGGAGGAGACAAAGAGACCACCACCCTGGGAGGGATAAAGACCCTCCAAGGGGTCTTTTGTAGGTATGTGTAGAGGTGAGGTTAGGGGCGGGGGAACAGGACACGGATCCTTCCGACCGCTCCAGAAGTTTTCTCTGCCGGCCCCTCCCCCCCACCTCCTGGAACGGGCTAAGTGCCTTCTTCGATGCTGAACATGAGAGGCTAAATCTCTAGACTCTAAACACCTCGAGGGCAGGACCCTTCAAGTGTTGTACACGGCTGTCCACCTAGTGGCAAGAACAGCTGGCTGAGTGAATGGCTGGATCCTCCCCCCGCTCACCACTGCATAGAGAACGAGGTTCAAATTTCTCAGTCCATCTTTGCAGCCTTACTCACTTACTCAGTAAGCGTTGTCTATTGAGAGCCACGCTCTGTACTAGGCGCTGAGAACACAAAACTGAAAAGGACAGTCCCTGCTCTCAAAGAGATTATCTCCCACCACACCTGTGCCATGAATGGACTCCTGGAAACCACGCATGTCATGAAACACAAAGAAGGTGGAGAACCGTTCCAGGGAAGACCGGAGCCAGGACCACTTGATGCAGGGCATGATCCCCGACTGGATCCTGGATGATGGAAAAAAGACCACTAAAGAACATCTTTGGGGGCTTCCCTGGTGGTGCAGTGGTTAAGAATCCACCTGCCAATGCAGGAGACACGGGTTCGAGCCCTGGTCCGGGAAGATCCCACCTGCCCGTGTGCCACAACTACTGAAGCCCGCGCGCCTAGAGCCCGTGGTCCGCAACAAGAGAAGCCACTGCAGTGAGAAGCCCACGCACCGCAACAAAAAGTAGCCCCCGCTCGCCGCAACTAGAGAAAGCCCGCGAGCAGCAACGAAGACCCAATGCAGCCAAAAATAAATAAATAAATAAAAAGGAAAAAAAAGAACATCTTTGGGACAACTGGGGGAAACTGAATATGGACTGACATTAGATCATAGGATTTTATCAATATCAAACTTCCTGAGCGTGACCAGAGATTATGTCACAGAATGCCCTTGTTCTTGGGAGAAGCATGCTAAAGTATTAAAATTTAAAGATAAAGTGTCAAGTGTATTTAATTCTCAAATAATTCCGAAAAAAAGAGCAAGGGAAAAAAAAAAAAAGGAGCAAGGGAGCAAATACAGCAAAATGTTAATCGGTGAATCGAGGTGAGGGGCATATGGGTGATGAACACATTATTCTTGCAACTTTTTCTTGAAGGCTTGAACTTCAAATAAAGGAAGGGAGTGGGTAAACAGCGTCTGAACCTTAGGAGCTCATTCCCGTGTCTCTTCGGTTAATCCTCCCTGAGGTTGCCAGCCTGGTTTTCACCTCTTTACAACACTGTTCTCACGCCTCTGCCACGCGGTATTTATTCCGGTGCTGACTAAAGGACTGGATACCCATAACTACCCCGAGAGCTGGTTGCTATCACCCCGATTTTCCATCTAGGAAAACTGAGTTTGGGCAGAGTCAACACAACCCTCCGGGCGGAGTCGATATTCGAACCCACATCCGATGGGCTCGGGAGCCGGACGACCTGGGTTTGCACCAGGGTCTGAGGCTTGTCTCCTCGCGGGCAGGACGGAGAGCGCAGGGGTTACGGGAGCCAACATTTTAGAGCTTGTGCCGCGTGCCAGGCGCCTCACAACGACCGTGTCCGAGGAGAATGAGGTTGCCCCAAAGCCAGAGGGGCCCCGGCCGCCGGCCTCCGCGGAGCGCCGCAGGAACTTCCACGGACTCTCCCTTCTTGCGCCGCCGCCCGCACGCTCCGATCCGCGATACCATGGAAACCGCCTCCCAGCACCCCCCGCGGCAGCCGAGCCGGCCTAAGCGCAGGCGCCAGGCGGCCGGAGCCGGCCCGAGCAGGCCCGAGCTCGCCCTCCGACCCCGGCACGAAGGCGAGGGCGGGCGGAGGCAGGGCCTTTTTCTCCCCTGCACAATCTAGACGCCGTCCTACCCCAGCCCAGCCAAGACCGCATTCTCCTGTACCTGTTGGTAAGAGAATCGCTGCTGCTCCTCGGCCCCCTTCTCCTCCTCCATCATCACCGCGAGCGGATCCTGACAGGCCCGCGATGACAGAAAGAGGCGGCGGCCGGGAAGGCCCAGTCGGATTTTCCCGCCGCGGCGCCGGGCGACGGGCCGCGCGGGGGGCCAAAGCGCGAAGCTGCCGCCTGCCTCGCTCTCGGCCCCTAACGGTGGCTCTGGGAAGGGCGGCTCGCAGCCTGTCTGCTCCCGCCCCGCCCAAGCCGAGCTCCCCGGGGACCCCAGAGCCAGCTCTTCGCGGAGCACAGTGGGCAGCACCGGCTCCCTGGGAGAGACAGAGTGTGTGTGTGTGTGTGTGTGTGTGTGTGTGTGTGTGTGTGTAGGGACAACGGTACACAACTCTGCACCAGCTCCCGGAAAGAGTGTGTGTGTGTGTGTGTGTGTGTGTGTGTGTGTAGGGACAACGGCACACAACTCTGTATTGTAAGTTACATGCGGCTGTAACCTTGGTGTGCCTTGCAAAATCCAGTGTGGGTTTTTGTAATTCTGTAGTGTCACAAAGTCAGACCACGGATAAATGCTTGATTTCTATCCCCTTCAGCGAATAAGTTGCTCACCCCATTGCCAAAGGAATATAGCTATGACCCGAATGTTGGCTGATTTTCTTTTAAGTTAAGAGTTAAGTGAAATAGGGGACTTCCCTGGGGGTCCAGTGGTTAAGACTCCACGCTTCCACTGCAGGGGCGCAGGCTCCATCCCTGGCCGGGGAACTAATAAGATCCTGCATGCTGTGCTGCGCGGCCAAAAAATTTTTTAAAAAAAAGTAAAGTGAAACCCAACGTTGGATCTTCACTGCTTCCAAACTTTCTTCAGTTACTTTCCTCCTTCCCAGCTGCACTCTTTGGAGCTTCACTCACAGGTTGATGACGTGAGTAAGGAACTTCTCTGCCAAGTCGAATAATAGTGTCAAGTACTGGAAGAGTAGTTCCTCAACTTGTGCTATTCATGAGGTAAAGGCTGCAGACACCATACACATTCAAGTTTAATCTGCATTATTAACATATTCCCCCCTCACTTCCTTAAGTAAACAGTCAACAAGGAATTAATTTGTAGATATGTAGATTTCCTTGGTGTAAATACTCCCACCATGGCCGATTTCAAGCCACCAATACGAGGAAACTGAACTCAGCATTTGTTACCAAACCAGGTTTGTGTGCCCCAGGAGCAGCAGGCCAAACACGGAGACACTGAAGTTTGCAGCAGAGAGTGTGTTGATGACGTAGGTCCTCACGGAAGGAGACAAGAGAACAAATCTCAGGCCCGCATCCCAGAAGGCCGGAGGCTTGAGATATTTATGGGATAAAGAAGCAGGGTGGTCTTAGGTGTGGGGAAAGGTGATCGGAGGCAGGGGAAAGGTGAGGCAGTCAGTGTTCTGCGCAGGCGCAGTTTTAGGGTCGGTGGTCCGAACTAGTATTAGCTGGCCTGAACTGGGCAGGAGCCAACTCCAAAGTTCGCGAAAACAAGCCCCCCCCCCCCCCCGTTACTATAGTGACCTATACGTCAGAAGCGTTATCTATAAGGGCAGTTTAGAAGTCTGGTGATACACTACCTAGGCTATGTGGAGCTTGGAGGGGATGCAGTTAGAGAATGGGAAAAAAAAAACAAAAAACAAATAAGCAGGCTTAATCAGTAAAGGAGGCTGCAAGCAGAGGGGTTTCTAACAGGCGGTTTCCTATCTGCTGTTCGGTAGGACTCGCTCAAGGATTTCTGCTAACCCTTTGGGGCACGGCCTCACGGAGAGGAGATACTGCACACCACCAGTCAGACACAGTAGATGCAAATAACGGCAAGAACGGAGATGATAGAAAAATGTGCAACGTAGTAGCGTAATTAAGAAGTGATGACTTTTGAGTTTTTACTACCTTTGTTTTTAATACAATTTATTTAAGCCCAAATTTATGGAACTTAGTTCTTAATAATGGCTGTGTTTGTTTCTAGTTTTCAGTACTCCTGAAAATTTAGAAGTCAACTCTCACCGTACGAACTGGCTCTAGCACACTGCTGGCCTGGCACATAGTAAACACTTACTGAATCAAAGTTGAAAGAATGCATTGTAAAAAAAAAAAAAAAGAATGTACTGTGTTGGAATCAGTTGTTAGATGCAGACCTGAGTGAGCCGAGTTCCAGTGAGAGCCCGAGAGCCGGGCGCACGGCGGGTTTCACTGAATGTTTGCTGAGGATCTGACTCTCAGCAGCATCTCAGGGAGTCCTGACGAAGTGGAGGCCCCCCAATTGTTTTAAAGAAATTTGACTTAGATAGATGTAGCGGTATCCCCTGCTTTTGAAAGTTTGCACTGAGCCACGGCACTTTTATGAAGTTCTACATTAGTATGGCAACGGCTTTTCTCTCGTAAAAATGAAAATTCTCTTTGGATTTCTTTCGGTTAGCGAAAACAGGTAGTAACGCAGGGCTTTCATAAAAGCAAAGTGGTGGAACTCGAACTTTCAGGAAGGGGGGAAACCTGTATATTTCTAAAGCCTTACTGCAGTCATCAAGGGGAAAATCATATTTTTGGACCTCCTGACACTTCTTTTACAGTTTAGTGCTCTGTTTATTTATTTTTTAAGAGTTTTTTTAAAAATTTATTTATTTATTTATTTATTTTTGGATGTGGTGGGTCTTAGTTTCTGTGCGAGGGCTTTCTCTAGTTGCGGTGAGTGGGGGCCACTCTTCATCGTGGTGCGCGGGCCTCTCACTGTCGCGGCCTCTCCTGTTGCGCAGCACAAGCTCCAGACGCGCAGGCTCAGTAGTTGTGGCGCACGGTCTTAGTTGCTCCGTGGCATGTGGGATCTTCCCGGACCAGGGCTCAAACCCGTGTCCCCTGCACTGGCAGGCGGATTCTTAACCACTGCACCACCAGGGAAGCCCTTGGTTTTTTTTAAAAGAAAAGAGCATATGCATCTATATGGGGATGTGGGATATTTGAAAGGAATAGAAAAAGAGCTGGGAGGATACATGACAAATACAGTTAAATTCTGAGCATGGGTTGAAGAGAAGGCAGATAAAGGCACTCAAATTTTTCACTTTATATATTTCTGTATTCTGAATTTTTTTTTTTTTTTTTGTCTATGCTGGTCTTTGTTGCTGCGTGCGGGCTTTCTCTAGTTGCGGTGAGCGGGGGCTACTCTTCGTTGCGGTGCGTGGGCTCTTGTTGCAGAGCATGGGCTCTAGCGTGCGCGGGCTTCACTAGTTGTGGCACACGGGCTTAGTTGCTCCGCGGCATGTGTGATCTTCCTGGACCAGGGCTTGAACCCGTGTCCCCTGCATTGGCAGGCGGATTCTTAACCACTGCGCCACCAGGGAAGCCCTGTATTCTGCATTTTTAAACGAACTCCAGCCCTCGGACCAGGCCTCGGGTTCAGAGCCCAGTCCCTCTCACAAGCTTTGTGACCCTGATCAAGTCAGAACCCCTCCAAGACTCAGTTCCCTCATTTATAACGTGGGGATCATAGGACCAGCCTTGCAGAGCAGTTGTGAGGTTTAAATTGCCTCACATAAGTGTTCAAGAAACAGTAACAATTATTTCCGAGGCAGTGTCTCTGCTTTTTACCTTGCAAGGTATCTCACTTTAAAGCAGCTGCTTCCCAGGCTGAAAGAGCATTATTCCAGCGACACGTGCAGAATACCCTAACCCTTTAGGGTCTGAAGAGAGAGGTCCAGGGCTGAGGTATTACGCTACAGAAAATGGATGTACACTGACCTTCTAAACAACACGGGTTTGAACTGCACGGGTCCACTTGCACAAGGGTTTTTCTCAATACTAAATGCTACAGCACTACACGATCCACAATGGGTTGAATCTTTGCGTGCGAAACCACACACTTGGAGGGCCCACTATAAATTATACGCAGATTTTCAACTGCGGGAGGGGGAAAGTGGGGATCGGCACCTGTACCCACCCACCTCTTGTTCAAGGGTCAACTGTGGTTGGTTGGGACTATTTTCACAGGATGAAGAGCTGGCATGTAAAATGGCCAGTAGGTGTCAGCATTGTGCTGACAAGGCCCTCTTGCCCCTTGGTTAACACTCACTGAGTGCTGACTTGCTCCTGGCTGTGCCCTAGGTGCCCTGCCCTCGGAGGTGGGTGCTGTTACCCCCATTTTATATATGAGGGAAGAGTGTCCCAGAGGTGAAAGGACTTGTCAGAGGTTGAACTGCTAGGAGGTGGTAGAGCCCAGATTTGATTATGAGCAGCCTGGCTTCTGAGTCCAAACTCTTATCCTCTTCTCTCGTCCCACTGCCCTCACCAGAAATAAGGCAAGGACACTGCAGGTTTCCTGACCCCCTTCCAGCTGCATTAAATAGGGTACCATAAATGTTTAATCGTTTATTTTCCCTAAATTTGCACTGTAAAATGCTGATTCAGAACTCCATCTCCATCGGCTGTTATATGTATTCTAGGAACTCATGAGGTCAGGACTTTCATATTCTCTCACCACTAAGTAAATGGTTCCCAGCACGGTGCTTGGCACACAGTAGGTGTACAGTAAATCTGCCAATGAGTAATGCATCGTACACACTGAGCAGTAAGATAGTCTGATGATCTCTACCAAGTAAGAACACAGAGGCCAGGGGAGGAACCAAGATGGCGGAGTAGAAGGACGTGCTCTCACTCCCTTTTGCGAGAACACCAGAATCACAACTAGCTGTTGGACAGTCATCGACAGGAAGACACTGGAACTCACCAAAAAAGATACCCCACATCCAAAGACAAAGGAGAAGCCACAATGAGACGGTAAGAGGGGCGCAATCAGAGTAAAATCAAATCCCATAACTGGTGGGTGGGTGACTCACAGACTGGCGAACACATACCACAGAAGTCCTCCCACTGGAGTGAAGGTTCTGAGCCCCACGTCAGGCTTCCCTACCTGGGGGTCCGGCAACGGGAGGAGGAATTCATAGAGAATCAGACTTTGAAGGCTAGCGGGATTTGATTGCAGGACTTCGACAGGACTGGGGAAAACAGAGACCCCACTCTTGGAGGGCGCACACAAAATAGTGTGTGCATCGGGACCCAGGGGAAGGAGCAGTGACCTGGGGGAGACTGAACCAGACCTACCTGCTAGTGTTGGAAGGTCTCCTGCAGAGGCAGGGGGTGGCTCTGTTTCACCATGGGGACAAGGACACTGGCAGCAGAAGTTCTGGGAAGTACTCCTTGGTGTGAGCCCTCCCAGAGTCTGTCATTAGCCCCACCAAAGAGCCCAGGTAGGCTCCAGCGTTGGGTTGCCTCAGGCAAAACAACCAACAGGGAGGGAAACCAGCCCCACCCATCAACAGTCAAGTGGATTAAAGTTCTACTGAGCTCTGACCACCACAGCAACAGTCAGCTCTACCCACCACCAGAGCCTCCCATCAAGCCTCTTAGATAGCCTCAACCACCAGAGGGCAGACAGCAGAAGCAAGAAAAACTATAATCCTGCAGCCTGTGGAACAAAAGCCACATTCACAGAAAGACAGACAAGATGAAAAGGCAGAGGGCTATATACCAGATGAAGGAACAAGATAAAACCCCAGAAAAACAACTAAATGAAGTGGAGATAGGCAACCTTCCAGAAAAAGAATTCAGAATAATGACAGTGAAGATGATCCAGGACCTCGGAAAAAGAATGGAGGCAAAGATCGAGAAGATGCAAGAAATGTTTAACAAAGACCTGGAAGAATTAAAGAACAAACAAACAGAGATGAACAATACAATAACTGAAATGAAAACTACACTAGAAGGAATCAATAGCAGAATAACTGAGGCAGAAGAACGGATAAGTGACCTGGAAGACAGAATGGTGAAATTCACTGCTGTGGAACAGACTAAAGAAAAAAGAATGAAAAGAAATGAAGACAGCCTAAGAGACCTCTGGGACAACATTAAACACAACAACATTCGCATTATAGGGGTCCCAGAAGGAGAACAGAGAGAGAAAGGACCAGAGAAAATATTTGAAGAGATTACAGTCGAAAACTTCCCTAACATGGGAAAGGAAATAGCCACCCAAGTCCAGGAAGCGCAGAGAGTCCCATACAGGATAAACCCAAGGAGAAACACGCCGAGACACATAGTAATCAAATAGGCAAAAATTAAAGACAAAGAAAAATTATTGAAAGCAGTAAGGGAAAAACGACAAATGACATACAAGGGAACTCCCATAAAGTTAACAGCTGATTTCTCAGCAGAAACTCTACAAGCCAGAAGGGAGTGGCATGATATACTTAAAGTGATGAAAGGGAAGAACCTACAACCAAGATTACTCTACCCGGCAAGGATCTCATTTAGATTTGATGGAGAAATCAAAAGCTTTACAGACAAGCAAAAGCTAAGAGAATTCAGCACCACCAAACCAGCTCTACAACAAATGCTAAAGGAACTTCTGTAAGTGGGAAACACAAGAGAAGAAAAGGACCTACAAAAACAAACCCAAAACAATTAAGACAATGGTCATAGGAACATACATATCGATAATTACCTTAAACGTGAATGGATTAAATGCTCCAACCAAAAGACACAGGCTTGCTGAATGGATACAAAAACAAGACCCATCTATATGCTGCCTACAAGAGACCCACTTCAGACCTAGGGACACATACAGACTGAAAGTGAGGGGATGGGAAAAGATATTCCATGCAAATGGAAATCAAAAGAAAACTGGAGTAACAATACTCATATCAGATAAAATAGACTTTAAAATAAAGAATGCTACAAGAGACAAGGAAGGACACCACATAATGATCAAGGGATGAATCCAAGAAGAAGATATAACAATTATAAATATATATGCACCCAACATAGGAGCACCTCAATACATAAGGCAACTGCTAACAGCTATAAAAGAGGAAATCGACAGTAACACAATAATAGTGGGGGACTTTAACACCTCACTTACACCAATGGACAGATCATCCAAAATGAAAATAAATAAGGAAACAGAAGCTTTAAATGACACAAGAGGCCAGATAGATTTAATTGATATTTATAGGACATTCCATCCAAAAACAGCAGATTACACTTTCTTCTCAAGTGCGCACGGAACATTCTCCGGAATAGATCACATCTTGGGTCACAAATCAAGCCTCAGTAAATTTAAGAAAATTGAAATCATATCAAGCATCTTTTCTGACCACTACGCTATGAGATTACAAATGAATTACAGGGAAAAAAACGTAAAAAACACAAACACCTGGAGGCTAAACACTACGTTACTAAATAACCAAGAGATCACTGAAGAAATCAAAGAGGAAATCAAAAAATACCTAGAGACAAATGACAATGAAAACACGACAATCCAAAACCTATGGGATGCAGCAAAAGCAGTTCTAAGCGGGAAGTTTATAGCTATACAAGCCTACCTAAAGAAACAAGAAAAAACTCAAGTAAACAATCTAACCTTACACCTAAAGGAACTAGAGAAAGAAGAAGAAACAAAACCCAAAGTTAGCAGAAGGAAAGAAATCATAAACATCAGAGCGGAAATAAATGAAATAGAAACAAAGAAAACAATAGCAAAGATCAATAAAACTAAAAACTGGTTCTTTGAGAAGATAAACAAAATTGGTAAGCCATTAGCCAGACTCATCAAGAAAAAGAGGGAGAGGACTCAAATCAATAAAATTAGAAATGAAAAAGGAGACGTTATAACAGACACTGCAGAAATACAAAGCATCCTAAGAGACTACTACAAGCAACTCTATGCCAATAAAATGGACAACCTGGAAGAAATGGACAAATTCTTAGAAAGGTATAACCTTCCAAGACTGAACCAGGAAGAAACAGAAAATATGAACAGACCAATCACAAGTAATGAAATTGAAACTGTGATTAAAAATCTTCCAACAAACAAAAGTCCAGGACCAGATGGCTTCACAGGTGAATTCTATCAAACATTTAGAGAAGAGCTAACACCCATCCTTCTCAAACTCTTCCAAAAAATTGCAGAGGAAGGAACACTCCCAAACTCATTCTATGAGGCCACCATCACCCTGATACCAAAACCAGACAAAGATACTACAAAAAAAGAAAATTACAGACCAATATCGCTGATGAATATAGATGCAAAAATCCTCAACAAAATACTAGCAAACAGAATCCAAAGGATCATACACCATGATCAAGTGGGATTTATCCCAGGGATGCAAGGATTCTTCAATATATGCCAATCAATCAGTGTGATACACCATATTAACAAATTGAAGAATAAAAACCATATGATCATCTCAATAGATGCAGAAAAAGCTTTTGACAAAATTCAACACCCATTTATGATAAAAACTCTCCAGAAAGTGGGCATAGAGGGAACCTACCTCAACATAATAAAGGCCATATACGACAAACCCACAGCAAACATCATTCTCAATGGTGAAAAACTGAAAGCATTTCCTCTAAGATCAGGAACGAGACAAGGATGTCCACTCTCACCACTATTATTCAACATAGTTTTGGAAGTCCTAGCCACGGCAATCAGAGAAGAAAAAGAAATAAAAGGAATACAAATTGGAAAAGAAGAAGTAAAACTGTCACTGTTTGCAGATGACATGATACTCTACATAGAGAATCCTAAAAATGCCACCAGAAAACTACTAGAGCTAATCAATGAATTTGGTAAAGTTGCCGGATACAAAATTAATGCACAGAAATCTCTTCCATTCCTATACACTAATGATGAAAAATCTGAAAGAGAAATTAAGGAAACACTCCCATTTACCATTGCAACAAAAAGAATAAAATACCTAGGAATGAACCTACCTAGGGAGACAAAAGACCTGTATGCAGAAAACTATAAGACACTGATGAAAGAAATTAAAGATGATACCATCAAATGGAGAGATATATCATGTTCTTGGATTGGAATAATGAATATTGTGAAAATGACTATACTTCCCAAAGCAATCTACAGATTCAATGCAATCCCTATCAAATTACCAATGGCATTTTTTACGGAACTAGAACAAATCATCTTAAAATTTGTATGGAGACACAAAAGACCCCGAATAGCCAAAGCAGTCTTGAGGGAAAAAAACAGAGCTGGAGGAATCAGACTCCCTGACTTCAGACTATACTACAAAGCGACAGTAATCAAGACAATATGGTACTGGCACAAAAACAGAAACATAGATCAATGGAACAAGATAGAAAGCCCAGAGATTAACCCACGCACCTATGGTCAACTAATCTATGACAAAGGAGGCAAAGATATACAATGGAGAAAAGACAGTCTCTTCAGTAAGTGGTGCTGGGAAAACTGGACAGCTACATGTGAAAGAATAAAATTAGAATACTCCCTAACACCATACACAAAAATAAACTCAAAATGGATTCGAGACCTAAATGTAAGACCGGACACTATAAAACTTTTAGAGGAAAACATAGGAAGAACACTCTTTGACATAAATCACAGCAAGATCTTTTTTGATCCACCTCCTAGAGTAATGGAAATAAAAACAAAAATAAACAAATGGGACCTAATGAAACTTCAAAGCTTTTGCAAAGCAAAGGAAACTACAAACAAGGTGAAGAGACAACCCTCAGAATGGGAGAAAATATTTGCAAACGAATCAACGGACAAAGGATTAATCTCCAAAATATATAAACAGCTCATTCAGCTCAATATTAAAGAAACAAACAACCCAATCCAAAAATGGGCAGAAGACCTAAATAGACATTTCTCCAAAGAAGACATACAGATGGCCAAGAAGCACATGAAAAGAGGCTCAACATCACTAATTATTAGAGAAATGCAAATCAAAACTACAATGAGGTATCACCTCACACCAGTTAGAATGGGCATCATCAGAAAATCTACAAACAACAAATGCTGGAGAGGGTGTGGAGAAAAGGGCACCCTCTTGTACTGTTGGTGGGAATGTAAATTGATAACAGCCACTCTGGAGAACAATATGGAGGTTCCTTAAAAAACTAAAAATAGAATTACCATATGATCCAGGAAGCCCACTACTGGGCATATACCCAGAGAAAACCGTAATTCAAAAAGACACATGCGCCCCAATGTTCATTGCAGCACTATTTACAATAGCCAGGTCATGGAAGCAACCTAAATGCCCATCGACAGACGAATGGATAAAGAAGTTGTGGTACATATATACAATGGAATATTACTCAGCCATAAAAAGGAACGAAATTGAGTCATTTGTTGAGACGTGGATGGATCTATAGACTGTCATACAGAGTGAAGTCAGTCAGAAAGAGAAAAACAAATATTGTATATTAACGCATGTATGTGGAACCTAGAAAAATGGTACAGATGAACCGGTTTACAGGGCAGAAGTTGAGACACAGATGTAGAGAACAAATGTATGGACACCAAGGGGGGAAAACCACGGTGGGGTGGGGATGGTGGTGTGCTGAATTGGGCGATTGGGATTGACATGTATACAATGATGTGTATAAAATTGATGACTGATTGAAAAAAAAAAAAAAAAGAATGGAATGTGCCAGGAAAAAAAAAAACACAGAGAGGAGTTGCTGCCTTCAAGCCTATAGAAGAGCTCTCACCAGGAACTAAATTGACCAGCACCTTGATCTTGAACTTCCCAGTCTCCAGAACTGTAAGAAATAAATTCCTGTTGTTTAAGACAAAAAAAAAAAAAAAAAAAGATAGTCTGGTGATTAAGTGCATGGATTCTGGCACCAGATTGCCAGGGCTCAAATTTCAGTTCTGCAGGAGCTATGTGATCTTGGACAAGTTACTTCACATCCTTGGGCTTCATCTGTAAATTGGGGATAATGGTAGTACCTACTTTAGAGGCT
The DNA here is from genome assembly GCF_965194825.1 of Balaenoptera physalus. NCBI lineage: Eukaryota > Metazoa > Chordata > Mammalia > Artiodactyla > Balaenopteridae > Balaenoptera > Balaenoptera physalus. The sequence continues at coordinate 188,431,549 of NC_138882.1, forward strand.
GTTGTATTAAATGAGTAAACTTAAAACAGTGCTTGGGAGCTTCTCTGGTGGCATGGTGGTTAAGAATCCGCCTGCCAATGCAGGGGACACAGGTTCGATCCCTGGTCCGGGAAGATCCCACGTGCCGCGGAGCAGCTAAACCTGTGCGCCGCAACTACTGAGCCCATGCGCCTAGAGCCCGTGCCACTGCACAGAGAAGCCTGCGCACCGCAACGAAGAGTAGCCCCCGCTCGCCGCAACTAGAGAAAAGCCCGCGCGCAGCAAGCAACAAAGACCCAACGCAGCCAAAAAAGAAAAAAATAAAGAAAATAATTAAAAAAACAAAAGACAGTGCCTGGCACACACTCTGTTAGCTATTATTATATTCTTATATATTCCATAAATACTGTATGAGGCCCTCAGGAAAACCCCCAAATAGGGCCAGAGTTCCCAACTTCCCCATGTAACAAATTGTCCTTTTCCAGGGAAGCGTATTGGCAGATTATATTTGGAAAAAAAAAAAAAAAATCTCCTGACACACATGCTCTTCTAGAACTTTGCCACTCTGCCATCAAGAGGTAAAGCCTAATACTCCTTCCCTTGAATTTAGAGGGCTTATGACTCACTTATAACTGATATAATGTGGCTGAAATAATGCTGTGTCACATCCATGGCTAGGTCTTAAAAGGCAATGTGGTATCCATTTTGTTAGCTGGAACACTCCCCTTTGGAGCCCTGGGCCACCAAGTAAGAAGTCTGCCTAGGCTAAGGCCACGTGGTGAGGCCGCTGTGCACCTTTCCAGCTGGTAGCCCTAGCTGAGGTCCCAGCCAGCATCAACCGCCCAATGAATGAAGGAGACAGACACCTCCAAGTGATCCCAGCCATGGAATCACCCCCAGCTTTCAAGTCTTCTTAGCTGAGGCTCCAAGACATTGTGGAACAGAGACAAGCTGTCGCTCCTGTACCCTTCCAACTTCCTGGCCCTCAGAATTAGGAGAATGATAAAAATGGTGGTTATATCACACCACTGAGTTTGGGGTGGTTTGTTACTGGAACAGCATATCTATTACTAAACAGCGAACATGTCGGTGCTAACATACATACTAAACATAGTATCTACATCCTGACGGTCTCTCTACCCCTCCTAAAAAGATGGCTCCACATCTGCCTCAAAGAAATGTAACACCTGTATATCCCCTGCCTAAAGCCTCTGCTGAGAGGTCCTGTCTGCTCCCTTGCCTGATCCATACGTCTTAACTCTGCTGTGTCTCAAATGAAGCAGAAAGAAAGCAGAAAGATAATAGGCCCACAGTCTCTGCCAAGGGAGGCCCTTTGCTGGAATGGCCACCAGACTGTCCCTGTGGCAGTTAGGCTGGAAAGGACCTGGCTGGGGGCAGAACCCGTCCGTGGCCACCTCTGTCCACTTTCAGAATTGTTCGACCACCTCACCTTCAGCAGGAAGTAGGTAATAGTCAACCTTAAATAGTATTCACTATGTGGCAGACATTAATTTTTCAAATAAGTCATGGGATGTAAAATTCCAAAGGCATGAAATCACATATAGTACAAAAACCCTCCCTGTCAAGGACCTAGGCAAAGGACGGTTATATTCTTTTAGCGATAAAGGAGCTTCCGTTTATTTTGCCCTGACTGTGCCATAATGGCCCCACCTGGTTGCTCGTTAGACATACAGAATGTGGGGCCCCACCCCAGACCTGCTGACTCAGAATCTGCCTTTTTTTCCCAAGATCCACCCGCTGGCAGGGTGGTGGTGAAGGGGTTATGGTGGTAGTGTATTCAGTTAAGATCTGTCTGTCTTAACATACACACTTGAGCACACAGAGGAGCCCCGCCAGGAACTTTTTGAGGGCTGGTTTGCAAAGTGAATTCACCAGTGAATGCTGAGAAGTAACATTTGGTTTCTAACTCTCAGAAACGCCACTGCTTCAGGGACAGGCACACCCCGAAGTGGTAATAATAATAATTACCACTTATGTAGGTGCTTATTATATGTCAAGTGTTGGTCTGTTTTTACTAGGTGAATCTTCAAAATAGCCTTAAGGAGGCAGGCATGATGATTATCCCCATTTTACAAATGAGAAGACTGAGGCCAGATAGATTAAATAATTTGTCCAGTCATAAGCCTGTACACCCACCCCTTGACTACCTCTCCCCGCCCTTCCCTCCAGAGTTAATCATTACCTAACTCTGCTGTTCCTGGTACTATTATTGAGGTCTTTTCTTTCTTTCTTTTTTTTTTTTTAAAGAAAACAAAGAGGAAAATATTTAACAAGGCTAAATAAAGGAAGGAAATAAACTAATTCAAATGTAATGAAACCGGGTGCACATCATTCTGCCAATGAGGATGTGGTTCAGTGTGGATAAGGTGAGAATATTTAAGAATCTGGAGAAGCAGCATAGATATGATTTTTCTTTTTTTTTTAATTTTTATTAAATAAAGGGAAAAGGGAATTCAGCTGCATGATACAAAGGCTCCAGTTTGATCAAATTCCACAAAAACCTTTCCCACCTATGTGAGAAGAGCTCTGTCTCCCTAACCCACGGGGGACACGCGGGAAACACTGCCTCAGGGAGCTGGCTCTCGAGGTCGCGCACACGCTCAATTTCTGCTCCATCCCAAGAGGCGAGGGCAGAGGGCGTGATGGTTCTCACAGAGCTACTTTACAAATAAACTCGGGTTGACTCTTCAGGAGTCTCTTACGACACTTTATTTTCAAAGATCTGAGCAGAAAGTAGGGCAAAGGGCCATGTAAGCAGTGCTGTGTGGCAAGTGGAATGTACCGGTCTGTGGAGTCGTGGCACGTAACAGAATCTGATCAGGCGTTGTATGAAGACGAGGACACGCTGCCACCGTGGCCTGTCCAGTTGGTGTGGATAAACTGTCCCGGCTTGGCCAAGAGTTCATAGGTGTGAGCCCCAAAGTAATCGCGCTGAGCCTAGAAAACAAGAAATGGTTTGGTTATAGGACAGACGCAGGCACATGCCCCTAGGTACCACCCAGGTTAATGTCCACCACCTATTCCAAAAGCTCACCTGGATTAGGTTGGCCGGCAGCATCTCGTGTCTGTATCCATCGTAGAAGGAAAGAGCAGTGGTGAAGCAGGGCATGGGAATGCCTGTCTGGACACCAGTACTGACTGCCCGCCGCCAGGAGTCCTGAGCAAAAAAGCAAAGCCAAAGACTAGTGATTAGCTCACAGAAAAGACAACAGGTTTTCATACATAAATGAAAAAGCAGACGCCCCCAGAGCAAAACCCACTGAGACAGAATTCCTGTACCACCCAACTCTGGGCTACATACCTGGCAGTTTTCCACAGCTGACTTAAAGAAGTCATCTAGTAGTAGGTTCTGAAGTCCTGGGTTTCGATCAAACGCATCTTTTATCTTTCCTAGGAATACACTGAAATAATCAAGAGGGAAAACAATCAATAAATCTTAACTAGCAGGCTGAATGCCTGGCAGAAAGCAGGGGAAGTAAGTGGGAAGCTGACAGATACCCTCGCGAGGTCCCCCCATCCCCACCAGCTCGCTGTATGTGCCGTGAATAGACAGCCCAGGTCCCGAGAGGTGAGGGCCGAGGGCACAACCGTGCTCACAGAACTACTTTAGACGGGGCAGGGTGGACACTGGAGTTAGAATAACCGACGTGCAGGAAGAAAGTGAGATGTGACCCCTAAACCTGCCTGGTCGCCAGCGTCCCAGCGGGAGGACTCACTGCAGCAGTTCCAGGGAAGCCGTCCCCGCGCGCCCGAAGACCGCGGCGCTCCCGCGCGGCACGCGGCACGCCCCCCGACCACTCACCTCCTGATGATGCAGCCCCCCCTCCACATCAGGGCAATGCCGCCATAGTTGAGGGTCCAGCCAAATTCAGTGGCTGCCTGTCTTAGCAGCATAAAGCCCTGAGCATAAGAGATGATCTTGGAAGCATAGAGGGCCTAAAGGAGGGCACAAAGACTCATCAGAGCTGCGGCTGGCCCACGGCTGCCTAATCCACAACCCCCCCGCCCCCCGCCGCCCCGCAGTGCAGCTCTAACGAGGACACGGTTTAGCAAAGGCTGCAAATCAGATCAACAGGCAAGGCTGGACTGACCCCATGTCCTCCCCGTGGCCTCGGGGTGTTTTCCCCACCAGTCCCAACCCCCGCTGCCACTGCGGGGCGGCACCCCACCTTTCGAATGTCCTCCAGGAATGATTTCTTATCTCCTTCAAACTGGACCTTTTGAGGCCCCTTCAGCTTTTGGCTGGCTTGAATCCTCTCGTCCTTCAGAGATGATAAGCATCGAGCAAAGACCGCTTCTCCTACGTGGGGGGAAGGGGGAGATAACAAGTCACCACAACTCACACGCAGAACCCGAGGAGGAGCACACACGAGCCAGAGAGGACGAGGGAGAAGAGCAAGGGAGCACGAGTTCCAGTTTCCCCACGAGCTGGAAGTCTCAGCCTTCCGCCACAAAGGTTAACCTGGATCAGAAAGAACTTTCATAAAAAGCTCTAACGGTTAATTTGAAAATGAAAACTCCAAGTCAGTCTTCCAACATAAAGACACGTATTCAACCTCAAAGATCACCATCAACTTCAAAGGGGAATTTTAAGGGGAAAAAACGAAGAGCAAAACCACTATTGTTAAGAATTACTCAGTGTTGGTCCACCAGTAAAATTTCAGTTTCATTTGCGAGGACTTTATAAATGGTCACCAAAGACTTCATTTATTTTCTTTTGAAGCACTAATACTCATCCCTTTGAAACAACGAGTACACTGAGACTTCACCCTTCAAAAAACTCCATTTTCTAATTCTTACAGTTTAGTTTTTGCTATGTCCATGGTCACCATTACAGTTTCACAATTTTACTTCATTTGAATAAAAAATATTTCAATGTTTTTTTTTTGGGGGGGGGGCTGTGCTGTGCGGCATGTGCAATCTTAGTGCCCCGACCAGGGATCGGACCCGCGGCCCCTGCAGTGGAAGGTGGATTCTTAACCACTGGACCACCAGGGAAGTCCCCAATATGGTATTTTAATATTAAGATATTAGTATCTTAAAAATTATCACTTACAAATGCTTGCCCAATTGACACTTTATATAATTAGAATAAATTAACCATTTTTTCCCCCAACAGACAAAATGAAGTAAAACCTTTGGGACTAACAGAGGACTTTATTTCTGAGGAAAGGGTTCTGGCCATAAACTTGAGAGCAGGTGTCTCCCTGCCCTTGTCCTTGCCTGGCCCTCTGGGCTCCTGCACTGCACACACATGATGACTTAGCATTCCTGGGCGGAAGCTTCACAAGACAAAAGGCAGGAAGAGGTGAGTGTGGCGTAACCCTCGGGGGGGGGGGGTTACCTAAAGATTAGCTGGAAGACTCACTTCCCCATTAGTTCAACAAACAAGAATGGCACGTAGCCAGGGAGGAAGCCTGCCTGCCATCAGCTTTAGACGGGGCAGGGTGGACACTGGAGTTAGAATAACTGACGTGCAGGAAGAAAGTGAGATGTGACTTAGGTAGGCTACAAAGTCTCTGAAACAAGAGAGTAGGACTCCTTTTGAGGCAGTGATGAATAAACTGCTCCCAGTTATTGCGCCCTTGGGCCCCCGCCCAGGGTAGCACTCAGATTAGCTAAAAAGCAGTCAGCTTCCTTCTCTGCAGAGCTGGACTAAGCAAACTGCTTCCCTCCTTAACTGTGCCTGCAACTACCCAGTCAGCTGTAAACAGAATCAGGCATAATTAACAGGAAACCAAATGCGGGAGGAGACTAGGGAGGGAAAGGCAACCTATGTCTGGAAGAGCCAACAAGAAAACTTGTTTTATTACTACAGGGGGAACCATTCTGCCAGGAGCAAAGATCAGCCTTCATTAAGCAGACCAGGAGCCTCCCTTCATTCTCCTTTTCCAATCTTGACAGAATGTATCTATTTTATTCTTAAAGAACCATCATGTAGTTTCGTTAATCCCCTTATTGTTTTTGTTTTATTTCTGCTTTTGATTATTTCCTTCTCTCTACAACTTTTTGAGTTTGATGCTTAGCTCATTAAGACAAGATAAAAAACATGGATGGGAAGGATATACACTCACTTCAGGACAGTAGTTTTCTTCTAAAAGAAGAAGGGGAAGGAATTTAGGAAAAGAATATTAAAGGACTGGAAATGCTTAGGTAATATTTTATTCCTCAAATATCTGAGGAAAAAACCTCAGCAAAATAGTAATAAATGTTGAGTACCTAAACTTTTATTATACTGTGAACTTTTGTATGAAAAATTCCATTACAGTTAGCTTCCCTATTAGAAAGATCTTAGGTCATTGACTATAATTTGATCACTAATGTTAAACCGATCCCCAAAGTCAAACTGGATAAGACAGGTAGTAACTTTTGAATTTCTCTCAAAGAAGAAATGAGTTTTCTCATGACTGACAGAAGGATTATAAAGAAGAGACTCAAAAGCAGCTTCAGCCTCTCTCACACTGTCAACTTATTCAAGTGCAGAAAGAGCAGACCGCACTCGGAAAGCCGACTAGGGTTGAACAGATTCTCTGAGAGATCTGGTAACTCTCAGTTGCCTGAAGGACATCAGGGTCAAAACAGTGAGATGAAAAGGTTCAATCCAAAGCTGAGCGTTACCGATGAGGGTGACGGGGACGCCGTACTCCAGGGCAGAGATGGCGGTCCACTTCCCGGTGCCCTTCTGCCCCGCGCTGTCCCTGATCTTTGGCAGCAGGTGTTTGCCGTCAGTATCTTGGAACCTGAGAATACTGGCTGTGATCTCAATCAGGAATGAGTCCAGCTCTGTCTTATTCCATTCCTCAAAGGCCTGTGTGCAGGATGTGAAAGAAAACAATGTGGGAGAACCTAGGATTATACCGGAGATGCTCCCTTAACGGATTCATCCCTTTCCCATGTAAATATTGACCGACGCTCACAATCTGCCCAACACCTGAGGCTACCAGGCTCCTGTGCAGGACACCCGAACGCTTCTACCACCAGCTGAGTGTTATGCTAACCAAGAGTCGGCTGCTTCTGATTTCAACCTGGTCATGCTGTTTTCTGGTCACCAGGCCAGTGCTTTCCTCAGAGCCAGGTGTCCCCTCACCTCACTTGGGTTTTCGTACAGTCACTTTCCTTGATCACTCGATCTAGAGCAGCCTCTTCCTCCCGTTTACTTTTCTTTATAATAGTGATCACGAACAAGTTTTATATATTCAGTCATTACTGTCTTTCCAAGGTCCATGAGGGCAGGGACTTTGTTTTTCCCACTAATATATCCCCAACATACAACAGTGCCTGGCACTCATATTATGTAAACCAATTAAATATGAACACAAAAAGAAAAGCAATGTTTCTATGAAAACTAAGTCAAACTGTTTTGGAAAGAACAATAAAGGCAAGTTAGTGAAACAAAATAAGTGGGGATGACACAATTTTTTGTTTTTTTTTTGGCCACACCACATGGCTTGTGGGATCTTAGTTCCCCAACCAGGGGTTGAACCCAGGCCCTTGGCAGTGAGAGTGCAGAGTCCTAACCACTGGACCACCAGGGAATTCCCAACACAAATTTTAAAATTAGGAGGGAAAAGAATGTAAAACATCTGGAAGGATTCTGCACTGTGTGCAAGTGTCTTTAAATCACGTTCCACTTGAAATAACTGAAACTACAAATTCTAGATGATAAGAAAGTTGATTAGAATGCTAATCAGCAGAGCCACACTTAAAAGAAAAAGGACCTGGCTCTCCATGAAACGATGGGTGATTGAACGTACCTTCCTATATTTTCAGTTAAAATAAATGTTTGCCTAGTTAATGATGCTGAAGTATTTAGAGAAAACAGTACAAATGTCTGCAGTTTACTTTGAAGTGTATTTTTTAAAAAAGATAAAACTGATAGAGGGATGGACAGATATTCCACAAAGTAAGCAGAGTAAAATGTTAATGGTAGAATCTAGGTTGTGTGTATGTAAGTGATCACTGTCAAATTCTTTCAATTTTGTTGTATGTTTGAACATTTTCAGAATAAAATGTTTGGGGAAATGCTTATGTTTCCCAACTCTGACAACCTTTTTTGAACAGCTGTCTAACAGCCAGTCCCACCTGGATCAGAAAAGCGAGCTTCTGCGGCACCTCCCACGTGGGACCATCGGAGGATCAAACGAGACCAGGCGGTTAAGTGACACAGGCCTGACACACAGTCAGGGTCCCTGAGTGGGAGAGACGATTACACCAAGAGTCTCTGGGAACTTCTGGCTTAGTGACTGGCTATCAGATTTTATGGTCCTGTTACTGAGAGCTTCCCTTAGATTAGGCTGAGTCCATCCAGGCCACCAGAATGACCAAGGGAAAAAGAATGAGGAAGGACTTACCGTCACCAACAAAGCCTTCTCACCTGAGCAGCGCTCCCCACCCAGGGCCCGGGACTCACCTCTGCCATCTCCTTGTGCTCCATGCCCAGGACGTCTTTCATCAGGTGGTAGGCCTCGCAGATGAGCTGCATGTCTCCGTACTCTATCCCGTTGTGCACCATCTTCACAAAGTGTCCTGCCCCCTCGTCCCCCACCTGTTAGAGCCACAAGCGCCGAGAGGCCGTCAGGGAGCCAGGAAATACACCAGAGAAGCCCACATCCAGTTCTTTGGCAAGGCTCCCTCCCCATACAAAAAATAACAAATACGAACAAATATTTATAGTATTTTCAAAAGAAGAATCATCATATAACAACCCAACACAAGCCTCAATCCAGCACGATGCTATTGTAAACTAACTCCAAATTCATTCCTTTAAAGGTTTTTCAAAATCCCCAAATTCACTGTTAAGTACCCACAGGTCTTTAGCCTACATTTTCCATTCTTTCTCATTGTTATTAAAAGTAACTCCCCACTCCCCAGCCCATTCCCACAAGTAAAAGGAGTCTTCTTTTTCCTGAAGTTATTTTTCTAGCAACCACGGGTGAAAAGAAGCTGGCTAATTAAATCACTTGTACTTTAAACAATACATAAATGTACTGTAGTTGTAACGGCCACCGAGAGATAAATGACCTCAGATGCAAGGTCTGCCCTCAACCTTGTAAGCCCAGAAACGTGTTCTTGCCAGGGTCGGTCCCACAGCTGACAAGGTACTCATTTCTAATAAAGCTGGCAAGATGTATAAAATCACAATACCAGCCTGTGAATTTATGATGAGAAATTTAACTATGTACCTTAATGGTTACAAGTGTTAGTCTGATCAACACATTCTGTCCCTGTGGACAAGCTACTTGGGAAGCCAGATTATCTGAAAACTGGTTGGAGGGCAAGGAGTCAGAACAAGGAGAGCTCTGCAGTCAGACACTCCCGTCACCACGACAGGGATATGCCTGCCGGTGGGCCAGCGCTGGCAGCACTGCTGGGGTGGACGCTGTCACACTGCCACCCTGACACAGAGACTTCCTCCGTCTATGTTTCCATGGCTGGCCTACCCTTTCTGATTTTTTTTTTTAAATTTATTTTGGCTGCGTTGGGTCCTCGTTGCTGGGCGCGGGCTTTCTCTAGTTGCGGCGAGCGGGGGCTACTCTTCGTTGCGGTGCGCGGGCTTCTCATTGCGGTGGCTTCTCTTGTTGTGGAGCACGGGCTCTAGGTGCACAGGCTTCAGTAGTTGTGGCACGCGGGCTCAGTAGTTGTGGCTCGTGGGCTCTAGAGCGCAGGCTCAGTAGCTGTGGCGCACGGGCTTAGTTGCTCCGCGGCATGTGGGATCTTCCCGGACCAGGGCTTGTACCCGTGTCCCCTGCATTGGCAGGTGGATTCTTAACCACTGTGCCACCAAGGAAGTCCCCCCATTCTGATTTTGACACTTTCTTTGGCCATGAAGTAACATGACCAATAATACCTTGCTTCACCCCTTCCTTCCTGTAACTTCAAAACTGAGCTAAGGGGTGCCTGCTTTTAGTATCTATACCAGTTTTTTCTTTTCAGTAACCTAAGAGTAAGGCTTGGGGTTATGGAAAGTCAACAGGAGTTGATCAAGATACACAGGCAAGTACTGTTATTTTCCTCATGATTATGTCCTAAATGTATCTAAAAAGAAGTTACTGTCACTGTACTTTTTTTTTTTTTTTTAACCATAGCAATGTATTGTCAAGGAACAAAAGCTCCCTTCCCAATCCTTCACACTAGTGAGAAAATTACTCAGTCTTCTAAATCACAGCACCAGCGTCTCTCAATGCTAAGCAGGTTCTGACTGAACTCAGTGACCACTGGTTAAAACGTGAGGAGCGGCTTAGTCACCAGGCACTGTCAGGCCCGGGGGGAGGCCTCCCCTCATCCCCCGTGGGCCCAAGTCCTCATTTCTTCTCTACCTTTTATCTCATATAAAACAAAACTAACATCATAAAAATGGCACATAGAGTAAAATGCAAGGGGATCAGGAGCTAAAGAGAACTTGGAGGTCATCCAGTCCAACCCCCATATTTGACAGATGAGAAAACTGAAGCCCATGGAAGAAAATGACTTGCCTAATGTCACACCGCTAGTCAATGGAGAGCCAGAACGACAACTCAGGTCTCCCCTGCCTAGTGTTTTTTTTTCATCCATGGGATGGACTGAGGCTGTAACAAGGGATAAAATTTATTTTACCAGCAACACAAAATATAGGAAGGGAAAGAATGTGCCTCGGCCTCCTTCACATTCAGTGAGGGCGAAGAGCTGCAGCTCACTCTGTTCTAAGCACACAATACCTACCCAAGGGAGCAAACTCCACTTTTGATTCTGACATTCTCTCTTTTTTTTTTTTCTTCCCCCACCCCCTTGACATTCTTTCTTTCTTTTCTTTTTGTTTTTTTTGGCCACGCCATGCGGCTTGCGGGACCTTAGTTCCTCAAGCAGGGATTGAACTGAGGCCACGGCGGTAGGAGTGCAGAGTCCTAACCACTGGACCACCAGGCAACTCCCTTGACATTCTTTCTTTAGCCATGAAGTAACATGGAGAAAAAAATCTTACTTCATCTCATCCTTCCTGTTCCTTTTTTAAGGAATCCATATTTTAGATGAATTGAGAAGGGCTGCTTTTAATATCAACCTCCAATTGAGACACAAGGACATGTACAATTGACGCATTTTCGGCATCGGCTGTGCTAGCGACGTAAACATTGAGGAGCTTATGTCACAAAGCAAACCGCTGGGACCACGGTGATCCTTGCTCTGCACCTGGTCATGTCGATGCCCGTGGCGCCAACTGGCTTCAGGGGGGCCCACAACGTACCCAGTCACAGCAGGGTTCTCCAGTCCCCACTTTTGCAGCGATGCCCTGGAAGATGGCCTTGATGTGGGGCCTGTAGGAAGGAAGTGGGTGGTTCAGCTGCTGACAAGGGGAGGCCTGGGTCTCCACGAAATTCTCAAGGACTCCCCCCCGCCCCCCAACTGTTTCCTTTCTAGCGGGCGGTGGAAGTGCCCACAAAAAAGTAATGAATAAGCTAAGTCCGCAAGGTAAATCAGTCAGAGGCTGCAGACGATCTGATTTGAGACAGGAGACAAAAAGGCTGGGTAAGAGGGTCAGCAAAGCCCCAGAAGAAATTTCTATTGCACTATCAGAAGAAGCTGTGATTCCAAGCCGTTCCTGTAGCGACTGCTTCTGTTAGTCTGGATGTATGTTATCAAGCACAGCAGGATTCTGGACAGACAGAACCATGCAACATTTCCAAGAGCTACATTCCTTATCATCCAGAGAAAAAGCAACTGTTCTTCATTCCTTCCACGCCTCCCCTAGGAGTACAGAGTAACTCCTGACGCCGTTCCCTACTGTTCTCCTCACTTTTGACCAATAAAGCCTTCTTCACAAAAGGGTTTTGGTAAAGACACAAAACCTCACAGGGCTGCAAAGTGAATGCTCAGGAGGAGGGGGCTAGGGTAGCTACATCTTAAGCTTTTAGAGCTTCCCTGAACTTTGACTATTTCAGATAAAAGTACCATTTCTGCTTCTAACAGGTCAGTGTGAGAAAATGTATTAATGAGAACTAGAGCACCTCTGTATATCAGACTTTTTCATGTGTATTGTCTACATTTGTAACAGCCCACTTAGCGGTACCCCAAAATAAATATTTTTAAGTTTTTGAGAAGCAGGAAGGCCTCTATTTCTAGACTTTAACATACTGAAGAGAATCCCCAGACTTAATCATTAGGGAGGTAATTAAAAGACTAATCTTCCCCAGTCAACCCCTCACCTTTGGGGATTAGGTTTGATCACTCCTTACTTTAATGCCTAACGTAAGTCTAGAATAATCGGAAACCAAACTCACTCGGAAAAGCGCGTTACCTTCCCACGTCTCCCTCACAAGGATCCTTCCTTTTCTATTTCTTTCTCCTCTGCTCCATCTCTCTACCATCCTCTTTCTGGCTTTCTCTCTTCCTGCAGTCTCAGCAGCGGTGCAGTCTACATTATGTATAATTAATTACTTGCATCTTTTCATTTTAATCCTCTATCCCGCTCATCACCCCCAGCCTATGCCTTATACAGCCCTCCTGCTACATCACCACCAAAGCATCCCCCCTTCTGCGGCCAACCTTTCCTCTTATACACAGCACAGTGAGCAGTGTAAAATTCGTTTTTTCCCCGAGTCAAATAAAAATTTTCCACCTCATTCCCTGGGACAAAAGAGGCCCTGTCTGATTTTGCCGTTACTCACAATGGTTAAATACACCACATATGGGCTGAAGAGGCAGACCTTGCTCCTAAGTCCAGACAGTGCACAGGACGTTATCTGAGCTGCCTCGTTAAAGCCTCTAAACCCTTGAAGCCTATTTAGAACTTCCATTATTGGTACGAGAGGAAATAACAGAAGAAAAAAGGAAAGGAGGAACAGGCACACGCGTTACGTCAAAGCCACAAAATGTATACATAAATATTTCCAGCATCTCCCATCTCCAACACTGACTGCACAGAGGAGATCGGGTGGCAGAACTGCTCACATCTCACCCGTTCTCAAGGTTCAGGCTCCCTGTGCCGACGCAAGGGTGGTGCCTTTGGTACTCACCAAGCCTCTTTGTTCCCTCCTGGCATAAGTGATGGGCCATACCGGGCCCCGTCCTCTCCACCACTAACTCCGCTCCCCACAAACAAGATTCCCTTGGCCTTGAGGTCTTGACACCGTCTCTACATGAGAGAAAAAGAATTTCGTCATGCTTCCCTAAAATCAGTTTCTCCCACTGAATGAGAAGAGGTATAAGACAGGTATGGAGATCCCACAATTGACTTAAATGACCCAAGGATCCACGAATAACCTGGTCATTCAAGAAATTTAATCCCCTTTCTGACTTACTAATCCCCTCTGTTTGGGAATTAAAAAAAAAAAATCCATGGAAGTTTAAGATGGCTACCCTGTCCTCAAAGGGAAATAATAAAGCTAAACATACATTCTCATTTTACAGGAAAAGACCTTGTACAGTAAGACTCAATGAAGAGTTGGTTTAATACAAGCATGACTTATGACTATTTGACACGTAGATGATACAGGGACTTCTCCCAGCACACGAGACCATCAGCACAGCGGGGCTCACCCACGTTGCACACTGATGTATCACGGAGTGGCGGGACAGGAAGGGAAGATTAAGCATAAACGCCCAGCCTGCCGTATCTAAGCAGCAGTCATTCTTTTGAGTTATGTGTGTGACCAATGAGAACCTCATCCATCAGGTATGTCTTGATGGCCAATCCCAAAAGAGCACCACAGAAAGACGTCTACTCTTCTGTCACATGTGCAATGCTGGTACTTTTTTCTAGAATGTTCTCAAAACCTGGAAGAATGTGGACTGAAGAATGCTTACCGTGGTATCCCTATATTCAGAATTTCCTCCATCAATGATGATGTCACCAGTGTCCAACAAGGGTACCTGTAACCAGACACCAGCATTAAGGCGGACCAAAAAAATGAAAGACAAAAATAAACATACCTTGACCAATTAAAGCAAACAAGAATTTATCCCAAATAAACCCTGTCTGAAAGTATACATATATTATTTAATCTTCAACAATCCTCTCTGGGGCTAGAGCTAGACCTTATTTAAAAGTTCAGGGCTAGCAAACACAGTCAGAACTCTCCACAACCGAAATAATTCTTTTTAACTAAGATTTTTACAACAAACAAAACCTACTTGGAAAATTGTGTTTCCAATGTGTACCACCTGCCTGATTTTTATTCCCAGATTGGATTAGCTCTAAAAGACCTATAAAATCTCTGCCTAGAACAGAGTAGGGGTCCAGTAAATATCAAATGGTTTTGTGTATGAATAAACAATTTGATCACCACCACTTGGAGATGGCAGCAAGAGACCAGGCCTTGAACAAAAGTATCTTCCTACGCCACACCAATCAGGCTGGCTCTATTACTGTATTCATTATTCAATCTCCCCCAACAAGGCTCCAGGTAACATTACTTAATATTGTCCTATGCTGAAGAGTACTCTACCATTTTTCAGTCCATTCTGTCTGTAGCTGACCATAGGCAGCTTGGCATCTTACTACACAAAAAGTCTGGTGTGTCCTTTATCGCAACGTTCTTCCTTTCTAGGTCTTTTTTTTTTTTTTTTTTTAACGGTAGCATACTGGTTACAAATTCCTCTCCCTGTACAAACAACCCCACTGGTAACATTACTCCTCTGGGAAAGGAATGTTCATCCCTTTCCTTTGTTTATTGTTACAACACTTCTCACAACAAAACATTTCTTCCAAATGGCTAATGCCTTGGTTTTTTCAGAGCTGATACTGTAGAACTGTTTTTGAGTATCTATGGGATTGGCCAAAAAGTTCTTTCGATTAAAGAATATGTTGTTCAATAAAGTTCTTGGTGAAGATAAAAAATGTCTTTTATTTTTACTTAAAACCGAACGTGTTGGCCAACCCAATAAATAAATTATTCCCACTGATTCTCCTTCACCCATCTGCATTTTTTTTTTCCTGAGGGAAAAGCACCCCAAGGCTGCAGGGCACTGGCAATGAGGTTGTCTCCGTTTACTGATGGTGAGGGCAATCCTCCTGGTTAATACAGTGTGATCTTCCCCCAGAGGTATGTTGAGGAAAGGGGCCCTAGAGGCGTCCCCCCAGAAGCTTACAGCAACAGCGCTTTGACCAGAAGCTGCCGGGCACGCTCCCTGGGGAAAAGGCAGCTGTCCCTTCGGCCCCTCCTCTCCCGCAGACACCCCAGTGGGGGAGTGGCCATCAGGCCTCCGGTGAGAACAAGTTGGGGACAGTACAGATGGCGGTGACCACGAACAAATGGGTCCACTATCCCCTGGCCCTGAGGTGGCGGAAAGCCTAAATAAGGGGTCAGACTACAATGCGCCAAAGAGCCAAGATCAGCACCTCCGTGACGCAAACGCCCCCTCAGCTGATGATCAGAGACCAGAACTGCACTGAGGCAGACACCTGCCACAGCACGGCCAGCACCACCCAGGTGCCTACTTTCTTCTTCCAAAAAAAGATACATTTGCTAGGACTCCCTAAGGGGATCTCTTGTCATTTATATTAAATGATACAACAATTTGAGAATTGTTGCTTTATAGGAATACTGAGAAAGATGAACTCTATTTCTAAATTTGGACAGTAAGGTTTAATAGTGACTAGCACTAAACATTCATAATACACAATCAAAACTATAAGTTTTTTTTTTGAATATCAAAGATAGAGCTCACTGAGATTACTACTGTTTCTCTTCTGGTTGATAATGAATTCTTATGGACGTGTCTCTTGTTGTCCTCACAATTTTATATACTAAGAATTATTACCACTTGAGGGTATGTTGTTACTTAATTGGTGCCAGTCAAGTTAACCAACACTGAGACTTTTAAGCAACATTTTGTCAGAACTGAGCAGATCATATCTAGAAATTGAAAAGGGACAAAATTTCTTAAGCAAAAAGAAGTGAGGGACTTCCCTGGGGGTCCAGTGGTTAAGAATCCGCCTTCCAATGCAGGGGATGCGGGTTCGATCCCTGGTTGGAGAGCTAAGATCCCACATACCGCAAGGCAACTAAGCCTGCACGCTCTATAGCCTGCGCGCCAGAACGGAAGACCCTGCGTGCCGCAACTAAGACCCGACGCGGACAAAAAAAAAAAAAAAAGTGAAATAGCTAAAGGAAGGGAACGAGGGACGTTCTGTCACACGAGTAGCAGCGGGGAGAGAGCTGGCCTCACCAATTTTTTAATGAAATCATCGACGGCCTGACCAGCCTTCACAAGCAGAATGATCCGCCGAGGCTTCTTCAGCTTGGAGACCATCTCCTCCAAGGAGTGCGCACCAACCACCTTGGTGCCCTTCGCCTCATTGGCCAAGAAATCATCAACTTTGGAGACCGTCCTATTAAAAGCACAGACCTAGAAGGACAAAAGGCCTGATCAGGAGATCTGGGACACACAAGACCTTCAGACTGAGGACCAAGTGACAAGGGAATTTCTATGCAGCCCAAGGTTTTGGGGAGGTAGGACCCTGATTCTACCTTTTCCCCACCCAAGTGCTGACTGATCACCGTAAAGTTAATTTTAATAGGCTGAAAAGGCACAGAACTGAATATAGGCAAATGTCAACTGCCCAAAACTTATCAGGCTAGATAGAGTCTGTCGCTATTTGGTTAGGACTCAAATCTGGGAACAAGCTAGTTCCAGACTGTTATCTTCTGTCACTGATAATCCTTGTATCTAAGCCAGTTTAGTATTCACACCCGAACGTCTCACCAGATCCCATTAGGCAATAAAGTCAGAAATCTATTCTCCCAGCGAGATTTCTCCTCCTTAGGATACCAACAGGTTTATTCAAGGCTGCAGAACTAACAGAACCTGCAGATACATTTAGCAGGACTCTTCTTCCTCAGAGAATTGTGGAGCTGCCCCTCCCACACCCACATGTAAAGTGGTGCTTCTCGATCTCTTGCAAAAATGTCCTAAGCAGCAACAAAGCACATATAAAGAGAACCATGTTCTAGCTTATATGGGATCTTCGGAATCGGAACGGTCACCAGCACTCAGACTAAGGCAACAAGAACCCCTAAGGGAAGAGTGTGCCCCTCCTAACTTACCACAAAGCCGTGGTCGTTCATGTTCAAAATTAAGTTCTGGCCCATGACAGCCAGTCCAATCAGGGCAATGTCAGCTCTGAAAGACGGCAAAAGGAACAAAGGAAACTGTCAGTTGCATTTAATTCATTCCAAGTCAGGGACCCAGAGCTTTCTAGCTTTTGCTGTGATTGATAACTCGTCTTAACTTTCCTCTAACCCCCTCCTCCCGTTTGCGCTTTAGATCCCGGGCTTGCAGCTTTCCGTGAAACTCCAGGCGGGCCACCCCGCTCTGCCACTTCACGGGTCCTCATGTTCCCCTGGGCCAACCAAACATGCCCGCAGGAGGGGGTCCACGGCACGAAGCCTCTTCTGCACTCTAGCCGAGCTGCTGACGACTCGTCCCAGGCCTCCCGACTCCCACAGCCGGGCCGTCCAGCGGCCCGGGCTTCCCGCGGCCACGCCTGTCCCTTCCCCTCCCGCCCTTCCTTGGAACCGGATCCGCCTGCGCCGCCGCGAGGGGCAGAGGGGCTGGGTCCGAGGAAAGGCGAGGCCGCGGGGCTGGCTCGGGGTCCGGGGCTCCGGGCGCCAGGAGGCCGGGCTCAGGCGACCCCCGGGGCGAGGAGACGTCTGGGGCGACTCCGGCCTCCGCGTCGGCCCTCGGAAAATTCCCCGGCCGCCCACGGGCGGCCACTCACTGGGCCATGGCGGCGGCGGCGGCAAAGCAGGCTGGACCGAAGAGAGCCGGCGATCAGCGAACGCGCGACGCGGACGACCGGGACTGAATCCCTCTCCGGCTCGCCTCCCGAGGCCCAGGCCGCGGCTTTCCAGCGTCGGCCAATCGCAAGGAAGGGGCGGAGCCACGTAGCCACGCCATTGGTCCGCCCCGGCGCCTGTTAGACCACCTGAGGCAAATGGACCCGCCCACTTCTAGGGCTGGCTCAGGAGAGCGCCGAGCACATCGATGCCATCTCCCCAAAGAGCGCGGGGGCGTGGCGCAGGCGCGGGACGCGGGGAAAGGCGGAGGGGGCCGGGCTCTGGCTCGGGCCAAAGGACCCTGAGGGCCTGGGCTCTGCTCCGCGGCTCGGGGCGGAAGGGTGGTGGCTCACGTCGGGCCGCGCTTTCTAGTGTAGCGGGCACTTGGACGCCTGTTGTCCAAGGGTCCATCACGTCTTCCTCCCGTCGCTGCGGTGCACTCTGGGGTTGACGCGTGAAATTGCCCCACCCGGGCAGGGTCCGAGGTGTATTCTTGTCCGTGGGCACGTGTGATGGGTGCCAGGAAATGTTGCTCCTCACCATGACCTTGTGTGGGAGACCTTTTTGCAGGTGGACAAACAGGCGCAGAGAGAGCAGGCGGGGAATGTCCTTGCAGGGGTGCGATGGGGCCAGGCTTTGGAGGTCGTGTCACTGAACCCCTTCCCGTACAGCTGAGGAACTAGAGGCGACGTGCTGGTGAATGGCGGTCCAGGGCATGAAATACGCATCTCCCACGTGCACGGTCCACAGTGCACGAGGCATCTTAACTCTCAGCCCTGAACCCTGCCGCCTCCGGTGCAGATGCTTGTGAACAAGGCTTAGCTCCTCCGGTGCGTTTTAGGGTTTTTGCTTTCTGTGAACGCTTCATGTCACCTAACAGTGCCTTGCACATAGTAAGTGCTCAACAGATGTTACATTACTAGAGTCACTGCAGCTAGTTAACGGCTAGTTAGTGGCCCAGTTGTGACCGATTCAAGGCCAAGGCTATTTCCATCGCACCAATTGCACAGGTTACTTTGTAACATAGGTTTTAACAGATACTGTTATAGCTTCCGTGTAAGCAAATGCCCCACTATAGCCGGGTTTTTTGCGTTTTTGTGTGTGTTAATTAAATCACAATATTTTTAAAGTGCAATTGTGGAATCTTACTCTGAAATTTAAAAGCGATATCTAGTACAGTCCACTTTATCTAGTATGTAAGTATTCTACATTAGGGTTTCTCCACTAGAGACATTCTTTATGCAATTTGTTCTTTTCCTTGCATTGCTTCCACATTTGCCTGTTTTGCACCAGCCAGACCTTACACTCCTGAGGGTATAGTTTTTCTTTTCTTTTTTATGCTCCCATTGCCTGGCCCGACACTCATGAGCTGTGGATGACTCACTGCACAGATACCCAGGGGGGGCCAAGCTTAGCACAGAACTTCCTCCTGTGGGCAAGGGAGGTCCCTGCCCCATGGGTTCCGTCCTTCACTTCTTCTTGCTTCTGCTGTGTGCAGAAATGTATAGCTGTAAGCAAGCCTAATATTTATTTTAAAGCTGTAAGCGAGGTGCCCAGCTGCCCTCAGCACTTCCCTGAATGGGAAAGTGAATAGGGAGATGTGAACCGATAAGCCAGGCAAGCCAGAGAGCAGGTGCTGACTGCCACCGCGAGCCCTGCACTGAGACCTGGGCCTTAATCCCAACTCTACCGAAACAGGTCACTCGGTAGCTTTGGATGAACCAGGCTGGCAGGAATCTTGGAGCTCTCCCAGCCCGGTGTCCCCAAACTCCAGTGTGCAAGGAGGCTTATTAAATACAAATTCTGATACCACAGGTCTGGGATAGGCCAGATGTGCATTTTATCAGGACCCCCCCAGGTGATTCTGAGTGCTAGAGGAAACAATCCTCAAAGGGTGGTCAGGGGGCTTCCCTGGTGGCGCAGTGGTTAAGAATCCACCTGCCAATGCAGGGGACACGGGTTCGAGCCCTGGTCCTGCAAGATCCCATATGCTGCGGAGTAACTAAACCCGTGTGCCACAACTACTGAGCCTGCGCTCTAGAGCCTGCGAGCCATAACTACTGAGCCCGCATGCCACAAGTACTGAGCCTGTGCACCTAGAGCCCGTGCTCCGCAACAAGAGAAGCCACCGCAGTGAGAAGCCTGCACACAGCAACGAAGACCCAACGCAGCCAAAAATAAATAAATAATTTTTTTTTTTTTTTAAAAAGGGGGTGGTCAGGACCTCTGGAAGCCCCTGCAGGGGAAGTGGAGACAAAGCTATTTCCATGGTACCAGTAAGACGTTATTTGCCTTCTTCATTCTCCTTCTCTCACAAGAGTACAGTGGAGTTTTCCAGAGACTACATCACATGTGATACGGAACAGATTAAATGTAGAAGCAGATATGAGAATCCAGCTGTCTTAAGCTGTAGGACATTAGAGAGATTTACAAAATTGTCAAACAATTCCACTCATCTCGCTGCATTTCCTTTTGTTTTGGGAAACTGTTATTCCGAAGTTTAATTTTTAAAATGGTAAATAATAATAGACATAACTCACATAAACAAAAGCTCTTCGGGTCCTCAATAATTTTTAAGCGTGTAAAGGGGTCCTGACATCAACCAGGTTTGAGAGCCACTGATCTAGCCCAACTCATATTTTAGGGATGAGGAAATTGGGGCTCAGAGAGCCGCGACTTGCTGAGTCACATAGTGACAGACACTAGAACTACCTTGTGGGATGGATTGGATGCTCTCCAAGTCCCTCTCAATAAAACCTGGGACTGGGAGACAGCCTCAGTGGCTGGATAGTACGTTGTCCCAGAAGTCAGATCAGATGGCTTCTCAAATGATCTGGAGTGTCTTTCTTGGAAGCTGCTTGCTGGAGAGGGAAAAGCAATGGGTTTTGGTGTCTACGCTGGCTTTAGCTGGCTCCAGTTCCATTTCTAACTGTGCAACTGGGGCAAGTTATCGAATCTCAGAGTTTCCTCATGTGTGAAACAGGAATGACAAAGATCTCACAGGGTAGCTCTAGGGTTAAATGAAGCCAGTGGGACTTGTGTCTAGGACTTAGTACTCATACATTAGTTTCTACCTTTTTTTATAAAAGGGACTCAGAAAGGAGAGACATAAACCACAGTGGAAAATAGGACTGACAAAAAATTTCTCCCAGCTTCCTTGTGAAAGCTTCTGGGGAGAGAGAGGTAGAAGAACACGTTTGCAGCTTCTTGCCATGCTCCTGAGTAGTTCCCATAGATCAAGCTCAGCTGGTGCGAAAATGGTCTGTTACTTGAATTGTTTGCTGTCGGAAAAATTCCCACTTGACGACACGCCCGTGCATTTCACAATGTCTATCTTCCTGATCCAGATACATCATCCCAGGCATCTTCTCCTCTTCCCCATAGTCATGACCTCTGTTCTACACCCCTTTAGGGCACCAGCACATCCTATTAAAAGTGCTTTTTTCTCCCCAGAGGATCCCAATACAGTGTCTGGGAACATGCGCTCAGTCTGAGCTTGGTCCACAGGGCTGACCAATGTGACCAACTTGACCAGAGTGGTGAAACAGCCCTTTCTCTGCTAGATCTCCAGCCCAGATGATACATTTTACTTTCAAATTCAAGCACCACAGTCCTTTTTTTCACAATACACAACAGTGTGAGACAAGGACTCACCTCTGTCCTCTTCCCTTAGGCTATGTTACAGACACTGAATTACTTTCTGGTTCCACAACAGGGCCTGGGTCACTGTTTTGCCTGCTCTTGTCCTTGTTACCTCCCACTGCCTTGCAGTCCTTGCTCACAGTTTCCTCTCTTTTCCCAGCGTGACTTGGACGCCTCCCCCGACGTGCCCACAGCACTGGGCATGTTGCTGCCTTCGTTTCTATCTCCCTCACTGTGCCATCAATCTGAAAGGACAGGGACCATGTCTATCTCCTTCCTAAGTGTATTTCTATCACCTTCCGATGCTCTGCACATAACAGATGGCCACTAACTGTTGCTGTCCAATGACAGTTTTGTAAAAGGGGCACCATTCAAGCCAGTTGGTCTGGGACAGTCCTTGTTCACACCTGTCTTCTTGCATAGTTTTTTTTTTTTTTTAATTTTATTTTTATTTATTTATTTATTTTTGGCTGTGTTGGGTCTTCGTTTCTGTGCGAGGGCTTTCTCTAGTTGCGGCGAGCGGGGGCCACTCCTCATTGCGGTGCGCGGGCCTCTCACTATCACGGCCTCTCTTGTTGCAGGGCACAGGCTCCAGACGCGCAGGCTCAGTAGTTGTGGCTCACGGGCCTAGTTGCTCCGCGGCATGTGGGATCTTCCCAGACCAGGGCTCGAACCCGTGTCCCCTGCATTGGCAGGCGGATTCTCAACCACTGCGCCACCAGGGAAGCCCTTCTTGCATAGTTTTAATAGCAATCCTTTTCACTCTCAAAATTGTTCTGGCTTGAATGATAAATTATGTTGGTATGCTAGTTTAAAATGGTATTATTTTTTCATAGCACTGTACATAAAGAAAAAAGATTGAAGTATAATTTATATGCCAACGATTTCATACATTATAAAAGTGTACAGTTGGATGATTTTTAGTTAATTTATACTGTTTTGTAACCATCACAATCCTTTTTAGAACACTTTCATCACCCCAAAAGTTTCCAACACGCCACAAAAGTGCCTGTTTGTAGTCAATCTCTGCTCCCACCCCAGCCCCAGAAACCTGTGATCTATTTAATGTCTGCACAGTTTTGCTTATTCCTAGAAATAAATGGAATAATATGTAATTTTTGTGTCTGGCTTCTTTCACTTGGCATAATGTTTTTGAGGCTTATCCATATCATTGTATTTATGAGTAGTACATTCCTTTTTATTGCTGAGTCATATTTCATTGTGCATAATTTTGTTTATCCTTTTATCTGTTGGCTATTTGGATTGTTCTAGGTTGGGCATTAAAGAATAAATAATTGTTTTGAACATTCATGCACAAATCATTCTGTGGGCATGTTTTCATTTCTCTTGGGTAGATACTTGGGAGTGAAATTACTGGGTTATATGCTAAGTGTATGTTTAACTTTTTAAGAACTGCTAATCTATTTTTGAAGTGGCTATACCCTTTCCCACAAGCAGTGTACAAGGGTTCTAGTTTCTCCACATTCTCGCCAACGCTTGATACTATTTATGATTATAGCCATCCTAGTGGGTGTGAAGTAGGATCTCATCGTGGTTTTAATTTGCATTTCCCTAATAAGGTTGAACACATTTTCAAGTGCTTACTAGCTACTCACATATCTTCTTTGGTGAGACCTCCATTCAAATCTTTTGCTTGTCCACTTAAATATTAGAATAGACTTATATTTATAGAAAAGTTGCTCAGTTCAGAAAGTTCCCTTATATAGCCCTCACCTTTCCCTTATTGTTAACATCTTGACACTACCATGGTATGTTTGTCACAACCAAGAAACCAACATTGGTGTTAATACTATTAACTAAACTCCAGACTTATTATTTTAAGTACCACTTTTCCACTAATGCACTTCTCCTGTTCTGCTTCCATCCAGAACATTATGTCATCATGTCTCTTTAGTTTCCTCTGATCTAGGACAATTTCTTGTCTTTTGTTTTTTATGACCTTAACAATTCTTAATTCTAGGTCCTTTGCTATTTCCATATACATTTTAGAGTCAGTTTGTTAATTTCTACACAAAATGCCCCTAGGATTTTATAGGGAGGGCGCTGAATCTGTAGATTATTTGGGGGAGAACTGCCATCTCCATTGATTTAGATCTTCTTTGCTTCAGCAACGTTTCGTAGTCTGAGTGTATAGGCTTCGCACTTCTTTCATTAGACGTATTCCAAAGCAACTTTTGTCTTACTGTGGATAGAATTTTCCTAATTTCATTTTCAGATTGTTCATTATTGGTATACAGAAACACCTAATATATGTATGTTGATCTTCTGTTTGGAGACTTTGTTACTTGCAATCATGTCATCTGTGAATAAACACAATTTTACTTCTTCCTTTCCAATCTGAATGCCTTTTATTTTCTTTGCCAATGGTAGTGGCATTTTGATTGGGATGTTTAGTCTATTTCACGTGTAATGTATACTGTCGATATGGTTGGATATATGGGTCCATTTTGCTATGTTTTCTATGTCTCATGTCTTCCTTGTTCCTTTGTTCTCTTTTTACTGCTCTGTTGTGTTAATTTGTATGTGTGTGTACTACCTTAATCCCCAGGTTGATTTTTTCCCCTCTAGGTTGATTTTTTAACTATATCTTGAGTTATTTTCTTAGTGGTTGTCTAGGGATTACAATATGCATCTTTAATTTATTACAATGTACTTCAGCTTAATATTGAACATTTCTGGTAAATATAGAAACTTTACTACAATACAGCTCCATTTTCTCGCTGTCCCTTTTTGCTATTACTGTCATGTATTTTTTATCTGTATATTGCCAGCCCAATAATATGTTATAATTACTAGTTCAAACAATCTTAAATTTTTTTTAAGAGAAAAAATATAAAGTGTCTTATATTTAATCATGCATTTATCATTCCAGAGATCTTCATCCTCTTTCAGAGACTGGATTTCGTACTTCAGCCTTGTGGCAAATGAGAGAAACTCAGAATCAGAAAATGCAGAGAGTAGCTTCAAAGAGGGCAAACAGAGCAGAACCTCCCCAAGCTCCTGCCATCCTCCAGGGGCTAACAATCTGCAGGATCTTTGACTGCAGGGCACCACCTCCCGTGTGTCCTGCTTCCTTCCCCGTATCAAAATAAGCTAATGCTTATGGAAGTTCCTTGGGAATTTCAAGTACTGTACGATTTAAGATACCATTATTAATATTGTCTAATTTGAAACAAGAAACTCAGCTCAGGGAAGTTGACTTTCTCAGCTAATTAGTGGCAGAACTGAACTTTAACCCAAGTCGACTAGGGCTGAGCCCAGCACTCTTTCCTAATCAGATTAGCAGGCCATAATTATGCAAACTCACAGAGACATATTTTCACAGAGAAATTGGATATATCTGTATGTTAGAGACGTTTAGTTGACTTTAAGTGGAAAGGTAAGTTGAAATGAACTCTCAATGACTAGTTTGGGAGACCAAACAGCACTCGTAATAATTTTACAGGTAGAACTTTACACAATTGCTTTCTTCAAGACAGACTTTGTACCTCTCATAACTTTCAACTTTTTTGCAACTATTTCCGTTTTCTGTGACGCTTGGTTACAAGGAAAACCTACTATCAGATTTTGCTGCGGGAACAAATTGATTGCTCTAGTCTGAGATTTGGCAAAGGAGAAATTATGCTGAGTCAATGTGACTTAACATCTGGACACACCCAAGTTACCACTGCAAAGCATCATTTTAGGCAAACATGTTTAAATATCTAATCAAACAGCCAATAATTTTTTCTTCTATTACTAATGGTACATGCTACACGGCCTTCTCATTTCTTTGTTAAAGTGCTAACAACCAGCAAAAAATACTGCTTCCCAGCATGGTTGGAAAGCTACAGCAAACTGGCTTAAGGAGAGCAGGGCTGGGACAAAGGCAACTCTCCCCAGAGATGAATGGGGTAAAGCCAGGGCTGGCTGGGGCCAGAGCTTCATGCTGACCTTTAGTTTTTAGAAAACCCTCAAATTCTTGGCTTTTAATGCTTAAGTCAACTCACATTACTATTCACCTTAACAATTTTTTGCCTTGCTCTAATTCCCCAAATCCCAAATCAAAGCCTGGGCAGGAAGTCTACAAAAACCACCCTTCTCTGCAAACCTCCCAAGGCTGAATCCCTTGTTTGACTTACATAAGAGGGTGTGTAAGTAACATACTAGCTGGGGCAGTTTGAAAATTCCGGCTCTGACCCTCACTTGCTGTATAATTCCTGCAACTGAACTCAAATGGCTTGTTTGCAGAGTGGGTAGGAAGAGCGATTTTGAAAAAACCCAGAGATCATATGTTCTAACGCCAGAGTGTACGCGTGTGATGTGCTCAGAAAAGCTAGAAATTTAAGACTGTGCAGAGACCAGAAGTTTCTTTTTTTTTCGGCCACGCCACGCGACATGCAGGATCTTAGTTCCCCGACCAGGGACTGAATCTGCGCCTCCCGCAATGGAAGTGCCGAGTCTTGTCCACTGGACCGCCAGGGGAGTCCCCCAGAAGTTTCTAAAACCAAAAGTGGAATGACAAGAAAAATCAGATATAAAAGTAATGCATTAAATAAACATGTACCGTTCCACGGGACCTCCTGATGTTCTATACTGTCAGCTTTGCAAGAGCCATGGTGACGACGTGACCCTGGACGAGGCCCAGATGTAAGGGACAACCCGCTTTATAAGAACTAATGCAGTTCAAACAAAAAGTCCAATGCAGTTCAGGAAGACATGGCCTAGAGTTGACCAATGAGTCTCAGGGAAAAACCAATGACCAGGAGGCCCTGCGAAGGCTCCTGTCACTTAGCTCTCTGCCTGGGGGCTGCCTACAACTTGGTGTCGCCTCCTGGTACCGCAGATCAACAGCACTGCTCCCCCAGGACCCGGGGCTGAACTCCCCTCTCATGCCCCTCCAAGCCCGCCGGCCACCTCCAGAGGATCACGCCAGCAAACGCTCTGTTCTGGTCTCGTCCCACCGTCAGGTTTTCCCTTCTAGTGCATTCATCCCCATCAGCAGACACACATGCTGGGCTATCGCCTTCCTTTCAAATAAAAACCTCTCCCTGACCTCTTGCCCCTCCCCCCCGTATTACTCACTCAACCTCTTCTCTTCCCACTTTCCCTGGCACCTACTCTGGGTAGGCTTTCTTCCGCACCACTCATGAAGATGCTCTACTCGCCGACGACCTCGCCAGAGCAGAGGCACTCCTGATGTCTCCTCCCATGTGAAGTGAGCTCTGTTACTGGAACATTCCTGCTTCTGCCAGCCCCTCACAGAGGGCCAGGAGAGAAACGAAACTGCCCGAGTTTGGGAGGAGCCCCTGGCATGGCCAGCCTGGCCACTTCTTCCCTCTCTCTGGGGACCTCGGCTGCCATCAGGGAACCTCTTGGTTCACATGGAAGCTTATGAGAAATGCAGGGTCTCAGGCCCCACCCAAGGCCTCCTCAGCCAGAATCTGCACATAGTATGACCCACAGCACAGGGGAATCTTACGCACATTAAAGTTCAAGATGCACTGCTCCCGGCCCTCTAGTTCTGAGGCTCGGTATTAGGGAATTCATTTACCCACAGACACAAGCCACATTCTCTAATCATAGCTTTAACAGTAACGAAGGTGATATTTCGATCTTCTATCTGCCTTATTATTAGTTGGCTCTGAAATTGGGAAAAAGTGATGGCATTCACTGGCTCCCTCAAACTTCCTAGACCTCCCTGTTGCCAAAACCTGTGGTCACTGCTCAGTTCTTATTTTAACCCGTCAGCTGCTTTTGACACGGTTATCACTTCCTCCATCTTCAAACACTTCCTCAACTTCATTGCCAAATACCACGCTCTCCTCACAGCCACCTCTCCTGGTCCTTGCTGTCGTCCTCTCTTCCTACTGCTCCAGGCCGCAGAGCCCTTGGTTCTCACAGCTACTCGCTCCCCAGATCTCCCCACCTCTTGCCTTTATTGTCACCTTCATGTGACAGTTCCCAAATGTGTCTCCAGCCCCCACCTCTCCCCCTGAATGCAACTGCCTCGTGGACCAGACATGCAGGTGAACACGGCCACAACCAAGTCCTCTACTCAGAACCACCCCTCAGCTCTTCTGGAACCTCCCAGCCTCCTCCACCCTAGGGAACCGCAAGGCCGTCCTGTTTGCTCAGACACACGTCCCGGGAGTTTCCATCCTCCTTTTCTCGACATGCAGTCCCTCGCAGACTCTGAGTTCTAACAGTGAAACGTGGCCTGAATCTGGCCCTTTCTCCCCGAATCTACTGCGCTAGTCTGAGCCTCCATCCTCCCCCCGGGACGCTGTGGCAACAACTTCCCGTTTGGCCCCCTTTCCTCCACGTGTCCCCCATCTCTACACACACAGGCTGCTCTCCACCCAGCCATCTGAATGGTCTTTTAAAACACAAATAAGATCATGGGACTTATCTTCTCAAAATCCACCCTTGGTTCCTGTTTCCCTCTAATGAAATTAGTTATCTAAGCCCTAAAAAACACCTGGTCTCTGGCTACCTCCTTACTCCATGCCGGCCTCCTTGCTATTTTGGAATCTTCTGAGGACACCGCTGCCTCAGGTACCTATTTACTCCGCGTGGAGACCTCTTTGCCCAGGGATTTGCATGGCTTACCCGGTCTTTCATTCAGGAGTCTACTCAAATGTCATCTCCCAAAAGAGGCCTTCCCTGACCACACAATCTAAAAAGACACTTTCTTCCCATCCTTTCTAATCTTTTATTCAGCTTTACTTTGCTCTGTAACATTTTAAATTTGTATAACGAGTGTCTTCCCTCATTGGAATGGGAGGGCCCCGGGTACAGGGCCTGTTCTGTTCGCTGCTGAATCATCAGAATCCAGACACTTGCCGGGGACAGGTGGGCCCTCAGATACGCACTGAACGAATTGCTGCTTTTTGCCTGAATGCTGCTTCCCTTCCCTGCTTCCATTTCTCCCCAAATACCCAGGACAGTGGTCCCTGCTCATTCTCTGCTCACAACAGGAACTTGTTAAATTGACACAGTGAAAATTTCAACCCCTCCATCACCCACCCTACAACAACACTACAGAATCATTGGTAGGTATATAAACAGAGGCTTTGGGAGAAAAAAAAAGCAAATCTTCCACCTAAAATAGCCACTTCCTTAACCGGGAGGAAAGTACTTTCGAAGAAACAGCATCACATTAGTTATATAATAACTTGCTGTTTTGCATTATCAGAAAGGAACATGTAGGTCACAGCATGGTGACATCTGTCCCAGAAGAGTAATATCTTTGCAAATCAAGAAAAATCTTTGTGTAAATACCTTTCAAAGGGTGTAGGAATAAACGCACATCAAGAGCCTTCTGATGCACTGGTTGTACCTTTATTATTTTTACCTCGTTCACTAATAGTTCCGTGATGCAAGGTTACCATACACAGTTAGATAATGTCTGCATTGCACATCTAAGGCTATACAGCAAAAGAACCAGAATTAGTACAAATACAAGAACTATATTTACATTCTGTATACTCAGGCTCCAAACATCAGATAATATTTACATAATAAAACATGAAAATGAGAATCTGAAATTAATAATGTACATTGTTGCTAAATGTGCTCAACTCCTTCCCTGGGGAGAGATCAGTTTGCAAAGTCTTGGTTCAAAAAGGCCACTTATGCTTCATGGGTTTTGTGCATGAGGATGGTGACAAGGGACTTGAAGTCTCACCGGACAAGTACATCAGAGCCACAAAGTCTAAGACGACTCATGAGAAGGCTGATGGATTCCTCAGGTGAACTGATGCCAGAATACGCAGCATGAAAAAAATTAACTTGAAGACATGAAAACAACACGCGACGGCCAGGGTTTGGCAAGAGACCAACCTCAACTCGGACATTCCGTCTGAGCACAAGCCGTTTTGGCTGAGTTTTTAATGTGAAATTTGTATCACCTCTACCTTCTTCCTTTAAATGACTAGAGGCTTCCCTAAGATTCTATGGGGCTCGAACACAGGTTTCATAAATGGCCTTTTGAACAACAGCAGCAGATCATCTCTCAGCTGATATCTCCATGTACTAATAAGGAAGCACAAATCAATACATTCCCGCTACACAGTCACGCTCTGGCCACAGCGGACAGCTGCAGTGCACACGAGCTCGAGTCCTAGTGAAAATACATTCAGCAAACCTTCTGAGGGCAGCAGCAAAATCAGTCTCTTTCTTTTTAAAGAGCAGGTTAACAATCACATTTTAAAAAGGGAACCAAAAGGTAGAATGAAGGACCCAAGTCAAACAAGAAACGAACAAGCCCTGATACTGTCCAGGAGAACCCTAGTGGAACCCAGACGAGGGAATGCCAAGTACCAGCAGGTGCTACACGCTAGGTCATCCTTGCTTTTCCAGTTCAATGTGCAATTAATTACAGCTGTATAAATATACAAATACCTTACAAAATTAAATATCCCTGTAAATCAGACAACAAGCAGCAGACAACAAAGTCTTTGCTTTGATATATGTGCCAGGAGAAGTCACTTTACTTTAGGTACCAAAAGATCTTCCACAATGGCGTAACTGATTCCTTCATCTTACAAGAGCTGAAAAATCTCATCCAAAATATGAGTAGTCGTAGTTGGGAAAAATCATTTCCCTCGACTTCCCTCACATTATCAAAACGTATTGGAATCCAAGTGCTCACCCAGCTGCCAAAAGCAGCCCTTCCCTGCGCTCGTGGCTGCGTGCGTGGGCTGGCTGACCCCGCAGAGCCCGGCCTGAGAGCTGACTGACCCCCAGGCAGGCGCAGAGACAAGGAGGGTGTGAGCACTGGTCTGGTGGAAGCTGTGAGGCCATATTTTGCTTTGGCAGGAGAAAGGAGAATGGGGGAAGGAGGGGAGTAGATGGTTACTTTAGCACTCATTTCTCCTAAATTTGTATAAGAGTGTTCTTTCTTGCTTTATTATTATTATTATTTGCTTGTTTAAAGGTGTGCTTTAAGAAAAAAAAAAAAGGAAACAAACAAACAAACCCTTAAAAGGTGGTTTCCTTAAAGGTTTGAGTTCTTTCAACTTTCCTGACACTATGGCTTCCGTGAAAGCCTCATAAATAATTCCTGCCATAAATTCTCTCTCAGAGCTTCGAAGTGGGGACGGACCTGCCTGGAAAGGGAACACTAATCCTGAAACTGCTCCAACTCCAATCCGAAAACAGACCCCTAGAGAAAGGGGCACCAGTGGGGGCTGTGTGTACCGGGGAGCTGCAGCCAAGGCCCCCGCTGCCTCACAAGGCCTTCTCACCTCGGCCTCTTCTAGTAGCTGACATTCCAAAGCAAAGACTTTCCAAGCCAGTTTTGTTTAAGTTAGAATAAAGAACAAGAGTCGCCTCACCGTACCACCTGATTCTCTCTCCCTCGGCTTCCCCTGGCCTCCTTTAGCCACAGACATGGATCCTCCTATCAGACTTTGTAACGGCAGCAGCATCCAGGATTTAAATCGAAAAGTAACCTTCAAATCTCATCTTCGTTTCCCTGAAATCAGATTTAATTTCAGCCCAGGAAGCTGTCTCTAAGCACGGGCAGACCCTGGATTTGAGTGGACACTGGAAGGGCACATTGTGTCCATTAGACAAGAAACCTCTAACTACTTTAAAGTCTGAAGCACCACTTAGAAAACAAGTAACATTAGAGTTAGTGACCTACGTTTTAAGGAGAGGAAGAAAGTTAAAAACTCTACCATAGAATTTTTCTTGATCATTTTTCAGGTAAGGTCATAGCCTTTGATTTCTAGTCTTTCTTTTGTTAAGCTCTCTGTGACTCCCTTTTCCTCCTCTTTGCAAAGCAATTATGATGAATGAAGCCAGGAGATGAGCCCCTCCAGGAAGGCAGAGGCAAGGGTCTGGGTGCTGGCGAGCCTGCCCAGCACCCAATCTGCTGAGCGCACGGGCCCTTCCCCTTCGCTACCCGAGAGTCAGCACCCTCGAGGCGGAGGACCCCCGGTCTCCACAAAGTGGGAGCAAGCAGATACTTTCCTGAACACCTGAAGGATGGATGGTCAAACAGAGGTGTGAGCGAGGGCAGTAAAGGATGGTACAGAACAGCCCCAAGTCAACTGGCAAAGCAACTGAAGTAACCGGAGGCCTTCTCTCCCATGTCATTCCTGTGACACTTACTGCAGCTGAAAGAGAAAGAGCATCTTCCGCGATGGCCTCTGGAAGCAGGAGATCCTGTTCTGTCACAGAAGGAGGCCACCGGCAGTGAGCTCCTCCTTTCTCCTCTGGCAGTATTTCCACGCACGATGGAGATAACCAAGGAGGAGACAAATGACCAGGCCTGGGGCCAGGGTTCAGGTGGACCCTCTTCTCTGCCCCCAGGTGTCCTTTTGCTCTTAGCAGTGGCAGGAAGTCCGTTATAATTCTGGGGTCCAGAAAGCAAAGCCTGCCATGTTCACTTATCTATGAGCATAGGGAGACAAGCATCATTGAAAGTGTTTTCAATTTGACAAGGATCATTGTAAATGACCACTGGATTCAGAGGAAGACATCCAAGTATACTTAAGAGCTAGATTTCTTTGATCAAAGGGAGCTACAACAATCACAAGGTCACTACCCGGCATTATCATAATCATAATGATGACAAAGACCATCAAGTTCATCACCAGATAGTGAAACACTCCCTCCTTGTGGGATATTTGTATATGACATCATGGCACTAATTCCAAACTGTACCACTGTCATTACTAACTCCAAGAACAGAAACTGAGACTCTGAGAGAAGAGGCTCCCTCCCAGTGGAGACAAACAGCTCACAGGAGCCCTGCTGTGAGGAACTACAAGCATCCTACTGACCCCCACTGTCACGGGCCAAGTCCCACGGTCCTTTGAAATCCATCAGCAATAGCCTTGGCTCTTTCCTTCTTATAAGGTCAACAGCAGCCACTGTCCCAAACCTGCTGAAAAGTCTCTTCCACTAAATGAAAATTACATAACTATGTTCTAAATAAGCCCCAATTTCAGAGAATATACATGTCCCATTTCTAAGCTCACTACAACCTTTTCCCTCAATGGAAAATGTAGGGATTAGTCATGGCAAAAAGAGACAGAAGGGGAAAAGGTAAGTTTTTTCCTCTCAGGTTCTAAAAAAGACCAGATGTCTCTTCCTTTAGTCTCTAAGCCACCCAAGAAAAATTAAAATTATATCACAATGAAAAGAAAAAAGTATTATGTTGTCTTGAACAACAGACAGAGATATCCGAAGACAGCAGTACAGACATCAGAGGTGGTCATATGGGGACCTATCACACAAAAGGAAGCCAAAATACATCAAAAAATAATTGGGAGATTCACTGGATCCCCTCTGGGTTTTTGTTTTTTTGTTCGTTTTTTCCCCCCCTTTTGTTAGGCCACATGCTTCTAACAAGATTCTCAGCACAGGAAAAAAGAAAAGAGTACAGAGCAATGGGGATGGGGACCAGGAGCGATAGAAAAAGTGCTGGACAAGGAGGGACGAGCACTTAAGCCACAGGATCACACACAAGAATAACCATCAAGAATCACAAAGAGGAATGAGAGGTTAACACTTTCTTTATCTCTCGGAAGGCGAGTGAGGGCGCTCGGCAGTCACCTAGAACTTCGGTTGGCTCGGGCATCTGCGGGAGAGTTTTGACCTGTGGGCAACAAAGGGATCAGAGGATCAGACAGATGGCAGGACTGGAAAACTGGATCCGGGGCTCTTGCCCTCGCAGGTCTTCCTCCTCTGGGCTCCCCTCCTTGCACGTCCTCCCATCCTGCACTGCAGGCCCAGGTCTCTAAGCCCCTGAACAAACAGGCTGGCCAGTGGTCCTCCTCACCCTGGGGACCCTGGGACACAAGCCCCTCACAGGATCTGAGGCTGGATCATACGGCTGAATATTGGGAGACCGTTAAGGTTCTCACAATCTTCCCTTTACTCGGTCCCACAGACCCCAGCTGTAGACCCCTTAAGAATAAAAAGTCAAAGCAGGAGATTAACTGGGTACAAATGTGACCAGAGTCTCCTTAGCCATTCGGGACACCAGATGCCACCTTATGAGAAGCTGAGGCCTCATCGCCACCTTACAACCACACTTACACTCCTGTCCTTCCTCTGTTTTAAACTTGTTTGCAACAAGACCTTTTCTGTTTATGTTGACGTCCCTGGAACCAAAGACCAAGGAGAGGAAGCAAACACAGGAACAACTTCTTACCGTATTGTGCCAGCAAGGAGTGGGTTAAAGGCATATAACCAGTCGTTCATGTCTTTGTCATTGAGAGCCTGCAAAAGGACCCCACGGTGCTTTGTGCATACAGCAAAGGTGTTCGGTGTCTGAAAGAGACACAGGAAGATGAGAAAAGTTACTATGGATGCTGAACAATGGGGACCCCCAGCCATATTCAGAGGGCACACGGCCCTTCACACTGAAGGTTCAGAGACACCAAGTACGAAAGAGAGATTCCACACCACACGACGGAGTTCAGAACTCAACAGGGAAGGCTGTGCGTCGCAATGAAAAGCAAGAGAGGGCAGGACTGACCTTCACCATGGCCTGCTGGTCCTCGCTGTATTCCACCTGCGCTGTGGACAAGTTAATGATGCCACGCTCCACCGGGTCTTTGTCACTGTTATAGATGAAGACATAGGGGCGACGGACCACGACAAAATGTTTAGCCCAGTTGCTGGAAAGTGGCTCCTTGAAATGCAGATATCCTTTCTTTGAGACCACTGAGCTGAAAAGGACAGTACAAGAGAGGTTAGTTTCTCACAAAAATAAAGTGATCATGAGCTGAGGGCCATCAAAACAGACCCAGGCCAAGTCCCTAGGCTGAACGAAACAGGCAAATGATCTACTTGGTCTAGAATCTTATCTGCCGAAGAAATGCAGCATAAGAGCACAAAGCACCACCACCACATGCTGTGCCGGGTGGCAGTGATACACCTGGAGCGGAAACCCAGCCCAGCACTCTTTCACCCCGATTCCATTTGCATTAGACTGTAATGCAGACCTCATGTAGAAGAGCTGAAAGTAAATTCCTGCTAATTTGTCTTTTAATACCTGGCATCACTGTTCAATATAGTACTCACCCCGGTCTAATTTCTTCAATATCTGGAACAAGATTGAGAAATTCATTTTTTCCTGCTCGGGCCAAATAGGGCGTTTCCAGAGCTGGGACAATCTGAAACTGTTCAAATTCCGGGCAGGGACTAGAGGCCCGGGAATTGGCTTCTGGGGTCCTTGAAAAGAGAGAGGTTAGGAAGAAAGGGGTAACAGGTGCTTCAGTAAGGTCAGTACACAACCATCTCACCAGGAGGAACAATGCCTCTCCCCGAACACCAGGGACCTTGCAAACATCAGTACCAGAGAGCTTGGCTAAGAAGACAAAGCTGGCATCCGAAACGTAACCCCAAATTCACCTGGTGTCCTCCTTCGGCAGTTACAAAGGAAACTCATCACTGATGACCACCAAGTCACTCGGTCTCTCTTCCTATCCTGACGCCCTCTGAACAGAAGGGTACTGAATACGAACTCCATTCCTTTATATGTTTCTATTTAGTCTCAAGGCCACACCTAGGGCACCACCTAGGGCAGTGGTTCTCAAAGTGAGGTCCCTCATCAGCAGCATCAACTCCACCTGAAAACTTGTTAGAAATTCAAATTCTCAGGCTCCAACTCAGACCTACAGAATTAGAAACTCTGAATAGGGTTCAGCCATCTGGGCTTTAACAAGCCTCCCAGGTGACGCTGATGCCACTCAAGTCTGAGGACCGCTGCCCGAGGGACTGGCAGAGCGAGCAAGCAAACAAATGGGAAGAACCTGGGCTCCTAAGTGACTGGAGCAGAGCTGCCCCACCGACCAGGTCCAGCTCAGAACTGATGCGTGAGAAGTAATCCCCATGCTCTGTACCGTTATCTTTGCAGAGCAGTTTAGTCTAATTAATTGTATTTCACCAATTCCAAAAAGCCCATTTTTCTGAAACTTTACCATTTCTCGAATTGGGCTGCATCTTGTAATTGATGGCATGTCACATTTTAGTTGGCACTGCTTTTTCTTTTAGTGGCATATAAAAATAGTGTCTTAGAGTTGATGGCATCCCAGATTCAATTAAATTACCTGGTTGTGTTATTTTCTCCAGCCCACTGCCTCAGTGTTGATACAGGAAGACAGACAGCTGGCTGATAACCAGGTGGGCTGTGACAGGTGAGCATAATGAACGGAGACGGGGCAAAGGAGACTGATGGCGCATTGCACAGCAGTGATTCTAATGATGAATTCATGGAATCATTCATGGACTTCATCTCTATTCTTCTTACCTATATGTTTTATTGTGTCATTAAAATATTTTTTCCAAAGTAGTTTCAAAATATTTTTCCCAGGATGGGGCTTCCTGTGTCTGATCTGACTGGGGAGACAATCAGGGGTGTGAATACAAGAACAAATCACGCAAAAGGGGACGAAGAAGAGGAGTCAGTGACTTGATGCAGAAAGTTAGTAAAAAGTATGAGGTTAAGAGATGTCAGCAGCATCTTCCAGTCACTGTGACATCCAGAAAAGGCTCCCACATGTTTCCCAAGGCTGCCTAGGGGGACGGTGCTGCCCTCGGTTGCGAACCACTGAGCCAGCGGAAGGTTGGCATTTCCCTTGGTTCTTACATTAGCTTTTGTCAGTGAAATCTGGGTACTTACTTCTGATCCAAAGAGTTGCTCCTAGCGTCTATCAGAGAGGGGCAGGTGGAGGAGGGAGTGAGGGTAGCACTGCTAAAACTGGACACAGAGGGATCCCGTCCGACTGGAGAGATATCAGACAACTGGAAGAAAACAGAACACAGCAAGTGAGATTCAGATGAACAAAACCACCTCTGCAGTAAGAAGCTTTGACAGCCAGTGACCGCATGTTCATAAATCCTCTTCTGTTTCAGGTCATTCAAGAAAACAATTCTTACGAATATTTTATGGCCTAAGTGTCAGAATAGGAATCAAGACATTTATAAAAGAGGCAAGGCTAGCTTTTTATATTTATAAAATATGTTTATATTTTATATTGCTACAGCCTCCTGCATTAACTAAATGACCCTATCTATGTGTGCTGAGAACTAAGAACAACAGGCACTGTTCTGAGAATATGGCAGAGGCCCTGCCCTCCTGGAGCTTACACTCTAAGTGGAGAAGGCAGATAATAAACCAATCAACAAACACTTTAAGAAGTGTCAGGCAGGGATCAGTGCTACAGCAAAAAGTAAAGCAGAGAAGCAGGTTAAAAGGTTTCAGAGAGCTGCTGGCTTTACATAGGGCAGTTAAGGAAATCCGCTCCAAGGAGGCCACATCTGAGCAGAAAAATGAAATAAAGAAGCGAATCATGGGACTATCTGGAAGGTTATACTGGGCCAATGCACAGCCACTGTACACAACCTCAAGGCGGAACGCTTGGAGTGTCTAGGGAATAGCAAAAAAGGTGAAGATGACCAGAACAGAGTGAATGATGCAGAAATTCTTTAAAGTGTTCACCTCACTCTTTGTCGAAGGCAACAAAATTTCATGCCACCGAGAACCTCAGGACTTCTTGTGCCTTGACATATAATAATATATCACCCCCTGCAGAATACTCTTCTCCAAGGGATTCAGGGAAAAGCCCAAATGTTTCCCATCTCATAATTACTCTAAGAGACACAGAAGAATACTTTTATCTTCAGAAGTCAGTGTTCTGACTGAAAAATTAAATAAACGAAAGAGCAGATATGTCATACAGCCTCACATATAATGCTATGCCCATCTCAAGCCACCTAAAAGCAGCAAAACCTGAGGACAGGAAATGAGAGCTGCTCACCTTGCAGTCACTGATGCTGCCGTGCACCTGGCTGAATTCTCGGTTGAAAGTGTGGGTGAGAAGCTGCAGGCACTAGGGAAGAGAGAAGGAAGAGTAAGTTTCAATGGTTAAACAAAGCCCGGGATTAAAGCAGGAAGGGAAAATAACATGCCTAAGACTCACAGTGGAGCTCAGGTGCTGCTCAGATAGCTCTAGAAATTAACTGAGTACATAGCAAGAGAAGCCTGGTACATGCCTAACAAAGACGATAAAATGAGTGGATAAAAAGCCATTCTCATGAATTACCATAAACACCATAGTTTAAAGTGCTTAAGAATGCAACAGCATCCCTTTCATTCTCCATTTGCCCTGGTACTAAAAGGCATGGAGGTTTCTGGATGGACATATGTTCCCAAATAAACTAGATGACCATTCGATTATTGAAACGAACACAAAATCCCTCTTATTTCTATATTCCATTGTCAGCCAGTTGCGCAGACCCACATGCCTGGTGGTCATCCTCAACAACCCCTCTGCCCTCTCCTGCTGTTATCCAGGCAACAAGGAATGTGGATTCTACCTTCCAAATGTCTCTCCCATGATTCCTCTTCATCCCACACACCCCCGCCATAGCTAAAAACTTCACCGTTTCTCATCTGGATTACTGAAATAAAGAATTCTTTCTGCCTCTAGCCTGTCTCTTCACCACAAATCCATCCTCTTTACTGCTGCCAGAGAAATCTTTCTAAAACAAATACCTGTTTGAAACATTTCCAAGTCACTCCCGGAATATTCTGGACGCTTTAGTCCAGCACATAGACTCTTCGTGATCTGGCCCTGCCCTATCTCTCCAGCTCCATCTCCTGTCCCTCTCCTGCACGGATTCCCTCACACTGATCATGCAGGACGCCGCTGGCTCTCTCCTGCACATCCTTCCAAGGTCAGTCCACGAGTGCCCTCCTGGGCAGGCCTCTCCTCCAGCTCCCCCAGCATTCTCGACCACACCTCTATTATAAGCTTGTCACCCCCTCGCCTGCCAACTTATTCAGGGTAGAAGTTAAGTCTCATTTATTTCTATATTCACAGTGTGAGCACAGGCCTTGAAACAGAGGCCCTCAAAGAAAGATGAAAATGCAAGTGGAAAAACAGAAACACCAGCTCACAGAGCCTCACGGGTGAAAATGCTCAGCAGAGGCAGGGAGCCACACCTTGGTAGCCAGTTCTTTCTCTCGATCCACCAGGCTTTCAATGTCTGTGGAGTCGTAGCCACTGCTCTCACTGGGTGTGATGGCACTTTCAAAGGTGGTGGTTGAGATCTGAGAGGAGATGCTGGTGGAGGTGCTGAGGGTCCCACTGCTGAGGCTGGGGGACAACGAGTCGCTCAGGGATGTGGGGATGCTGTCACCAAGTCTCTCACGGAGCAGCAGGAAGTGGCGGGTTTTCTCCACCTGAGAAGATCAACACTACCGCCTCAGCAAACACAAAGCTCATCAAGATCTTAATAAGCAACATATTACGCCTCCACCGTGATCGAAAAACTGCAAAGCCAGGATCACAGACAGGAGGCGAGTGTAAGACTGATGATGCTACGGGAGTCTTGCCCGAGAGTTCACCTGCGCACCCCGTGCCCCGGGGTACCTCGTGCAGGAGCTCCAGCTTCTCCAAGTCCCACTGGTGCTCAAGGATGAGGCTGTCTCCACGAGGCCGCCAGCCTGCTAAGTTCTCTTCTCCCCGCACATACGCCACTGATGTGTCCAAGATTTTCCTTCTCCTCCTCTGCATGCCTGAGATAAGAGGAAACAACTCTTTTTTCCAGAAAAAAATCCAATTCCAATTTTAGCTCAAAATGAATTAATAATTCACAATATATGGCACACTGAGACAGTTTAGTCTCAAGATACATGGGATTTTGATTATTAATAAAAATTTATCCCTTTTGCCCCAAAGCAACTCTCTAAACTTCTTTTAAAAACTGAGTTTTATATTCTTTAATAATTATGAAGCTGGTAATGCCTCTTGAGAAAATGCTAGTTATTATGTTAAGTGAAAATACAGAGATTAAATAGTCTGTACGTTATTGTTCTAAATATATAAAAACACACTCATAGGAAAAAAGTGGGAAAAATGTGAGCTACCTCACATTTGGTAGCTCAGTTAAGATGGTAGATGACAGACTGGTTTAGCCTCCATTATTTCCCATTAATTTTTTAAAATATTATGCTGGTTTCACATACAAGAGACATGAATTTATGTTAATTAAAAAATTTCTGAAGGAACTATCTAGACACTATAATTAGCTGCTATTGGGACTTGGATTCATACTCAAAGTCTTCTTTTTTTAATCTCAATCTTACCTGTGGGCCTTGGCCTCTTTTCCACATATGTTCTCTAAACTGACTCAAATTTACATTAAATGTTTTTAAAAACCCTGACTTGTGTCCACGTTCCAGTTTACAAACATGGAAACGTAGAGTGCTGTTGAAGGCCACCAAGCTGGAGGAACAACAGCAGTTCAGAGACATTAAAAACGACACAGAACAAGTTCAACTTAATAATTTGTCTTTCTAGAGCATAGGAAATTCAAATTCTAGGCTGACAGCACCTGTAAAGTTATACTGTCAAGTTACCTTTGGGGTTAAGGTGGAGAGGGAAATGGTTCTGCAGTTTTCCAAGCCAAATTCACTCTAATACACTTGAATTTGTTATAGTGTTCCACAGCCCAGCAACATTTTTTCCCATACAGCTTTTATGACTGTATTGCATGTCATAAACCAAACAGTGCTGCAACTCAGAAAAAGGAAACTCCCACCACCACCACCACCAAAGTGGCTTGTAAAATATAACTGGCTTCTCAATAATGTATATCTATCCTACAGGGGTGGGGTAGATTTTTGATATACTGTACTCCAGTCAAATGCAAAGGTAACTATCACTTTCCTGATGCATAGAGCTTACCTGGACTACCTGTGTCTGCCATCTTGCATAAACTGAGTTCATAAATTCCAGTGACTCGATTGCTATTTGAATTAAAACAAATAAACAACTGCTTAATTTCATATAGAACAAAACCAGGAAAATCTCAGTTCTCTCTGCTTAAAACACTGTCTCCTCCACTGGGACTGCAATCCACCCTCAAATATAATTACAGACATTTCTTATCAGTCACTGTTCTTTTCCTGTTCTGAACTTAGGAATAAAACTGAATGATAAACTAGACGATTTATAATACAAATGTGAAAATTAAAATTTTGCCTTTTCTTACCACAAGAAAGAAAAGATGAGGGGGGAAAAGTCTGACTGGAATGAAATGATAAACATCAGTTTCTGGGGCGTGTGGTTAGGAAGGGGACTGAAGCTTCTACTGTATTAGTAATACTTAATTTTTAAGCCGGGTAGTGATGCACAGGTAGTCACTGTGTTATTCTTCATGTATATTCATATATCTTAAACATGAATAAATCTTAAAAAGAAAAAAATCCCAATGGTATGGTAAGCTGTTAGAAATAAAAATAATGACATTTAAAAAGAACACTTAGTCCCTATAAAATTGTTTGAGAAGTGTTCACAATGGAACATTCCTTCCTTCCCTCATTAACTCATCTATCAATATTTTATTAAATGCCAACATTCAAGTCACTGCACTCCAGGTATCAGTTACCAAAACGGTTTATAGGTTGTGAACTAACCCTGAAACCAGCAGCTAGAAGACTGCTGATTCTGTACAGGGTACACCAACTGGAAGCTAAACTTGTCTCAAAAACTTACGAGTCTGGTGACTTTGAATAGCCGCTGCCAAAGAGGCTGCGCAGTGAGCGTGGCGGCGAGATCTTGGCGTCCCGGGAATAGAAGACCATGCACACATCCTTGGTGATGACAGCTGGCTGGATACAATGATCCAGCTGAAAGCAAACAGGAGTGGGCTCCGATTAAACACAGACAGAGCAGCTGTGACCACAGTGTGGGCACTACCGTATCTGGAAAGCTGCTCCCAGATGTGGCGGGTGGAGGATTTCAGCTCTACCGATGATTTCAACAGCAAATCAGAAGATAATACGTGCAAGGTCAGGTGGTGTTGCCTCCAGATGCGTTTATTTTTTTCAAAGTTTTTTTTCTGTAATAACGGCTAATATTTATTACTTGTTATATGCCAAGCACTGTCTGTTCTAAATCCTTTTCTGTGACCTCTCAACAACTTTCTGAGATAAATGCTATTATTATTACCCCTGTTTAAAAGACAAGGAAATTGAGGCACAGAGAGATGAAGTCACTTGTCCAAGGACATGAGGGCAGTAAGTGGCAACACAGGGACTTGAACTCAGATGGGCTAGCTCCAGGGTCTGCGCTGTTAACCACTACTAGGCTCTGCCCACAACTACGAAGACAAGAGGCGGTATTCTTAAAATCATACATTCTCTGAAGAATGGGAATTGGGCTGCTAAAGCTGAAGCTGTAATAAAAGTTATGCGACGTTTTGATTAACTAGAGACTAGGAACAGAATTTAATATAACCAGAACAGTTAGCAAAGTATAATAAAATAAATAACTTAAGGATGTGCAGGGGGAAAGGAAGACAAAATCAGTCAAATCTTTCCTCCCCATTTCCTATTGTAACTTTCCCACTGTTCAGGGCTGGCTGTTCACGGCAACTCAAGTTGTGGGTCTTCTCACCTCCAGGTAGGCCGACAAGGTCATGTAGATCTTTTCCCCATAGGGTGTCACTCGGTTCAGAAGGAGGGAGTTATGGAGGGAGCTATCCCACACGGCCTCGAAACGATAGAAGGTCCTAAGGTCAAAAAGGCAAGAGGGAGTCATCCAGAAGAAGCTGACGTCACCTCAGTCCAGGCACTGCCATTGTCAGTAATGCTGCAGAATCCCACACCGACCAGCATTTCCAACTTATCGAAGTCTAACGACAGAGCAGAACCTGCGCCTCCGAGGAGGAAAAGGCAGGCCCCCCCTGCTCTTGCCCCCCACCCATCGTCAAGGAACACTTAAGCTATGCTTTTTGTTGTTTGTTTTTTGACAAGCCTGCTTCTCCTCTGCCTATAAACATAAAAATAGTGAGATCAATCAAAGGGATTAAGATGAAAAGGAGAAATGAGTATCAACAGAAACTGAAACAGGAAAGAAAGATTAAGTAAGCTCCTCAGTCAGTGATGAGGGCCGGAAGCAAAGATTCAGTCACTTGGAAGCTGCAGTCTTTGTATCTCGATCCCATTCTGCTGAGCCTCAGAAATGTCACAAACACATCTGGGAGGGTTCATGAAAGAAACAGTATAGAGAGACTTGTTTTAAATAGAAGAATAAGCGGTTATTCTTAGCTGACATTTCAGTAAAAGAGAATGATTTTTTACACCAGAGCTAGCCAACTACTATTTATCAGTTTTCCAAAAAATCCACAGAATCTTACATTCAGATAACAACTAGAAGCCTGATTATTTAATAAACACCCATAAACTGGTTTTTAAAGTTGTTTTAATATCTTTCTTTCCTCTTACTAGTAAAACACCATAGACCCTACTTGGCATTAAACCTTCCAGCTCAGCAAGTCTCACCTGAAGCACCGTCCTGAGTTCAACAGCAGTGTCACAGATCAACTCCCAACTCGACTCCCCATGTCCCTCCCTCAGACCCCTGTTAGGACTGTTGGGGAAGACACTTCGTCCACCCCTTCAGAGTGGGCTTCCCATCACCACTAGCTCTCTGCACGTGTAATACACCCCACTCAATTCAACTAGAGTTCTGCACACCTTCTCCCCTGCCCAGTGCGTTCCTCCTCACTCCTTCCCAAATGGTAACCTCACTGCAGCTGTCTTTTCTAGGTGTCCCATGACAAATAGCTGGCATACCTTCTCTTTAAACACATCTCCATGCTTCTTTCTCCAGAAATAAACAGAGAAAACAATACTTAAATGAACTCCATAACCACACCTCATCCTCTGAGTGCCAGTGTTTGAAGCCTGATTATTTCATCTTGTAGCTACTTCTAGATCTAAGTCTTCTTGAAGTACAGTTGACCCTTGAACAACAGGGGTTAGGGGGCTGATCCTCCATGCAGTTAAAAGTCTGTGTATAACTTACAGTCGGCCCTCGGTACCTGAGGTTCTGCCTCCACCGATTCGGCCAACTGCGGACCACGTAGTATTGTGGTACTTACTATTGAAAAAAATCCATACGCAAGCGGACCCACGCAGTTCAAACCCATGTTGTCCAAGGGCCTTCGGCTGTACATGATACTCTCTCAAACATCTAGCTTTTGAGGCAGTGTGTATGGGTCAAGAAAATTCTCTACAAAGACACCAAAGGAATATAGAGACAACTAATAGGACAAAGATGGACAAAGCAACCAAGAGACCCAAAGAGCAACCACAGCAAAGGACGACAGAAGCCCTTCCCCAGCTCCTGGGCTCACTGGGCTCAGCAGAGAACCCTTTATGCATCCACAAAGCTCTGTTTCGATCAAATCTAAATTGTAATTTGGTTTAAGACAAATTCTAATATTGGGTGGTGAAATCCATTACTTAGCAGAAGCCACTTGAGGGCTCTGTCCCTGAGACTGCTCTTCTATTGTGTCCCAGGGTCTGTCGAGGCGCCCGGAATGGGGCCTGCCTGTCACACTGCAGGTCTGGACAGCCCATGCTGAGTGAAGTGAGGCCCCTTCTCAGGGCGAGGGCCTGTGTTACCCTGGAGACACGTGACAGCGACAGCACTTCACTGCTGCCTGGAACCCGCCACCCGTCAAGCGCCACACCCGAAGCCAAGCTCCTCCCGCTGCCAGCGTTCAGCGTTCGTGATTCCCTTTCCGCTGAGGCAGATGTTTTGAATTTGTGTGAGAAAGCCTCTTCACATTTCTGTTTTCTGGTTTTCG
Organism: Balaenoptera physalus; assembly: GCF_965194825.1. Classification (NCBI taxonomy): domain Eukaryota; kingdom Metazoa; phylum Chordata; class Mammalia; order Artiodactyla; family Balaenopteridae; genus Balaenoptera; species Balaenoptera physalus. Next base: position 188,475,573 of record NC_138882.1, read on the forward strand.
CTTAACCTAAAGAGGAAATTTCACTGGCAGAAACTTGGCTAACGTAGAAAAATTCTGACATCACTAAAATCTCCCTGTATTGGGATGGGGGGGAAAAGGTGGGTTTTTTTGTTTTGTTTTGTTTGGTGCCTGGGAGTTACTGCAGCACATTCTTTTGAAATACTCACCAAGGGTGGCAACTCTTGAGAGGTGCTCGTAAGAAATACAACCAAGACTGATGAGAAATGTCAACGAAATCAAGCTAGCAAGAGAATGTGGAGTTAGAAAGAGGGCTGAGTCCTGAGACATGCTGCCCTGTATGGTGCTAAGGTGGTTAGGAAATAATCCCAAATGGATTTCTCAAGATGTTCCAGACAACGGCAGTGTGTGTGTATGTGTATGTGTGTGTGTATGTGTATGTGTGTGTGTTTATGTGTTGTGTGAGTGTGTATGTGCATCTTTAAAAAAACATTTAGGCTATATTGTCATGTATCACTTCCTTCAGTTTTCTTCCCTAAATCAGACGAAGAGAGAGATGGGGGAAAATTTCCTTTACTACTGAACCAGGAACTTTTTCTTTTCCAAAAGCAGAAAATAAATAGATGAGACAAGCAGTCCTGACATGAGAAAGAGAAATGTTTAAAAATAAAAAAAGTATTTCTCACAGACTCAGCTACTCAAATAACTAAATTGGTCTCTACTACTACACAGGACAAAACAAAGAAAAAAGTGAACAATTATGCAAGCCTGAGATTCCTCATGAAATGAGGGGAGTAACATTCTACTTTGTAATGTGGAAGAGGAAAAACCGGAAGGGGCATAGAATAAAATGGGCAAGTTTACTAAATGGAATGAGAAAATAATTAAGAACTCTACAAATTACTTAAGAGCCTATATGTGAAACTCTACATGCATCAGAAAATCCCAGGGCACAAGGGTGCAGAATAAGGTCTTGCTCTATCCTAGGTGGGTGCAAGTTTACATGGGGGAAAACTATTAAATTAAAATAGCAGTCAAAGCTACATAAGACATAAAGCATTCTGATAAACTAGAATCTTTATGTGCAAAAAAGCAAACAGAAAATACCTAGGAATATCCTTATCAAGAAAGAGCCTGCAAAAACACAGAAAAAGCTTTTGTTAGTGCAGCAAAACAAAAAAAAAGGAAAAAAGAGAGGGAGAGAGAGAGAGGAGAAGAGAAAAAAATATATATAAAAAACACAAATTTGCTGATAAGCAAAAGTGAATTCAAGTGGACAATTAACAGAGAATTCCATGGGACACAATTTGATAAAGGGCTTACAATGACACGGGTCCCTCTCCTGAGACGTTCAGTTAAGGAAATGCTGGGCACAGAAGGGAAAGTGGAGACCACCTCTATTAACATCCCTTTAGGAGGTGACTTACTATTGGAAATGGTAGGAAGTTGCTGTGGAGTTAAGGGAAAACCACGTCAGTAGGTAACAGAAACGCAGGGCTGGGAAGAAAAGGAGTAATGGTCCTTGCCAGCTGTGCTCCACTATCAATATATCACAAGAGCCCTCTAATTACATATGTAATACACCCAACTGGAGTTCTGTAAGTTCAACTTTAAACATTAAACCTTAGGCAAAAAGAGCAAAAGCTCTCTTAACCAAACTCCATTTAGCCACTTACCAAATGAACTTATGCTCTCCACATCCCTACAATGTATAGACTGACGTCCATTTCTCACTGAACATTATTCTAAAATAAAGAGGTAGCTCATCACCCAGACAATCTGCTCCAAAGAGCTGAGTTTCATGCTTCTCAAGTGTCAGTAGTACAAACCTGTTTATGCAGTTGGATTTGTTATTATAATTATCTAGTTTAATTAAATATTAGATAAATCACTGAAACATGAGGGCAAAAAGAATTTTTGTTTAGTGTGAAACAAAACTAAGTGTGGAAACTTAGTGTGAAAAATAAATTGAACATTTTAAAAAGACTTGATAATGGTGAGTTGTTTAAAAAACAGCTGTTAAGTTTGGGTGAGATCAATGTAAAAGAAAGAGGGAAATAAAATTTTGATGACATATGATAAAAAGTTTAAAGGATTTTGCACTTAGATTTTCTTCATAGGTTTCTAGTTCCACCAAATTGAAAAACAGGTGATGAATTATGGGTGTGGCTTTGCAAGAAAGACAGTCAGAAGTCTAATAAATGAGCCTACAATTAAAGAAAAGGCCTTGGCCCTATAGCAAGAGCTTGACAAATTAATGTACATTTATATATACTTTAAATTAAAATAAGTGTTTAAAGTCTGTATCTTCTTTTTTAAATTTTTCTTTATTTATTTATATTTTGGCTGTGTTGGGTCTTTGCTGCTGTGCGCGGGCTTTCTCTAGTTGCAGCGAACAGGGGCTACTCTTCCTTGCGGTGCACAGACTTCTCATTGCGGTGGCTTCTCTTGTTGCGGAGCACGGGCTCTAGGCGCGCGGGCTTCAGTAGTTGCGCAGGCTCAGCAGTTGTGGCGCACGGGCTTAGTTGCTCCGCGGCATGTGGGATCTTCCTGGACCAGGGCTCGAACCCATGTCCCCTGCATTGGCAGGGGGATTCTTAACCACTGCACCACCAGGGAAGTCCCTCTTTTTATTATTCTTGACTTTAGCAACTTTTTTTTTAACTTTTTTTTTTTTTTTAACCTTTTCGGCTGTGTTGGGTCTTTGTTGCTGCACGCGGGCTTCCTCTAGTTGCGGCGAGCAGCGGTTACTCTTCGTTGCAGTGCATGGGCTTCTCACTGCGGTGGCTTCTCTTGTTGTGGAGCATGGGCTCTAGGTGCGCAGGCTTCAGCAGTTGCAGCACACTGGCTCAGTAGTTGTGGCACGTGGGCTGTAGGCACGCGGGCTCCAGTAGTTGCAGCGCCTGGGCGCAGTAGTTATGGCACGCGGGTTTAGTTGCTCCGCGGCATGTGGGATCTTCCCAGACCAGGGCTCAAACCTGTGTCCCCTGCGTTGGCAAGCAGATTCTTAACTGCTGCACCACCAGGGAAGTCCCAGCAACTTTTTTGATTAACTCTAATCTTCTACTGGGAAAGATAATAAACTGCTTCTGACAAAGCCAAATTCATCTTCTACAGCACGTGACACGCTTCCAGACAGGAATCAAAGGACTTTTGAAGGTTACTCTAATGTAAGCAAGTTTAACATAACCAGCACTTCAACCAAACACCATTTTTCCCTGTTTTGCTAAGTACCATAGGGAAGTTTAAGATATATTTCTCATAGTTGCAAGGAAAATGTGGTGAATGCCAGCTGATACTTGCTGTAAATGTCTGGCAGAAGAGGGAACGTTATGTGGGGTTAATGCTGACTTCGGAGAAATGGTATTGTTCAAGATTTTGCCCAGGAATGGGCCAAGGGGGGGTCAAAGCACCCTACTTTACCACTGCCACACCCCCTCCACATAGGTACACACCCTCTCACCCAACTTCCCTTTCTGTCCACAGTTTCTGCCAGCTCCTCTGACTGGCAAAAAGCAAACAGACATTTGTTTCCTTTTCCTCACTCCCATGCAAAACAGTAACACACAGAAACAATGTAAAGAAATTAATCCTGGCCCGAACTTTTCATTTCTGCTTCTGCTTATTGTCTTATTTTTCCTCTCCCTCTTGCCAACACATGTGAGCAACTTTTTTAGGAACAGGCAGACAACAGGAAAATCCTGTAATTCGAAGGCTGAGTTCTGAGCCCACATTAGAACAAAGAGCCACTCCTGTTTCCTAGCCCTCACCACGTAGAGAAATGGGAGTCTCTGTGCACGATGACGGGACTCCTTTCCCAGGGAGGTAGAAGCGCCCCAGCAGATTTATTTCCAGCCTGACACGGGAAAGTAGAACGGCTACGTACCTTATGCATTGCCATCACTTGATTGTAAAATGGAATTCTAAGGGAAACTAATTTAAAATTTAAAATAAAATTCATTATTTATAGCAGCCAATCTTAGTCAGAAGAGTTTATAATAATTTATTGCCTTTATGCATAAAGGAAAATGAAAAGCAGATACTGAGACTCCTTGAGCCGATACTGGCAGCAGCAAAGATGAACACAAGAGGGTGCCCTATACCTTAGAGGGCATGTTCCCATGACACCCCAGGCTGAGAGGTCTTTCTCCACAGCAACCACCTCACAGGAAAACATTCAGTCTTAGCCGTAATTAAATTGTACTTTTAAACCCTTGAGTGGCATGCTGAGTTTTCTTTTTCTGCTTTTTCTCTGTCACTGTATTACATCTACTCAAACTCCCCAGGGGATAGAACATTTCCATTCTCTGGGGGTGTCATCACATACAAGTATCTCCAATGATTTATGTATTTATTTTTGAAGAGCAGGGCGGGCAGGGGAGGAAACAGGGAATTTTGAAGTGAGAAGGGGGGAGTCATTAATGAACAAGGAATCTACACTGAACCACTCAACCCCCCTAGGGCTGACTTACCACATTCCCCGGGTGCCCCACCTGCTAGAGTTGTGGGAAGACTTCAGGTACTTGGCAGAGATGATATTTAAGGAGAGGATGGCATCAACTGCGGCTTCGTCCACCTCAGCTTTATTCCGAATCCGGCCTGAGAGAAAGAAGAAAGAAACCATTTAAAAACAAAGTGGTAGGACTTCCCTGGTGGTGCAGTGGTTAAGAATCTGCCTGACAATACAGGGGACACGGGTTCGAGCCCTGGTCCAGGAAGATCCCACATGCCATGGAGCAACTAAGCCCGTGTGCCACAACTACTGAGCCTGCGCTCTAGAACCCGCGAGCCACAACTACTGAGCCCGTGTGCTGCAACTACTGAAGCCCGCGCACCTAGAGCCCGTGCTCCGCAACAAGAGAAGCCACCGCAGTGAGAAGCCCGTGCACTGCAATGAAGACTAATTGTCGCTCAACGCAACTAGAGAAAGCCCGCGCGCAGCAACGAAGACCCAACACAGCCAGAAATTAATTAATTAATTAATTAATCAATTAAATATCAACTGATTTTAATTAATAAGTAAATAAAAACAAAGCGGTAATTCATTAGGCCAAAAAGAGACTGTGAAATCTCTGTGTAATTTCAGGTGCTGGAAGCGTCGTTTGGTCAGCTATAACCCTACAGTCTAATTCTGTAATTCTTGGCCTTCCATTCTTCTCCATATTCTGTCTCTCCTTTACATCCCACATTTAGTCAACGGTGAAAACTTACTCTTTGTTCAAAGAGCTTCTCATATCTGTCTCAGCTTTAATTTCCAACTCACTGCCCTGCTCACGAAGGTCATCCCCTTCTGATCTCAGACACGGCAACAGCCACTTAACTGGTCTCCCTGCTGCTCTCACGTCTCCCTTTCCAAGCCATCCCACACTCACCTTCTATAAACTTCTTAAGCCACTGCCTTCATTACACCACTTTCTTTTTCAAAATCTTACAATGCTGTTTTCAAATAACACTAGGGGATGCAGCACTGCACAGAGGTTAAGAACACAGTCTCTGGAGCAGGACTGCCTGGGTTCAAATCTCAGCTCCAACACTAACTATCTGTGCAGCCTGGGCATATGCTCAACCTCTGAGCCTCACTTTCCTCACCTGTGAAGTGGGAATAACAATTCTTCCCTTATAAGATTGTTACGATCATATTATGTGTTTGCTATATTAAATAAACTAATATTTTTAGAGCATTCAGAAAAGCACCTGCCACATTTCATGTTTGTTATAAAAATAATAAGCCATAGGGTTATAGAGAAGCCTTAGTAACTGCTGCCTCTGCACCCCACCCTTTCTGGTCAGAAAGCATCTCTCTTGTTTTGTGTAAAACTTAATCTTGAAAAGCTTGAAAACCACTGCCCCAGATAGGACAGAGTATAATCTTCCTTCCAGGGCTTCTTAATCTGGTCCACAGATACCCAAGGGGTTTATGGATAGAATTCAGGAGGTCTGAACTGGATGGGAAAAAAAATTTACAACTTTATTTTCAGGAACCTCTAACTGAAATTTGCCTTTCCCTGCAATTATGAGGGGAGGGCACAAACCACAGGAGAATCAGCAGTACCCATACCTCTGTCCCCAGCAGAATTCACAGATGTTTTCATATCACACTAATGTGAAGTATCTTGACATTCACCACCACTTTGAAATGATAGAAATTAGACCCGCTGCTTATTGACCACATCATTGAAGAGCTTATGTTACAAATTTGTTTAGAAGTTTAACAACTGTATTTCAATATTATTAGTTCCCTTTGTAATCCTAAGTGCTTTATTTCCTACATTTAAAAACATAATTCTGAGGTTTCACCACTGCCAAAGGGGTCCATGGCAAAACTAGGTTCAGACCCCCTGCCTTGGACTCTCGTTCTATAGCTTATGCTGTTCGGCCACTCTTGCCTCTCACGGTGCTTTAGTTTAGTCTCCCCACTCTGGCCATAGATTTCTAGCCATTTGCACGTTAGACATTGCTGACTCTCTAACTCCAAATGCTTGCAAAAAAACGAAACCCTCTAAGTTCTCTCAGGTCTACTCAGATCATCTCCCACAAGCTAACCCAGTTCTCCTGGGTCTTTTTTGTCGTCAACTCTTTTAGCAAGGTCTTTCAGTTGTTCTCATTTGGTACTCACTCATCAAACTGCTCTGTACATGCACACACGCTGTCTCCTCACTAGACCCCAAGCTCACAAGGAGCAGAGACTTCTCTTAGGCCCTCTCACAGCCTCGGGCACAGAACCGCTCCCACAGGCACTGAGAAAAACAATGGCAGGTTGAATAACCCATGAAGGGAGCTGAGAAACAAGAGTAGTTTCCAACTCAAGGACTCTCTTCTGACAGTCACGTTCTCCAGCGCAGCCTTCCGCACACTCCCTGTGCTCCGAACAGGGGACAGGCACTCCGTTAAGCTCCGCCCCCAGCTGCTGGAACATACTCACCTACCACCAGCTCCCGAACATCCTTCCAATGGAGTTCACTCCCTTTCTCATGGATAATGGTTACTGTGATCCTTCGCTGGATGCCCTAGATAATGGAGCAGGGTTGCAATTTAGCTGGGACAATCTCTTATTTCCTCTTGTTTGTCCTTTTCTGGATCGTCTGATGGGCAGGAAGGGGAGGTATGGAGGGAGAGGGGAATGCTGTCCACACTGCTATTCTGAACAAAGGGACACAGGTCAGGGACTGAGGAAGAGCCAGGTTCTGATATGGCTTGTAAGAACCGATGCCCAGACTGAAAGTCCCAGAGTGTGCCCATCTGGCTCATGAGCACTTTTGAGCACTGACTAAATCTACTTTTGATTTGCCAAAGGGGGACCTACATTTCATGGCCAGATTTTTAGTCCACTGAAACCTTCATCTTCAATCTCCATTAAGAACTTTTGGCTGTGAAAGCAGAGTTTCCAAACATCACAAAGTGAAAATTGTATAAAATAACATGGGAGCTGCACAAATTACTATGTAACTGAATGAAATAAAGTCTTTCAAAATAGCTCTTTTAAAATATATTTACACATAAAAGCGAGGGTATATATCAATAAATATAAGCCAAGGTTGGAGAAACATTAAGGAAAGAAAAAAAAAAAGGATGGGGCAATGTCCCCTGACCTCCAAATTCCCTTGAAATGGAGATAAAAAAGCAGAGAAACAGAGAGTTACGTTTCTTATTCTAACTTTTTTGGTGTTCCCTTCTAAGCCCTCTTTTGCTCCTTCATTAGTACCTGGTGAAGCAAAAATGTCCCCTGGCAGGGCAAGCCTGCCGTATGGTCAACCACAGCTGGAATATACCTATAAAAACAGACATGTAAAAGAAAGAAGTTAGACAGAATGCTTGTGCTAAGTGCAACTTCACCTGCGAGGTCCTCCGTGGTCACTCCAGCCCTCAGTAGTCTTTGTTTTCTAAACTCTGATCCCACGTCTCTCTCACCATCTGGGGTGGACATTTAATTGGACGGTCCTATGCATTCAGTAAACCTCTCCACATATGTATGTCTCACCATCCTGACTAGGCTGAAGTATTCATAGGGCAGTAACAGCTTCTGGCTCCGATCCCAGCTCTTTGTCTAACAGATATTTCCATAAATAACATATTACTGCAATGGCAAGTGTCAGGAGATAAGAAAGAGATAATTTCAGATTCTAGATCATTTTTTAAGAATCAGAAAGCAATTAACTCAGTAGAAACCATTTACTGTAACTACTGCTCCCTCATAATGCAAGTTATAATCACATTATAGATCTGTCTGTGGAAAGTCAAATTCCTCGAAGCAGTGTCACTACTGACAACTCTATATAGGATCAATAGAGCCAAACCTCACACACAGTAGGAACTAAATAAATGTTTTATGGATGTGATCATAATGGTATTACCCAGCATTATAAATATAGGATCATTAAGATAACATTTATCCCCTACCCTTTACACTAACTGATACAACCCCTTGCCTCTGTTTCGGGAGAGGGATCTCTTTTGTGTTTTTCAAAAGAATTTCTGAGACAACTATAAACAGTAATTACCTTCGTCACTTAGTCTAACACAGCTCATACAGAGAGAGTAAGCTGATGCTGATCATTTTGATCTGGGCCAGTGGTCCTCAACTGGGGGTAATTTTGACCCCTAGGGGCCATCTGGCAATGTCTGTTGTCACAACAGGAGGGGAGGTGCTACTGGCATCTTATGGTTAGAGGCCAGGGATGCAGCTAAATATCCTCCAATGCACAGGACAACCCCCAACAACAGAGAATCATCTGGCCCCAAATAGTGAGAGGCTGAGAATCCTTGGTCTACAGAAACATTCTGTCCCCTAATCCCCTGACATATTGATATGCCTTCGGCCCTTTTATGTGCAATATGCTTCTGACTCCCTTTGCTTTACTGCTGCTAAAACCCACTTTGCAGGTTGTCTTCCCTCATAACAAAGTGCCAGTCTCCATGATCTTGCTATTGCTAACAAGAAGGTAAATTATTATACTAGACAGTTCTCTGACAAACATGATTCAAAGAATAATATAAAGACCCTCCCCAACCCAAATTCAGTTCAAAACTGGAATGTGACAATGTTCTGTGAACCCAAAGACAAGAGAGACTCAAAATTACATTTTCTAATTTTGGAAAAGTTGTCATATTTAAAAATTTAGAAAGTTGGACTTACTCTCCTGTAGGCTCCAATTCACTGATCTCAAACCAAACCAGAAGATCGTACTTGCTCATGCTCTGGCCAAGGCTGGTTTTGCTCATGGTATTTAACTTGGTGGCTGGAACTTTTAAAAGTTTTTGGAAAATGTTAAAATTTGGTCCAAGTCTACTCAGCAAAGGTATAAGCTTCTCTAATATCAGTCTTCAAGGACACACTTGGGAAAGGCAGCGAGAGTGAGGGGATAGATTTCAGTGCAGAAGACCCAGAGAAACGTCACCGTCAACTATATTAGTACCTCTAACTTCAGAGAACAAGGAAAACAGAGAGTCAGCATCTTTTTCCCTCTCAACAAACTACCCAATGATGAGAAAACAGGTTTCATGCAGAGTAAATGTGCTCACGAAACCATTAAAAAACCTTCCCTAGACTCTCACATTTGCGGCATGCAGAGCACGGCAACAATGTGGGACAGGCAATGTGGGGCGAGCCTCGCCCATCACAGGGCCTCATCAAAGCTGCTGTGGCGGGAAAGACCCGTCCTCCAACCCAGTGGTTCCTGAACCTCCCTGCACATGAGGGTCACCTGGGGATCTTAAAGATGGCCCAGGCCACACCACCAGCCAATTAAATCACAGTCTCTAGGGGTGGGACTCAGCCCTCTGAGAGGTTTGAAGCCCCCCAGGTGATTCCAATGTGTGGACAAGTTTGGGAACCACTGGTCTCATCTGTAAATACAGGATTCTGTAAATGATCTCATGTTACCCATTTTCTTCAGATGTAAATTCCATATTCTTATCTGTACTGATGAAATATATTAGCCAAAACCCCCGTATTTTCAAGAATTTCAGATTCCACATGGTGGGCATTTTGAAACACTACGTAGAAATTCTGAAATCTTGGCAATACAAAGAGGGTTCTCTGCTCTGAACCTGGGAGCAGCGGTGTGAGAGTCCAGTGACTTGGGATCTAATTATCGCTCAACCGCTAACTAGCTATGAAACTTTGGTTGAGTCACTTAACCTCTGGGAGTCTGTCTCCTCAACTAGAAAATGACGATCATAATATCTTGCCTACTGTCTAAAAAGATGCTGTGAGGACCCACTGACACAATGCATCTGAAGGGGCTGTATGACTCCTACAGCGCTATTCAGAGGCATGGCCTGTCAGCATCATTCACCCGAGCTGAATTCCAGGTAAGCTGGTGATGATGCTAGTCAAGAAGATAATAGGGGGTTACTGGTGCTGGTGGGCATCTGAGGGTCAGAAAGCAAAACTAGAGCATTACGAAAAGCCAGCTACCAGTAGAAAACCTTTAAAATTAAAAATACCATTGCACAGAATCCACACCAACAAATATAAGGAGCCCCTCCACCACCCCCCACCCCTGGATGATGTGAAAGGGGTATAAATAGAGAAGGTGTTTCCTAAAAATCTGTCTGAAGGAAATGTGATATGATCTTGACAACGTGCTGAACTCTACATTCAGGTCAAGTAGCAAACAGAAACGTTGGTGTTTCATACACGGAGAGCCAGGCTTTAGGACCAGCCTCTGAGGATGGTTCTACATCTAAGGCAGAGCTAATTTTAGCTACTAACCATCTCGTTTAGGTACCCTCTTGGTCTGGCAGCTGGGAATTGGCAGAAAGAGAAAAGGCGGCAATGGGTCAGCCCCATCCTGGAAGGTGGCAATGGCGGAGGATGCGAGCACACTGGCATGCTCAGAAAACATGTCCAACACATGCACATTCACATAGTCAGATACGAGAAACCGAATCAGCTCAATCTTTCTCTCATGGTCTGAAGGCAGGACGGAGGCGAGGAGCACAGAGGTGGAGAATGAGCACAGGGCGGGGTGGGAATGAGGCAAGTGGGCAACGAGGAAAAGGGATGAAAATAAACAAAGAAAAATCAGAACAGGATACACGAACATGCAGAATAAACGTAATATGCAAAGGAGTGCCCAGTCACCTGACAGTTAAAGGGAGTTACACACAAAGCAGAGAGATTTAGGAACATGGAGCTTATCAAAATCTGCAGTAAGGGGCTTCCCTGGTGGCGCAGTGGTTGAGAATCTGCCTGCCGATGCAGGGGACACGGGTTCGAGCCCTGGTCTGGGAAGATCCCACATGCCACGGAGCAACTAGGCCCGTGAGCCACAACTACTGAGCCTGCGTGTCTGGAGCCTGTGCTCCGCAACAAGAGAGGCCGCGACAGTGAGAGGCCCGCGCACCGCGATGAAGAGTGGCCCCTGCTCGCCGCAACTAGAGAAAGCTCTCGCACAGAAACGAAGACCCAACACAGCCAAAAATAAATAAATAAATTAATTAATTAAAAAAAAAAAAAAGACTGACCACATGCCTTAAGGTGTAACATAGGTAAATATTAAATAGGGATTGTACAAGGTAAAACAAGAATTAAAAAAAAAAAAAAAAAATCTGCAGTAAGAAGACCACAGTACCGGCTGGGATATAGAGCCCTATTGTTTGGCACCTCTTATTTCACATCAGGAACCAACAATTCTAGTTCCTACTAGATACTGGAACACACAAGGATGCACAGAAGTGGAGTAGGAATTTGAATATGATTTTTTTTATCTGAAAAGTCACTCAGAATAAGAGATGTACATCATACAAAGAACGCAGCTGTGCTCACCTGGCTTGGATAGTGGCATGGGCGGAGGGAAGAATCGTCGAGATGGCTGGGGTGGACTGCAAAGGAAGACAAAAGTTCTTCAAGACTAAACAGTCCCATGCTGGTATTAATGGCGTGTTTAAATCCCCTTTAGAAACGGATCATTTGTACTTTCAACTCTGGTACATTATCAGATATCAGATATAAACCCACACAGTAAAACTGAGGCTAAGACATTTTGATAAAAGTCCCCTTGTAAGTCAGAGCTAATAAACAAGAAAACTCTTTCTGTTATAACATAGACACTCTGCCATCATCCCAAAGTCCCCATCACCGTCCCCCTCCCCAGTTTTGATGTCTCCACTTAGAGACACATGCTTCATAGTGACTTTATGCTTCATAAAGTTCTGGGTGGTTAGGACCAATTACACACAACTTTCAGGTTATATCCCTATCACCTCAACTTTCTATCCTATTCAAAGTCTCTTCCTACAAAAAGACAGTACTCAAGGTCACCTGGGCAAAACTCAATTTGCTCTACCTACAGTTAGTGACTGGGTGGCTTAGAAGAAAGATGGTGATGTTTCTGAAATGGAAACATAGGGTAATATATAAAACTGTTATTTACCTATCTTAATTCCTCAAAAGATTTCTTCTTTTCCAGCAAGTGACAGTAACAACAATAACAACAACAACAATATCAATAACAAAAATCTTTGCTCATTCGGTCCAAACCTGTTAAGCTCCTGTCCTTGCAGGTGAAGTGGGTGCTGCTGATAATGCCCAAAGACTTCAAACACGATAGGCTTGGTTTTGATATAGTCCACAAATGATTCCGTAACCTCCACTGCAATCTAATAAGGAATAAAGGCAACCTAGATTAGCGAAAGATTTATTATAGGAAAATACACATTTTTGGGGCAAACAGCACTACAGCACTTTGAGTACCCAGTATGTGCTGGGAATTTTACTATGCAGGCTTCTCACACCAAAAGAGAGGGGCTCTTCTCTGGTTTTCTTTCTACAGTAACTTCACCAAGCTTCAGGCATTCAACACCCTCCAGTGTCCACCCCAAATGACCTCTGGCCCCTCTGCTGCCCTTCACACAATGTTTGGACTCAATCTGCTGCTCCCTTCACCTGCTCTCTCCTCCACCGTGCCTGAGGGCTGGCCCAGGCTGCAGCCGTGCCTGGGAGGCCTTCCCACATCTCTGTACCTCTGTCATCCGTGTACTTCAAGGCCCAGCTCAAACAGCAACAACAATATGAAAAACATGACTGCAGACTCTGTGCCAGGTACAATGCCAAGCGTCACCCACCTTTTCTTATTTACACTACAGTCTTCAGGAAGTTCCCCCACCTCCTTTTTCTACAAAAACATCCACCCCCAACAAAGAATGTAGCTTAAAAGACTCTTCCCATTAGCAGAAATAACTCTCCCTTCTCTACTCCCGTTGCATTTAATGAATACCTTTCGAATGTTTCTATATCCTGTACCACTATTGTTTAAATATGCATTTTATTTCCCCTATCATAATTCTCAGCTCTTCGGAGGCATAACCTACCCTGTGATTCATCTGAGCGCCCCCAGTGGCGTCAGGCACAGTCCTTGTGCACAGGAGCCAATCAATATTTATCATATACAGGCACGCTCTTATTTATACAATTAAACATAAAAAAGGAAACAGTGTGTTCTGTATTTGCTTGTTCCATTTCTGGAGTTGTCCCTTCCTCTCGCATTTTAGGGAGTGGATTATGGCTGGCAAGAGAACGAGACTGTTCAAGCAGTAGTGAAGCTCCTGGATGCTAGAGCCACGTTTCCCTGGGTTCAAACCCCACCTCTGCCTCTTCCTAGCTTTATAACCTTGGTGAGTGACTTCGAGTGCTCTCTGCCTCGGTAATCTCAACTATAACGTGGGGATTCTGATAGTATATGGCATAAAAGTGAGGATTAAGTGAATTAAGACACAAAAACACACCTATAACAATGACTGACACAAAATAAGCTCTCAGTGAATGTTAGCTATTGTAATGAGGATCATGCCTTTTGAACAGAGTTGAGCAAATCTTTCTAGAAGAGATGGAAAGTCTGTTTTCTTATTCCACTTATGAGAGAGTTGTAAGGGGCATTAAAGGACTAATCATAGAATCAGCTGCAAGGAAACAGATTCTGAATCTTAATTTAGCTACAAAATGTATTTCATAGTTTCTACATTATTTGCAACCAAATTATTTGTCTCTTATGGTTTAAAGAATAACATATTAACTTTAACAAAACTCATATGCAACATGCTTATTATCCTAGGAAGGAAACACTAAAACAACTCACTACATTCAAACCGACAAAGAATTTATTGGCAGACCCACCCCCAGGCTACTCACAGGCCCCACTGTAATTCAGAGAAGATGCTGCCTGTTCTGTCCACTGAGGATTAGCTCAGGGCCCTGGCCGCTCCCTCCACTGTCTGTTCTCATCACAGAGCTGCCCCTGCACAGCAGCTTAGATTATCATCCTTCTTCAGCTGAGAAAGCCAAAGGGACCCACACATGACGACTGCCTCACCCCAGCTGCTTCAAGTTACCATAAACCCGCAAAACATTTGGCAAAAACGTCCACGTCACTTACATTCTGCACATGATAAAAGCCCAGAGGACTTCCTCTGCCATGGTTTTTGAGGGGTTCAGTGGAGAATGCTTCATCATGGCGATGCAAAAAGCTTAAGAGAAAAAAAAAAGAGCCACGTGAATTTCGTATTAATGGTTTCATCAGGATCAGCTTGGACCCCACGGAAAGCAGCACCTTACTTAAGTAGAGTCTTTAACTGAGTCAAAGTATTTCCGTTTCCTTGTAGAGAATGTTCTCCATATCACTCAGATAGCATTTTAGCTTTTATGTCAAAAATGACTTAAAAATCAACTAACCCTATCACCTAGCCATGTGAATGTATGAAGAGTGAATTCAGTGAACTCCTATTCCCTTGTAAAAGTTTTTACTGAAAATAAAAATTGTGAAATCATTTTGTACAGAAAAGATATGGCAGATTAAAGCTTCTATAAGGTAGTATCAAAGCCTGTGGACAACATACTTGCCTGGGAGTCTAAGACCAGCTAGGAGGAGATTCAAATATCACCTCTTCCAGGAAGACTTCCCTGACTCACTCAAACAGTTCTATGTTCCCACAGCACTAGAGACCTATTTTTCTTCAACAGCAATGATATCATTGTTTGTAATAATGTATTTATTTGCTTGTCTCCCCAAAAGGCAGTGAGTGTCTCCCACAGGGCTCTAAATGTAGAAAATACTCCTGAAATATTTGAGTCAGTGGGCTATATTGACTTATTCTCATAAATATGAGATTTTATTGTTCTCTCTCCCTCCCTATTATTAGTCTGACATAAAAAGAAGCGGAGAATTATAGAATACTCAATTCAAAGATTTACTGCCAGATAGAAATATCCACCAGAAGGACATCCCACACTCCTGCAAGAAAAAAATGGAAATAATACTTTTTTTTTTTTTTTGGCTGTGCCATGCGGCATGTGGGATCTTAGTTCCCCGACCAGGGTCTGCAGTGGAAGCGCAAAGTCTTAACCACTGGACCACCAGGGAAGTCCAAGAATACTTAGAGTAGGGGGTAGAAAGACCAGGATCATGAACTCCGAGTCTTCCAAATTACACCTGACCTTTGAACAACACAGGTTTGAACTGTGTGGGTCCACTTATATGTGGATTTTTTTCCATAGTAAATACTAGGGTATTGCACAATCCGCAGTTGGTTGAATCCTTAGATGCAGAACTGCGGATATGGTGGAACCCTGGATATACACTCGGATTTTTGACTGTGCGGAGGGTCAGTGCCCTAACTCCTGAGTTGCTCAAGGGTCAACTGTAATTCACTGAGCCCGAAGACAGTGGTGTACTTTTGCCAGGCATCCAAATCACTGATGTCACATACTGCTGTGGCACTGCAGCATTCCATATTACGGGTACTCTTGTCTATTTTCTTTCTTCTCATTTTCTCCTTACCTCTCTCCCTTTCCTTCTCTTACTTCTTACTCCTTTTTTTCTTCCAATTTCTTCCTCTCCACACCACACAGTGTACCTACCAGAGGCGCCATGAGCATCAGCTGATCTCTGATCTACACTCCAACAAGGCTCTGCTTGGAGCAGATACAAATATCCTGGGGTTCCACACAGGTGACACATGAAATCATTCACACTGCTCTACAGCTGTGTTTTCCCTATGCAGGCCAGATGAGAGTTTATAAAAACCTCAGAAGAATCTGAGTCTTCTTTCAGCATGAGTCAACATGCCCTTTCCTCCAGAGCTAATGCCAGGTGGAGATGCTACTCTCTTTTTAGGAGATTTTAGGACAGAAGTCAACATACCACTATTGCCATTTCAGATGTCAGTTAACCAAGTAGGTCTTTTCCATAAAATACATCAGTTACTAACTGAGGCTATTAGGGAAAACACATTAAATGGGCAAAATCTACACTGGATGGATACTATTTCATCAATTATAAGTTACAGCAAATGGTATTAGTGGCTTACTATGTAATAATCACATTTAATTGAGGACTTGGCTAAAATCTATGTAAAAAGTAATGCTGCTTTAGGACCCCAGGGAAGGCTAAGGCACATACTGAGGGGAAAGGAATGGCAGAAATCTAAAGCAGCCTCTTGGTGGCACCAGTGGCAAACTGGGGGCTTTAGGAATGGGGTGGCTTAGACTTCATTCTCTTGTACTGTGGCCCTTTCCAAGTACTGAAGACATATTGATGTTTGGGGGTATTAAAACTTAAAGATTCTCCAAAAAAATGTTTTTGGAGGTCTTGAAAGTACCTAGAGCACAGAGCTCCAGAGGGTTATAGGATAGAAAATGCTTAGAAAGTGGATGAGAAATGAAACCTGTCACATCTTCTCTACGTACTTACTAGCTTTTTTTCAGTGGATGCAGAATTTTGCTGCTCTTTAAATGACTTACATTTTCCCTTTCCCAA
This sequence comes from Balaenoptera physalus, assembly GCF_965194825.1. Lineage (NCBI taxonomy): Eukaryota > Metazoa > Chordata > Mammalia > Artiodactyla > Balaenopteridae > Balaenoptera > Balaenoptera physalus. Next base: position 188,492,285 of record NC_138882.1, read on the forward strand.
GTATTAAATAAGCATAATTGGCGGTTGGATAATTCATTGCTTTCATACTTGTTTATTAACGAGACATTTCGGCATGAAGAGCATTTAAAAAGACTAATAAGTAGGCTCATCTGGATCTGATCCTATACTCCTGGCAGAGGGGGACAGTCCACAACCAAACCTTCTAGCAGGATATGTGGCCACACTCCTCCCCACAATGAACTCTGTTTCATTCCATTGTAGGTTTCCAGTTCTTACTCCCATCTTGAGTGAAGAAAGCATTTGATTTCAGCGGCTGGTAGTCATTTCTCTCTCAAGAGTGTACTACCTGGCAAGTGTCAGATCCCTCTATAGTGCACAAAGGACATCATCTGGGGTAAGAGCTTAGGGAGGCAGAGCAAAGGGGCGGCTTACTTGAACTGACAGAAGATATCTGCATACTCTGGGAGGATTCCACTGGCCTGCAACACTGTTACACGGAAAGTGAAGGCACTGCCCAGTTTCAGGTGGTTGCCAATCTCTTCAGAAAATCCTTCCATTACCATCTTACCATCCAGCAAAGTGCTTGACTTCAAATCTAAAGAGGGTCAAATGAACACACGTATGGTTCAAGTAACACACAAAGCACCTTTCAGAGAGGAGAGTGTATCTTTCCATCCCTAGTTGATAAAAGCAACTATCTTCCTTGACAATGGTAAGTATTTTTCCTTCTTTGAAAACATATGCAATCATAGTACACTCTGATTACACACCCAAGTCATTCATTCGATTGATTTCTTCTGGAGGAGTGATGACCTCAGAACTCTGACCCTGTCCTTCCACAATCCTCAGCTCCTCCAAGGATAGACCAGAACGGGTCATGGCAACCGAAGAAAAGTCACTCTGAAAACAAGGCAGGGATAAGTAGATGATAAAGTAGTATGACAACATATTTTCCCCCCATTTCCTTATGTTTATTTGCCCAACAAATAATAGTGACTGAAAAGTTATGTGGATTAAGAGCTGCCTGAGAAAAGGCAATACAACACAATATAAATGCTGGGCCTTTACCCTTACCTCGGTAATTGTTAGACATGTCCCATATTCTATTAACTATCCTGTGGTAACCTATACTTTTTAGTTCTAGGCAGAACTGCTCTCCAGTGCTGAACATCCTCCTTACAAAACCTGTCTACCTCCTTATCCTCCCACAAGGTTTTCCTCTTCCTGGAAGATTTCTCACCTGATTAAAGTACTCATTATCAAAAGATATTTTAGCTGTTCCTGACTGTCGAATTCCAGAGCCATAATCAGGAGCTTCTTCGTCCGCTAAGTAGAGGGAAAAAAAAAAAGCAAGAAAAAAAAAGCAAGGATGAGACTAGATATGGGGACAAGGAGGAATGACTCCTATTGGATTACAACAATAAAAATATGTAGGAAAGTAAAATAAAAATAAGTAGGAGACAGTGGGCCTTAGGGTTCTCAAACTTTAATACAAGAGGAGACACTAAAGAACAAGTCTTTTGCATGAGAAAGAAAGAGACCAAAGCAGTAAAGTCAAATAGGCTGCTTCCAACTCTACTCAGGTAAACTTACCACCTCCTTAGCTCGAATGAAACTAATGAATAAAGGATCGGTTTCATTCTTGATGTTGTTCAAATGTCATACTTAGAAATACTGATCCCTTCACTTGACAAGATTATATTCAATAATACTCAATAAATATTTGAAAATATTAGACTGTACTTGTGAAGACCTCCATAGCTCAACGCTGGTGACTATCACGCATTTCCACGGGGAAAGGCTGAAAGAGGTCACTAAATACAGCACAGCAGTTGGAAACTAAAACAGAAACGTTACAGGGAACAGCCACATTCTTTCTTCAGAATGTAGGCTGGATCTTGGAAAAAAGTATAAAGTGTCAAGATCTTGATCCACGCATTGCAAAATAGCAGCCAAAGGACAGAAATGTCTAGCAGAAGTATCCTGAGAGAAAATTAGGCAAGAAACCGTCTGAAAATCCTCTGTTATTTCTGAAGCAGTTAAGATACATCATTTAAAATGCAAATGACTTTTATAAAGGTAACCCAAGGGTTGTTCTTCATGTTAAAGGAAATCCCTTTACCCCATTATTCCAGAACAGCAGTAGCCCAAACCAAACAGGATCTACTTGTGATACTTGGGAACAACAGCTAGAAAGGAAGCAATAAAGGCTTTCTTCAGTCTGCACTGAAGCGCGGCCCCTACGGAACTGGCCTGCTTTGTCTTGAGGCAGAGGACCCACTGCCCTCATTTCAGAAGAGGGGTGCCTACCTGCGATGGCCTGCACAGCCACACGGAGAAATCCCCGCACTTCGCCCTTCTCACTGACAACGGCCACCCTGTGAATCAGGGGCACGGGGTACAGCAGGTTGCTCAGGTAAACAAATGCTCTAGAGACAGAAACCAGGAGACAGACATCTGAGCATCCCACAGGCAGAGAAGGTGGCTTTCAGATTTACTGAGAATACCTTCATGAAACTGTGAGCTGGCTTCTGGGCCCTGTCTTAAGGTCACCTCTCTGTTCTGTACTCGCAGACTGCCTCCTGTTGCTTTTTCAGAATACATAACGTATAAACAAATGCAAATGCTTGGTAAAGCAGTGGAAAAGACCAACGTACACCAAATTACTCCCTGTAAGAATTACTACCATAGGTAGAGTGACCATTGGAAGTAGACTTCCAAGATACTCCTCTACAAATACTGCTATGAGTGGGAAAAGGGAGCCCATTAAGGAGTTTAACCTTTTAATGTAACTAATTACAAAGAGGTTTTTGTTTTTTTTCCCTGATAATACAGAAATCAGGAGACAAAAATGGTCAGAGAAATGTGACTGAAATACAGTCAATAACTCTAAAATAGATTTCAAGTCACAACATTGTGGGTCTTTATTTTTACCCTAAGAAATGACTATGATCTTTAGGCAGGGTGACTGACACATATGGGCAGAAAGGCCATGTAGCCAGAAATTTCTTTGTTAGTGAGCTTATAAGAGACTCTGGATGGACATCAAGATAAATGCTAAGGGAGAAGGAGACAGCTGATCCCTAAAGGATTGCTTTTGCTTCTAGGGTTCAAAACTTTATTCAGAAATGCATATACATGAGGTAAGACCTAACATTTTTCAACTTCAAATGAACTAGCAAAGTCGTATCACATTTGTTCTCTTTTTTTCTTCTTTCATTATTTTGTAGCTATTGACTTTTTTTAAGCAACACAAACTGGTGATCACAAAGCTTGGGTGTTCATTCCAATTAGTGGGTGGGAAATAGAATCTAGTTCCTACTATTACTCCTGTCTTCCCACTTGGTATATGCTGATCTTTGAAGACAAGACAAGACAAAGAGCAAACATTTGCATCAAGAAATCACACATAACTAAATGTGACACATGCAGGCATACCTCGTTTTATTGTGTTCCACTTTCTTGTGCTTTGCGAATATTGCATTTTTTACAAATTAAAGGTTTGTGGCAACCCTGTCTCCAGCAAGGCGCCATTTTTCCAACAACATTTGCTTGCTTCATGACTCTGTGTCACATTTTGGTAATTCTCACACTATTTCAAACTTTTTCATTATTATTATTTTTTTATGGTGATCTGTCATCTTTGACATTACAGTTGTAATTATTTAGAGGTGCCACAAACCACAACCATACAAGACACTGAACTTAACCGATAAATGTGTGTTCTGACTGCTCCACCAACAGGCCATTCCCCTGTCTCTCTCCCTCTCCTTGGGCCTCCCTATTTCCTGAGACACAACAATACTGAAATTAGGACAGTTAATAATCCTACAATGGCCTCTTAAGTGTTTAAGTGAAAGGAAGAGTCTCATGTCTCTTACCTGAACTCAAAAGTTAGAAATGACTAAGTTTAGTGAGGAAGGCATGTTGAAAGCTGAGACAGGCTGAAAGCAAGGCCTCTTGTGCCAGTCAGAGAAGTTGTGAATGCAAAGGAAAAGCTCTTGAAGGAAATTAAAAGTGCTACTCCAGTGAATACACAAGTGATATAAGATAGCGAAAAAGCCTTATTGATGACATAGAGAAAGTTTTAGTGGTCTGGATAGAAGATCAAAACAGCCACAACATTCCCTTAGGCCAAAGCCTAATCCAGAGCAAGGCTCTAACTCTCTTCAATTCTATGAAGGCCAAGAGAGGTAAAGAAGCCACAGAAGAAAAGTCTGGAGCTATCAGAGGTTGGTTCATGATGTTTAAGGAAAGAAGTCGTCTCCATAACATAAAAGTGCAAAGGGAAGCAGAAGTGCTAATGTAGAAGCTGCAGCAAAGTATCCAGAAGTCCCAGCTAAGTTAATTAATGAAGGTGGCTACACTAAATAAGAATTTCAGTGTAGATGAAACAGCCTTTTATTGGAAGAAGATGCCATCTAAGACTTTCAGAGCTAGAGGGAAGTAAATGTCTAGCTTCAAAGGACAGACTGACTCTCTCGTTAGGGGCTAATGCAACTAGTGACCTGTAGTTGAAGCCAATGATCATTTACCATTCTGAAAATCCTAGGGCCTTTAAGAATTATGCTAAATCTACTTTGCCTGTTTTCTATAAATGAAACAACAAAGCCTAGATGACAGCACATCTGTTTACAACATGGTTTACTGAATATTTTAAGCCCACTGTTGAGACTGACTGCTCAGGGCAAAAAAAAAAAAGAGCCCTTTAAAAATATTACTGCTCACTGACAATGCACCTGGTCGGTCACCCAAGAGCTCTGATGGAGATGAATGTTTTCGTGCCTGCTAACACAACATGCATTCTGCAGCCCATGGGTCAAGGAGTAATTCTGACTTTCAAGTCTTGTTATTTAAGAAATACATTTTGTAAGGCTACAGCTGCCATAGACAGGGACTTCTTTGATGGACCTGGAAAGGATTCGCCCTTGTAGGTGCCATTAGGAACATCTGTGATTTGTGGGAAGAGGTCAAAATATCAATATAAACAGGAGTTTGGAAGAAGTTGACTCCAACCCTCATGGATGACTTTGAGGGATTCAAGACTTCAGTGGAGAAAGTAACTGCGGACGTGGTAGAAATAGCAAGAGAAAAAGAATTAGAAGTGGAGCCTGAAGATGGGACTGGATTACTATAGTCTCATGATAAAACTTTAATGGGTGAAGAGTTGCTTCTTATGGATGAGCAAAGAAAGTGGTTTCTTGAGATGGAATCTACTTCCAGTGAAGATGCTGGGAAATGACAACAAAGGATTTAAAATATTACATAAACATAGCTGATAAAGCAATGGCAGGGTCTGAGTGGACTGACTCCAATTTTGAAAGTTCTACTGTGGGTTAGATGCTATCAAACAGCACCCTCCACCAGCAAAAAGCCTACTTCACTGAAGGCTCAGATGATGGCTAGCATATTCCTTTTAGCAATAAAGTATTTTTTAATTAAGGTACATACATTGTTTTTTTAGACATAACGCTTTGCACGCTTAATAGACCAAATGTAATGTAAACATAACTTATATGCATTGGGAGACCAAAAAAGGCACGTGACTGGCTTTATAGCGATATTTGCTTTTATTGCAGTGGTCTGGAAACAAACCAGCAATATCTCCGAGGTATGCCTGTATGCATGTCTGCACCTTTTCCTGCTCTGAATCTACTTTAAAACAAAGAAAAGGAAGATGGAGCGGATTCTTGGGATTTCAACTACAAGTAATGAAAACAATTCTGAAAATAGACAAAATACACCACAGAAAAACAAATGTTAATAAAACTGAAAGAGCATAAATGAAACATGAATGAAAGTATAACAAAAATAATTGCAAGTGGACACTGAATCAGATCAAATGATGTCTACTTCCCTTTCAGTCTGCTCCAAAGGTGGGGGAGGGCAATGCTAAAAAAGAGGGATAGAGCTCCAGTGTACAAAAATTTTTAAAAGAAAAGTCTAAAAAGGATTACAAACAAGACTCTCAAACATCAACTACTGTGATAGAGTTTAAAGACTACGAATTTGGCATAAGGTACCAAATGGATAATTTCACTTTCAAAGTCAGCACACATACAGACCACCTTCATTTCTTACTGGCATTCCAGCCACTGCCCACGTTCAATGCCTTGGCCATTAAAGAGCCATCGCATATGCTCGTCCCCTGTCTGCTGTCCTCTCTGAGTTCTACTACCCACCTCATGCCTTTGATGTCACATCTTATTCCAAATACCACTCTCTTATGACAGGTCTCCCTAGTGTTGTATGATCTCAGTAACACACAACTCCATCATTGCTATGATTTCCATTTATTTATGTAATTATTTGTCTGTCTCACCCACCAGACTGAAAACCCATGAGGGCAGGAACCATGTCTGGTCAATAAATATCTGGTGAGTGATTGAACATCACTCATCATTATGTACATAAGTGAATGGGAAAGTGATCTGTCCTCTATCTTTAAGTAGAAGTGGAAGATTTTTCCAGAAAAATGGGTTAAACCAGAGGTAGAGAAGCAAAGCCATTCAACTCTATATTAGGTTGATTTTTCAAAGCCATACTCATGATGGATATTAACTATATAGGACATGTTTAGATTCCTAACCATATTTAATTTGTATAGCTATTTTTATACTTAAAAGTAGCTACTCAAAAACAAGAACCACTGTTTTAAGTTACAATAAAGTGCTGTTTGAGCCAACGTTAAAGAAGAATCTCCTTTCTGTCTATGGCAACGGCTACTCCAAATGTGGAAGAACAGGAAGTATTCTTGTAAACTTCCCTTTCTGGAAGACAGAACTCTGTAATTCAGTGGCAGTGGCGTGTGCATTGGCGCTGTGACTACACAACTGCACAGTCACTAGACAGCTCCTTGTCTTATTATTATAACATAGGCTTTAGTCCAAAATCAATGCTTTGGGCTCTATAAATGTTCTCTCACGAAGTTTTTTAAACTGGAATCTTTATAATTATTCTTCATTCTTGAGAATCCTTGTACCTTGACCTAGCAGACTGAAAGAGAACAGGGACGAGAGAGGGGAAGATGTAAAGGATGTATTAGCATAAAGTTCTATGAAGTTACATAAAAAGGGAAACAAATTCTGTCAACATAAAGATAATAAAAACCAGCATAATTATGATTCTAGTTACAGAAAGAATGTCAGTTCAGGTACTTAGGTCACAGAATAACCAGGAGACTTTTAACCCAGAACACTAGCCTAAATATTTTACATTTCATCCCAAATGATGACGGATGGTTCATAACATCCCAGCATGCCATAAGAGAATAGCTAAAGGGACAAGCTCTTTTAATTTTCATATAAAAATTCACCAGAGGCAGCCAAGGCCATGAATCAAAACCTATAAATGGAATTTTACAAAAAACTGGAAAATTTTATAAGTAAATCGTATTTGCAATTATGTGCCAATACGGGAAATCTAATCCCGTGAATCACAAAAACAGCAAAGAAGTTACTCCTCTTACACAGAGAATGACTGGTACATAACTGGGTGATGTTGCATTATTACAAATTGTTTGTAGGTAAGAAATGCAGTCAAGGGTGAAAACAAAGAGCTATCCTTCACTCTGCTGACTGCTATGATTTCACCTTCTCCCCTAATACTTTTCTTGCAAAGCAAAGTCAGTTTTAGAACCTGGGAACCCAAAGAAATGGAAAGGTCAATTCCTGAGCCATAGCTCCACAAATAATTTATTTGAAAATCAAAGTAGAGTTGATTGCCTTATATCTACACTTAAATCTGATATGATTAAAATGAGAGAAAATACATATATCTTAACGCAGAGAATTTCAGCATTACGCGGGATTTTCATACAACTGACTCAAAATACAAATGCTTCTGAGTAGAACTCTGAGTAGAACCAGGATATTCATTTTGCTAGTGTGGATGAAAGAATACAAAAGATGAAAAAGATCTTTAATGCTTTTTCTTCTCCCTACCTAACTCTACATTTTATACTTCAGAACCTAACAGGCCTCAGTTTTAGTTGCTTGTCCTAAGTTAGGTCAGTGTTCTTTCCACCACACCACATAGGGTGAAGCTACCTATTCCTCATGTGTGATGATGTAGAACAAAGTGAGCAGCGTGAGAAGCTGCAAGACTGGCATCAGGACCAAGCAGTTTGTGGATAAAAACTTGATTCCAACTTCCGACCCTCTCAGAAGAGGACGGAAACAGCCATAATGTAAGGAAAGCATTATGGTCCCATTATTTGTACACAGAAGTACCTTTCTCAACTTTAATATAAATCAGCTTCTCTGAAATTCTAAGCATCTATTCCTGGCAATACACCAGACAATATTCATGGTTGTATAATCCTTTATATTTATTCATGGAAAAACTGAATAAATGCCCCTTTACCATTGTAAAACCCCAAGACTGTCTAACAGTACAACCCACAGTCATAATTGAGGCTTTAATTTCTATCAAAAAGCTTTTCCTTTCCCCCCTCCATAAAAGTGATCATCTTCTACATTATTTATTTAGTTCTCACCAGGTAACCAACACCACACTCCAAGCTAAGTTTTAGAACCTTGTGTCCCTAATGGGTCAGGAGACTCGCTGCACTTTCATATTTTTAGATAACTGGTGCTTATCCACTAACACTAATGTAATTTCCCTTATTTTTAAAGGGTTCAACAATATGTGGTTTTAATGCAGCATTGAAATTAAATCAAAACATAGACATAATTTTTTGTTAATCCAGTGAGTGCTGCACTGTTGAATTTGTAATTAAAATTACTTCAGCATGAAGACTGTCTGTAGACAAAGACCCCAGTATTAGGAACATGTGCCTGAGAGCTCTGCATCACTGACAGATGGGGCCAGAGACAATGCCTTGGTTTGGTAAGCTGAACTTAACACAAAGCAGTGTCATGGAGCACTGAACAAATATCCATTGTTGATGGTTTCAACTGATAATTTTATGAGATTCATCATTATAATGCCTATAGGTAAAATCTTAGCACAAGCCAAAGATCTATGAAACTGGCCAAAGAAAGGCATCCATTTTAGTTAGACAAAGAGGAAACTTCACGCTCCTGGTTCTCTTCTGGACTCACAGACTAAGCAAGAAGTAAACCTAACACTACTCCTGATTCCACTTCTGTCCTCGCGATTCCTGCTGATGCCACGAGTCCTTTCAGCCCAGCCTTGGACTTGCTCTGCTATCCTTCTCACGTTGCCCCTTTTACTTTCTCACTCACATTCCCACAAAGAGGAAACATCAGACACAATAACATTCTTCAACTCCGTAACGGTGTGACTCTTAGCTTTGATTACTTTCTCCTCCGGGGTCTCCCCCTTCAGAACAAAATTACTGGGCAGTTTAAGACAAGGAATCCTCCACGGAGAGTGTCCACACGCTGCCGCATGCTGTACCGAGTAGGCCAAGTACCTCACAGACGCTGCCTGAGGGCTCTCTCAGCCAGATCAGCGTGTCATGAATTGAACTGGCCAAAGCAAAATTGTCCAAAATTGCACAAGGAGCCTCTTTAGAGCAAGAGCTGGTCCCTTTTTGCCTTTCTCACTTTAACCTCACCAACCTTCCCACTAAAATGAACCATGGGGATCTGTCGTAAAACGGGTCATGCCCATCACTGAAGAGATCTGATCCCTCCTCCGTCCCTGCGTCAGAGCCGGTGTCATCCACGAATGCCTCATCATCAAAATCCTCCATCTCATCTTGCTGCTCGTCAGCCAGCTCAGTGATGTCGGAATCGGCCGTGGAAAAAGTGGGGGAGGGCGTGCGGTCAGCAAGGCGCTCATTCACACAGCCGTGGAAAATGGGGGCGCTAGACACCAGGTAAGATACCGACGGACACAGCCAAGGAGAGAGGAATAGTTGGTTAAACAGGAAGCTACAGCTGCCAACAGGACAGAACCCACTGGGGAACCAAAACAACACAAGCAAGTGGAAAAGCAAAGGGATAAAATAAGCATAAATCATCTGGCTCAGGTGAAATGGAACAAGGACTGATCCTTGGAATGAGAAAAGCAAAGGAAATACATGAGTAGAATATCCGAGGTAAATAATGTGCTGTAAAACATTTAAGTTCTCCAGTTCACACAAAAGATCAGCAGCCAGGTCTCAAAGGAGCCACTCAATATTAGGTGAAATAATAAGGTTTAAATCTTTATTCCAATTCCCATGTCATCTCTGAGCAGAAAACAAAACGGATGAAATGGTATATGGCAAAGCAGGTATGTGCCTTGCTTGGGTAAGACGTGTTTGGCCAATTCATCTCTTTGAAAACGCTCTATCAGAGTAAACTGGAAAAGACTTACTTCATTTCTACAAAATACTATGACTTCAGCTCCACCTTTTAACCCAGTTCCTTTAAAACTGTTGGAAAGTTTTTGCAATTAGAAAATTTTTCAAATTCTGAAATCATTAAGGTGAAAACTTACACTTCTCTGCTTTAAAAATTCTAAACCTCTAAGAACGTGACTCAATATGGACTCACGTTAAATGCTGAAAGTACAGTATACACAAAAAAGGCTCAGGTGGATTACTAAGGTGTACAATTATTCACTCTTGGCAAAGACTAAAGTGAGATGAACTGCTTTAAAAATTAAAGTGAGGACATCAGGTCATGGAGAGATTGCAGTCTGATAAATTGGATGTCATACTGTGATTTTAAACTATGCAGCATACAGACACAGGTTTCCTTTTTCTTTTAAATCTATCTTGGTCAAGTGTAAGACATTTTGTGAATGAGTTGACAGGCAGAGAAGACTGTCAGTTACTTTGATTGAAAGTCCGGAACTTAAAACAAATGTGCCTGTTGGATAAAACTAAAGGGAAATATACCAAATGACACAGTGGCTGTGTATGAGTGGATAAGATTATAAATGGGGCTTTTTTATACTCTTTTTCTTTAACTTTCTGTAATATCTGCCGAGGCTTTAAACAATTAAAATAAAACCATTCATTACCTGAAAAGAAGACATCAATAAAATCATTCCATACCTTCCTACAAGTTTGAACCAATGGAATCGATCATAAAATGGATCGCTGCCAGTCATGGTGGTTTCACTTTCATCTTGGGCGCTGGAGGCCATCTCACCTGCCCTGTCATACATCTCTCGCATCAAATCCAGCCTCTGCCTGTACAGTAACCATAAAGTGTGCTGGGTTAATATCACAAGGTCACATCAAAATTTCATCTTGGAAGTATCTTCCATGTAAGATTTTAAAAAGCTGCTCCCACCATTTAAGGATATTAAATATGAATAAAGGCTTTATGCATAACATTTTCATACTTAAGTTTCGCCAAAGACCAATAATGTGTTGCTCCGTTTTTCAGATCCTGGACTTCTACGGCCACCACCGTACGAGGGAACGGTCTGTCTTCCTGAGTTTTTTCCATCTCAGTGGGAAGTAATTCAGGAGGCAAAGGGGAGTACAACGTGTCAGTCAGAAGAACAAATTGAAACTGCACCTAAATGGAAGGAAGAAATCATCGACAAACGGCCTTTCTGTTTTAGCAAGTAAGTTTTGGAAACAAGGCAATAAAATCACACCCGATGGGAAGGAGGTCAAACAGCAGCACGTGCTTGACAGCTTGTGATTAACTGAAAAAAGTGGCCACTTGTATATTAATCATTAAGCTATTTACAGACTTTGTTTTCCTAGCCTGGCACAGTGTTTTCGCACAACCTAAAATCTCAATAAATATACTCTGGTTGACTGAACGAAGACTTCTGTAGAGAACAAAAGGTGGACCCAGGAGTGCACCCTCTAGTCTCTCACTAATGAGAGAGGGTGGAGGCATGCTAAGGTTTTCCATTTTAAATTCAGAGGATTACAACTATTACTCTTAAAATTGTTACCACAGGCTAAGTGCTTTGCATTCATCATGTCATTTATTTCTTGATACCACCCTACCTATACTTTTACTAACTATTAATGAAATGCTAGATACAGCTGTAAGACAAAAAGATAGTCCCTGCCATCTTTTAGTCTATTTGAAGAGGGAAACAGTTAATAAATGATTACAAAGTGAGATAGGGTTATGAATGAATAAGACTTATCTTATTAAGACTTATTAAGACTTATCTTAAGACTTATCTTATGTCTTATCCCCATTTTACAGAACTAGAATATAGCCCTCGGAGAAGATAATGATTTTTCCCAAAGCCAGGCAGTCTGTGCTCTTACCTACTTCACAGTATTGCCCACCCCCCCCCCGCCCCCTGTAAATCTTAGCCGTCAGGAGACTGTTAAACCGTGGGACATACAGAAGAATAAATCTAAGATGTGGTGTGATGTTTCAGTAATATTAATTACCATGTCTAGGCACTACTTCAGCACCTTCCATGCATTCACTCTCTCATCTCTCACCAAATCCCTGGGTGGCAGGCACTGTTGCCAAATCCATTTTGCAGGTGAGGGACTGGAGGCCTGGGGTTATTAGGGTCAAACAACTGGGAGAGCTGGGGTTGGAACCTGGGTGCAGAGTGTACGCGCTTGTCCATTACACAAAACTGCCTCTCAGACCCTAGAAGATGAGAGGGCACATAGGACTTAGAAGTGCCAACTTAATGGTAGAAAACTAAAAGAAAATTGAGATTTTCAGAAACCCAAGAGAAGTATTTTGCTACTAATATGTTTCTCTAGCTCCTGTCAGGAATACGGTCTCCTCGCTTGTAAAATAAGCTAGAAAACATGTTATTTTAAAAATTTCATCTAACAAATATTTAATTAGTACCTACTATGTTCCAGGCACATATATTAAATACAGGCATATATAAACCTGTTTCACAGCAAAAAGCTGCTGAGTTCACCCAAGGGAAAGGTTAGCTCAAGATGAGGACCATGAAGCCCACCAGGCTCAGCTCTGCCTCCAGATGGTCCATGTTCCCACACCCTCCATACCTTCTTCTTCAATTCCACACTGATGGCATTGGCCTCCTTCAGGTAAACGGCATTGCCCCAGAGTAAGTCCCTTAATGAGGTAAACTGGTGAGACTTCCACTTCCGGAAGGCCCACTGGGCCAGCTCAAATTCATGTTGTGTCCAAGGAACTGGAAGAGCAAACGAAGTGTATTGAATGGTGATCTCATAACCATGTAGAAATTATATCCCTTCTCTACCTCATCTCTTTCATCAAGTATTTTCCAGTTTTTCTCCATTCTTTTTTTCTTTTTTAAGATACACCTTAATGTGTGGCTTATAATAAAGAAAAACCCCTACAATAGATATATTTGAAGTTGTACAACTTCAAATATATCTATTTTTCTTTCTAGTACAGGAAAAAAAAGGTCATATTTCACATAGATATTTATTTTTTATTTTTAAATATGTATTTATTTATTTTGCCTGCACCGGGTCTTAGTTGCAGCACGTGGGCTCTTTGTTGAGGCATGCGGGATCTTTAGTTGTGGCATGCGGGACCTTTTTTTTTACTTGTGGCATGCAGACTCTTAGTTGCACGGACTCTTAAGTTACGTGGATTCTTAGTTGCAGCATGCCTGTGGGATCCAGTTCCCCGACCAGGGATCGAACCCAGGCCCCCTGCATTGGGAGCATGGAGTCTTACCCACTGGACCACCAGGGAAGTCCCTCACATGGATATTTAAAAATAAAGAATTTAGTACATAAATTAAGAGTTCCTTCAAAGTTATTATGAAGGCTTGAGATCACTGAGAGGTTGGGTAGAAAAATTAAATGTGATGAATGTTCATACTGCATTGTAAGGCAGTAACTAACCATTAAAGCCCTAATTCAACTAAGAAATTCTAGAAAACTTAAGACAGGTAGGCAGGACTAAGCAATGTGATTAGCAATCTGCCAGAAATAGCTTTAATGTACACTGATATATTCCAAAGCCCTCACTGGGAAATCCCTGACATAGACCAGGAAATAAAACAGAGTATCTTAACAAAGATTAAGCTCTATATTTATTTGCAACATATATGTGAACTCCATATGTACAGTAATATGAGACAGTTTATATAAATTGCCCAAGAGATTTCTATGGAGACTATGCTCAGATGGCTTGTGTTCTAATAGACACTATGAGCCCCATCCCCACCTCACAGAGTACAGCCTGGGTTCTCAGCATTGAGCATCTTTTAAATCATCTTTAAATCGGCTCAGTAATTTGACAACACAGATCCGAAACACATATCAATACAGAGGAAAGTTTCAGTCTCTATATTTCACCTTCTTCCTCCTCTTCTTCCTCTTCAGTTGTTTCTGCTGCCAGGGATCTTGTCTCCACCTGCTTCTGCAAGGCCTGCAATTTACTCTCATAATCCTGAATGAAAAGAAAGGAGATAACATGTAGGAGAGAGAGGACATAAGAAGGAAGGAAAAGAGAAATGAAAGGAAGATTGGGGCAAGGCAGAGACTGCAGAAGACAAAGAAAAGAGAAGATCGAGGCAGGAAACAACAATGAAAAGAAAGACATACAGAGAAATGCTTCAGAAAAAAGCCATAAAGCACGCAAAATAGTCTGCAATGGGTAAATGCTTTAAAAGATCTTGTGTTCCAAGGAATTTAACTGCAGTCTCTCTGCTTCTACTCCCTCAGGCTCAAGAGTTTTTTACTTGGGGTTGTGGTAGAGGAGAGGGGGGATTTTGAAGGAAAAAATGCATGTGTCCCTTAAATGTTAAAATACACTTAAATAGTATCTTTACACATCCAAGAATTCTGGAGAAAACAATACTGGAAAAGATTAAATTCACCAGTATTGCCAAGAGTTCTAATTATCTAACTGTTTGGATGGGGAAAAGAATTCAGACTGTAGACCCTGAAGCTCCCTATGGATGAAATATTACTACCTTTGCAGCTGTAGGATGAGTTTAGCCTTCAGGTAACCAAAAGATCACAGTGCTCTTAGGATTGAAATAATCTATATATTGCATTTATTTATTCAATAAAGAAACTTTATTTCAAAATATACTATTATAATACAAAATGTATTACTATATTTCAAATCACATTCATCCTTCCTTCCTCCATCTTACTCCATGCAGTCTCAATTAGGGTGCTATCACTCCTAATAGGGAAAAAATGTGGTTCTTGGGGGATTAAAAAAAAAAAAGTACTCTTTTTACGTATAAAGCACAAATATACATAGAGTGTATAAACTGATATACTATATATCTGACATATTAAAATTGCATGGTGGGGAGAGATTAAGGAAAAAAATGTCTAAAAAGGTTCCTTGGAACGTTAATGAAAAAAAAGCTTGTGGTTTTTGACAATGAAACAAGTTAAGAAAAAAGACCTTCACATAATAAAACACCAAATCACAACATAAGCACAGCATTTTAAAAATATACTAGCAGGCTTCCTGCTTCTCTGGGAGTGGCCCAATTCCAGGCTGTCATGGTTTAGGTATGACTATGTACTGTTTTCAAACAGAGCTAGCTCTCCAAGTCACAAATCAAATATTCCACGCATTACAGAGGACCACTGAAAGCCTCGCTAGCAAACCCCGTTACAAAAGGCGCTCCCAATGGCTATGCTAAGAGGGATGCAAATATTCTCCAGGCTCTAGTCATTTATCATTTAGTCTCACAAAGGAAGCTTTCTCTCTTTAGTGGAGCTGGCAGTGACCAAGAGCCAGCAAAACAGCTTTTTAAAAGACATCTAAACACACTTTTTAGGAGACTATGTACTGTGGGAAAAAAGAAAAATAAAAATATAAAGTAGCAGGTAAAAAGACTGGGGTTTTGCTCCTGGCACCTGCTATTATTAGTCTTATAATTCTGAGAAAGTTAATCCTTTCTACACCTCATTTTTGCCATCTTTAAAATGAAGATTTTAGTGTTCGACCTGCCTACCACACAGGACTGCAGGAAGGACCAAATGACAAACCATTTAAAAATGCAAGTTAAAGTCCTCTTAAATGGTAACACACTATCAAAATGACAGGTAGTGTTTTTTAAAAGTTTCTTTTCTAAGTACACCTAGCCCCCAATCCTGGTTTCTAAATACCATTCCCCACTAAAAGGAACCAGGGCTCCTTGTGAAAATGACTGACTTCAGATCTGGAGCAAGGAAAATACAAGGTAGCCCCAGAATATCTTGGGCCAGAAAGCATGGAGTACTCAAAGACCGATGGGGCCATTTCAAAAGGACAAAGACTCCCATTGGCCAATAAATAATAATAACAGGAAAAGAATATACAGCACATTGAGTATAAAAAGAATCCATGCGCCCACAGTGATACTGAAAGAAGGAGAGAAAAAGGGAAAGCTCTTCTTTACCAAAAAACAAAACAAAAAGCCAGTTAATAAATGCAGAGGGAATGACAATTAGAAAATCACTATATTGCAACCCTAGATGCAGTAATTGAATCAGGCAAGGATCATTAATAAAAGCCAAAACAATTGAGCGAAAGGTGGATGGAAAACAGAATATTCACACAATCTCAGGAGCCTACTAACAAGGAGAAAGAGCTGGGAAACATCACATTAACTAAATTTATTAAACTTTAACATTACTGATAACAGGACAAATTGACATTTTATGTCTACTGATGTGAAGCAAATGGAAGTACACAATGTAACATTTATAGCATTTTTAACAAAAATGTTTACCCTAAATCTAATCTTGGGGAAACAATCAGACAAATTAGAATGTGGCCTAGACTCTTCAAAAATACCTGTGTAACAAAAGATAAAAGAACCATCAGAACCAAATGCAATCAATAAACCGTGACTGGATCTTGGATTAAAAAACATGCACACACACACTTCCAACATTTATATTTTTTAGACAATTAGGGAAATTTGAAAATGACCTGTATTTTACATGATACTGAATCAGTATTAAATTTTTGGATGGGATAATGGTATTAAGAGACTATCCTTGATTTTAGGAGATACATGTGTATTTAGGGGTAAACTGATATGATATCTATAACTTACTTTCAAATGATTCAGGAAAAGTATATAAACATGGGTACACAAAGGTTCATTGTACTATTTGTTTTCAAAGTAAGAGGTTGGGGGTGTGGTTTCTAAAAAACCTATGTTATTACATAGGATTCTTTCAGCAAAAAGAGAAAGACAGCTGATTTACGGAAAAAGCATCAGGTGGAAAAAAATGTTAATATCTTAGCTTGAGGATTTTGTTGTTTTTCATTTTTTCCCCAATTTCTAAATTAGAGTAATATACACATAACATAAAATTTACCATCTTAACCACTTTTAAGGTATGAAATACGTTAATAACATTGTGCAACCATCATCCCTGTCCATGCTCCAGAACTCTTCACCTCGTAAAACTGAAACTCTTTGTCCTTTAAATACTAACTCTCACCCCTGCAGCCCCTGGCAACCAGCATTCTACCTTCTGTCTCTACAATTTTGACTACTCTAGGTATCTCATATAAATGGAATCATACAATTGTGACTTTTTGTGACTGGCTTATTTTTGAGGACTTCCTCAAGAACAGGTTTACAAGCTGATCAAACTACCAATGAAAACAAAATCCTCAGATTCTGACAGTTAAAGTATAAGGGTGACTTTCCCTAAAGGCTGTGGTTGTGCTTTAGTGGCAGTAAAGCTGACATGAAAAGATGTTCCATAATGCTATAGACCTAAAACTTTAATTGCATTTTGACCAGGGAAGATTTCTATAAGCAGCTGGTAGTCCAAATGTCAACACCATTCTTGAATTGGCCTCTTCCCCAGACCAGGCTGCACATGAGCTTCCAACAAGGATATTCTGTATGCTACCAGAAAAACTCTAAGCCCTGGATTTTCCTACAACAAACGGATAAAGAGATTCAGATACTACTGTTCTGCTGATTTCATGGGGAAAACTAGGACCATTATGGAAAACACGCTAAAAAATAATATATTTTCCAGGAAACCTCCATGTTTATAAAAACTCCCAACTAACTGAATATATGCTCCATATTTATAAAGGCACTGCACTGGCTGTTTCCTCTTCTAGAATGCTCTCTTCCACCCGACTATCCTTGTTTTTAAGCTCACTGTGCTAGGAACTGTTCTTAATGTTTAACATGGATTGTTTCCATCTTCCCAATAACCCTATGAAAATGCTACTATTTTATCCTCATGTTAAAAAAGAAGAAAAAGGCTTAAAGAAATTAAGTAACTTTCCAAAGCTCAAAATTAGCAAGTAGTAGAAATAGGATCTGAACCCAAGCAATTGGACTCAAAGCATGCTTTTTTTTTTTTTAACCACTATCCATCCATTCATTTGGTCAACAAATTAATACTTTTTTCACTCCTACTATGTGCCAGATGCTAGGAATACGGTGGTCAATAAGGCAGAATTCTCACTGGTAAGGGAGAGATGATAAACAGTAAACAGACACTGTACATACTAGGATTTCAGTAGAGAGTAGTATTGACACTATGAAGAAAGATAAAGAAAGGCAGCTTTCAGAGGGTAACAGAGAGAAGAGAGGAGTGGAGGAAGACTTTTAGATTAGGTGGTCAGGGAAGGTCTCTCCATAGAGATAACATTTAATCAGAGCTCTAAGCAAGCACTCTTGAGATCTCTGGTGGGGGTTGTTTATTCCAGTCAAATATAACTAACAGCAAGTACAAAGGTCCTGGGATGGAAAGGAACTTGGTGTGTTTAAGGAAAAGCAAGAAAACCTGTGCGGGTGGAGTGGAGGAGTGAGAAGGGTTGGAGATGCAGTTGAGAAGTAGTCAGATAGGGACCAGGCTACGGACGGCCTTATAGGCCACGGGAAGGACTGTGGATTTTATTCTAAGGGAAGCCACTGGGTGGTCTAGAGCTGGGAAGTACTATGGTCTAGCATATGTTTTACAAATACCACTCTCCACGGAGAATATAGCCTGCGGGCTTGGAAGCAAGGCCAGCAGTCATGAAGCTGTCCCTGCAGTTTCAAGGGAGATGGCAGTGGCCTGGTCCAGGGTATCAGCAGCAAAGGTGATGAAAAGAGAATGGAGTTGGGATTTGTTTTACAGACAGAGGAAGTATGTCTTACAGAAGATGTGATCACGGGGTGTACGGAAAAAAGGGCAACTGAGGATCACCCTTGGATATCTGATCTGAGCTAGTTGCTCTGGTTTAGATAGTTTAAATGTGAGATGCCAGTTAGCTATCTGGATGGCAGGTCAGAGCTGTGCATCTATGTCCAGAGGTCAGGGGAATGGCCCAGGCTGGAGAGAGTACATCTGAGAGTCAGCAGAGAGGGAGGCAGGGCAGTGGTTTGCAGGCAGACCGACTGCCTGAGACTGGACCTGGATCCCCACTTGGTAGCTGTGTGACAATGGGAAGGTATGTAAAATGGGAATAACAACACCTACTTTACAGAAGAGGGCTGTTGCGAGGCTTCAATGAGCTAATACATGTAAAATGTTTATTGGCCCAAGTACAGTTGATCCTTGAACAATACAGGGGTTGGGGCACTGACCATGCAGTCAAAAATCAGCGTGTAGGGCTTCCCTGGTGGCGCAGTGGTTGAGAGTCTGCCTGCCAATGCAGGGGACACGGGTTCGAGCCCTGGTCTGGGAAGATCCCACATGCCACGGAGCAACTGGGCCCGTGAGCCACAATTGCTGAGCCTGCGCGTCTGGAGCCTGTGCTCCGCAACAAGAGAGGCCGCGATGGTGAGAGGCCCGCGCACCGCGATGAAGAGTGGTCCCCACTTGCCACAACTAGAGAAAGCCCTCGCACAGAAACAAAGACTCAACACAGTCATAAATAAATAAATAAATAAATAAAAGAACGTGAATTTCTTTAAAAAAAAAAAAAAAATCAGCGTGTAACTTTACAGTCGGCCCTCGGTTTCTGAGGTTCCACATCCGCAGATTCAACCAACCGTGGATCGAGGAGTACTGCTGAACATATGCATTGAAAAAAAATCCACATACAAGTGGACCCGTGCAGTTCAAACCCATGTCTTTCAAGGGTCCACTGTAAATGCGCAGCACACAGGAGGTGCTGTCTGCATCATCATCTGTGTGAACATGGAAATGCATAAGGTCACCTGGGGGAATGAACAGATACGGAAAGAGCCAATGTCTGTGTCCACAGAGACGATGAAGGAACAGCTAGTGAGGTCAGAGGAAAATCAGAAGCCAAGAGAACAAGGTGTTCCAAGAAGTAAAGAGTAGGCAACCCACGTCAAATGCTAGACAGATTTAGTAAGATGAGGTCTGAGAAAACACCCTGGATTTGTCACCATGGAGATCGCTGGTGACCCTAATCAGGGTGGCTTCAGTGGTGAGGTGGGAATAAGTCTGACCAGAGTGAGTTCAACTAAGAATGGGGAGAGGAAACAAGAAAAAGAAGGTGGACAAGTGGGAAAAAGTACAGAAAATGCTCTCAGGAGTATTTCTAGAAAAAGGAACAGAGAACTGCAGTGGCAGGTCACAGGGAACACGGAACTTTTTTATAACTGGTGAAATGGCATGCTTGTAACGCTGACAGGAATAATATGGAGGGAGAAAAACTGATGTTGTAAAAGAGAAGGGGTAAATGTTCAGTAAGTCCCTCAGAAGACAGAATGAAGGGAACAAGGGCTGGGCTAAGACAGGAGCACGGACGGTTCTTCCACCAACAGGAGGGAAGGCCAAGTATGGTTTGGACGCAGACCTAGAAGTGGGAAGAAAAGGAAGTTTACTTCTGATTCCTTCTTTTTCTCAAAATGAAGATCATCAGCTGAGAGCAAGAAAAGGCCACCTTTCGTTCCCTGAGGCGCCTGGTTGTAAACTTTCAGAGCAGCCTGTATTTCTCCCTCAGGGCATTGGTCACAAATGTACTGTATAACCACTGGTGTGACTGTCTAATAGCTATCTCCTCCACAACTCTGTGAATTTCACGAGGCCGGGGATCTGTCATTCACCACTGACTCACCCGCATCTGGCATTTATCTGTCTTCTAGATCAGCTACACAGTCGTGTACTGATCTAGTTAACAGTTCTCAGAAGTGACCATCTTTGAGGGGTTGGCAAATCTGCAGGCCAAATCCAGCCCACCGTTTGATAAATACGGTAGTTTTATCAAAATATAGCCATGTCCATCCCTTTGCATATTGTCTATGGCTGCTTTTCTGCTACAACAGCAGAGCTGAGCAGTTTTGACAGAGACCACGAGGCCCCCAAAGCCTAAAATATTTACTATCTGGCCCTTTACAGAAAAAGTTTGCCAATCCCTGTTCTAGAGAGTGGTTCTCAAAGCTGGATGCTCATCTGGCAGCATCAGTATCGCTTGGGAACTTATGAGAAATACAGTAATCAGACCCTACCCCAGACCTCTTGAATCAGCAACTCTGGGGGTGGGCCCAGCATTCTATGTTCTCACAAGCCCCTCAGGGGATTCTGATGCACACGACGGTTTGAGAACCACTCTTCTGGGTGATGTGTACAGACGAACAGTGAAGAAAACAAGACAGATCGGTACTTATTCTAGGTGAGTTTACAGTCTCATGGAAGGACCAAGTAAGTGCACAGATAACTACAGGTTAGCATTATTATTAAACAGCGAGCTGTCCTGGGATAGGCTGCGGCAGGAAAAGGGGCTCGTGAGCACCGATCTGGAAGAGGAGTTCAGCACGAGGAGAAAGGGTTCCAGCCTTGAGGGAGTGAAAAGAAAGCCCAGAGGTGGAAACAAACTTGGCAAGTTCAAAGAACAAAAGTCCAAAGTGCTTACTAGTGAGAGAATGTTAAGACTTAAAGTCAGAGAGGCAGGCAAGAGGCCAAAACATGGACAGCCTTGGAAGCTACGATAAGAGGTTCAGATTTTAAAGTGCAATGGAAGCCACTGGAGGCCACTGGCACTGATTTTTGTTTTCAAAGGATGCTGCTGGTTGCTATGTGGACAATGGCGTACGGGGGTCAGGAACAGAAGTGAAGAGACCAGCTAGGAGGCTACTGTGGTACTACAGGTGAGACACGATGGTGCCACAACTAGGGCATCTCTCAGGAGGTGGCATTTAAGGTAAAATCAATGTCACAATCCTGGGTTTTCTGGTTAGGCTGTTTCTGACATTAGAGGCTTGGCTCATTTTGCTAATGCTGCCTTCCTCTTTTAATGGCAGATTATAATTAGCAAGCGATAGCTGGAAGGGAGATGTCCACGCCCCAGTTCTTGTCAACACCTTAATGTACTCACCACCAGCAGCACCATGTGGACACAGTCTCAGATCTATGCCTCCGGGGGTCTCACAACACCTATTCTTAGACCTGTGCAGCTCCTATTTTCTCCCAATCTCTCCGTCCTATCTTGGTCTCATTAACTTTACTTTCCAAACATGGTCCAAGCAAGAGCCTTCTTCACCTTGTGGGATATATACACAGGGCTTATCCCCCCCCACAAACTGATTCACTGATTCTATCTCCAAATAATCTATCAGTCATTCCCTCGATCCTGTCCCCCCGCCTCTGTTTGGAAAGCATCGTTTCTCATTTAGTTCATCCAGCAACTTCCCAACTGCAGCACTGGGCTCTGAATTTGCCTCCATCCAACCCAAACTTCGGCCATTTCTAAAAGGTGAATCTAATAATGCAATCTCTCTGTATAATACGTGGTAGCTTCCATCATGCTCAAGATAAAATCCAAAGTCCTTAGCATGCCATGATCTGGCCCCTGCCCCACCCCCCGCCAGGTCCCCCAAGTTACTCGCAGTTCCCTGGACCTGACACGTTTCCTCCTTCCCCCTGCCATTCTCCACTTGGATACATTTGCAGTTGTACTTTGGGACTCTGCTCTTGGCTCAGGGCTTCCTCTTTCAAAAACCTTTTCCCACTCTGCCCACACTCATCCTGTGCACACAACTATCACTACACATATCATACTGCACTGGAATTGTCTGTACTGTCCTAGAAATGGTCAGGTCTTGGCAACTTTTCCACCAGGTTCTCCAACAGCAGAGAAGTACGAAGTACCTGAAGGGAAAGGGTAAGAAGCCTGAAGCAAGCCAATCCAAGCGTTAACGTTTCCCTCAAGTTCCAAATTTCATATTAAAAACTCATGTTGGGGAAAAAAGAAAAAACCAATGTGGATTTTGTATTCTACTCCATTATGTATGATTATGTTGCTTTTCAACATAAAAAATAATGTCATGTCCAAATGTTCAATAAGACTGATGGTCCGCTCCAGAAAAATCTTCTGCTTTGTCCTGTTCACCTCTAACATATCACCAATGCTCTGGGTGGAGAAAAGCAGTGGTTAAGGGAAAAAAGAAAAGCTAAACAGAGTTACTCAAAGCTTTTTAGAAATTTCATTTCTACCCATATGAAGAAGTATGCCATTTCATTTAAAGAAAACTGCAAATCAAAATTACATAGTTAAAAAAAACAGAAAATACAAGATAAACTCAAAGAAATCATAAAGGGATATCTGATATCCTCGTTATCTTATAATATAAAAGGTTTTATTTAAGTAAAATGTAGCATAAAATAGGGATTAAAGACCTCATTTAAGATAGAATTTTGATAAATCAAAAAGGGTAACAAAAAGCAAAAGCTCTACACAAATCAAGTTCATGTAGAAATATTTTTTAAAAGATATGGTTTGTAACCATCTTCAGGTGAAAGAGCAATAAATAAAAGTCAAGACCAGGTTTCATTAGCATCACTCTGTTTCACTTTCCCCTCCTCCCACATCAGAGAGAAATCACACTCTTAAGAGATAATTTCAGTTTTTATTGAATGAGGACTTTATTTTTTAACATTACAAACTAACTCTCCCTTTCTGAAAAGGTAGATCTTACACTCAAAGACAATCTTCAAGCATTTTCTAAAAAGAAACTGGGGGAGAAATCCATAGTTCATTAACAAGAAGATTCACAACTTCTTTTTACAGTAATGATGGGAGGAAACCAATACACTTCACAACCTACAGTGGTTCAAACTAAGTATCTAGAGCAGATTTTTAAATCTCAGAAAGATGACATAAAGTAGACAATTATGAAAACTGTTCATAATACAGAATTTGGCTCTCACAGTGTAGAACAAATGCTTGCTTTGCACTGCACCTAAGAAGGCGTCTTCATTAAGGTACGCCAGGACTCAGCAGCTTCCCCTGCTCCCAGTCTTTTGTACAAATCATTAAGGCGAGTCTGCAAAGGACCAATAAGGCACAGGGGTATAGCAGCTGACGGGAGAAAACCTATGTGACTTCCTGTAGTCTGACAGCCTTTAATGCAGACATCGGTGTGACAAACTGTGTTCTGTCCTGTTTTGTTTTTTTTCAGCATCAACCTACACCTAAAGCACAAGAGGTCACTTCAAGTCACTTCAATGGAATAAACAATTCCCATTCGTTGCATTTCCAGTGAAAAGAGAAGCGTCAGAAAGACTTAGAAGCAAAACTAAAGGAAAAGCCCTTTGGTTTAGACTTATTAGATAAACAGAAGTCTTTAACTCTCCAAGGAATACCATAGTGTGTGGTTTGGTTTGTGAAACTGTACCAATTGATTAGGACTCTATTTCCATTATTGTCAGATTATGTAATTTCAATAGCAAAAACTTAAAAAAAAAATCTCACTATGATAATAGCTAGGGATATTTCAATAATACAATAATGGCTTAATGGTGACCATTTCCCTTTGGTCTTGTAGTATTTAAGCTTAGGGACAGATACTGTCAAATTAAAAAAACAAACGAAGCAATGTAGGCTATACCAATCACAAAAGCATGGTACTAGTTACTTCTTCAGTGAAAGTCAATGAAGAAATTTCATTCACACAGTTATTTTCTAAGACAAGTATCTGCTCTGAAATGCATGAAGGGCAATCAAATCTTGGTTCATTTCTTTCCGGTCATCTGAAGTTAAGGGCTACTTTAGATATCTAAACATTTCAGTGACCTGAGGGCGCCTGGACCAGCAGATGAAGCACAAATACAAATCTAACCCTTTGGAGTATCAGCGTGGGTGTAGTGCCAACCACAACCCACATGTGTAAATGAAAGTACTGTATTTCTTTTCATTCTACAGCGTCTCCTGATCACCAGTAGAAACTCACTCCCATTGTTTAGTGTGAAAGGGAGGTACCTGCCCATAATGAGATTAAAAGGCCACCATAAAAATGAAAATACATAGGCCTATCCTATGTTATCTCAAGTTGGAAAATTGAAAGCCCACTTGTGCTACAGAGTTGAAAGCTGCGTTGTTGTTATTATTATTATTAGTTTTAGAAAATGAATTTTTTTGCAAGAAAGAAATAGATAATATAACTATGTCTAAGAAGAACAAAGAAGGACAAATGGGGTTTACACAAGATGCACTGAAGTGACTGATCTGAAGTACCCTACCAAGTATATTCAAACCACATGGTACAGGACACTGTCATCTCAATTAAGTCAGCTCATTATAAACATCATTCAGTTAACCCATGACAGACATCACCCCTGTCTAATCTGCCATAAAACTTCAGCTGAAGACTAGGACTGCTCTAGCTATGAAAGCAAAAATAACCCCCAAAGTTAATTGGAAGCAACTTTCTGTGCATTATAAAAGCATTTTCTAAGAAGCAAAGAAAAAAAATACTATGATTAAAAATAATGTTCTAATAAAGAATAGTGCCCACACGCAAAGGAAAAAAACCCATATAATCACAATCTTTAAGGCTGCCTTGAACATTAACTGCTATCCTGGATGTAATTTTTCACACCATCTGGAAGCCAAGCGTTTGATAGGTGACTTAGTAATCTTCAACAACGTGATGTCAGGCAATCTCATAGACATCTCTGGCTCTTCACACCGCCTCTTTAAAAAGTTTCTGACAAGTTCAAGAGATGAAGGATGCAGAAAACTATTCTTTTCTTCCCATCAAAATCCATCTTTTTTAGTGGATTCTCCAGTGAGGCAAACTGAGACCACAACATAGTAAAATGAGGTATTGATACAATAACTGTTCATCAGGACTTCTCTTTCCTTGCTTGAGTATCTGTGAGGATCACTGCTGCTGACCAAAGAATAGTTTATTATACATCATCTCCTTTATTCTAAACCAAACCAAAGTTAACTTATTTCATTATTTCATCATCTACTGAAAATAAGTACACACAGCCAGATGCTGTAGCCTTCTCCCCATGTCCCACCTCTCCCCTCTCTCCACCAAATAACCTCCCTATAAACTTATACATACTGCTCAAAGAATCATACGAGTATTTTGTTGGTATTTCTGTTGGCATGATATTGGTGAATAGTTCAGCGTCTCTCTGTGTATGTATTTGTGTGAGAAATGATATGTTAAACTTCAAAATGCGAACCACAAACAGAAATCCAGACAGATGCCAATTTAAAGATTTCAGTATTATGACAAAATTCATACATACACTGATGCAGTCAAGAGGAAAAAAAAAAACCCTACTGAATCAGTTCTTTGTAAAATATAGAAGAGCAAGAAGATGTGGAAGTTCCATGGAAGATGCAAAGCTGTGTCCTATAAAACATGTCCAAAGACATTTAGTTCTGGGTTTTGAAAATTTCCATGATATTTAAAGAAAGAAACAGACATGGATAAGAAATCCAAAGCTGTGTTCACACAGCTGCATGTTATTATTTTTAAACTAATGTCTAACATTTTTGGGGAAATAATAGACATTTAATGCTACATTTCAAATTCTTCTTTTGAATGTTTGCATAAACCAAGAGGCAAGTCTTTCTGGATATCTGATAAATTTATAGGCATTATAAAAACATAGCAAACTTACACCAAAATAAGACCAGTCTGTGTAAGTAAGTATATTATCTAGGCACCAAGAAAGGAGGAAAGTCTCAGAAAAACAAGGGAGGTCTCAGTGTTTTATCCAAAATTCCAGAAACTGCCCACTTATGGTATACAAACAAAAGGGAGGCGTCGAAACATTTACCAGTGTTTTATGTTTTAACAATATTAAAATCAGTTAATATTTTAGAAGCACAACATTATAATCATAACGCAACTACTAGGAACTCAAGGCCAAGGCTAGAACCAACCCAAATCATAAGCTACCATCGCCTGTTTCCTCCACCAAGGTTTCAAGTTTGTCCAGTAATTTATACTGTGGTTTCTCGACCAGCTTTGAGATTGGGTGCTGAGAACTGTCGCCTCATTCTCGGAGGTGTCACAAACTGGCTACAGTGGTTGGGTTTGTCAGTCTGCTTTTGACAGGAATTGGCTGCACTGCCCTCTAACTGACCTCCAGTGTTATAATTACAGTAAGACTGACGATGTTGATGCATATGGCGCTTTGCCTGGAAAGTCTGCAGATCAGCAGTGGGGTGACCACTGTGGGAGTTTAGTGATTCTGAGGAAGCAGATGCCTGGCAGCGCTCGCTTTTCGGTTGGCCATTATTGAGCGAGTTGCTTCTCCAGCGTAACTGAGGTGGCTGTTGTTGATTATTAATATGCTGCTTGCTAACTTGAATGTGATCTTGACTTCGAGTGCCCTGAGAGCCCCATGGTAACTGGGGATCCTTAGAAGCTGCTCTACTCCCCTTCTCTTGGTTCTCCTGTTTATTTCCTTTCCTTCCATCTTCATCCTTCGGAATTCTAAGCTCTATAACCTCATCTTCTGTTATGATGATATGTGTCCCCGGACTCCAAGAGTTTCTGTGTTTAGGGTTGCTCTTAAAGGGGAACCGGGGCTTCCGGTTCTCAGGAGGGATGAACCTATGAGGTACATTCTGCCGACGAAGCTGCTTTGTTATCTCCTGCTGTTGCAGGTTCTTGAACCGAATTTGCTCTTGCCTCATCCAACGCAGACGTCCACGTCTAAAAGCTGGGTCTCCATTCATCAGCTGGGAAACACGCTCTTCTTTCCCAAGTTCTCCACTGTCTCCTTTACATACATCAATCTCAGACTTGCTACTGGCACCAGCTGCAACAGGTTCCTTTGCTTTGTGGTTTCCTTGGGTTTTCTGTTCCTGAGACCCAATCAGTGGCAAGACTTTCTCCATTTTGAGCATTTTATTTCTTAATACTTTTATCTCCTCATCTTTCATGTTATTTTGCTTTTTGACTTCTTGCAAAATATCTTCCAGCTTGTCTATATGAACCTTGAGGTCATCCACATCAGTTCCTCCTTTACTACTGGCCATCATGTCTTCAATCTTCTCATCCCCTACACCAACCGTGTCCCAGACATCCCTGGCCACGGCCCTCCAGGAGTCCCGCTCGTTGGGGTCTTTCTTCCCATACATGGCACAAAGCTCTTTCATCTTAACAATGGCCAAGGCTTCAATCTCCTGCCTACTGTGCCTAAAATCGTTGAGCGCAACCTCATAGCATATCTCTTTTACAGCCTGTATCTTAAGATCTGAGATGGTGACCCACTTGGAATCTTTACTCAGGCGTCTTCTTTGGGGGATCTGATACATTTTAATTGGTTCTCGTTTCTTCCCACTGCTGGGGAGGCCACATTTTTTAACAATGGTTTGCAACTTGCTGGGAGGTAGCTTTTCTCTCAGAGAAGTAATCAGTTTCCAGCTCTCTTCACAGGACCTCTTGTCAGAATCGTCCCCGCTATCAGAATCCGCGTCCTTTGGAAAAACAAAATCAAAAAATGGCCCCAAAATAACCAAAATTAAAATGTAAAAAGGGAAAATCAAATCGAAGAAAAAGCAAGCCAAAAAGCCCTAATAAATTTAAAAACAAAATCAAAAAAACTAAAAAAAAAAAAAAACAAACAAAAAAAACCCTAAATGATGTGCAAGTCTATTAAGACGTATGCTTATGTAGATTATTATTAATATAAAGATTTGCTTGGTTTTTTTTTTTCTAGTAACAGTAATCCAAATTTCGACTTTCTGGCTTAAGTGATGAAATCTGCAATCAAATTTCTTAGGAGGACTGAAACAGTGAGAAGTCTCTCACTGTAAGGTCACATGAAGTTATTAACAAAACGGTGTAAAATAACATCTCCACTACCTCAAGAAAACGAAGTAAAACCTTCGCCCCATACATGCTAACACCCATGCAGCCACTTCCCCACATTTGCCTTGGTTATTGCTGTTGCTTCTTCCAGAAACTCTTTCCCCCATGAGTGAGCACAGATGCCATACAAGATGTGACGAGCAGGCGGATTAACAAAGGTTAGTAATGCTGTAGGATGCCACGTTTTGTTTAGCTTTACTAAAAAGAGCAGCCCTAGAAAAAAGTTAGAAGATGAGAAAGTAGAAAAAGCAGTCAAACAGGGATTATGTTAAAAATGCTAAGAATCCCTACTAGCAGACCATGTGAGGTTCTTATCAACCAAATTGGTTTTTTTTCTAGACGATAAGAGGGTTCTGAAACTAGTCTTTCCATGAGCATATATCAGATTTGCTACTGTCTTGTGTCAGGTCAAATTGATCCATTTCATTTGTACAATTAAAGTTTGTTATCCAGAGAATAAGGATACATAAAAAACGATCTTTATAGTGGGTCTGCTATTTTGTTTCCCACACACTTAAACTAATAAATACCTCACCTCCATAATTTTAGGAAACAAATCTCCAGAACATAAATTAAGCCAGGTAAATATACTTTCATTGAACATTATTCAAAATTCCCCAAGTAATATTTTAATAAATACAACTTAGAGACGTGTTCCATCTATGAAAACCCATGGTATTTCTAGCTTTTCGAGGAATATTACTTTAAGTTGACAACTCTTCCTATCAACACGTAAAACACAAAGGTTATATTCTGCTTATGTATTCTGCTTATGGACCCAATTTAAAATGTTATCTCTCTCTGTCCTTCCAGCTGTCTTTGCACCATTACCTCTTTTTCAAACAACTTTACTTAGGTCTAAAACAGCAGCCTGAATTCACAGCTAAGCAGTTTCAATGGCTATTTGGATAATAGCCAATTATTCTTAACTAACACAAGCAAATCTTGATAACATGGGTCTAAATGAAAGCAGTGTTGGATTTAGAACTCCCTATGACGGATAGGATTAAGGAAGAATTTCTATTCAGGAGATAAAAGTTCCTGGGAAAAGAAACTACTCACTGGAAGAGTAGTTCAAGATAGTCTAGGAAATGAAAATATTCTTATTTAATAGTCTCTTTTACTTGGCTATGATTATCAAAATTATCTCTAGGAAAGGGTTTAAAAAAAAAAAAAAGAGTTGAAACTGATAAATAGTATCTTGTTTTCTAGACCAAAGATTTCTATGTTTCTAGGTACAGTTACTTTCTAGGGAACAAAAAAATAACCTCTAACAATAATAATAATTTGGCCCCTGAATCTGGAGATATTACTACTGATTTGAATTATTTCCATTCGTCTATAAATGGATACTAAACCATTTATAACCCCTACCTATTTGAAAATTTAGCAGCAAAAAGCAGATAAAGCTAAATTTACAGACTCTACACTATTTTTTCCTTTTTATTTTTATTTTAAAAATTTTAAGTGATAAAATCTAAAGTGATAAAAGATGACATTAATAAATATTAGAGAAAAAAAGTATATCTGACTCCTAAAAAGGTTTTCTTGCAAATATGTATAAACTGAGTTTTTGTGTTTGTTTTTAATAAACTGAGTTTTATAGAACACAAATTCTGATTCTTCCTACATAATTATCAGGTTTTTTCCTGGCTTCTTTTCTTTTCCTTTAAAAACTGCTTAATGATGAAATGAACACTACCTAATTCAGGAAATAAATATTCTAATCATTGCTTTAATGTCATACTTAAGAGAGAAAAGTTATGCCTTTAAACTCTAAAATAAAACATAACTAAATGAGTTTACATAAATCCAAAAGAACTCATAAAGTGGCCATAATTTTCTTTCTTTTTAAAATACTGTCATATTGACTCTGTAGAATATGTTCTTAAAGCTCAAACATATCACCCCCATCACATACTGACCATGATACTGAAAACTTTTGCAAAGCTTATGTGCCAAGATGCAAATCCTATCTCATGTCAAAAAAAAAAAAAAGAGAGAGAGAGATTTTAAGAAATTTAGATTCATTTATTACAGGGTTGGAAAAACTACTCAGATCTGTCCAATTCACATGTCACTAAATGATCCTTCTGCTTTCATTAAATACCAAATGCAAAGTGGGCCTCCTAAAGAGACTCTGCATGAAGATTATGCAAATAAAAGAGAGAAAGTACCCAAAACATGTGTAAAAAAGCAAGCACAGAAAGGACCAGGCGTATAATCAAGTACTAACTATAAGAGAATGTTCAGCAATGTAACAATGGGATGCATTTGGGGAATCATTGTAATAGAAAACTCATGAGCCTGAATTCCATTTTTTAATGCTGTTGTTATACAAAAATAATTGTATATAATAAATATTAAATATTTACTGAATAATAATTCCTTTGTATCTTCTCAATGTATATCCATAGGGTACATTCAAAATATATCTGTTGGTTGACCAATATAGGGTCATAAAATTACATTTTTATTCAGTATTGTTAACTGTTAGGTATTCTTCAGGCTGTAGGGTTAGAAATCAACTCTTGAGGGCAAGAACTTTAAGTGGAACAGAAAGCTGGACTTACGGGAGCAAAGTAACCTCCTTGCTTTAAAGGAGATGCTTATTTATTTATTTATTGTTAACATCTTTATTGGAGTATAATTGCTTTAAAATGGTGTGTTAGTTTCTGCTTTATAACAAAGTGAATCAGCTATACATATACATATATCCCCATATCTCCTCCCTCTTGTGTCTCCCTCCCACACTCCCTTTTCCACCCCTCTAGGTGGTCACAAAGCACCGAGCTGATCTCCCTGTGCTATGCTGCTGCTTCCCACTAGCTATTTTACATTTGGTAGTATATATAAGTACATGCCACTCTCTCTCTTCGTCCCAGCTTACCCTTCCCCCTCCTCGTGTCCTCAAGTCCATTCTCTACATCTGCGTCTTTATCCCTGTCCTGCCCCTGGGTTCTTCATGACCTTTTTTTTTTTTTTTTTTAGATTCCATATATATGTGTTAGCATACGGTATTTATTTTTTTCTTTCTGACTTACTTCACTCTGTATGACAGACTCTAGGTCCATCCACCTCACTACAAATAACTCAATTTCGTTTCTTTTTATGGCTGAGTAATATTCCATTGTATATATGTGCCACATCTTCTTTATCCATTCATCTGTCGATGGACACTTAGGCTGCTTCCATGTCCTGGCTATTGTAAACAGAGCTGCAATGAACATTGTGGTACATGACTCTTTTTGAATCATGGTTTTCTCAGGGTATATGCCCAGTAGTGGGATTGCTGGGTCGTACAGTAGTTCTATTTTCAGTTTTTTAAGGAACCTCCATACTGTTCTCCATAGTGGCTGTATTAATTTACATTCCCACCAACCATGCAAGAGGGTTCCCTTTTCTCCACACCCTCTCCAGCATTTACTGTTTGTAGATTTTTTGATGATGGAAAGGAGCTGCTCTTGAAATCCTAGTTTGCTTTCAGATACAGAGAGCAAACAACAATCAGAACCTGATTACTTGCAAACTAAGTATGTCCTCTGGAAACTAAATATGGCCTAGAGACATTTACTTTCTCTTTCTTCAATGGTCACTGTCTTTATTTCACAGAATAGAATGATCACCAGCTCTTGGTGATGGAGATCACCAGCCATCACTATTCTCTTACACCTCATCACTCAAAGGTTGGTCCTAGCCGCACTGGCATCACCTGGGAGCTGTTTAGAAATGCAGACTCTCAGGTCCCACCCCAGACCTGCTGAGTCAGCATCAGCATTTTAACAAGACTCCCAAGTTGTTGAGAAGCACTGCTCTACCGGACAGAACACTGAAGCAAGTCAGAAAACTCAAGTTTAAGTTTAAGCCTCAGAACCATGACTTAACAGGTACTTAAGACTGGGCAAGACAGCATTTTTTAGACGTGGCTTCCTCAACTATACACTGGAGGCAATATTTGCCACTTTATTTATATATACAGCTACCAAAGAGGGTTGTTTTGGGAATCAAAAAAATGATGGATGTTAAAACTCTCTGTAAATTATAAAGCACTACACAAATACAAGGCACTATTATTAATAATAAATATAGCTTAATTATACCTGTTCTCGTTTGATCACTCAAAGACCATCAAAGGCATGTTATTAGATTATACTACATTATTAAGATAAAAGTCTCCTTCATGTGTCACAAAGCTTTCAAGTCCCTAATCACATTGTAGCCAAACCCTTCTGTTTCCATTACAAACTAAATGCCAACTAGGCCTCCTAAAGAGACTCTACCTGTAACACTGCTATGATCTTGCCCCAAACACTTGATTTATTCTTACAATCCGTTCTTTCTTGGGCTTTACTATAATTTCCAAGATAACAAACTAACTGAATTAACCCACTGCCAAGCCTGAGAACCGAGTAGCCCTGGAAAAGACTACTTTTGCACAAGTCCTTGGCTTTTTTGGCCCATTTAGCAATAGCCTCTCTTCTCCAAAGCAGAGCACGGCTATCAGGCTGTGGTTTACATGCTGTAGTTTACACTCGGTATTCTACATGGTATATTTTATGCTAAGGGAAGAAACCAGTACCCCAGCTTTCTCCCTAATACCCCCTTATCTTAAAAGAAGTCCATGAATCTTAAAAAATGAGAAATTCCTAAACTGTATCACAGTGTCCAAAGGTTGTTATGCCTTTTTCTTATACATCAAATGAATGCCAAGAAGCTTCTTATAACCAGGGCTTTGTAAACCAAAATTGGATGGCTTTAAAAATGGAAGTCTAACTAAATGGATAAACTTATTCATTCATGAGATTCAGTTTCTACAAACCTAGAAAATCAACTAACATCATAAAATGCTCTAGCCATTAATATTATAAGCTGCAACCATAAACTGACTTTTTCAGCTGCTCAAACAAACCCTTTCTCAACCCAGAGAAACCAGGCTTCCCTCTCCTCTCGGAGTTGGGTGTGCAGCCCCTACTTCCACTGTCACCCCATATGCCACGGAGACCCTTACTTAGGATTCAGACTCCATGCAGGGAACAGAAAAGGATTAACACATGCAACTGTGCAGCAACACTTTTAGACACAGTTTAACTTACAAAAAAAAAAGTCCACCCAGCACAAGAACAATCCCCAAGTCAGCCCAAGAGCAGAGAATTAGTACTATCAGGTGATCAGAAACAAAACCAAGGCAAAAACCCACCAAATTCAATATTCAGAGTAATTATTATTACAAGAGCCACCACTGGTGCATACTCAAAAACCACTATGAAAAGGAAAAGACTACTAGAAAAGTTCACACTATTTCCTCGAAAAGCACTTGGTTTTGATAGAAGACTTGACTTTAAGACATAAGAGGCACAGAAGTAGTACCTCTGAGGACAGTGTTTCAGGCTAAGGCTACCAGGGGATGTAAGTTCCTTCTCCATGAAGGAAATGAGAGAATAGCGTATGGTATCAATGATAGCTGGAGAAGCAACTGGGCGAGTGCTCGTCTATGGAACAGGGAAGGTGTGATATGAAAGCAAGCTGCCCTTTTCCTAACAGAGGATTCAGGATGCACTCCTACCAGTCTCTGCTGCTCCAAGAGAAGATCTGCTTCTTCCTTCTCCTTTTTGTATAGGATCTCCATTTCCTGTAGCCTAGATGGAAAAGAGAAGTAAGAGAGGAAAGAATAAATTGCAGAATCACTGAGCTGTTTCATGAATTCTGCTATGTGTTTAAAATAAATGAGAGTCACGTGGACCACATCACATTTGTACATTACCTTTTTTCCATCTCCTGTTTCATATCAATTCCTTGTTTTTCTAGAAGCTCTCTCTGGGCAAACGTCCAGTCCACAGGCTCAGAGGGGGTCTCAGCAGAAGGAGTCTTCTCCCGCTCAGCCCGTGCTTGCTCCGGGTGGTTAAAACGAAACACATGGTTTTTACCCATGATGATACGGTTTCCTAGCACAGAACAGAAACATGGATGAGAAATCATTTTTTAAATGTGTTGCATTTAGGTTAATAACCTAACCCTCCCTAATGCAAAAAGACAGCTTTTGAAGTTTTACAAGAACATAAATCCTAATGCTGACTATCACTTCAACCTTTAGACAAAGAATTAAAAATTAAAGAGTTGCTTGCACAAGCCATGTGTTCTGAAGACTTCAAGCCTCTTCCAGTCTCACCTGAGCGCAGCTGAACAGGCTGGGCCACCCTCTTGCCATTTACGTAGGTTTCTGAACGTTCACAGGGCTCCAGGGTTACAATAACTAGAGGAACACAGACTAATGTTAGCATCACAAACCACTGGAAGAAAATAATGGAAAGCAGGTGAGGGTTCAAGGTGACTAAAATAGATTCCTGCAACCAACCAAGTGGCTTAGTAGCTATATAAGAGTTCATTTTAGGGTACCAGAACCAGGGCTGTGGCTCAGAAACATTTAAATGAATTTGACAAACTTCAGAAGAAGATAGGAAATGTTAGTTTCAGTGATATCTGACAGTTCAGTATATAAAAACGAAAACCATCAGAAATCTTAAGTATGAGATATAGGTAATAATCAGTAACTTAAGATCAAAAGCTACTATTTTGATTAAGGGAGGAATAAATTATACAACACAAAAGTACTATTATATTGTTGTTGTTTTGTTAATAACCTGGGCAAAAATCAAGATGGACTTTTTCTTCCCTTTTAGGTAAAAATAAATTCTACTGGCTTAAGACCAGAGGTTCTTCAAATCTCCCACTACCCAGGATATTTGTTCCCTTCTTACTAGTCTATCAAATAATTAAGATTCAAGACCAAGCCTAATTGCCTATGTCCTGCTCAATTCTTGGCAGTAACAAAAGGGCTCCTTTCGTCCAGGCTTTTTTCATGTAAAGTAGCTATGTCCATGCCTGCATTTATAAGCAGCCCAAGTTTCTCCATTTTCAAATATTAGATTGTACAAGAAAGTATCACTGAAAGAGACAGGGAATACCAAGCCTTGGGGATTTCTCATCATATAGAATGAAAAGTTTGCTGGAAAAGTTAAGCCAAGAACTCTCACCATCCCCACTGTTGTTCCTCTCGCTCCGGAAGATACAATGCTCTTCTTTAATGTGAGCCCCACTCAGCACGATGTCCTGGCGCCGCTCAGCATCTGCTTGGCCAACCCTGAACACAAGGGGAAGTGTTTCCCAGGGAAATTCAGACACAAAAAGCACTACAAACAATGAGCCTCTTTCTCCCAAAGAATATTCTTTGGTACATACAAAAAAGGTACTGCCTTTTTTTTTATCAAAGGCTTTGAACTGCAAACTCTATTTTCATATATGGTCAACCTCCCTACATCAGAAAAAGCAACGAAGGGGCAAATGATACACCAAATAACTCACAGAGCATCATAAAAAGATACGAGTGTACTACTCTCCTTAATGAATTCATATAAGATGTTAGGAGTAAAATTTTACTTACGGTCTGCTAGGAAAAAACTACACGTTAATTGGTTCAGCTGGTTAAAACACTTAATTTGAGAAGAGTAGAGAGGATAATTTATAACTATTTCAGACAAGAAAAACAGCAAATTAGTAAAAGAAATTTTTCACCAAACAACTTCCCTTTAGCTATTCAATCATCCTAAGAGAAAAGAAAACACTAAGTGACCAAAAGAAGAAACAAATGTACCTTGTAATTCCATCTTTGATGTAATAAAGAAGGCATTCAGACATCAGTGGGTCCTCATTGAGGTTAACAAGATGTGGCGTCTGAAAAAGGTTACAGATGATCAATTTGGAGCAAGTACCACTGAGAGGGCTGTGAGAATGACAGGGACATACAGGAGGCTGATGGCTTCCTGGATTACCAGAGTGCCTAGAAGAGGGACTGCTTTCATTCCTAGTTGCAATTCCATAGTAAACAGAAAACACTCTCTTCAGGCCTCCCCAAACTACACTAATGCATTCTATTTAAAAACCTGAGTTCTCGGATAAAGAACAAGATCCAATTCTTGATAAGGTCAAAGCATAGAGAACACAAAAGGAAAATTAGAGCAGGCCGATTCTCTGGATGGATTAATCATAATTTTTGTAAACACTTGGTCAAAAATCTTGAAAGACAGCAGAATTTGCTGCCCCTAAACATGCCACTTTGACATACTGATTATTTTGAGCTGTTAGGCACTTGAAAAACAGTACAGGCAGAGAGCAGCTTTCTCTGAATCCCCTTTCCTGCCTAAGCACAGATGGTCCAAAAGGAACTCAGCTGTCAGAAATCCCCTCCTGGGAGTCTCAACAACCAGGAGAGAAAACTAGAAGTTGACACCACACCCAGACAAACTTCGTCACAAACTATCATTCCTCCCATCTACTCTTTGAAGGGTCCCTTCATCTTTCCTAAAAGCCGATTATGCTCCCCTGAGAGGCCTACCTCCCCATCCCCTTTCCCTATTAGGATGGTATTTAAGCCAGAATTCTAAACCATCTCAGGGAGTTACTCATTTTTCCCTGGGTATCTCCCATGTATACATGAGGTATACATGTTAATAAACTTCTTTGTTTTTCTCTTGCTAATCTGTCTTTTATTACAGGGGTCTCAGCCAAGAATTCAGAAAGGTAGAGGAAAAATCATTTTTTGCCCACTACAACCTCAAGAAATATTTAATTTTTCATTTACTTTATAAAAATGTTCCCACATCCCCTATCATTTCCCTTTATAATTTTTATCAATTCTTCCATGGTCCCAGTTATTGTCTTTAGTTTGTTAGTTTTTATCTTAAAGAAGAAATTAAAATTACTGACATTCAGTAATACATCTTATAAAAATCCTCTTCATCTAACTCTACTATTTCTAAGATCTTTTAAAAACCAACCTTCTTTGGTGAAAATACCCCACTGGAATCCAAAAATAAGTCACATGGTCTTGGGGTCAAAATCTACTCAAGATAGTGCCAGCAAATATGGAAAAATGAAAGAAGAGTCAGATGAGCAGGTTAAGCAAAGGGACTGCAAAAGATGATTTAAAAGAAATTAGGAAAACCTCTGCATCCTTCCAACTAACATCTGTCTCTACAGTTAACAGCTTTGCTGGTTTGAGAAAGTCAAAGCCCTCTGTGGGCAGCATTCCTTAAAACCCATCATGAGACTGGCCTAAGGAAAAGGGAACCTCAAAAACAGGGTTTTTTTTTTTCCTTTTCCCTTAGAAGTACTTTCTCCTAGTTTTGTTGAGATATGAATGACAAAGTCTGTATTTATTTAGGTAGTACAATGTCACTGTAAAATGTATCAATTTGATACATATACACATCGTGCAATGATTACCACAATCAAGTTAACACATGAGAAACAGGTTCTAAAACTGAATTTGGGTGTGGTCAGTGGTGTATCCCTTCCTTTCCTGAAGAAGTCTAGAAAGTTAAAGCAAGTAAGAGAAAGCTTTGGAAACAGGGATCTCAGTTTGGAATTCTGTGCTATTTATAATACTTATAACACACAATACTTACTCAAGTTATTTATAATTTGTGTTAAATGCCATAATTATACAAGCTGTTATAAAAATTTTCCTCACAGTTCTTAACACTGAAAGATGTTATAAAATACCTTTAGATATATGCGAAGGCACAATCTAAATTCTATCAAGCCTATAACTGCTAAAATCTCTACAATCATACATAACATATCTGAATAAAATAATGTCTTACTGAAGGAAAAACTATTAAACTGAAAATCATTGACCTTTGGCAATATAAACATATGAAATACTGTTATTATTGTTCCAGGTCTAAAATATATATCTAAAATGTCTTTAAAGCAATTTTCTTTGTTGAAAATAACACATCAGAATTTATAAAAAAGAAAAACCTAACCAGAAGAATCCTAAAATAAACCACAGGGCTATTTCATATCACATAAAATGAAAGTACCAATTGAAAACTCCATACCCATTCTATGCTAACCTAGAGAGACCATTATCAGACCCTTGCATGAAGATGTTTAAGTATCCAATAGCTAATCTGAAATCATATGAAATGAAGGACTATTTATTACTAGTAAGAAATATATGCTTTGTACATCAATATACGTTCTATTACTGTCCTATAAATAAGCACACAAAATAATCATTTCATAATAGTTTTCCAATATCTAATAATAACCAAGAAGCATCTAAGTGGGGGGGGGAAAGAAAAAGAAAGAAAAGACCTTGCTATTTTAATTAGCTAAAAATGTATCTACTACTTAACAACTATGACTATGTAAGTAGGACAGTAACTACTGGAGTCATTAAAAAAAAAAAAACAAAAAAACTGAGAAGGGAGCAGAGGAGGCTGGAAGGATGAGGACAGGAACTGCTTTACTCAGTACAGTGGTTGTCTATCACACAAACTGTAAAAGCAAACTGAAGCAGTATTTTTCTACACAAACCTGAACAGCTGAAACTGCTTCCAAAGAATTATAATTCAGGGTTGCTGGCATCTGTGGGGAAAACTACATGGAAAGAGTAGCCAAACTGAAGCAAGGTATGCTAGGTTAGGCTAGGAATTTAAGAGAGAGCAACAATGAAGATGAGGAAACATACTGAATCATGACCCAAAGTTACAGATTTATACTGCCCTGGATTTTATTTTATAAACAGTAAACATTTCTGAAAGCATTTTAGAAACAGGTTGCCCTTGTATTATAAGATGAAATCAAAAATATCAGAAATTAAGCCAAGTCTCAAGATTTAAAAGAAAAGGAAGAAGAGGAGCCAGCCCTGAAAGACATGAAGTGCCCCCTGACTAAGACAAACAAAAAGTGTTAAGTTTCACAACATTGTTTCCTACCTTTTTAGGTGAGAAAACCCCCAGGGTTCCTCCATCTTCCCGAATGGCAACTCCCATCTCAGCCAACAAGGCCTCTCTAGAAAAAGCAACAAGCATATCAGAACAACAATACCAAAATGTCAAGTAAATCAGTCTAACTTGAATTGGAAAATAACGCAAAGCAAAAGCAACTGTCCATGTTTAAAGTGAGTAATACAAATGTGAAAGAATCTGCTTATCCCATCATTAATGAGAAATTATTTCTAAGAGAAATTGTACATTCAAAATAAAGTATGTTCCTGTCTTAGGTAAAGCTATATTCACCCAAATAAGAACTTTGTCACATCTGACTTTGGAGGTAGACAATAGTTCATAAATATGTCTATTAATATAAAAAAAGGAAGAAAGGAATATTCCCTTAAGGCAATACATCCACTTCAAAGAACCATTCCTTAAAATCCAAGAAAGCAATCAGAAAGTAACTTTGATATAGGGAGTATTATCTATAAATGTGATTTTCTCAAATGTCATGTTCCCATGACCACCATCATATTGATTCAACAATTCTAGCTTAAAATCTCTACAATAGAGAAGAAAATTGTTTCATACATTCACTTTACAAATACGTTAGCACTCACTTCTGCCTAATCTTCCATGAAGGAAGAAGATAGGAACTAACATTTTTTAAATGTATATTTATTCCAATAGCGGAAGTATTATTTTGGGTTATGTTCATCTTTAGGGTAGAGAATTGGGAGGTTAAGATAAAATACAGATTTTGAAAGTTTGCAACTGAAACTACTTAACCTCTTACCAAAGAGGTTCTAGAAAACAGAACTCTGAAAGTCAGTAATCAGAACAGCTTTTTTTTTATTTGGGCCTTTATCAAAGGCAGTCTTTTTGCAAATTAAAAACTCTATCCTTCAATATCTTCAATTTTTATATGGATCCCTAGCAACACATAGTACAGTAACTAAGAACACGACTCCCTAGGGAACCTTTAAAATATGTGAATTTCACTTCAGAGTGTAAATTGGGCCATAAGTCCCATACAGGGTTGGTTTGTTTGTTTTGTATTTGGGGAGGAAAGGTTCTTTGTTTTTAACTTCTATTTTATCTTTTCTTACTATAAAAGTAATCTAAATTCCCCAGAAAATTTAGAAACATTCCAGAGTTAACTTCCTGACCTCTCCATTCTGATGGCCTCTGTTTTACGCAGCTTTTCTTCCCAGGTTTCATTCAATTCAGCAATGATCTTCTCCGATTCCTAAGGAGGAAGTCCACAGTTAAGTGCCAAAGAGTCTTATAATTTAACATGCCATGTCTAGGAACAGCAGCAAGAAGCAGATGATGCCCTTTTGAGGATATGAGGCAGAATCTAATACGATGAGGTTTTTTTTTTTCCTTTCTTAATATGTAAAGAAAGAAATCAGCCCTGGATGTATTAATTCTCTTTAAGCCCTAATAAAAATAGCTTAATAGTGTGTGTGTATGTATATGTGTGAGAGAGAGAAGAGTGTGTGTGTGTAGAAGGAAAGGTAGTATTAGCATCCCAAAATGCAAAGCATTGTTTCTGACAGCCACTGCTACAAAAGAATAAAGCCCCCGAAGATATTTGTTGCTTTTCTTAAAATTATTTATTTATTTATTTGGTTGCGCTGGGTCTTTCTTTTTTTTTTTTTTTCTGGCTGCGCTGGGTCTCCGCTGCTGCACTCGGGCTTCTTCTCTAGTTGCGCCGAGCGGGGGCCATTCCTCGCGGTGGTGTGCAGGCTTCTCATTGCACTGGCTCCTCTTGTTGCGGAGCACAGTCTCTAGGTGCACGGGCTTCAGTAGTTGTGGCACACGAGCTTAGCTGCTCCACAGCACATGGGATCTTCCCGGACCAGAGCTCGAACCTGTGTCTCCTGCATTGGCAGGCAGATTCTTAACCTCTGCACCACCAGGGAAGCCCTGCGCTGGGTCTTAGTTGCGGCAGATGGGCTCCTTAGTTGTGGCACACAGCCTCCTTAGTTGTGGCATGCAAACTCTTAGTTGTGGCATGAATGTGGGATCTAGTTCCCTGACCAGAGATTGAACCCGGGCCCCCTGCATTGGGAGCTCAGAGTCTTAACCACTGCACCACCAGGGAAGTCTCTTCATTGTTTTTGTTTTTGTTTTTTTAATTAATTAATTAATTTATTTATTTATGGCTGTGTTGGGTCTTCGTTTCTGTGCGAGGGCTTTCTCCAGTTGCAGCAAGCGGGGGCCACTCTTCATCGCGGTGCGTGGGCCTCTCACTGTTGCGGCCTCTCCCTTTGCGGAGCACAGGCTCCCGACATGCAGGCTCAGTAGTTGTGGCTCACGGGCCTAGCCGCTCTGCGGCATGTGGGATCTTCCTGGACCGGGGCACGAACCCGTGTCCCCTGCATTGGCAGGCGGATTCTTAACCACTGCGCCACCAGGGAAGCCCTCTTCATTGTTTTTTGTTTCACTATAATTTCACCACAACACCACAACACTGACAGCGTTCAGAACATGCTCCCCCCCAAATATGGTATTATCTTGGCATATTGAATACTTTAAGCTGAGTGATTTAAGAAATGGTGCAAGTAGGAAGGACTCTCTGAGCTCCTCTTGAAGCAAGTCGTAAGACCCTCATGAGATGTAACCTCCCTACACCTGGAGGAATGGAGCATACTTATTTTTCAAGATGAAGGAACATGGAGAATATGAACAGATAGGCCTTCATAAGTTTCCCCAGTTTACTATAGGCAGACCTCGTTTTATTATGCTTCACTTTATTGCACTTCTCAGGTATGGCATTTTTTACAAATTGAAAGTTTGTGGCAGCCCTGCATTGAGCAAGCCTACCAGTGCCATTTTTCCAACAGCATTTGCTCACTTCGTGTCTCTTGTGTCACATTTTGGTAATTCTTTTTTTTTTTTTTAATTTATTTTTATTTATTTATTTTTGCCTGCATTGAGTCTTCAATGCTGCGCGCGGGCTTTCTCTAGTTGC
The DNA here is from genome assembly GCF_965194825.1 of Balaenoptera physalus. Taxonomy (NCBI): domain Eukaryota; kingdom Metazoa; phylum Chordata; class Mammalia; order Artiodactyla; family Balaenopteridae; genus Balaenoptera; species Balaenoptera physalus. The sequence goes on from NC_138882.1 coordinate 188,534,840, forward strand.
GGCAAGCGGGGGCTACTCTTCATTGTGGTTTGCGGGTTTGTCATTGCAGTGGGTTCTCTTGTTGTGGAGCACGGGCTCTAGGCGCACGGGCTTCAGTAGTTGTGGCTTGCAGGCTCTAGAGCGTAGGCTCAGTAGTCGTTGCTCTGCAGCATGTGGGATCTTCCCAGACCAGGGCTCGAACCTCTGACCCCTGCATTGGCAGGCAGATTCTTAATCAATGCACCACCGGGGAAGCCCACATTTTGGTAATTCTTGCAATATTTCAAACATTTTCATTATTATTACATTTGTTATCGTGATATGTGATCAGTGATCTTTGATGTTACTACTACAATTTGCTGAAGGTTCAGATGATAACATTTTTTAGCAATAAAGTATTTTTAAATTAAGGTTTTTTTTTGGACATAACGCTATTGCACACTTAACAGACTACAGTATAGTGTAAACTTAACTTTTATATGCACTGGGAAACCAAAAAACGTGTGTGACTCACTTTATTGTGATATTCACTTTACTGCAGTGGTCTGGAACTGAACCTGCAATATCCTCCAGGTACCTATACTCTTAACTCACATCCCCCTTTGTTCTACCACATATTCCCACAACTGTTCACTCTTCACCAAACCCAGCATAAAAATGTTCATGTTTAACACTTCTTTGGGCCTTCATTTCCTTATGAAGTCTTCCATGTCACGTAAACAAATACTAAATAAATTTGTATGCTTTTCTCTCGTTAATCTGCCTTTTGTTAATCTGGGGCCCCAGCCAAGAACCTAGAAGGGTAGAAGGAAAGATATTTTTCCTCCCCTACCATACAATACCCCTCTGAACACAACCCAATTCCCGATATAGAAAGGTTTAATATTAATCTCATGTGAAGGCATGCAGCCACTAGAGTGACAATTTCCTAATCTCTTGCTGAGTGTTTATTATATGCCAGAAATATAAGAACTAAAACGTGTTTCCTGATTTCAGGAGCTTACTGTATACCAGGGAGAGAAAGAAGTAACTGATCATTCATTCATGCAGTAATTATATATAACTCCATTACATGCCAAGCCCTGTTCTAGGCAACTAGAGATATGACAGGAAACAAAATTCCTGCCCCTTATGAGGTTTATGTTCTCGTAAAGAAACTCAGATAATCAATCCATTTTAATCAGTAAGTCAAGTATATAGTATGCCAGACAGTGAAAAGAGCTTTGTAGAAAAATAAAGCAAAGAAAAGAGAGAATGTAGGGGGAGGGGTGGGTGAGGGAGCAACCTGCAGCGGGGCTGTCGGGACAGAGCTCACTGACAAGGTTCTACACCGGCAGACAGAAAGGAAGAGCATGGGTATGTGCGGGAATAGGTAGGAAATGCCTGGCACTTTCCAGGAACAACAGCATAGCTAGAGCAGTATGTTAGAGGATTGTGAATGGGAATGGTAGGAAAAAACAACAGGGCAGTGTGCTAAATGCTAGAACTGAAGTGCTCACAGGTCTGCTGGAGGGTGGATGAGTCAAGGCTGAGTGATACTCATACTGAGAATGAACTGACCAGGCAAAAAATGGAGGGAGAGGGGTACCAAAAAGGGAGTTAAGCACATGCAAAAAGCAGGAGAAAATGCTAGTCCTGGATACGAAATTAGAAAGTCAGATGACAATGATGATGATGATGATGATGATGATGATGATGATGATGATGATGATGATGATGGAGGAGAAGAAGAACAGTAACAACAACAACAGGCTAAGCTAGACAAAGAGCAAAACTGATAAAAGTTAGAAAAGGCCTGGGCGTCAGTAAGGTGAATATAAAGGGGACCACACAGCAGGTACTCAGAAATGAGTTGGTTACGAAGTGGGAGAAGCTAGAGCAAGCCTGCAGCGGAAGGCAGGAGGGTAGAGACAAAATCACCTAAACTGGCTCTCATCAACCCCCGAGCACACACAGAGGCTGAAAGACTAAAACAGCCCCCTGAATGGCACCTCTACACAGTCCTCCAATAGGAATGAATAACATGCAGTGCATATGCCACTCCACTGCTGAGTGAGGAACCAACAAGCTACGTTAGAGGGCCAGCAGCCAAGAAAAACCCATATGGCCAGGGAAGGAAGTGTGCCAGGTGCCGAGTGGTCAACAGCCTATCTCTAACGTGCCACAAAAGTTATTCAACAACTCAAACAGGATAGCATTCAATGCTTCTGCAAATGACTATAAAAGGGCAAGTACAATATAAGCTGCCACCATAACCTACAAGATTTTAAGGCTTATTAAACACTGCTGGAGGGGGATGGGGGAGGGAAGCACTGGGAGTTTGGGATTAATAGACGCAAACTATTACATACAGGATAGATAAACAAGGTCCTACTGTATAGCACGGGGAACTACATTCAATATCCTGTGATAAACCATCATGGAAAAAGAATATAAGAAAAAGAATGTCTATGTGTGTATGGCTGAGTCACTTTGCTGTCCAGCAGAGACTGGCACAACACTGTAGATCAACTATACTTCAATTAAAAAATTAAATTAAATTAAATTAAAGACAGCTGGATAGAAACCTTTACACTCTCAAAGTGACAACTTCAAAAACAAAGACATAGGGTAACAGGATGTCCAAACCACAGCAGCGAGACTAGTGCTTATTATATATACTGTGGTCCACAAGCCACACTGATATTAGTTATGAAATACAAACTGACCTATGAGATACTTAAAATATTTTTTTCCTGGTTGGTTATCTTCAGAAAAAGAGTGTATCAGAGCAGAGGTTAATCCGGCTGTAGTAAAGCTATTCTATTTTGGGGCAACTGTAAACTCACCCCAAGGAAGCAAAGTTACTGTCTAGGAATCCTCTTACCATCTTGCTGCCAACTCTAATGTGACCTCTCTCATTTTACTCACCACCTGGAGGGTAAATCAGAATATGAGCTCCTTGTAGAAAAGTTAATGAGTAAGCTGAGTAAGGTACAATATACTTTCCTTTTTCATTAGGGCTTAAAAGTTGCAACTTTTATGTTGTCTAGAAAGTTACTTTTTTTTTTTTTTTTTTTAATTCTTTTAATTTATTTTTGGCAGTGTTGGGTCTTCCTTGCTGCACGCGGGCTTTCTCTAGCTGCAGCGAGCGGGGGCTACTCTTTGTTGCGGTGCACGGGCTTCTCATTGCGGTGGCTTCTCCTGTTGTGGAGCACGGGCTCTAGGCGCAAGGGCTTCAGTAGTTGCAGCATGTGGGCTCAGTAGTTGCGGCACACGGGCTCTGAGGTGCATGGGCTCAGTAGTTGTGGCTCATGGGCTCTAGAGCACAGGCTCAAGAGTTGTGGCACACGGGCTTAGTTGCTGGGCGGCATGTGGGATCTTCCCGGACCAGGGATCGAACCCGTGTCCCCTGCATGGGCAGGCGGATTCTTAACTACTGTGCCACCAGGGAAGTCCCTAGAAAGTTACTTTTTTAAACTCTGAAGAAAGGTTAGAGAAAACAATATTGAGTGTCATTTAGCTAAACTTAAGTGCTGGAAAAAGCCATTTATTCCAGAAACATTCTAGAAATAGAGAAACTGAGGACCAGAGAAACTAAGTGATTATCCCGAGGCCCCACTTCTCCCTGAGCCAGGTCTATAGTTGGGTTTCCTGTGTGTTCTGTTTTCCAATTAAGGCAGAATCAACAGCTTTTAAAGAAAATATTCTACAAAATAGCTCACCATAAATTAAGAAAGAGTGAGGAATATTCTTTCTTCAAGCCTGAATAACAAACTTAGTATAAATAAAATAGAGGTGCCAACAGGAAGACAGCTTTCAGTCTGAGTCATCAACTTACTCTGCAGGCAAGCCTGGCATGCTGGTCTCCAGTGCTGCCCACACCTCATTCTAGAAACCTAATTTTAAGATTAAACTGAAATTGGGATTTATGCTTCAGAAATGAGGAGTCAAGAGGACACTCTTTAAGGGTCTTTCCTTCCTGCAGGTACTGTACATTAAAAAATTCTGAAAAAACAGAGTGACATCAGGAACATTTTTTTAAGCTCCAAGGAATGTTGGGTTCAGGCGTCATTCACTTTGATCTCACATCATGTATTATCTAGCTATTTGTACAGCACTGGTTAATAACTATGCTCATAATGTTAAATACAATTTAATTACTTCATCATGATCCAGTTAAGGTGGCAGAGAAGTCCACAGAACAAGTCAGAAATATTTCCCCCCCCAAAAAATTACAGTTTAACTTGTGGTATTTAAATAGTTAAACGCTTGCTACATGGAACATTCCTTGAAGCCATCAGATGGGTTTTACTGTACTGAACGCAGCATGCGTCATAAGTGAGCTCCAAGCGTGGGGCCCTCGGGCTGCCCAGCACAGCATTTACCCTTGCATGCTTCTGTAATGGATATTTGTGGACATTTATAGTCTAAGCCTAAGCAATGGCACTCACAGTACTGACACTGATGCCAGACTAATAAACACCAGAGGCACCACATAGTAACTGTAGCTACATATTTAAAAACCTTATTAAGTCGGAATCCAAATCAAGGAGACAACATTTCAACTCAGTTTGAGCTGCAACTAAAAACTGAAAGCAATTACACTTTATTCTCTATTGCCAGAGGTTTGTGGAGAGCTCAAGATATTTATGATGGGGTAACATGGGTCTCTTCCATATGGAAATAGGCTATTCAATGAATGAAGCAATAGCAACTCCCTATGTAAAAGTGTTCTACCAACTGATCATTTTTCTAAAGTTAAAAGGAAAGAGAAGCAAAGGGACATAAAATGTTAGGAAAATGAATTAACCTCTTGTATTACTGTTTTCCATTAGGTACAATTTTTCTCCTACAGTGTCATGTCTTAGGAATGCCACTCCTTCACACTCAACAATGAAACAGTCCAAAAATGAGAAATTCTCAAGCATTTCTATCATACAAACACTGCCTTGCCCTGTGAACACAAGATGTTATCTGCCTGCAGCATTAAAATGCAGGTCTGCCGACATGAACTCTCACCATTCACAAAATAGGAGTCGAACTAAGGCGCTTATGCTTCAGTAAACTACCATGCTGCATTAAAAAACAAGATTGAACGCAAAACCATAAAGAAGCTATTTCTTAAGCTAGGGAAAATGGAAGATGTCATTTAGGTTGGCTTAAAGGAGAATTAAAACAGAAATTTATTTTCTGATAAAAGCAATACAGTTTTGTTTTGTTTTTGGTGGGAAGTAGGGAGGTTGGGGGGAGGGATCCTTGAATAATGGCAGTGTTATTCCCTAGAGACTACTTGGAAGATACTGGGCAACCTAATGCTTAAAAAGTCTGCTCCACATCTTGACTCCTAACATTCAACATTATTTTCAGTTGGTTCCACTTGGCAGTTGGGAAGAATTTTTTTTCCTACATCAAGATGTGTGTTAAAGGGAACGTAATCTCATTTGTAGACTAAGGTAAGATTCAAATAGTAAGATTCAAAATCCCCAAAGAAAAATAACATTTTATATTGAATAGTAAATGAAAGATTTCACTTTTCCTTTCCACAGAACCTCTGCATGTCCCCACTGGCCTGAACAGAACCCTACACAGCAAGCAACTTTGCCTATCATGATAAAATACAGAAATAAAAGCCTTCTTGCATAGGGCTTCACGAACATCTTTAGTAAAATTTCAAAGTCAATTTCACAATAGCAGAAATTATCCTTTCCTTTGCAATATTTAATAAAAAGGTTTCTCACTCTCTGTCCCTCTGCCAGGTATTTTAGAATTTCACCCACTTTCCACTAACAAGTTCTGAAGGAAGAAACAGATTACTTTTGTTTCTGAAGCACCTTATGTTAGAAGTGAGTGAAATGCCAAGGAAAAGGTAGGCTGATTAAGAAGCAGAAGCCCATTCTTCATATAAAATCTTTTTCAATCTCACCTGCAAACCAAAATGAATGTTCTAGCAATTATCAAGCTAAATTCCCTTTTAGCAAAAAGGTTCAGCAAACCTTTTCCATCGTTAACCTGTCAAAGTGTGTCACTATTCTCAACGGTCCTTGAATAAGCAGCCATGGCGGAGAACACTGAGCGCACTGTGGAGAGGACTGCACGCTCGGGGCAGGACCGCAACTCCCCAGCTCCTTGAAGTTTCTTTGCTCTCCTTGCTTTTCCTACCCAGTACTCTTTTTTTTTTTTTAAATTTAAGTTCTAAGCAGCTAGTGGGAAGCAGCCACATAGCACAGGGAGATCAGCTCAGTGCTCTGTGACCACCTAGAGGGGTGAGATAGGGAGGGTGGGAGGGAGACGCAAAAGGGAGGGGATATGGGGATATACGTATATGTACCCCAGTACTCTTGAATGCAAAGGCCACAAGGTACGGATAAAACTATCATCCTGGAAGTGACAAGCAGGGAAAGAAAAGGCATTTGTGTTGTTGTCACGGTGGTTTCATGGATGGCACCACAGGTGACAACTGTCTGCTCTCACTGTAGTCACCGAGGGGGAAGGAAGAACCTATGAGTCAGAAGGTTTTGCTGCTCCTAACGTTCGTATTCATGGAGAGAGACAGAAAGTACCTGACAGAGCCAGCAACAGGCTGGGAAAGCCAAGCTGGGTGCCATGGTGGGTGACCTGCACACGCAGGACTCAACTGCGTGCACCAGCACTAAGATCCGTAAGCCCATATGCACCAGCACAGGAGGGGGCAGCCCTTCCACAGCAGTGCTCACAGGGCTTTCTGTGAACTTCTAGAAAATATCATTTCACATGTCTCTGAATAAACCTCGTACAGCTACTCACATGTGCAAACTTTCTTTTGATTATACATTTTACTAACAGAAGCAGGGGCCTATACAGAATTCCATCTTCAAAATAAACCAAATGTTTAATTAGTTTCCAGTGAAATTTCTAACTAAACAATTTCACTGTGACTTATAAACTACCTCAGAATTGATGGACATATCTACTTATCAGTTACTTTGCCTGGCCAACTTACAATCTGCCCGTGCATCTCTCCCTCCCATCCCTGCTTGGCCACGTCAGACTCACGTATTCTGGTGAAAATAAATTATCTTACAAAGCAGCAATTTCAGGACACCTCTGAGAGTTAGAAAGTTCTTCCATATGCTGAACCAGAAACTCAGTGATTTTTAGTTCTAACTCTGCCTTGTGGAGCTACACAGAATACCTTTCATTGAATCTGAGTTACTACTTACCTTTAGACGTTCGATGGCTTCCTCTCCTCCAGGTGTAGACATGATTCTCTCCTGAATACTGGTCACAGATGTTAAGCCCACCTGACTATTGAGTGAGCAGGAAGATGGAGATGAAGTAAGGGACCCCATGGATGCTGTGGAAAAATTGCCAGGACGTTGATTCTCAGAGGCTAGCAAGTACCTATGCTTATTGTTCTGAAAATCTTTCAGATCTGGGAGATAGAAAGAAGGGAAGGCAGAAAAAGTAGGAAAGAGGGAAAGGAGCAGGAGAAGAAAAAAGACAGGAAGGAACACCCGTGTAAGAAAGGACAGCATTAAAGCAGCAAGACCAAGACAAGTTATGATACAAAGACAAGTTATAATTGTTCTAGATGGCAGTTCTAAAACAAGTCTGTCTTTAATACTGGTATTTTAGAAGTTAAGAACCACTTCTGAATTTAGAAACTAAAAAGTTCTAAGTGGGTTAACATTGTATCTGTTAGGGGGTAACCAGAGCCTCAAAGGATACAGCTCAGGCTCTCCCCCTAAACAGCCATGCTACATTCCTGTATTCCTTCTATGGCTCCAAATCTGCAACGTCTTACGTTTATACTACTCTTAAATCCCAGTAGTTTGTAACAGTAAGGGAAAAAAGATGATCATGTATTTATCAATATCAATACATATCAGTCTGGCCCAGTATGTTATGTCATTCAGCAAAAATTCCCAAGAAAATGTTACGTTAAAACAAAAATCTGAGTGCTCAGTAGTGTTCTTTGTATGCTAAAAAGGATTTTTAAAATATGCCTTTTAAAAAAAGGAGAGGTAATCGTAGCAATTACAGGGATCTTGTATAAGTCCTGGTTAAGAACTTAGGGCTGACTACCTCAACAGTGATGAACAATTAGCAAACTGTTGAATTTGGTGTAGCTTACATTCATCTATTAGAGCAAGCAAAAATTAAGGCTGATTATCTGCTAATTTAAGTAAGGCTCTCACTTTGCCTAACCGAATGACCATGAGTCACTGGGGAGCCGAGTTCCTAGTATGGAATGCAAGTTTTAGGGACATACTTTCATTTACTAAGGTCTTTAATAGAGCTCTAAGTTTTGCTTTTAAACTTAGTTTTGGTAAAAAGTGCCACAAACAACAAATTCATTAATTTGCTGTTTGTACTTTTCTTCATTAGTCATCTTTCTCAAATAGGCACCAGAGGAAATCCATAGGTATTGGTGCATTCCTATTTTTAAATTAGCTCATTTTTAAATGTAAGAAAATCTACATTGCTCAAAGTTCATATCAAAACTAAATAAGTTTTCCTTAAAGGATATAATATGAGTCAACACAAAGAGTCAGAAAAAACATTATTAGCTCTCTCTGGGTCTACCCATGTGGATTTAATCAAAGCCATTTCTTGAAGCCCCTTAAAACCAGCGGTTGCTTCAAGACAGTTTGAAAACCACCATCTGCAAATATAGAACATAGGGAAACAAGCAAGTTTTAAAAGGCGGGTAGGAACTGGAGCAAAAAAATTAGCCATCAGGTGATGGCAGCAAGGTGGGAAAGAATAGGATGGATGGAGTTTAGAAGGTCCAATTGACACATGCAAGCCCTAAAAGGCATTAAGGGTAGTGACTGAAACAGAAACTTAGAAGTAGTCAAGGCTGCTTTCCTGCACAGATACAGAATTAAAACTTAGTCATGCATAGCTTTTTGGGAGATGCCACAACTGCTCAGAAAAGAGTGAGGCGGCAAGCTGGCAGCAGCATCACCTGGAGCACAAAAGCAAGAACAAAGGGTGTCTTTCCCATACCAGTATCAGTTGGCTTTGGAAATCTCAGACAGAGCTGTTCCAGTCCAAGAGTCACTCTGGATTAGGATGTTATAGTGCCTTCAAGGCTTAACCTCATCTCAGCAGCCAGGGCTACCTTTGGTTTCTCCTATGTATTGCCTCACTGTCTACCAAGCCTTGTTACATGCCCTACTGTAGAAACAAACAAATCAATAAAAATCTAAAACTTAACCCCCCAAAATCAAGATTCTTCACTTATTCTAATAATTTCTTGATGAATTATCTTGAAAGGGTAAGAAATTACTTTCTTGCCAACATAATGACAGATATGCAGCGGGTAATGAGGTGTGATGTTTTATAAAATGTCCTCATTTCAAGCACACATTTTAGACACCCAAGTTTTTTAAAATTTAATTTGTAATTCATTAGCACAGGTGAGTGCTAATCCGACATTCACAAAGCTACTCAGTCATGGAGATTTGGCCAACTAGAAGAGATTGTTTTCAATTATATATACACTAAGGCTCAGAATTATACAGCTAATTTAAAAGGATTTTCCTAATAAATAATCAGGCCCTGAAGGATCAAGAGGCCAAAAAAGGCGTAATATGATTAAAAACAAGGGCTCTGCGTTACACTACCCAGTCTGACCACAAAGAAACCACAGGATCTCATTTAGTGGCAAACTACCCACTCCAGGCAGCAGTGTCCTCCTTGGCAAAACGGAGCTTTGTCAGAGTCACTGACAGGACTAAAGAGATAATATATTCAAGATACCTAGAACAGGTCCTGGCACATTATAAACACTCAAAACATGTGAGCTGCTGTCATCACTATCATCATCATGTATGACTCTGGATTCAATTTAATCACATTTAAGTGGAAAAACTGAACAGTAGAAGCAGCAAGAGGTTTTTAAGCCTCTCGACTTTATTCAAGCCACAAACTGAAATTCAGCAAAACTTGCTTTGCTAATGGAAAAGGGCAAAAATAGGAACATTTCTGAATCTACAGTATGCTCTGTCTGGGATTTCCCTGTTAGGATGGCTGGCATGCAAAGCTCATTTTAGGGCTGATCCAGCAGAGGCAGATTAGCAAGTCAGAGTGCTGGAAATACCCAGTACATGAAATACACACATTTGCCTCCACTTCCAGAGTAATCATCGATCAATGGATCAGCTGAAGGTAAGCAAGAGGGAAAATACAAAAAGGGTCAAAGTTCAGGTTCAGCAATGACAGAGGGAACAGAGCAGTATTTGGCATTTGGGAAGGTGAAAAAATTGACACTTAGAATAATATATTATCATTTTACAAACTGTATGTATTCATTTAAACTCAGGTGCTAATCAGTAAGGAGAACTAAACTAGAAGAGGCCTTGAAAATCTTATTAGAATTGCAAACACTATAATATTAATCTGACACTCAAAAAATAAAAATATGCTTTATTAAATAAACCCATACACTATTCTACCTGAATGATCTAGTTAACTCACTTAGGAGAACTTCTGATTAGACATTATGTAGGCAGATCACTGAGGTTAAAAAAGATTCAATTTAAGACAACATTGTAAGACTCTCTGGAAGTCTAATTCTTGAACTTGACAGGAATTGGTTATTTTCCCCTTCATAAGTTCATAAGGAGTGAGTTGGGGGGCATTCAATCATTTTGTAGGGGGGCAACCACTCAAAGGTAAATCTTATCTGAAAGGTGACTGGAATGGTGGGTTTCTTACATATGTATTACTACTACATTAATCTAGAGAAACCCATAACTCAAAACCAAAAATTTTAAGTAACAGTTTTATGAAGTGATTAATTTCTCAGTGAGAATAAACTTAACATTCCAAATAAACTTCACTGCTGATCTAAAACAGAAATCTAATAAAAATACAAATAATGATATATTACGTTTTAAGAAGTAATTTCATGAGTTCAAACGGATAACCTGGTACATGGTACATAAAGGAATTCTAAGATCATTTTCAATGAGTTTTTTTTTTTTCTTTTTTTTTGGCCACAGGTCTTGCGGGATCTGTTCCCCAACCAGGGATTAAACCAGGCCATGGCAGTGAAAGCCCAAAATCCTAACCACTAAGCCACCAGGGAACTACCATCAATGGGCTTTTTAAGAAGTTAAGAAGAAACAAAAAACTCTTTCTCTACCATCTAGCTGCCTCAAGTTCTTTAACTCTAAGTTGAAGAGCCCTTGAGAGGAAAGGAATAGATTTTGTGTTGATTCTTAATTCACTTACTATCAATAATATCTCCCAACCCCTGAGCACGAAGAAGGTCCTTCAGCCGTGTCACCTCTTCCTTTAATTCACGAACCAGTTTGGCATTGGGGTCCTCATTGATAACAGCATTGCATTTAATTTGTTTTGCACGATCTGCATATCTAGATCCAAAAAGAAAACACATTTTTGCCATTCCTCAAATGCTCTACTTCTCATAAGTAGCATACCATTATTTCTAAATCAAACAGCTTGAGTATTAACACATTTTATGAGCCTTAGTAATAATACATTTGTAGAAAGCTTTACAGTACCTTATAAAGATGAGGAAAAAGGCTCCAATGAATTTAAGTGATTTCCCCAAGATCACAAAGGAAATAAATATCAGAGAGAGGACTCAAAACTAATTTATTAGACCATATAGTGTTTCTTCCATTATATCAAAAATGTCTTTAATGAGACAAGAGTTGAAAGTTCCAGATTAAAGTAATGGAACCTATTCATATATAAAACTACCCTATTAGTAAACATTCTGTCAGTAATTTTTAAAATATTACATGTACTCATAACTTTGTTACTTTTTATGATGTGAGCATTTCTATAATGACAAACAGGAGAAGGGGACACTTCTTTTTATAGAAATAAATATTGTAAGAAATTTCTACTATTATCTAAAAGTTATCCAAAAATCTCACTAGAGCAAATTTAATATCTTTCCTATGAAAAAGTTCCTGCCTTTCTCAATGAAACTAAAACTATAAACAGGTAAACTCTATTATAATAAAAATAACTTCCCCCCATGTTCCCCCTGTTATGAGAGGGATGGATCATTGTTTACTCAAGCGACTACCCACGTAGCATATGAAAATCCATGGCGTAACAAGATGACTTATGGTAGCACTGTGTTCTGTTTAGCTATTGAAATCAAACTGGAGTACCTCAGAGTGCTCAAAGTTTCATCATAGTTGATATCTGCTGGGCTCAGAGCAGCAACCATTGCAGTCCGAGAATTACCACCTAAAAAGATGAATTATAATTATCTCAAACCATACTCATTTTAGAAAAAATTTTATTGAATGTGTCAAATCAGACAGCGCAATCTCAGATCCCAAGATTTAATCAACAGATTTTTGGACTGTCCCCACGCCAGGCACTGTTATATGCACATCTTAGTGTCTGGATGTACTGTGCCCAGTTTCCCTCTTCCCACTCCCATTAAGATCTCAGCCACTCCACCAAGGCCATTCTTAGTGATGTCAGAGTCACTGGCAACATGGACAGCACAACAGGCCATTCTCAGCCACTCCTTCTATCAGCAACATGTGACACAGCTAATCACTACCTCCTTCTCATTAAGAATGAGGGAAAGGGTCTACAGGAACAGTGAATGAAGGGCAAAAAGGCCGGAAAACATCAACAAAGAGGAGTAAGGGTTGGTAACATCTAATTATGTGCATCAAAAGGAACATGGGGTTTTCAAAAAGGAAGAAGGAACAACAGTTTGAAGCAGGTGCGTGTGGTCAGATAAACAACTACTTCACAGTTCATGTCCTGAAGTAAACGAGATTTGGGAGCAAACCCTTATTTAAAGGTGAGCAAACCCAGGGAAGTAGCCAAGATGGCAGAGCAGGAAGACCCTGAGCTCCCTCCTCCCACAGGCACACCAAAATTACAACTGTTTACAGAGCAGCTACTGATGAGAAAAAACGGAAGACTAGCAGAAAAGACCTTCTGCAACTAAGGAAGGAATCACAACAAGACAGGTAGGAGGGGCAGAGATGTGGGATAGTTAAGACCCACAGCCCTGGGTAGGTGACCCACAAATGGGAGGATAATTACAATTGCAGAGGTTCTCCCCAAAGAGCAAGGGGCCTGAGCCCCCCATCAGGCTACTGCACCAGGTAGATGAGCCCCCAGAACGTTTGGCTTTGAAGCCCAGCAGGGCTTACTTTTGGGAGCCAGAAGGCTGTGGAAAACAGAGACTCCACTCTTAAAGGGCACACACAAAGTCTCACCCGCTCCAGGACCTAGGGCAGAAGCAGTAATCTGAAAGGAGCCTGGGTCAGACCCACATGCTGATCTCAGAGGACAAGAGGCAGGAGTGCACTCTGGGGACACAGACACTGGCAGCAGCCAATTTTGGGAGCTCGTTCTATCACAAGGACATTGGTACAGGCAAGTCCCATTTTGGAATTCTCCCTCTAGCTTATTAGTGCTGGGACTGGCCCTGCCCACCAGCAGGTCTGCTGCCTTAAGACCCGCAGAAACCACAGCCACTCCGGGACCCAGCCCTGTCTACCAGAGGGCCCAAGACCCTGCCCTGCACACCAGTGCACTGGCACTAGCCCCAGGGACCCTGGGACCCAGCTCCACCCACCAGTGGGCCAGCACCAGCCCCAGAATCCCCTGGGCCCCAACCCTGCCCACCAGCAGGCCAACACCAGCTTTAAGACCCTCAGGGCCCTGCAGCCAGAGATCTGGGAACCCAGCTCTGTCCATCAGTGAGCTGGCACTAGCCCCGGGATGCCCTGGACTCCAGTCCCACCTGCCACCAGGCCGATACCAGCTCTGAGACACCTTGGACCCTTCAGCCAGCTGCCCCAGGATCCAGCCCCACTCACCAGCATGCCAACACCAGCTTTAGGACACTCCAGGCTCTGCAGCCAGCCCTGTCAGGAACTGGCCCTACCCACCAGCAGATCGACAACAGATCCAGGACCCCCAGCCCTGTAACCACCCACTCCAGAACCCAGCCCCACCCACCAATGTTTGGCAGCCTCCACACAAGGCAGGGCCTGGAAAGCAACCGGACCGGGGGTCAGCCACGCCTACCAGACTTCCCACAGTAGTCAGCCTGCCACAAGAGAAGGACCCACGCAGCCCAAATAGGCGGCACCCCTAGAGCATATAGCTCTGGTGACCAGAGGGAAGTGCATTGCTGGAATGCATAGGACGTCTCCTACAAAAGGCCACTTCTCCAAGGTCGGGACACATAACCAACCTACCAGATACACAAATAAAAACAGCAAATTAGGCAAAATGAGGCAACAGAGAAGTATGTTCAAAACAAAGGAACAAGATAAAACCCAGAAGAACTAAGTGGAAACAGGCAATCTACCCAACAGAGAGTTCAAGTTAATGATTGTAAAGATGTTCAAAGAACTCGGGAGAAGACTGAATCAACAGAGTGAGAAGTCAGAAGTTTTTAACAAGAGTTAGAAAATATAAAGAAGAACTAGAAAAAGATGAAGAATACAATAACTGAAATGACAAATACACTAGAAGGAATCAACAGTAGATTAGATGATACAGAGGAATGGATCAGTGAGCTGGAAGATGGAATAGTGGAAATTACTAAAGCTGAACAGAAAAATGAATAAAAAGAAATGAGGACAGTTTAAGAGACCTCTGGTACAACATCAAGTATACTAACATGACATGACGGGGCTGCACAAGGAAAAGAGGGAGAGAACATATTTGAAGATAAAATACATGAAAACTTCCCTAACCTGGGAAAGGAAAAAGACATCCAGGTCTAGGAAGCACAGAGAGTCTCAAACAGGATCAACCCAAACAGGACCACTCCAAGACACATTATAATTAAAATGGCAAAAATTAAAGATAAAGAGAGAATGTTAAAAGCAGCAAGGGAAAAGCAACAAGTTACTACAAGGGAACTCCCATAAGGCTATCAGCTGACTTTTCAGCAGAAACTCTCCAGAATGGAGTGGCATGATATATTTAAAATGATGAAAAGGAAAAACCTGTAACCAATAATACTCTACCTGGCAAGGCTTTCATTCAGATTTGACGGAGGTATCAAAAGTTTCACAGATAAGCAAAAGCTAAAGGAGTTCAGCACCACCAAACCAGTTTTACAAGAAATGTTAAAGAGACTTCTCTAAGTAAAAAAGAAAAGGCCACAACTAAAAACATGAAAACTACAAAAGGAAAAATCTCATTGGTAAAGCCAAATATACAATAAAGGTAGTAAAGCCACGTATAAAGCAAGTAGGAAGGTTAACAGATAAAAGTAATAAAATCATCTATATCCTCAATAAGTAATTAAGGGATACACAAATTAAGAGATGTAAAATATGATGCCAAAACATTAAATGTGAAGGGGGGGGGACCGGGGGGATGTGTGGTAAAAAGGTTGAGTTGTTAAAATGCACGAACTTAAGAGATCAGTAATTTACAATAATCCATATATATAGATTGCTATGTACAGTGTGGGAAATACAGTCAAAAACTACAATAATATCTTTGTATGATAACATATCATTAACTAGACTTGTGTGATGATCAGTTTGAAATGTATAGAAATACCAAATCACTATGTTGTGTAACAGGAACTAACATAGTGTTGTAGGTCAACTATACTTCAAAAACAAACAAACAAACTAACTCACAGAAAAAGAGATCAGATTTGTGGTTACCAGAGGTAGGGGGTAGGGCAGAGGGGAAATTAGATGAAGGTGGTCCAAAGGTACAAACTTCCAGTTATAAGATAAATAAGTACTAGGAATGTAATGTACAACATGATAAATATAATTAACACTGCACTATGTTATAAATGAAAGTTAAGAGAGTAAATCCTAAGAGTTCTCATCACAAGAAAAATTTTTTTCTATCTCTTTAATTTGTTTCATCTGTATGAGATGATGGATGTTCACTAAACTTACTGTGATCATCATTTCATGATGGATGTAAGTCAAATCATTATGCTGTACGCCTTAAACTTATACAGTGCTGTATGTCAATTATATCTCAATAAAACCAGTAGGAAAAAAAAAACAAAAAAATTAAATTAAATTAAATTAAGGCGAGCAAATCCAATCAGCTTGAATCAAGAGAAAAAATGAAAAAAGGAAAGAGTACTCAAGTTAGTAATAGAGATTTTTCTTCTCAAAAAACAGAAATACAGGACAATTAACCACAAAACATAATCAGTAAACAGCTTTAAAAAGATCCACACACTGGTGGATCAACATACCTAGATTTTCTCGAAGGAGCCAAGTAAGTACAGAATCTCTGTACGGAATAAAATCAGTTTTCTTCTTCTTCTTACTCTATTAAACAGAAAGAAATGGCCTTAGCCTCTCTTAGCGTTGTTAGAGAGGAATAATTCACACAAAAGGCAAACCAGTCTAAAATTCCCAAGTAAATTAAATTACAGTACGATGTCATCACTGTTGAAATTTAACACTCACAGCTTCAGTTCTTCACAATACCCAAAGCTCATCCAATAAATAATTTTTTTAATATTTTATTTTGAAAAATTTACAACATACACAGCAGTTTGGAGAGTAGCATAATGAGCTACCACATATCCATCATGCAGCTCCAACCATTATCAATTTTTTGCCAATCACTTTTCAATTATCACTCAAACACTCTTCTACATTTTTTCTTCCTGAACCATTTTGGAGGAAACTGCAGACCCCATGCCCTTTTATCCCTAAACACTTCAGCAGATAAGGACATTCTCTTACACAGTCACAGTTCAATGACCAAATTCAGGAAATTTAACACCAATACAATACTATTATCTAATACCCTGTCTTTTATAGCTCGTGTAGGGCTCTAAAGCAAATCCAACATTCCACCTAAATATACTTCAGGTACATATCTCTAACAGAGAAGGACTTTATAAAAAAAAAAAGTAACTATAAGACCATTCTCACACTTAGCAAAATTAACAGTAATTCCTTAATATCATCTAATACCCAATCCTGAAATAATAATTTTTACTTTTGCAGAGGGGCAAAGATGAATCCTGTGTGTTCCAGGTTGGATGTGTAGGAACAACTCATTTAGTTAATGAATTTACTTGGCCAACCACCAAATCAGCAAGTGGGATATTGCATATCTAGTAACTCTTGTATATTAATATACATTTGGTTTCTTTAAAAGGAAATTATGTTCAAAATAAATCCAACCATTAGAATTTGGACTCAAAGTGAAAAGGTCTAAGAAAGTGATGTAATTTGCTAATCTGGAGATTTAAAAAGACTGCAAAATAAAGTTTCTATATTTATCAAGAGTTTACTTGTTTGCTGTGTACCTGAAACTAATATAACATTGTAAATCAACTATACTCCAATAAAAATTTAAAAAAAAATAGTTTACTTGTACTGCTCTCTCCATGTCCCTTCTCATTATCACAGGATAAAGCAAAAAGCACCAACACAAAGCCAGTGCTGAAATGGAGAAAATTATATCCTCTGAAAGTGAAAAACAATGCAAACGCTTTGTGTATAATAGCTACTCCAATATCTGCTGGCTGACTACTATGTTGTGACAATTTAAGAAGCTACTAAGGGGACCTAGAGGGATGGGAAACGGAGGGTGGGAGGGAGACGCAAGAGGGAGGGGATATGGGGATAGATGTATACATATAGCTGATTCACTTTGTTATACAGCAGAAACTAACACAACATTGTAAAGCAATTATACTCCAGTAAAGACGTTAAAAAAAAAAACAACAAAGAAGCTTCTAAGGGGAAAGCCAGAGTTCACTGATCAACATTTCCCCAGTAACAGGCAGTTTTATAATCCATTCCTGGTATAATCTGAGGTTACATTAAACTAAGGATGATCTACTTCGTGCTAAAGCGTGGGTATTCAGAAAAATAGTACTAAGTAGCTGACTCTGGTTTGTTGAGGAGGAAAGGAAGTAGGCAAGTTGGCACTTGAATTCCATCTCATCAAATACGTCCCCTACATCTCATCCTACTCCACCCACAGACACACGTTCCACCAATTACAAAGTCATTTTCCACAGCAGGTTCTATTTCTAAATTACACAGACCTTTAGCGAGAATTAACCGTCTCAGTCATTCACAGCCGAGTGCGACTTTCATTCCACTATAAAATTCTTGGGGCCTGAAACCTCAGTTTATCCTTTCCGTTCCCCACTGCACCTAAACACTCCACTTTGCCTGTGGTTAGTACTGAAAAGGCTGCAAGATTTAAAGTATGCCAGTTACAGTGACTGCCAACAGCACTGTAAAAATAAGCAGTGTCAGATTCTAAAATGTTCTATTTTCACTTCTGTCAATTAGACTAAATTAAGAAGCAGTTAAATGAAGAAGCATAAATAGAACTTCAATCTTTTCCACTTGAAAATACCACAGAATTTTAGCCATTTCTTCTCTATTTGCTCTCATACAAATTAATCTCCTGTTCTCACATCCATAATTTTTTCAAAATAAGTGTTTCAGTATTTACATAAAAAGCTTTACTTAGATCATTACCCTCTCTAAAAAGAAATACTATTAAGTATGGATGGTAATAATCCTGTTTCTCCCCTCAGCGGAAATAATAATACATCTTAATTCACCAAAACTCATGCTTGTTACATAAAAACTAAAATTTATTTCTGATCTGTTACAGTTTATGACACAGATACAAAGTACTAAACTGGGTTTTATAAAACTGATTATAAAAAAATCATCTGCAAAATTTTGTGGCATAGAGCAGTGTGGGAAATACATAGAAAACTAGGACTCTTCTTCTGGTTGATATGGATGTTAACAGATAAGCAAATGGACAAGTCAGAATAATCACTAAATTTTAAGTCTTCATTGTTCTGGGACCCAGATTAGATATGTGAAGAATATCCACACATGTATAATATCAAATAGCAGAGAGATGTCTTAATCTAAGGCAGCTTTACAAAAATAAAAAACAGAAAACAGAAACAGAGCATTATGTTTTATTAATATTTTTGTAGAAGTAGAGAATACACAAATCTATACATTTAAAAATATTTCAATGCAGACACTGCCTCTATCCCTGATGTTACTCTTGTGATTCAGAACAAACTGTTAAAGTGCTCTATTATTTATGCTAAAGAGTAGTAATAAATTTTAGAATATCTGTGTAGAATTTAAGGAAAAGAAAAATCTATTGTATCTGGATTAATAAGGATGCAAATAATGTGTTTTGTAGATACAGTTAGAAATTTAACTTGATTCTAGAGCCTTCACTTTATGTATAATCAAACAGTAGAAAAAAATTCTTTTAATGATTAAATAAATCCATGACTTTCCATGGTAGGAAACAAGATAATACAAAGAGGTTTAAAAAATATATACCAATAATTTCAAGAAGCCACCTATGTTTTAGAATGGTACCCATAAGAAATTTCTTTTATTGCTCTTTAAGAGGTTTATAGGTGACTTCTTCAAGTGACAATCTTATAGATCACTAGGAGAAGCACCATAAGATAACACAATATAGAAGCATCCTCAAATTTCTCTTGTTCCCTTATTCATTCTCCAAAGCACATCATGTTCCCTAAATTAATTTTGGTGTGTAGTCTCATGATTCACGGTCACCCTAAACAGCAATTCTAAATTCCAGTGCTAGAAAATAAATAAAAAGTTTTTTGAAGGTCCCATTCCTACTTAGGCCTCCATATATCCTGCTGAGGATTTAAAATCATCACAACTGATTATACAGCTAGTTCATTCCTACCAAGCCCCACCATACCTTGCTGGTGCAGTTATCCTACAGATGAAAGCATTTAAAAGAGAATGAAAACACAGGATAAGCCTCCAAATAGAAAATATTCTGTTTAAATTTTAAGTCATAAATTGAATATGACTTCTCAGAGACAAGCAAGAAAACATTTCATTCTTTTTAGGGATTCAAATGAGGTACTAAACTAAATTAAAGCATACAGTACCTAGTAGTTCCTTAGCTTCTAACCTAAATAATGAAGTCCCTTATACAAAAACTGTTTCAGCTTTAGTGTTCCACAGCTAAGGAATAAGAAAAAATAAAACTAGTTTAATAAGTATATTATTGGCCCACAAATCAACAGCATTCACCAAGGCAAATTGCTCAAAATACTCTAAAATGTACAGTATCCTATTTAGAAAAGATCATATAGAAAAGAATATGTAATAAATACACTTGGTTTTTATGAGAGATATAAAATAAGGTTCAAATAGTCAAACCTTAGGTCTTTGCAAAGACCTAGTTTTAATTCTAGCCTTTACAGATCTACATTTACTTTCATTCTCCTTAATCACTTTTATTTTCAGTACAAAGTCAAAGTGTGTTATACCCAGTATCTTATCTGAAAAGCTTTAAAAGGAGAAAGGCAAGATTATATAAAAGGACCAAGAGAACATCCTTCGTAAGCCACCATAAAATATCGTCAAGTACGTGTGTTGAACAAATTTTCTCATGCAATGAAGTATAACACTTACCACCTCTGCCAAGGCTGAAATGACTTTACCCAGAGTTGTAAGAGACTTATTAATATTTGCTCCTTCCTGAAATCAACACCAAACATAAAAGAATTATGATAATTTCTACTATTGCCATATCATATATAACACATAAAATACAATTAACCATATGCTAGCATTATTTGTTTATTTATGACCACAAGTTCTAAAAACCTCCTTTAACCCTCAATCTTTACTCCTCTCCACTTGTTGACATGCCAGGACCACATGCCTAACCCACAGTCCTGAAGTATCGTCAAGATGTCTGTGCTCCAAAAACTTACAGATGCAGCCTTCTTCCGACAACTCAATGACATGAAATTTCTCCTCCTGTTAAGCATATCTCTAGAAAACTCCATGCTTGTTCTCACATCTAGATCTTGTGTATTCTTTTCCCATTACTGTCCCTTACTTCCATCTAACCAAATTCTGACTGTTCCTCAAAATACAATTCAATTTTCACCTTGACCATGAAGTCCACCTTAACTATTATCATGTAACATATCTTTGCATTGAAGTTACAGATCAGAAGACAGAAAATTTTTTCTGTAAAAGGTTTTGTGGGCCATGTGGTCTCTGCTGCAACTTCTCAACCCTATCACTATAGCACGAAAGCAGCCACAGACAATACACAAATAGATGTAGCTGTGTCCCAATAAAATTTTATTTACAAAAACAGGCAGTGGGCTGGATTTGGCTTACTGGCCATAGTTTGCTGACCTGTGTCATAGAACTTTTTTTTTTTTGGCCGCGCTGCACAGCTTACGGGACCTTAGTTCCCCGACCAGGGATTGAACCCACGCCCTCAGCAGTGAAAGCGAGGGGTCCTAACCACTGGACCACCAGGGAATTCCCAAAGAACATTTACTGACTAGGCTATTTGTTTGGTAAAATAAATACCTTTAATCGAGTCCCTTTGGCACCAGTTGAATCAGCTCGTTCACTTCCCGCTAGATCCACCAAGCTTATTTTACTGACCTGGTAAAGAACAATAACACTGGGGCAATTAAAAAATAAGGAAGGTAGAAGTAGAAAACATTTAGAGGCAAGAAATTAAAAGATTAAGTCATACAGAACACTAAAAATGTTAATTAGACCTCTTATACGTGGCATAAGAAGACAAACATACTGTAGTCAATTAAAAGAGCATGCAAAAAAAGTTCATATCCATTACCTTGGTTTAAAAGAAGTAATTTTAGGATAAACACATTTTAAAATGATATGTCATAAAAATGTATAAAACTCATTAACCCATTAAATGGCATATTAAAAATGAAGCTTCTAGCAACTGGAACTCTCACACACTGCTGATGGGAATGTAAAATTTTACAATCGCTTTTGAAAGCAGTTTGGCAGATTCTTAAGAAACTAAACGTACACCTACCATAAGACTCAACCATCCTAATCCTAGGTATTTTTCGTTGTTGTGTTTTATTCTTTTTTTTTTTTGGCCACACCGTGTGGCACGCAGGATCTTAGTTCGCCGACCAGGGATTGAACCCGCACCCCCTGCAGTAGAAGCGTGGATTCTTAACCACGGGACCACCAGGGAAGTCCCCTACTCCTAGGTATTTACCAAGAGAAACAGAGAACAAGTATGCACACAAAGACCTGCATACAAATGTTCATGGCATCTTCATTTGTAATGATCAAAAACTGTTCATTTAAATGACCATCAACAGATGAAGTAATGCGCAAACTGTGATATATCTATACAATGGAATACTGATCAGCAATGAAAATGAGTGAACTATGGATACACACAACAATACAGGTGAATCTCTACATCATTATGCTGAGTTGAAAGAAGCTGGCAGAAAACAGTACGTACTATATGATTCTATTTAACAAAATTCTGGAAAGTGTAAACTAATCTACAGTGACAGAAATCAAATCAGGGATTGCCTGAGGATGAGAGTGGAAGAGATTACAAAGGGGCATAAGGCAATTTTGGGGAGTAAAAGAAATGTTCATTATCTGAATTGTGGTACTGGTTTTACAGGTGTACAGGTAGTCCCCCCTTATCCACCGTTTCACTTTCCACGGTTTCAGCTACCCATGGTCAACTGCAGTCAGAAAATATTAAATTCCAGAAATGAACAATTCATAGGTTTTAAATTGTGTGTCATTCTAAGCAGCATGATGAAATCTCGCTCTATCCCGGTCCATGCCTGGGATGTGATCATCCCTTTGTCCAGCATATCCCACTCCTTAGTCACTTAGTAGCCGGCTCAGTTATCAGACCAATTGTTGTGGTATCACAGTGCTGGTGTTCAAGTGACCCTTATTTTACTTAATAATGGCCCCAAAGCGCAAGAGTAGTAATGCTGGCAATTCGGATATGCCAAACAGAAGCTGCAAAGTGCTTCCTTTAAGTGTATGCTGAGGTTGCTAATATCTACGGTAACAATGAATCTTCTATTCATGAAATTGTGAAGAGGGAAAAAGAAATTCATGCTAGTTTTGCTGTTGCACTTCAGGCTGCAAAAGTTATGGCCACAGTGTGTGATAACTGCTTAGTTAAGATGGAAAAGGCACTAAATTTGTACAATAAGATATTCTGAGAGTGAGAGAGACTACATTCACATATCAACACCACAGTATATTATTGTAATTGTTCTATTTTATTATTGTCATTAATCTCTTACTGTGCCTAATTTATAAATTAAACTTTATCCTAAATATAAATGTATGGGAAAAAAACCAGTATATATAAGGTTTTGATACTATCTGCAGTTTCAGGCATTCACTGCGGGTCTTGGAATGTTATCTCCGGCAGATAAAGAAAGGGTGGGACTACTGTATACATATGTGATCCAATTTTATACTCTAAATACGTGTTGTTTGTTGTACGTCAATAATACCTCAATAAAGTTGTTTAAAAAATTTTTTTAAAGCTTCAGGAAAGTTTACAGAAAAGTATCCAAAATAGAAGCTATGGTTATGGGTTAACATCATCATTTTTGTAGATTTAACATCAGGGAAGAAAAGAAAAAATGCTTTCACATAGCATGTTCCTTGGTGCCATTCAGACAAATACTGACTACTAAATGACATTAATATAGAACCTCTGGCTAGGCAGTGTCAAGTTATTTGATCACCTATATGAAGAGTGTATTTTGAAAAATAATCTTCAGCTAAAATGAACAAACAAGTCACCAACTAAAAGCTGATTTTAGTTTTTAGTGATATCAGCATCACAAAGTACTCAGTTTATAAGGCAAGATCTTTTATAACAGCCAGGACAATAAATCTAACTTCAGATTTAAAAATCCAGCTGCATGCTACTTAGGAATGTAGGCAGAGTAGAAATCAACGTAAGTCTATTATTAATGGTAATAAAAATAAAATTAACATTTATTGAGTGGCTACTCTGTGCCAGGCACTAGTAGATGTACTTACCCTATACTAATATTTACCCCTCTTCACCAATCCTATGAGGTTAGAGAAACTGAGGCACAAAGACTAACTTGCCCAACATAACACTGCAGAAAAATGGCAGACTAAGATCTAAAGCAAGCAGTTTAATCCCAAAGTCTACTATATTTAACCAACCACTGTAGAAAATGAGAAACTAACAAGCACAGGTATTTGAGGAACATCAGAAATGCTGTGCAGTTATTTTTTTCCCAAGAATAAAACACATCTTGTCTGCTTAATTGTTTGCTTAAACAGTTTAATTCCACAGTAACATTATCAGAGCTCAAAAAAGTAAAACACACATACCAGAGAAGCTAACAAGGTAATTAAGAGATTCCAGTCAAGAAGAAAAGGAAGGGTCTTCTTCCCCACAGAACTGCTTAACTCTCTTGCATAGAGAAGTTTTTGAGACTCAAAAGTCTTGGATTGTTTTTTCTTAACCTTATTTTCTATCTTGCAATTTCACTCAAGAACCCACGCTCAAAACTGGTTTAGAGTGGAATAAAAATGATTAGTGGAAAGTATAAAATACCCTTCATTAAGTAAAAGGGCAACTTTCTTCCCTTCCACAAAATCAGAAGGTAGCAGGAGGGACTTCTGAAAATCCCCATTCCACACAACTCAAGCCCAGACACTGAAGTTCTCCTACCTTCTCAGTGGAAAGGTTGGTTTCAGTATCATGTTTCTTCTGGGTGAAAACAATGGTAAACACAGCATGGGAACGGCTACTTGTTTCATTCATGTTGGTAGCTGCCACTGTCCTAAAAAAACATAAATGTGACCACATGCAACAGAATCCTTAGATGAATGCTAAAATGACAGTAGCCTCCAAATTATAAGCATAACAATCACAAGCGACAGCTTTAAACTTATTCAGATTACAAGATTGTCACACAAAATTGCTCTCAATATACCTTATCTGTGAACCTATCAAGTTACCTGCCAACTCCAAAGGCACCCCATCAGAATCATTCTTCATACTCCAGCTATACCTTTAGAAACCACCAAGGCATTTGATTTTTATTCTTTATTAGGTGCTCAGTTATTCTGGAATCAATTAACTACCATAGGCATGTGATAACCAACATTTTACCACAACTTGATGAAAACCTAATAGTAAAACTTAATCAAAGTTCTAACGTGTTTCAGCAGTGCATTGTTTGGATGAGAAGGATACCAAATATGCTGAGAGCCCTGCTTCTCCAGCATAGCCAAAGGATCAGAGGACTCCACAGTGAAAGCAACTTTCATAGTTATAAATGTGGTCTCAAATCCTTAACCAGGAACAAAAGGCCTCAAAATATACCAAAGACCTCAGTCATCAGTCTATTTCCTACCATACCTGGCTTTGTTCCCAGCATCCATGAGGTCAGCAATGTCTGTGTAGGAAGTTACTGCCAACTTTGACAGATCCTCCACATATGGGCCAAGAAGTGGATGTTCACGCACACGCAAGTTACCCTTGTTTTTTGGATTCAGCAAGTCTCGTACTCTTTCACAGTAAATTTCCATGTAGCTCACCTAGGAACATATTATTAAAGTGATTTAGAGGACTTGGAAAAAGAAATCCTATACATTAAAATGATTTTAAAATCTTTTTATCTTTTCACCTTTTAGTAAAAGCTCTACAATTAGAGATCAGTAACCTTTACAACGTGAAATACCAATTCCAGTCCCTTTTATTCTATTACCAGTAGCACAGATATAACTGAGTAGGTTAGAACCAGCCTTCTGACTTTCTCAGGAAAGAAAAGGGGGTAAACAGGCTCTCTCAGCACACAATAGCTCCTACTTGTCTCAGGCAGAAAAAAAATCATTTTTAGTAGTAACTTATCAGTTATTTCAGTTATTAGTGTTTTGGTTTTTTTTAATGCATGCTGTTGTCAATAACTGGGGATTACAATGAGGTTACTCCAAAAGCTTGAAAACAAGATTTCTATTAGTGTTAAAACCAAGGAACAACATCAATATTCCAGAGCAGGGAAGACAAAAGAGATCTGCGACTCATACTTTAAGTCTGGCCACATTGTGACCAAACATATATCTATCAGAAGGGGTAAGGGTTGGTTAGCATGGAACCTGATTGTTTGGGAGGACCTATCCAAGTCCCCTGGGGAAAGGGGAAGCCACAGACAGTACACTTCAGGAATTCTTGTCCCATCAGCAAGAACATTCCTATCATGGAAAGGGATGTATTAGGCTATCATTTCTTCATCTGAAGCAATTGAACATTTAATTTGTCTAATCAACTCCTCTCCAATTCCATACTCACCAAAAAAAAACAACAGGGTTCCAATAGAGGTCTGCCCACAGGAGGATAATATACCAGTCTTGCTAATGTGAGTGTTCTGGTCAGGGTAATATTTATTCCTCACGGGAAAGTAACAAACCAACATGGTGGTTTCCTAACATCAGTCAAATGAGCTTCACTCAAGAGTCTGGCTTTGAAGGATCTACAAGATCAGACTTCTAAGCAAACAAGGCTCTGAAGTGGGAAAAATTCACCACAGTAAGCCTTATCACGATGCTTCCCTAGGAATAAAACACTTCCGTGTCACTGAGTTGTTCAATCATACAATGTAACTCCTGCATTCTTCAAGTTTAAATTTCTAGAGAAACATTTTCAGAATATCTGAAATAAAACTGTATCTCCATTCCATTCTCTTTCAGTCTTCTCTGACTATATTTATACTGTATTTTAAAGTCAGTTTTTAAAATACTGAAAACCCTCAAAAGATAAAGTAATTGATCTATTACAAGAATAAAACAACAGGACAACAAATATTCTTTCTTAAAGCAGGTTATTCTAGATGAGAAATTGAAATGGTAACTTTAATCATTCTTGTGTACTTAAAACTTGTACATACAATCCTGAATCCCAGGAAGATATTATATTTTCTTGGAAAACTTGCTGTCCCTTTTCACACAGGCATGGTACTAAGAGGACCCAAATAACCTGAGTAAGGTTGATGTGCTCCGTTACTTATTCTCTAATATGCAAATCCATCTAAAGACATCACTACTTCTGAACCAACCATCATATACCCCACTTGGCAAGTTCAATTCCCTGAGCACCATTAGCTTCCAGGCACTTTATAGGCCCTTGGCATACATCAGTAAATAAAGATCCTTGCCCTAATGAGCTTATGATTCTAAAAGGGATACTGAAAATAAACAACAAACATAAAAAATAAGTAAAATATTATAAAGTAGGTTAGAAGTGATGAATACTATTAAAAAAAAAAAGAACAGAGCAAGAGAGGTCAGGAGTGCTGTGGTAGAGGGCAAGTTGCAAAATTAAATAAGGTGGTCATGGCAAGCCTCATTGAGAGGGTATGATTTGAGCAAAAGACTTGGAGGTGAAAACTTAGTCAAAAAGATATTGGGACTTCCCTGGTGGCAAAGACTCTGAAATCCCAATGCAGGGGGCTCGGGTTCAATCCCTGCTCAGGGAACGAGATCCCACATGCATGTCACAACTAAGAGTTTGCATGCCACAGCTAAGGAGCCTGCAAACCACAACTAAGGAGCCTGCTTGCCGAAACTAAGGAGTCTGCCTGCCGCAACTAAGACCTGGCGCAACTAAATAAATAAATATTAAAAAGAAAGAAAGAAAAAAAAAGACATCCAGGAAAGAAAATTTCAGGCCAAAAGAAATGTAAATGAAAAGACATTGAGGTAGGAATGTTCCTGGTGTGTTCCAGAAACAGCAAAAAAAAAGAAAAAAAAAAAAGAAAAAAAGAAGGCCAGTGTGGCTGCAGTAGAGTAAATAAGGGAGAGAGGCAGGAGAGGAGGTAGAGGTCCCACCAGTGTGAAGAACAACAAAGTATCAATTAGGGATACACTGTGCACTCCAAATAAGCCTGTGAACTCTGAATAACATGAAAGAAAATGGCAGCTTCTTTTATTACCTATAAGCTCAAAAACTTCAATCACATTGTCACTCTCCCTATCCTTTGAATTTATTTAAAATTTATGATATTTTAATAAGAATGATTAATAAAGATTACTGATTTTCATTTGCTATACATTTAATATTCAAAAAAGAATAGTTATAGGATGAGACAAGCTATTCAGAGAATTCATTTTAACAAAAAATATTTTTAGAGCAGCACATTCCCCTTTTGGTGCATGATAGTTACCAGGCAGAATTCTTTGAAATTTATACAACACTTTATAGGTAAAGAAAAAACCCAAAGCAGCTAAGTGGGTCAACTAAGAATTGCATAAGACCTATAGAAAGTCACAACATATACATTTTAAAAAATCTAGAAGTCACTTAAAAAACAGACTGATTTCTCAAAACAACAGGCTCATGTTAACAGAATGTTTTAATAACTTCAGCTACTATGAAACTGAATACCAAAAATGGGGATGTGTAAAACAACAGCTTCATAAAGCACTTGTACAAAAAAGTGGAAATGTTTATCAAATAAACGAACATATATAATGTAATTCTACAGACCTCTTCTCAAAAGAACTAGGGTATATACACTGAATGGAGAATAACTTTCCAAGATTATAAACAATTACAAAGGGGAGAAGGGGAGAAGAGATTTGATTACATATATTTTAAAACCTATGCCTGTCAAAAGTCATTATTAATAATATTAAAGGGGGAAGAGTTCATGCAAATGAATAACAAAAACATTGCAATCCCAAAATGTAAACAGGCATATGCATAATTTACAAGATGTTCAATCACACTGCTAATCAAAGAAATTCTAATTTTAAGAGTGAGAAAATTTCCCTTATTAAATTGGCAAAGATTAAAAAACAAAAATACTAAACGTTGACGAGGACACAGTGGGTGCTTACACCCTCCTGATGGAATGGAAAATTGGTATAGCCTTTCAAAAGGCCATTTGGCAATTCAAATGTATCATCTGACAACCAACATACATAAAAAGGAAATAACTGAAAATAAAGCCACAAACTTATGAACAAGGATTTAATTGCAACATTCTTCATTATAATCAAAACTTAGAAATAGCCTCAAAGTACAGAATTGGGGCAATGGTTAAGCGATCTATAGCTCAGTCATAATTCGGAACCATTTAAAAGTAGCATTTGAGGGAATGGAGCACAGAGGACTCTGTTTTTAACCCACGAATGTACGCACCTCTACAGAGTAAGACATTTCTTCATTACAGTTGTCATTGATTTTCTCAAATAGTTCTTCACATAACTGTAGAAACAGAACGAGAGGCACGAAGAGCATAAATCAGAAGTACTACGTTACCCATGCGTGCTAAAGGGATTAGCGAGATCCCCTTTCTCTTTTTTTCTCTAAATATTAATGGCATCAACATCAAAGGTAAATGCTTTGAATGAAATGAAAGGAAAGTTTTTAATACATTCTTCTCATCTAACCCCTATTGTTCCTCAACAGTATCACCTCAATAATGTTTCCTTAGAAAGAAAGCCACACATAGGGGAAGAGAAGGGATTATGTCTCTTCTATTGTTATGTCATTGATTTTACTTCATGTGAATTCAACTCTTCATATTATACTAGAATTAACTGTGACTCAACTATCAGTATTATAATTGTAGGAGTAAAACTACTATTAAACTGTATTTTGCACACTTATTTATCATGATATATAAATTTTATTATATGTTCTCAGTTACTATACACATTGTAAATTCATACATATATGCATAGAGAGAATATACACTATTTGAAAAGAGTGAATAAAGGTATTTTTGAGAATAATTTTGATTCTATAAATTTTTCCCCTTTACCTCTGCCTTAAGATTCCAATCCCTTTTATGAGAGGCTGTTCCATTACACAGTGACATTTCTAACAGAAAACAATTTTTCTAGATCAGGAAAATTATAAAATTTCACTCTCCCTATCCTTTGAATTTATTTAAAATATGTGATGTTTTAAATAAGAATAATTAATAAAAATCCACTGAATTTTCGTTTGCTATATATTTAGTATTAAAGCAATCAATATACATTTGAAAAATGAACTATATGTTCATGATTCTCTAGAAGTCTAAATAGAATTTAAGATGGATTTTAAGTGGCAGTTTCTAAAACATAAGTCTTCTTAAAAATTCATACTTTGGCATCAAAATAAAATATTCAAAAATTCTACCAGAAAAGAGATACATATGTAACTATAAAAGAATTCCAATAACAAACAAATTAAAGGAAAGAGAAGGACTATTTAATATTACTTGCTATATCTACAAACAATTATTTTATTGTCAAAGAAGTTATTACATAGTAGTAAAAGCAAAGACTTAGACCTGTGCTTGGCACATTATGAGTGCTATATTTAATGTTTTCTCTAATTAGCATTATAATTATTACCATTACTATACACAAAGAAGGACAATTCCCAAATATATGTCTCAATACAGACATTATTTTTTACGTTAAAAAAAAAAAAATAGGGACTTCCCTGGTGGTCCAGGGGGTGAGACTCCGTGCTCCCAATGCAGGGGGCCCGGGTTCAATCCCTGATTGGGGAACTAGATCCCGCATGCATAACACAAATAAGAAGTCCGCATGCCGCAGCTAAAGATCCTACATGCTGCAACTAAGACCTGGCACAGTCAAAATTTTAAAAAATATATGTGAGTGTGTGTGTGTGTGTGTGTGTGTGTGTGTGTGTGTGTGTGCACGCTAGTATGTTCATCTTTTTCTGAAAATGTCCTAATCTTTATTAATAATAAGCATTTCAATTATATAGCTGAATTTAAAATTATAATCCAATAATCCATTCAAAAAAGTAGCTATTGCTCCCTTATATATTTTATTTTCAGAATATAGCAATGGCCACAATAGGCCTACAGTAAAAGAACACTTTAAAATTAATCCCAAATATCATTAATAAAAGCAAACCACGTTCCTGTTACTAGCAAAAGAAGTTCTTCCTAAATGTACCTGTGTCACAACTTTTCTCCATTCCCAAACAATACAGAATCAAAAGACTAACTGCTCTTAAAAAAGAAAAAAAATCTCAGATTGTTCAAGCTTTAAGTGATAGAATTAATTTTAACAGGATAAAAGGAAAGGCAATCAAATAAGGCAATCAAAAAACAAAAATAAACACATTCTTAAGAGGTGATCTATATATGAACTTGGGAAAAAAAATCAGACCAACAACACTCACCAGGTGTCCCCAGGATTCAGAACAGAGCCTGACACATACTATCACTTTTTAAAGAAGCTGATAACATTGTTCAAAAGATAAAGTAACATGGCATTGGATATACAGCAAAACCTTTACAAAAAGTCAACTTTCCCACCTTTAAAAACAGACATGAATACATATCAGTCTTTTCCATCAGACTGTTAGCTCCTCTCAGGGAAAGGGATTTATCTTTGTGCCTCGCATACAATAGTCCCTGAATAAATGTTTGCTAATAAAAATAACTGTTAATGCAATTGAGGACTAAGAGTAATAATGAACAGAGGTTTTTCATTCTTCTGTTTTTTTGTTTTTTACCTGTGGAATGATGCCAGCCTGGCTTTCTTCTTGTTTACCCATCATTGTATAAGACTTCCCAGCACCAGTCTGCCCATAGGCAAAAATACAGACATTATATCCTTCAAAGGCATGTAAGAGCATTTCCTTTCCAATATCATTGTACACACGGTTTTGAGATGCAAAACAGGGATCTTCGGGCTATAAAGATTAAAAGGAAAAATAAATGGCATTTTATTCATATTCTTTCCTATGCTTATTTGATTACTTCTATAATAAATAGAAGTGTTTGATATCAGAATAATCACCTAAAATATATTTTTTAAGTCCCCCCTACATATAGTTTATTTTTCCCATTAAATGCACACACACAGAGGCACTATCAGAGACATCCAGGCCAGCCATACATAAAAATATCTACATGAAATTATCTGACATGATTACATTTCATTTTCCATAACCTTAAAGGTATCACTCTTCCATTCACAGGGAGCTCCAAGAAAATTTTAAGTGGAAAATGGGGCTGAAAGATCAAAGATCAAGTCCACATATAAAAATATTTCTTTTAATTTGCTCCAGGTGGTGTGGCTATTTCTCAATAAACACAGCTTTCAGTGAAGAATGTTTTCCAACCCCTTTCACAGGCCCTTCCCTTGGCAATTAGGCTTTGCAATAGTTTAAAACATCTCCTACTCTAACACAAAATAGGAAAAAAAGAACAAAAAATGCATAACAAAGAGATGCAGAAGCAAACTCTAGTTTAGGAACAAACCCTAGAAGCCAGCAAGATTTGGGGTCCTATAATCAGTAAGGGGATACTGCAAAGGGTCTTACTCTTCATTTCCCTAGATGTTGGTAATCTTTGTTTTCCCGGTGGATCTTCAGGCTCTTTCAAAAGGTTTAAAACCCACAACTGTTCTACCACGTTGCACCATGGGTACACTCACCGAGGTGTGAGACCAGTAGGAGTAGTCAAAGCTGAAGGACTTTGGAGCTTCCTTTGGGTTCTTTGGGTTAATAATACCTAGAGGATGAAAATGTTTTGATTTTATAAGTGACTCAGTTAAATGTTTTTTAGTTCAGCATGATGTTATACTGTAAACTCACAACAACCAAATCAGTAAATTCATACCACTGAATCTGAATAGGGCAATCGAAAAACAAAAATAATCACATTTTTAATAGGTAGGATCTATATAGAGAACTTGAAAAGAATCAGACCAACGACATTCACTAGATGTCACCAGAATTTACAACAGAGCTTGGTACATGGTAGGTGCTCAGTAAATATCTTGTGACTGAATCCTAGGTAAGTTAGCAGACAAAATTTGGAAATGGACCATGTTACTATTTCAAGGTGCTTCATAAGGCTTGAAATATTTCAATATATCAGAAATAAAAATTAGAAAATTACTGAATTAATCCAACCACTATTTAAAACAAATGCTTTTTAAAGATCCTATTATCTACTTAAGAAAAGCATTTAGTAATGAAGCATTCATTGGAAGGATAGTTTTATTTGTGAAATCCACAATTGATAATAACTAATACGTAAGTTATTAGATATATGTATATACGTGTGTACGTATGTGTGTGCATGTATACACTAGAAACACAGACCTCTAAATCATCTGTAGAATGTCATAAACAGTAAAATTACTTTTGACTGAAAAGTATGAAGCTTCACTGTCTATATTAAAAGTGATTTCTCGGGACTTCCCTGGCGGTCCAGTGGTTAGGACTCCGTGCTTCCACCGCAGGGGCACGGGTTCGACCCCTGGTCGGGGAACTAAGATCCCGCATGCCACACGACGTGGCCAAAAAATGAATAAATTATTTTTTTAAAGTGATTTCTCATGTGATTAACCCAGTCACATACTTCAGGGACTGACTGAATGCTGAGGCTTGGCCTCTCTTCCTCCCTCACACACACAAAGCTTTAGCACCTCATATTTCACACGGAATAGAATCTTTGTAACATGTGGTCATGAAATCGCCTCAAAGCCCAGACCAACCAATCCACTTCTCTAAGGCAGGGCCACATCCCAAGCTATTTGAGATCAGGATTAAAAAATAAATCTGCCCCGGGCAGCTGTTGCTCAGGATACAAATAGCAACAGTTGCTACGGTGCTTAGCTCTCTCTCACTGGATTCCACGGGGTATGGCCACACTTATGTTCCAACCTCAAATGCTGACAGAGTATTAACAAGGCTCACACAGCACATAATCATGTGACAAGGAGACATGGTTCTAGAAAGAACATCTCCCCACACACAAATGGTAGCCTAAGCAAAGAAGTATACTTCTAAACAAAAGGCACTACCTACAAGATTTAAATAATAGCCAACATTCATGGAGCACTTACTCTGAGCTCTAAGTACTTTCTGTGCACAAACCTGTTTAATCCTCCCAACCACTCAATACGGCAGATGTTTTATTATCCCCATTTTATAAAGAAATCATCACAGAGAGGTTAAGTAACTTACCCAAGGCTACAGAGCTAGCTAGTGGCGATTCAGGATGTGAGTTTGGAGAGTCTAGTTCCTGAGCCCAGTCACCCATCAATTAAATACTCCCTACATGCAGCGATCACCAAGGCAAACACGGTAAGGCATTTCTATGCATATGCATACATATGTGCATGTAAATGCACATTTATGACCACTGCCCCCCAAAACTGTATCACAGGCACTGCTCAGAACTCTCCTTACAACATCTGAAATTAGGAACTATGAGAATTATAGTTCCTAAAAGATGAAAGACCACACACAAACTCTACCAAGAAAATGGAAATTAGTGTCATACTTCGTGAACCAGATTCCAGGTTTCAGTGGCTCAGCAATGAGGGCAATAACAAGATGTAGGATATGACCTCTGAAGTAGACTTTACCACTCAAAACCACGGTTAAAATAAACACTTTCTAACCTTTGGGAAATCCGCTGTCATAAAACTTTTAAGCCACATTTCATTAAATCTTTGGCTACTCACTGGTAGTACCAATTCTGCCAAGAATGATTTAAGAAAGGGCAAGTTTTCAGATCCTACTCCTTTGTTCCCTTTTCTCTAGTAAAGAAAAAGAAAAACTATGCCAGTGAGTAACTTCCTTGATTCACACGAAATCCTTTTCCTCTTCCTCAATATACCCTTCTCCCAGATCTTTGAAACTTCTGAAACTAATAAATTTTCCTAACTTCCATCTTCAAAACCAAGCTGCTTTTTATTTTTATCTTTTTTTTTCTTTCCAGCTATTATTCATTCCACTCAGCACATGGATGCATGAATTCATTTAACAAACTTTTTTGGGGCACATTTGCTGTGTATTAAGTGTTAGATATACAAAGAAAGATAAGAAAGATACAACCTTTTTTCTTTTTTATTGAAGTAACATTGGTATATAATGTTAGATAACTTTCATGTGCACAACATTATATTTCTACTTCTGTATACACTATACCAAACTGCCTTTTAAATAACTGCCTCCAGGCAACAAAAATATCTTTAACATAAATAAGTAAATCAAAATATAATTTTAAAGAGCCATTTATATAACAGTTATATCAAACAAGATGAAATTTACCCACAATATTTAAAAGATTTTAATTCCTAAATGAAAGATAGTTATATTAAAGACACCTTGGAAAAATGCAAAATTCAATATTCTTGTTACCTGACTTAGGGGGGGAAAGTGTAAGCAGAAAGACTCAGAAGGTATGGGTCATTTCTATATGTTAGAATGGGTTGTAGTTACAGAGTTGTTTTATATTATTCTTTATATTTACATATACATTGTATTATCTTGACTATTTTAAATATTTACTAGCAAAAATTTTTTTAAACTCCAAAACTCTGCAAAGGAAAAAAACTGTTATAAGGATAAAGTATTAATGACAGCGCTTGAGCACATCAGAAGCCCATGAACTCCACTATTACTTCCACGGACAATGAATTAATATTTTCATATGTGCCAAAGGATTTTTCTTTCTGAATAACAGCTGTGATCCAACTCACTTCCTTTAACCCAACTAAGAAACAGGATGTTTCCAACCATTAATAAAAATGGGGAGGGGGGAGAGAGAACATGTAATAGAAAGGGTATAGGATTTGGAAACAAAGGACCAGCATCAGTAAGAACAATTAAGAAATATATTTAGATTTAGGGAATTCCCTGATGGTCCAGTGGTTAGGACTCTGCGCTTTCACCGCTGAGGGCCCAGGTTCAATACCTGGTTGGGAACTAAGATCCCACAAGGCACACAGCGCAACCAAAAAAATATATATATATATACATATATATATATATATATATATATATATATATATATATATATATATATATATATAGATTTAGATTTTTCTGTGACCTTGGGTATTGCTACACTTTTGTGTCCCCTCTAAAACTGAGGTAAAGGGGCTTCCCTGGTGGCGCAGTGGTTGAGAATCTGCCTGCCAATGCAGGGGACACGGGTTCGAGCCCTGGTCTGGGAAGATCCCACATGGCGTGGAGCAACTGGGCCCGTGAGCCACAACTGCTGAGCCTGTGCGTCTGGAGCCTGTGCTCCACAACAAGAGAGGCCGCGACAGTGAGAGGCCCACGCACCGCGATGAAGAGTGGCCCCCGCTCGCCCCAACTAGAGAAAGCCCTCACACAGAAACGAAGACCCAACACAGCCAAAAAAAAATTAATTAATTAATTAATAAAAAATTTTTTTTAAAAAGAAAAAAAAAGAAAACTGAGGTAAGGGACTTCCCTGGTGATCCAGTGGTTAAGACTCTGCGCTCCCAGTGCAGGGGGCCCAGGTTCGATCCCTGGTCAGGGAACTAGATCCCACATGCCACAACTAAGAGCCCACATGCCGCAACTAAAAGATCCCACATGCGGCAATGAAGATCCTGCATGCCGCAACTAAGACCCAGCCAAACAAATAAATAGTTAAAAATAAAACTGAGGTAATACCTAGTTCACAGGATTAAATGAGTAAAGCACTACACAAATGTTAATTTTCAAAACTAGGTATTTTATCTTGTTTTAAATTCTCCCAATGTTTGCTGGGTATGATAACCATATTCCGTGGTTTTTAAACCAAAGCAAGAAAAGTTCACTGATAAATAAGCTAAAGCATAATATAAGAATTCTACTTCTTGGCAAGAGTCAAAATACTACATTGGAGTCCTTTAGATGTGCCATCAAATCTCTGGTGCTCCTACCACATTAAAAATCCCTTCAGTACATGGACCATGTCTTATGGGTCCTCTACGCTGCCCCACACCAAACAGGGACGCGGATGAATGTGCTCCACAGGTCATGCGTAACTTTAATTTCATTAAATCTTGTACCATTTTCAGGAACCTAAAAGGAAAAACCAAAACAGTATATACCTATGCAATATACACATAAAATACCAGTAAATTTTATTAACTTTCACAGTAAGAATATAGAGAGAATTCTATCACTGAAAAGACTGGGCAATATTTAACACAGTGATTCTTGTATCAAAGTCAACTGAGCTAAAACACAGTGTGCAGGACTTCTAATTTGTCTCCCAGAAAGCATGCACATATGACTGGAATTCTAGTAATTAATGAATATGTTCAACATATAAACCATATTTTCACCAATGTAAAAGCTATTATAAATATTTATGCCTCCCAGGGTCAGGTGTTATCAGTGGACAGAGTTTGTCTCAGACAAATCAACACTTTTTCTTCAAGGAATGGACTCCTGGCATATCTTTGAGGACTACAGTCAGAACATAACTCTATTTTAAGTGCTGTATACTTCATAATGCTTTATTTCCTATAAAAATCACCATTTCATGCCACTTTTCAAGACCCCTTTTTAACTCCTTCTGCACCTGAGGCCTCTTCTTCTATCAAGATTTCTCTGGACACACAGTATACTCCACATCTGGACCCACCTCCACCAGCAATTCTCCACATCTGATCTACGTTGTCAGTTCTACTTTCAAAATGTATCCAGAATCCCACGACTTCTCACCACCACCATCAGTACCACCCTGGTCAAGCCACCATCTCTCTTGCCTGGATGACTGCAATACCTCCTAACTGGGCTCCCCACTTCTCCCCTGGGCCCCTGAAAAGTCTCATCTCCACACTGTAGATAATGACCCTTCTCAGACATAATCCAGATCGCCTCCACGGCAAACCTCAGTGAATCTTGCGATCATACACTGAACAAAACTCCACTCCCTCTGTGACCTCCTCTCCAAAGATTCAACCTTTACCCCAGTGCCACTGGCCTTCTTACTAAAGACACATTCTCATTTCAGGGTCTTTGTACTTACTGCTCTGCCGGGAATGCTTTCTCCCAGGTATCTGACTCGCCCACTCCCTAACTTCATACAGTTCTCTATTCAAACATCATCTTATCAGACAGCCCTTTTCTGACCATTTAATTTAAATCAGCATTCACTTCACTCTCCATCCTCTTACCCTGCCTTATTTTTCTTCATTGCTCTCATGACCACCTGACTTATTATATGAGTCACTAGAATGTTAGTTCCATGAGACCAGAACTTCTGTTTCATTCACTGTTCTATCCCCTAGCTCCCAGGACAGTGCCTGACATATGGTAGATACTCAATATATATCCAAAAAACTAATGAATATGTTCGTTTCGTCTTTCCTTACAGATTGTCACTTCTTTGTGGCTGGAAACCAGGACCCCTCTTTCTATATCACTCACGGTACTGACTTCATAAGTAGGTGACGCTTATTTGTGAACTGGAATGTAGCTCTCTCAATACCACTTGCTTACTGAGTCTTTTCTCCCTGAGCAACCAACTAATTCAGCTTCTGGCAAGAATCATTAACCTCCGGGAAAGGAGGTATCTAAATTCCAGTCTAGAGAACAGAAATACAACAGGGAACAAGAGGAAAGATTACCAGGTTTTAAATAGTACAGGCAAAAGAAGATGTGCTGATGGAGGTCAGCAGGAAGGTCAAGGATAAAGGAAAGTACACTGGGGGCAGAAGAGTGGAATAGGTACTAGAAATCCCTCTTCTTCCCCAGGTCTTTACAATTGTCTTTTACACTTTGTATTTCACAGGAAATATGGAATCTCATGGCAGACGGAGGTATCTTACCACATTAAAATCTACTGCTGCAAAATTTTCTCCAGTGTCTCAGATATGACAAGCTTGCCTCGCATAACGATTCTTGTGTAGGTATGAAACAAATTCTTGACCTCACACACAAGACACACACCCAAGAGGCACTGCCATATGGTAAAAACACCAAAAGACGTAAATAAATGCTAATATTCTCAGCATTCATCTTTCCAAGTAGTTCCCCTGAAACATACATTCAATTAGAAGGGTGAGGTGCTCAGCACCTGGCTCAATGCCCAGCACAGAGCAGGGATTATATAGGAACTGGCTGAATCACTGTTGAATATCATAGCTACATCCAGGATGGTGCATCACTCAAAGCCCAGATGTTACAACAACATCCATCCAGACAAGTCCATGTTCCTGATCTTTCTGCCTATCTTCCAGTAGTCCCTGCCCCTTTGCCCTGTGTACTTGTACTCAATGAGCTCCCAAGTCTGAAATAATGCTAGTTTCCACGCTGACATTACTCTTTCTCAAAGGAAGGGTTATCACAAAAGATCCCAAGATCCTATTTTAAGAAAGGAAAAGTTAAGAGCCCTTTATTCACTGGGCATATTTACTGAGCACATTTATTAAGCACAAACTATGTACCAGGCACTGGGTTAGGGATACAATGGCAAGCAAAAGAGTTATTTCCACCCTTCTAGAGCTCAGAGTCAATGGAGGAGACAGACATATAATCACACAAAATAAATACATGCTTTCAAATTATGGTAAGATCCATGCTAGATAAGCATGGGGTCCTATAAGAACATATAAACAGAAACATATAAAAGGAAACATATATAAAAAAGACAATTTTTTAGTCAGTAAACTCTGATTTGGTGAAAGAGAAGGGGGAGCTGAAGGATAAGAAGGAGATAGTTAAGGAAAGCCGAGTGATGATAATATCAGCCAACACCTACTGAATGCTTACTATGTTCCAAGCACTGTGCTAAAGGATTACATGTACACACTCATTTAATCCACACAATAACCTCACGTTATTATCATCTCCATTTTACACTTGGAGCGCCTGAGTTGCCCAAGGCCAGAGCCTGAACTGAAATTTGGACCATCTGGCTCCAAGGCTCTGACCCACTGGGCAATGTGTATCCCAGGCCAGGGAACTGCATTAGGAAGCCCTGGGGCAAAAAGAAGGATGTGAAACCCACGTACTGGTTTGACAGGTGTAGCCCAAGTGCAGTGAGCAGCAAAGGGTAGAAAAGCACTAAAATCTCAGGGTCGTGGACAGACCTCAAGGAGCTGGTGAACCCCTGAGCAGTGAGAAGTCACTGGAGTGGCTTGATTACAGTGATGGATGGATTAAAGCATGGAGACTGGATTGGAGGAAAGCATGAATGGAAGTGTGGAGACCAATTACACAGAACACAACCACTACTGCAGAACATCTTTGCCATTTACATAATGCCTCCCATGAGAACTGCATCTGGCATCAGAAATCCATGAGTTTCAGTCTGTGGCATCTGTGGGGGCCTGGAGAAAGAAAGGTCCATTCCTATATCAAAAGCATTGTGTTTCTTGATCCAAAACTGAATTTTATCTTACAATTTGACCCAATATTCAATGATCAAAACCTGAGTTGATCTAGAAAATATTTCTATAAGACATTATTAAATATTTTAGCAGTGAAGGAAATAGAATACTGTAGAGGCTTTGATCTAACTCCACCCTAAGTATCCAATATTATCCTAGGGTCCATCTATAAACTCAGCACATAACTATCAGTAAGTCTCAGTTTTATTATCTGTAAAATGGGTAAAATAATAATAGTGCCTAACTTTATAGAACTTGTTGGGAGGATTAATCACTAATCGATGTCAAGAGTTTTAGCTTAGGGCCTAGCACAAAGTAAATACTCAAAATATTCTTTCATTTAGGAAATACTTGGGTGCCTACCATGCCCCAGGCCTGAAGGTATGTAGTGAAAAAACAGTCCCTGCCTTGAAGGAGCTTACATTCTAATCAGGAAGTCAGATAATTAACTA
This sequence comes from Balaenoptera physalus, assembly GCF_965194825.1. Taxonomy (NCBI): domain Eukaryota; kingdom Metazoa; phylum Chordata; class Mammalia; order Artiodactyla; family Balaenopteridae; genus Balaenoptera; species Balaenoptera physalus. Next base: position 188,575,236 of record NC_138882.1, read on the forward strand.
ATAGAGATAGTACAACCTGGAAGAAAAATAAAGAAGACTTAGGAGATATAACGTGACAATGGAGGTAGCAGGAATGACTATTTTAGATAAGAGTGGGCAGGCTGCCACATTTGAGCAGGGACCTGCATGACATTTAGGGCACGGAAAGTCCACCAGTGTAGCCAAAGGAGTAAACTATAATGGCATGTGAAGTCAGAGGGCTAGCCAGAGGCCAAATTTCTCTGGGGCCTGTGGCCAAGGTGAGGGTTTTCAGTTATATTCTAAAAGTGATAGGAAGCCAACAAAGGACTTGAAGCACAAGGTGACATAATCTGATTTACATTTCTAAAATATGACTCTGGCTACTACATAGGAACAAAAGCAGAAACAGAAAGATAGGAAGCTACTGGAGTGTTCTTGGACTAGAGTAGAAATGATAAAAAGTAACCAGATTCAGGAGAGACTGTGAAAGCAGAGACAACAAGACTGACTTACTGATGAATTACAGGTGGCCTGTAAGAAAAAGAAGACAAGAGTGACCCCAATATTTTTGGTCTGAGAAACTAAAGAATGGGTAAGAATGAACGAAGAAGAGCCACTTCGGTTGGGCAAGGAGGGGAAATCAGTTCTGTTGAAGACACACTGAGTTTGAGATACTTCTTAGGCCTTTAAGTAGAGTTAAATTAGCAGCCGGGTAGACAAGCGTGGAGTTGTACAAAGGGGTCCAGACTGGAGAAATGAATTTGAGAGTCATTGTCACCTCAATGACATTTAAAGCCTTGAGCCTAGATGAAATCACTTAGGGAGTCTGTCTTCTCTGTAGACAGAAAAGAGATCAAAGAGAAAAGACAAGGTCCTGGTGTACTTTTAACACAGGAGGAAAGGAAGAACAGAGAATGATGGCCAGGGAGGAAGGAAGGCAATCAGGAGAGCATGGGGTCCTGAGAGCCAAGAGACAAAGGAAGTCAAGCTATGTTAGCTACTATCATCACAGTGTTTATTATCATAACCACCTTCTGGACTCCCAAGAGGAAGAGTCTTTGTCAGGCTATCACTTGACTTTCCCATAACTCAGTCCGGCTCATCCTCACCTCTGGGCCTTGGCTCCCATCACCATCCAGATCTCATCTGGTTTCCAGGCTGTTTTCTTAACTCTCCCTTCATTAATCAGAAAGGCAGCCTCAGAACTGAAGATCTGATTGTATCTTTTCCCAGGTCCACAGGGGAGAGGACGTCGAGTTTATCCTCTCCCTGTACCTTGCACACCTTTCCCCTTGTGCCTTCAGACTTTTTATTCTTCATGCTGTAGCTGACATTCCTTACCTTAGGAGAGCCGGAGAAGAGTGAAGAACAGGACAGCACCTTCCACGTAAAGGCTTGAAGACCGTTATTCAAGATAAATGGCATGCCTTTAAAATGACTCCCATAAAATGTTCCATAGGCTTTAGTTTACTGATGAACCGCAAAACTATCTTCTCTTTCTTAGAGTGCCTTCAAGTCAAAATTAGCCTTACAAAGTCTGCTAAGTCCCCCAACTTTACCCTCCTTTTTCCTTGCCTTCTTTACAACTTTGTTACTCCAGCATCAAGATGCAGAAATAATGTTTTAATTACTAAGTCCTAGAAAACAAGGCAGTCAAAAAAAGATTTGTACTTAAAAGCCCTTTTATTCTCCAGAATAAATTTGTTTATCTAATATCTCAAAGTCTCTATGCAGCAATTACACTGTTGTTGGCAAACTATTAAAGATTTTGCTTGCAACTACAATTAACATATCATCGTGGCAACAGTGTAACTTTATATTAACTTTTCTCTGATGGCATGTTTTGAGCGTGTTAAAAATCCCAGTGATAAAAAAAAAAAAAAATCCCAGTGATATCTTCAGCACAAACTTCCTCTTCCAAAAACTTTCTACTATATCCAAATTCAAGAAAAATGGCACACGATTATTTTATATACCATTTATATTCCAAAACCATAAAACCAAGCCCCAGAAGCATCCTCTCCCCTACTTAGAATAATATATTTCTGAAAATATATTAAAATGGCATAAAGCATATTGCCATAAAGTAGATTTGAGCAAAAGACCTACAGTCATAAAATTTCTTGATCTTTTAAAATAACAAAATTAGATTCTAAATCTTATAAAACAGGATAAATGTACTATATGCATTCACTACACAGCTGACCCTTGAACAACATAGGTTTGAACTGTGTGGGTCCACTTATATGTGGATTTTTTCAAAAGTGAATAGTACAGTACTACACGATCTAGGGCTAGTTGAATCCATGGATGCAGAACCGCAGATACAAAGGGTCGATTATAGATTATAGGTGGATTTTAAACTGCACAGAGGGTCGGCATTCCTAACCCCCTTGATGTTCAAGGGTCAACTATATACTCAATCCCAGAGTATTAAACATTCAAATGGAAAAAAAGAAGAAAAAAATCTACCAACTCTGTAGTGTCACACTGTCATCAAGTGAGTATAAAATAAATATGCTAGCTATAATAAACATTAAACAAACTCTCACTTAACAACAATTCTGCTCTTCCTAAGCAAATTTTGAATGATTCTGAAGGGAGGTGACAGGGAAGGCCTAGCTTTTCTTCAAGCTAAGTGGTACAAAGATGTCTCAACTAATAATAATGCCCTTTTTATTAATAATTTCCCTGAATCAAAAAAGGACATCAAGATAAATTTTAACAGTTAAATTCTAAATAGACACAGACGTTCAGTCTTATTACACGGAATAGTAAAACTTAATATTTTGAGAAGCAATATATACAGGTCAGAGATTAAGAGTGAGGGCTCTGACCAAAACAGACATATGGATCAATGGAACACAATACAGAGCCCAGAAATAAACCCACACACCTACGGTCAATTAATCTTCAACAAAGGAGGCAAGAATATACAATGGAGAAAAGACAGTCTCTTCAGCAAGTGGTGCTGGGAAAGCTGGACGGCCGCATGTAAATCAATGAAGTTAGAACATACACTCACACCATACACAAAAATAAACTCAAAAATGTTTAAAGACTTAAATATAAGATAGGACACCATAAAACTCCTAGAAGAGATCATAGGCAAAACATTCTCTGACATAAATCATAGCAATGTTGCGTTAGGTCAGTCTCCCAAGGCAACAGAAATAAAAGCAAAAATAAACAAATGGGACCTAATCAAACTTAAAAGCTTTTGCACAGCAAAGGAAACCATAAACAAAACGAAAAGACAACCTACAGACTGGGAGAAAATATTTGCAAACGATGCAACCGACAAGGGATTAATTTCCAAAATATACAAATAGCTCATACAACTCAATAACAAAAAAACAAACAACCCAATCCAAAAATGGGCAGAAGACCTAAATAGACATTTCTCCAAAGAAGACCTACAGATGGCCAAAAGGCACATGAAAAGATGCTCAACATCGCTATTAGAGAAATGCAACTCAAAACTATAATGAGGTATCACCTCACACCAGTCAGAACGGCCATTATTAAAAAGTCTACAAATAGTAAATGCTGGAGAGGGTGTGGAGAAAAGGGAACCCTTGAACATTGTTGGTGGGAATGTAAATTGGTACAGCCACTGTGGAAAATAGTATGGAAGTTCCTTTGAAAACTAAAAATATAGTTGCCATGTGATCTAGCAATCCCACTCCCAGGTATTATCTGGAGAAAACTCTAATTCAAAAAGATACATGCATCCCTATGTTCATAGCAGCACTATTTACAATAGCCAAGACATGGAAGCAACCTAAGTGTCCATCAACAGATGAATGGATAAAGATGTGGTATATATATATACACATACATACATACACACACACACATACACACACACAATGGAATACTACTCAGCCATAAAAAAGAATGAAATAATGCCATTTGCTGCAACATGGATGGACCTAGAGATTATCATTCTAAGTGAAGCCAGAAAGAGAAAGACAAATACCGTATGATATCACTTATATGTGGAATCTAAAATATGACACAAATGCACTTATTTACAAAACAGAAACAGACTCACAGACATGGAAAACAAACTTATGGTTACCAAAGTGGCAAGGGTGTGGGGGAGGGATAAAGTAGGAGTTTGGGACTGGCAGATACAAAAAAAGAGTGAGGGCTCTGGAGCCAGACAGCACCAGTTCATTCTCTAGTTCTCTCAATCCTAGATGTGTGACCCCAGGCAAGTTAGCCAGTATTTATGCCCTCATCTGTGAAATGGGGAAAATAAGAGTATCTGCCATAGTATTGTTGTGAGGATTAAATGAGTTAAAGTCTGTAAGTGCCTAAGTGTGGCTGGCATAGCTTAAGTGTTTATTATTGTTGTCGTTAACTACTAATCGCAGTGGTTTTCCCCCAACTAAAAGGCAATTTAAAAAGTAAAAGCTGCTTTTGTTTTCCCCTTCACCCATTTTGCCTTCTCAATTTTATTCACAGTTACAAAAGGAACTCTAGTATCAGACCAGAACAATGTCACAGGGAAACAGTAATTGTAGTTAAATCATTTCCTCTTTACGTGGCTTCTGCTAATTCTGGCAGTACAGTTTTCTGTTCTGCCAAAACAAAAGAGGCTTCCCAGACATTCCCCACCTTTCCTGGCCCTGCCCCTCAATTATTTAGATATCTCTCCTAATACCTTCATAATGGTCATCACACTGCTTTGATTACTTATCTCTAAGATGAGACTAAAAACACTCTGAGCCCGAGACTAAAAACACTCTGAGCCCCTGGTGGCCTCCCAGCCTATGTTTGCTGAGTAACAAAAATCTAATTTCCCACATATGCCCTCAAAAACCTAATTTCATATTTCTTATTCTTACCACCTATATGTACAAAGCACTCATCCCTAAACCGTACAACCAAGAACAGTTTTTAGCCCACTAGAAATGTTTGTTCATAAAATAAGCACGTTGTTGATATACTACAAAAAATTAAACCTATGAACACTAACTTAGCCTACTATACCATCAGCACGAGTAGCCCCTTTCGCGGTCTCTCTAACCACACTCCAGACTTTGTGAGCTCCCACTGCAAGTGCTTCACACTTCACTGGGCAACTACCAAAAGCTATCAGCACTGCGTTGTTGGCACAGACTTTCAAAAATGAACTCCAAAACAACCCTTGAGAATTGCAAAGAAGGCATTTAAAAAAAAACCAAAAAAACAAAAAAAACTGGGCATGGTTGCTTTCCCCTTTGAAAAAAGCAACAAATGTACATATAAAGGCCACATGAAGTACAGTCTGGATTTAATCAAGGCAACCTCAAAAGACTAAAACAGTAAGATGCAAAGCAGCAGGTTTCCTACAAGATTTTTTTCAGTCTTCTGTCTTGGCCGTTTCAGAATCCAGATGTGAAAACAACTTATTTAGGAAATTGAAGAAGTTTGAATTATACACTATAATAAAAAGCAGTTCCAAACACACAATACCAAAGGCCCCCTCCTTTAGTGACAGGTTCAACTGTTTCTGCCTATACAGTTATATTCCCATTGAAAATAACGATTTAGGTACCAAAGCTAACCACAAAAAACAATTTCACAAATAACGTTCAAATACCATCCTACGAAGACACCCAATTCCATTTGATCCTCACAACAACCTAGGAATAGCGAGCTGGGTAGGCATTAACAACATCTCCATTTAATAAATGGAGAAGCTAACGCTCAAGTGTTTGATAACAGAGGATGAGCTAAATAATGTATGACTCAGAACTACAATACAGCCACTAAAATCATGTTCCTGAAGACTACTTTAGACTTGGGAAAATTTACCCACTGCATTACTAAGGGAAAGACCAAGGAGGCTACAGAGGTTTGGCAAAGGAAGAAGGGAGGTCCCTGCACAGACTTCAGCTTTTATTCTGAGTGAAATGGGAACCATCTGAGAGTTTAGAGCAAAAAAATAATCTGACTTCCATTCTAAAAGGATGGAGAACAGATTATTAGAGGGCAAGGGCTGAAGCAAGGAGACTTGTAAGGAGGCTACCGTAGGTGGTAGCAGTAAAGGAGGTGGAAAGTAAGATTCTGGGTATACTCTGAGGCAGAGCCTACAGGGCTTTATGATGGATAGAGGATAAGAGACAGAGTCAAGGATGTATTATGATTTTTGCCCTGAGCAACTACAAAGGCAGAGTTGCCTTTAACTGAGTTGAGGGAGAATGCAGGGGAGCAAGAATGCAAGAGGATATATCAGATATTCAGTTTTGGACATTCAAGTTTAAAATGTTTATTTAGACAGGCAGGTAAGAGGTGCCACGTAGACGGCTGCATAAACTGCCTTCTAAAAACAATTCCTGGTACTTCCCTGGTGGTCCAGTGGCTAAAACTCCATGCTCCCAATGCAGGGGGCCCGGGTTTGATCCCTGGTCAGGGAACTAGATCCCACATGCCGCAACTAAGACCCGGTGCAGCCAAATAAATAAAATTTTTTTTAATAAATAAATAAAAAATAATAACAATTCCTTCCCCACCTGTGAGGGGCTTACATTCTTTACAGCAGTCCTAAGAAGTGGTTTTAAGGCTCAAGTGTCTGATAATGGGTGATGAACTAAATAAATTATGGTTCATAAATCCAACAGAATACTATATAACCATTAAAATCATGTCTTGAAGAATACTTTAAAAAATGTGCTCAGTAAGTTAATAGTAAATGAATTTATCCCATCCAGAAGAGGGTGCAATCCAATGCCCTTCTTTAAGACCATAAACTTTATCCCAGTAGAAGAAAAACGTAAGAAACAGAGAGGGATACATTCCAGAATGTCAGCTTAGTTAAGGTGCCATATGAGAAGTCATTAAATACCAAGGAAAATTGTGAGAAGCCCATTGACAGTGCAAGACCTGGACCTTCCCTTTATCAACCCATTCCAAAAGTCATTCTAAAGGACAAAATTGGTTTCAATCAATTCCAACTGAGTAAACATAATATGATTTCAGGGGCACCTTTATTTCCCCACCCCAGCACACACACACACAGACCCCTCTCATTGCTATAGCTTCAAGTCCTGATTACAGGAAAAGTGTTTTGTGTCAAAAAAATTTTTTTTTTTTGTGTGTCAAAATTTTTAAAAAGTTTAATGCCACGGGTACCCAAGCTGATTTCAATATATTTTACTGAACTCTTCTTCCTGTGCTGTAAAAGCCTCTTCACCTTATTGCTTATCTTCCTACATTCCAGTGACTAAATGAGTGTCATTTAACAAAGGTGGACATGTAAGCATTCCTCTCTTTGGAAAAAGAAGTCAAAAAGTGGTTCGAAGGTTTCAGAAAGAGGGGACAGGAGGCAAATTTCGTGGACTTGTGCTTATCATATGATACGCCCTGGTCACTGGTCTAAATAGGCCTGGGTGCACAGCATCTCAATTTGCAAGATTAAGACTGTTTTTTTCCTTTGCTTTTATGCTTTTTTAATTAAATGTTTAGTAGATATACTTATAAAATATATGTAGAGTTTAAACAGTAACAATAAACAAAACCCCAGGTACCCACCAGCCCATTACAGAACATGACTCTCACCTCTGTAGCTCCACTGTATGACCCTCCCAGATTTCTTTGCCCACCATCTCTCCACTGAGGCCTGCAGAATTTTGTCATTATTGCCTTACTTTTCTTCATAGTTTTACCCTATGTGTTTTTATGGAGTAAAGAATAGAGAGAACAGTTTTGTATGTTTTTAAATTTATATAAATAAAATACATCAACTGCTTTTGCAACTTGCTTGTATAGCTACAGTTTATGATTTCCGTGTGTGTGTGTGTGTGTGTGTGTGTGTACGCAGTAATTCCTCTCTTCTTTGCTATGTACTATTATGTAAATATACCATGATTTATTTATCCATTCCCCTGCTGATGGATACTGGGGATTATTTCCAGTTTTGGACTCTAAGAAAAATAGTGCTGTTAGGAGTTTAAATGCCAAAATATTCAGCAGTCTTAGTGACTCTCAGTGAAATTCACGACATTGGTAGAGGTTACTGAGAGATGAATGACTGGGCATGAGTGAGATACACAGTTCACCAAATGAATCTTAACAAAGGGTAGGTAAAAAACAAAACAAAAACTGCACATTGCATCTCTATGGTTAGAGCACATGGTGTCGAGGTGAAGAAGTAGTAGCTGAAGAGCTGTCCTTATCCTACTCCTCCAGCCACACGTGAAGCACTTTGGGTGTTATATTTTGGAGTTTACACCTTAGTCTGACCTAATCATGTCCTGGCTTATCCTGAAAAGACTTAAGGAGACATTTTGATGCTAGGCTAGTGCTTCTTAACCCTTTTTGGGGACAGAGCTCTCTTTAAAAATGTACTGAAGCCGGGACTACCCTGGTGGCACAGTGGTTAAGAATCCACCTGCCAGTGCAGGGGACACAGGTACGAGCCCTGGGCCGGGAAGATCCCACATGCCGCGGAGCAACTAAGCCCATGTGCCACAACTACTGAGCCTGTGCTCTAGAGCCCACGAGCCACAACTGCTGAAGCCCTTCAGCCTAGAGCCCGTGCTCCGCAACGAGAGAAGCCACCGCAATGAGAAGCCTGCGCACCGCAACCAAGAGTAGCCCCTGCTCACCACAACTAGAGAAAGCCTGCACACAGCAACGAAGACCCAACACAGCCAAAATTAAAAAAATTTAAAATGTACTGAAGCCAAGACATGGAAGCAACCTAAATGTCCATCAACAGACGGATGGATAAAGAATATGAAAAAGAATATATATGTAACGCAACACTGTAAATCAACTACACTTCAATAAAAAAATATATGTGAATTTTTAAAAACATATTGAATGTGATTTACCCTCTCCCTAGGAATATGCATAAAACATATTTTGCATATAATTTCAAAGGGCTCCCACCTTGATAGACACTCAGAAGTCTAACCATAGACGCCAGTAAAAGAAACTCAGACTAAAATGCAAGTGTGAATTAGGTAACACTAAGGAGAGAAGAAGACTAAAGACTAACAAGAAAAGACTGGAATACAAAATTACACAGACGCTAACCATTTAACCTAACTGGAACAACAACAATAAAAATCCATCAAAATGCAGCAGTAGTCTGCAGTAAAGAGGTAAAAGGTAACTTGTATGTTTGTACACACACACACACACACACACACACACACACACACACACACACACACACACGGAAAGTAAGAGGTAACTTTTCTTGCCCTCTTATTTTCCAGAATGTTCACAAAGATAATTTATATGCATTTACATTTATTTTCATGTAGCTATATTAATTTATGCTAGAAAAAACATACAGATTTATAAGAATTCCTTTCAAAAGTCTTCCTTTCCAAACTCCATTTTGTCCCCACGTTCCTCCATCCCAAATTTTCATTAATCGACAGGAAGTCATTCTTTGTACCAGCTGTGATGTGCAGCACTTGGTTTAGAAATGCACATGTGCGAATGAAAAAGTCTTTTAATATATACAGTGTAAGCAATTGGCAGAAAAAAACAACAACAGGATTTCTTTTATCCCACTTAATACCTGGGCATAGGGAAAAAAAAAAAAGATCCTAAACTAAGGAAGATTAATAAAAATATGAAGGAGACTTAATCAAAGGATTAGAGACCGATTCCTATGGTTAAAGACAAAGCAAAAGATCACAATTTAATCACCAGAAGGAGTGTGTGAGAACTTACTGTTTTTCAGAGGGGAATTTATGCATTTCAAAGTCTCCAGATTTACACACATAACCTAACCATAAATGTGAGCAGTTAGAGCATTAATTTTGTCCCATTTTCCTTTTTAAAAATAATCAGACAATTAAAAATGCTTCCAAAGTGGGAGAAACTTGGAATATAATGGGATATTATTAAACAAAGCTATTTGTATGCACTCTGGTCTCCAAAATGTCAAGGCAGTAACATTTATCTGTGCCATGGAAAATACTCCCTCTGAGACCAGAAAGTGCTTGAATAAAACTGCCACTACTCAGTTTTCAAATCTAGCACATTCCCTAAAGTACTCTTCACCACCCTCTTCTACTTTTTCATGAGACCTTATGGCAGGAACATTCCATTGCATTCCATCTACAATCAGCCATAATCCCTGTGAGCAGCAGTCCAGGCCAGCTTGCCAGCATAGCAGTCTTTTAATGCAGCTAACACATGTGGCTACAGAAAATTCATTTCAGTTTTTGCAACAATTCTAGGTTCAAAATCCATGCTCTCTCCCAATCTTAAGCCCAATTTTTAAAAAACAAGCCATTAATACTTTCTAAACATAACACGTTGGCTCACTTAAAATCTCTCAAAAGTTATTTGGATTACATATTAGTCAAATTACTAAGAAACTGCCATATAAAATTGTAAACAGAAATAGAAAACAGTAGAAAACTGAAAATGCCAAAACTCTAGAGGAGAAAGTCTCTGATACAATTAGCTAATTAGCTTTCCAAAAACAAACACCTTTCAAAGAAACCAAAATTTCGCCAAACTTTCTGAACCATGACAAAGCATTCAGCTAGAAAACTAACACTACTTTTTCTAAGGCTGATTCATCTAACGAGGACTTTTGTTTCAGGAGGCTAATATTATTTTAAAAGTCACAAACTTCTCCTGGTGAATGTTTAAGCGAAGAGGCAATGTGTTATAGCCAGATGAGGCTAGGAGTACCAATCTAGATATAACACTAATAAGTCCTAATAAGCTACAATTCTGAAACTTTCCCCAAACGTACCGGACGTTTAGTTTAATCCTCAAGGTCAAGCTGAAGTACCCTATCACCTGTGAATTTTACATGTGCCCTTTGCCAAACTCACATCTGCACTTTTTTAAAACCCTTTTTGTGACAAGTATCACTTTGATCACTTTTACTTTATATTGAGGTTATTCTGGTATGTCTTGTCTCTCCTACCACAAACTTTAACTCCTTAAGGGCAGGGTCCTAAGGTACATGCAACTCTGTGATCCCTAGAGACTCACATTACAGCAGACTCTCAAAAGAGGAAGAGAAAGACATAGGGCAAGACAGAGCAGAGCCACTCAGCCTGCTGTCTAGAAAGGTTGTGGACAAAATATGATGGAAAAACCATTGGTAGTTCAGCACTGTGCTTAAGGTGGTCCACAGACTGGTTTTCGTAGTACTAGTACAATAAGCCCAGGCCTAGTCTAACCATATTAATTACTTCTAATAAAAACCAGGCATTTCTTCATTAATATTTCCTCAAAAGACATATAAATATTTTCAATAATTCTGGAGAGATCTTTGGGGGAAATAAACAAGAATGAGTAAATAGAACTTAGCATCCTCACAAACTCCAAAATTTATGGCCCTATCCTTAGAAAATGTTCAACTAGGAATCTTATTTTCTTCTTCAGTTTGCTGTCTACTACAAGTGAAGACATCTGAAATCCTTCATTCAGAATGAATATCATATTTGGATAATTTTACTTTTTTCCCCTAAACTGACATTATTTTCTATACAATCAAAATAATAAGGTCAAAAAGAGAGCCACATACCTTAGATACAATGAGGTCTAACACTGTTTTTTATTAGCCATCAATAATCTCAGTGAGCTCTTAATCCAGATGATCAAAAACTAGCAGTCAGAAAATCAAGCAGACCCAGACCCATTTCACATAACTATCCAGAACTATAGAAAATCTTAATTTTGCGACACACTCTAATAGTTTTATTCTCCTGAATAGTCAATAGATTAGGTTTTTTTATATCAGTTTAGTACTTAGCATACCATTATACATATAGTAGATACTTGTTAATAAATAAAATCTTACTAACTGATATGGATATTCTCTCATGCTAAAATCTCAAAAAGAAAAAAAAATAAAACCCCACCTTTTACAAGATATAAACATGAATAGTTTTACTCAGGTGTTTAAAATATACAATGCAGGGGACTTCCCTGGTGGCACAGTGGTTAGGACTCTGCGCTCCCAATGTAGGGGGCCCGGGTTCGATGCCTGGTCAGGGAACTAGATCCCACATGCATGCCGCAACTAGGAGTTCGCATGCCACAACTAAGGAGCCGGCGAGCCACAACTAAGGAGCCAGTGAGCTGCAACTAAGGAGCCCGCCTGCCACAACTACAGAACCCATGTGCCACAACCAAGGAGCCAGCGAGCTGCAACTAAGGGGCCTGCAAGCTGCAACTAAGGAGCCTGCCTGCCGCAACTAAGACCTGGTGCAACCAAATTAATTAATTAATTAGTTTTTTAAAAATAAAATATACAATGCAGTCAAGACTGAAAAATAAGTTACTATTATACCTTACCACTAATTAAAAGGAGAAAAACTACCTTAGAAAAAGATAATGCTGCTTAAATTATCTCTTGAAGGAAATCTAACACAAGTTACTTCTATGGAGAGGAACTGGTTGACTACGTGATGGGGTGAGAGGAATGTTTGTACTGTACACTCTTTGTACATTTTGGATTTCATATCCTCTGAATGTTTTACCTATTCACAAAAATAAATCAAAATTGGGGTGAAATTAACATAATGTTATTTCACCTCGACAATGAATATAAACTTATAACCCATTTAAGAGGTGTGCATTCTAAAATGATCTGTCATCAAGAAAAAATGTTAGTATTATTTCTTGTACTAATAAACATTTTCCATCTATTTTTATTATATGATAAACTGATTTCTGCATTCATGGATATGCCTTTTAATACTCACTTTCCCCTTAAAAGTTTTTAGTTTAAGATTTCCAACCCTATAAAGAAAGTAGCAACACCCCAACCATTAATGAAAATCCATCTCCATGACACTGGGGATTCCTGGATAGTTCAGCATGCAAAACAGAGAAAAGTATTTCTTTTTGGAATCAATTCTGGCTCCTGATCCAGGATTTCCTAACATCCGCACTTTAAAAGAACTTGTGATACACACAAGCATATTTAGAGGCAACACCAACAGTCAAAAATGCCTCCATACTAAGTTATAGTTAAATGCATTTTTCAGAAAGAAACAAGGGGCTCAATAATCAGGTTTTAGTGTGCTCACTCCAGCAAGCACCCATACTAAAACTGGAACGATACAGAGAAGGTTAGCAAGGCCCCGTGCAAGTTTTTAGTTATATACTGTGTAAAACTTAATTCTTAAAATGAAACACAAATAATAACATAGCTTGAATGAGTGACATTTAGGAATATAAACATTTGTTAGAGAACAATACTGAATTTTGCATCTCTTTTTACAATTATTCATAGGATATACAATTCACAGAATCACTGGCACAACTGACAAAGAAATGTAAAGCACGAACAGTGGTACAGCAGTTTAGACTCCTACTTTTTTTTTTTTTAAAGTTTGCTGTTCTTTTTTATTTATTTATTTATTTATTTTATATTTATGGCTGTGTTGGGTCTTCGTTTCTGTGCAAGGGCTTTCTCTAGTTGTGGCAAGTGGGGGCCACTCTTCTTCACGGTGCGCGGGCCTCTCACTATCGCGGCCTCTCTTGTTGCGGAGCACAGGCTCCACACGCGCAGGCTCAGTAATTGTGGTGCACGGGCCTAGTTGCTCCGCGGCATGTGGGATCTTCCCAGACCAGGGCTCGAACCCGTGTCCCCTGCATTGGCAGGCAGACTCTCAACCACTGCACCACCAGGGAAGCCCCTAGACTCCTACTTTCGAATCTTTTTTTAAATAATAGAATGTTGTGAGTCCTATTTAGCAAGTTCAGAAAAGTATGTAAGCAACAGAATGTTCAAAGTTGTTTATGAGGAATCTATATCAAAAAATAAATGGCGAACTCACAGTAACAGAGAATGATGGCTGGGGAGTGGGGGAAAAAAGGAGATACTGATCAAAGGGTACAAACTTTCAGTCATAAGTTCTGGAGACCTAATGTGCAGCATGGTGACTATGGTTAATAATGATGTATTGTCTATGTAAAATTTGCTGAGAGAGTAGATCTCAAGTGTTCTTACCACAAAATAAAAGGTAACTATGAGACATGATGGATATATTAGATTTTGTTAATCATTTCACAATGTATAAACATACCAAGCACCACACTGTAGACCTTAAATATATATAGTTTTATTTCCCACTGGGAGAATCCTCTACACAAAACACTGGCCCACAAATAGATGAGATCAGCATGTTTCCTCAACAGTTCAACATTAATCTGTTTCTGAAAGAACAACAATTTGGCTTTATCACAAAGTTATAGGTTTTAAAACAGTAGAACCTACACCTATTTTAAGTAATAGTTTGCCTACAGATCCATATCAAGTAACTAATTCAAGTACCAAAAACCCCTTCAGTTTTGAAGGGGCTTCAAATGAACTTCAGTCATTTTTCACCTAAGCAACTATATAGAGAAACAAGCTAGGAAGCAATGACTGATAATTTTTAGTAATAATTTACAAGTTTACTATCTGTTTTAGCTATATCTGTTGTTCAACTCAAAGAATCATTGTAAGGAAGCAGAGTAAGTGTGAAGAACATCTTGGCAAGCTCAAGTGCTATTTAAAGTCAAGAAAGCAAAGTAATCTTGGAGGCTCAACAGGTATATTTCACAGCATCATTTACTAAAAATCACTGCTTACACCTTTACTACTGTTAAGATTTCAACTTAATAACACTAGCTAAATTCATTCAGTTCTCTAGGGACTTCTCAATTGTAAAGAAGAAAATAAATAGTCCATATTTAAATATGCTACAGCAAATATCACAGGGGGAAAACATTCAATGGATCATTCAGAACAGCAAAGTTCAAAGTGTTCATAGCCAAATGTTCATTTATTCTGATCACGGCAAGCAGGAAAAGGGGGAAGGATAGGAGAATGAGACAGAATTGATAGAACACAACATGAACTCACTGGTTGAGTTGCCCTGCATCTGAATGATGCACTTGGATTCTTTGCTGGTCTCTCGAGAGTTGAAGGGCCGCACACGGACAGCCACCTTCACTGAGGCTCCCGACATTCTGATGGTCTTGTTATATATATGCAGTCCAGAAATAAAGAATCAAATCTTCTTATGAAATTATGTTCAAGTTTCCTTTAAAAAAGAAAAAATGATTCATACAAGATAGTCAGAATTAAAGAAAGCATGGGCTAACTCGAGCATATGAGCCATTATCTTAGTACTATTTGTTTCCATTTCTAAAAACCTCATCCCTTTTCTTCCCTATAAATCTTATATTCTCAACTGTAAATTATCAGATAGAAAATTAAAGACTGTAATTTGTTTTCCTCTTCCATTATCTCTTTACCATGCCTAAAAAGTCCCTAGACTTAATACTAAAAAATTTAACTGCAAAGTAACAAACGTCTTCCTTGCTCTCTGTTTTTCTGGATCAGTCTTCAATAATATATGAAAAAAACCCAAAATGTTTATTTGTTAAAGAAGGTTCCTTACACAAGTAACCTGCCATCTGCAAAACAACTTATTACTTGTCTTTAAAGAAATGCACTGAACTTTCTGTATCTTAATTCCAGTTTGAAACATCCAGTTACATGATGTATATTTAAACAGCAAAAGGACAAAGATAAGCTCTAGCTAGCTTCTTTAACTATAGGTATCCTGGAATTCCTTTAACTTCTATGAACCCTTTCATATGTATCTCATTTGGCCCTTACAACCATCCTGTACAATAAGCAGAGAAGGTTTCAAGAGACCCAAGTTCTACCCTCTGACTCACGGCAGAATCAAATCACTATATTTCACTTTTGAATGAAGCCACAGGAAAAAATGTGAACATTTTTTTAGAGGAATAGTTTCCCTCCCAACAGAACAAAACGAACACTATTCTGTGAAAAGAACCCACATAAGTAATTTCCACAAGAAACAACAGATCTCAATCTGTACTCTATCTGTTACATAAACATCTTCAAGAAGAACTGAACAAAAGAAAAAACTAAAAAAGAAAAATACTTATGGGTCCAATTACCAGGGAACTCCAACAGAACTTAAACCTGACCAATTTTTTTCCACATAATTAAGTAAAGGTTAGGAATGCTAACCTCCAGCTGAACAACTACTAATACTTTCCACAGGAGAAGGCAAAAATAAATACCCTATCTTATTTTCTAACAGCACTATCACTATTTGAAATTCTTGGTTTTTGGACCATGTCTATTGTCTGTCTCTCACACCACCACCAGAATGCTCAGAGACCTTGTTTGCCAGCACTTAAAACAATATCTGATGAAAGAGCTCACTACATGTTTGCTGAAGGATTTAATTAATGAATTATATTTCCCAACTGTGAGAATTATCTGTTCAAGTCCTCTACCTGGTTTACTGACTTTTTTTGTTTGTGCTTCAAATGATTACAATATTTATTGATATTAATCTTTTTATATTTGCTGCAATGTTTTTTCCAGTCTGTTTCACATTTTATTTTACAATAAACAGATGGTTCTTTTTTTAATACATCAAACATTTATTTTAATCACATATATTAAATGAAAGCTTAGTGTTATTAACCCTTCCAATCGATACAGCATGACCTATAGTCACTAGTTGAATACTTTGTCAAAAGAGAGTGAATGAAACATTCACAAAAAGCAAGACACACAACACATTTCAACCCCCCAGAGTCCACTTTAATACACAGCCATCATCTCAACACTCAGTATGTCCCATTATCTTCTCCCCCAAACGAGCAATCTCTGCCAATCTTCCCATTTCTATCTGGACCCATACCATAAATCTTGGAGTCATCTTTACTTCCTTCTCTTTGAATCCTTTCGTTAGTGCTAACATTATTAATGAAATACCATATGAAAACTTTTAAAACATAAATTTCCATTCTTCTATCCCTTCCTTCCTCTCATTCCCATTGCCCTAACCTTAATCCATGTCCTTACTACCTCATGCCTAGTGTACTTGCAATAAAGAAACTAATCTTTGAGCTTTTAGATTTAATCCAATAGTCCTTAAATGGGGGGAGAGGGGCAGGATTTGCACAAAACAATCACACAGGGGTCTTTTGAAAAGCAAATGAGCCTAGACTCCCCGTTTTGAGATAGGGTCCAGGTATGGGTTGTTTTGTTTTGTTCATTTTCTAAAGATTATGTTGTAAACCTCCAGCTGAGAACTCTACTCAACTGCTTAACCCTACTGCAATATTAACCTTTCTAGAGCATGACTTTCTTTTTTTTTTAAAGACTACATCTTTTTTTTTTTTTTTTTTACTTATTTATTTTGGCCGCGCCACGCGGCATGTAGGATCCTAGTTCCCAGACCAGGGATTGAACCTGCGCCCCCTACACTGGAAGCTCGGAGTCTTATAAATCACTGGACCACCAGGGAAGCCCCCTAAAGCATGACTTTCAATTTCACTTCCAAACCCAAGAATCTTTTCTTACTCCCCAGCACTTACAAGATCAGTCAAGGTACTCTGTATTCTAGTCAAGCTCCTTTACTATTCCACACATGTTCTTTCACACCTTCTAACAATTTGCCCCCTACAACAGATCTATGAATCCTCATTTTCTCCTCTACTTGATGGCCCAGCTCCAGTCTTAACTCTTCCAAATGACCACCCAGACATTCCAGGAATCACTGGTATTTCCTACAGCACTTACACTCCCAAACACATTGTGAGAGCACTGCTATCATTTTACATGACTATATTCTAGCCTGTACGTTCTTTAATAGCTTCCCAAAGTGAATATCCTATTCCTTCAAAAATCTCTTTGAACTTGGGTTCCTTGAAAAAAGTGGCTAATTCCAAGTCTGGGCAAGAAATTTCGAGATGATTCTGGGACATCTTAGTATGACCACAAGCAAGAAATCAAAGACGAATGGGGTCATGGCAAAAAGACACAAGTGCCAACTTAAAGGAGCTCCCACTGGACAAAGATGGGATAATCGGAGCATAAAAATACATACAAACACACTGCATGTGGACTGAAAAACATTAAATATATAAATTCATGAGTTCATAACGATACTTTCAAAAACCTCATTATTCTGAAAACTGGCAAATAAAACAAAAGAATGGAGCATGCGTCCAGTCTGTGTATCCTGTATAAGCTATATTGCAGGACAGTCAAATAGACAACGAGGGCAAGTTCTTCTTTAGAGAAAAAGTCTGACTCATAAATGCAGAAGAAATGACAGAATTAGAATGTCACCATTTCCCAACCCTACTAACATAAAGGTTCTCTGCATCATCACTATCTACTAAAAAAGCCTTAAACGAAAGGTTGGTTGATATGGGAACATTATATTGTAGGAATTAGGCTGACAAAATCTGAACCAAATGATCATCAGTCTTAACATCACTAAAAGTGGGACACGTAGGTGGCCTATGCCTCCTGATGTGCTGCAGTAGGAAACACAGGGCACCACCTAGTAAATATTATCCCACTCCCCTTAAAAAAAAAACTGATAGAATCAAGCCTCAGTTTATAGGACATATAGGGAGCAAAGAAACAATTTAAATGATACCTAGAAGATACAATCAGCCAAACCCAGAATACAGAAAAATCTACAGTTCAAGTCACCCAGTTTCTTCAATTAAATAGCATGATTTGGGGGGAAGGGGTGGTAATAAAAGAGACTTAAATGTTGACAATTAATGAATATTGTAGATATGTAAATTTTAAAAAAACAAAACTTTCTTCTTTTGTGTTCTATCCAGGGCCTACCAAAATGTTGAATGCTGCTAACTAACTTACAAACCGACAACAAAGGCTGAAACCTCCTTGCTGAGCTTTAGATTATAAAGTACTATTTAGACATAAAGTACTAGGAGCCGAAATACTAACCTCTTTACTATTTAAAGTCCTCCACACATATACTTTTCAATAGTTGTTTCACTCTTCTACCCAGTTAGCCTCCCGGCATACCATTCAACCTAACACACCCAAAGCCCAAACATCTCTCCACCTCCCCCAGCTCTTCCACCTCTTTTCTATTTCTTTTAATGTTCTCACCATTCTCCTGTTCCCACACAGGCCAAAAAGCTTGCTTCCTCCATCCATCTAATCAACTACCAAATTACATGGCTTCCACCTATAAAATCTCTCTCTCCATTTCTACCACCGCCATACCATCCCTTTTACGCCTTCAGTACATCTCACACAAGACTGTTAATCATCTTAACCACTTTTTCTCTTTCTTCCTCCTACCCCAACCATACTACACAACACTGCCATTTTCATCTATTCCATCCATACTATGCAATGCTGCCAGATTCACACTCCTAACACACAGGTCTCTTCATGTCACTGTCCAGTTTCTCTACTGTCTACCAAGCAATGACTGAACTCCCCACCAGTGGCATTCAGTGTGCTCTGTAACATAAACCACCTATTTTTACAAGCCCACAAAACACTGCCTTCCATCCACTTCCCTTAACAACCACCCACCAGAGGGCTTCCTGAAAGCATCTCATGTTTTTCTGTCCCTGTGCCTTTGCTCCAATGCTCCTTCTACCTACTGTACCCTTCCGCCTCTCCTGTTCTTCTCAAAATCCAATTTTTCTTCCAGGACCTTCTCATATGCTACTTATTTCTAAAGCTTTCATAATTCTCCCCACCTTGCAAACCAAATGCAAATGCTTCTCCATTTAATACTTCTCAACTCATTGACCTTACCTAGGGCAAAATAAGTTATTTGTTTTTTGTTTTTTGTTTTTTGTTTTTTTTTGTTTTTTGTTTTTTTTGTTTTTTGTTTTTTGTTTTTTAATAAATTTATTTTTTTGTTGTTGTTTTTGGCTGTGTTGGGTCTTCATTGCTGCCCACAGCCTTTCTCTAGTTGTGGTGAGCGGGGGCTACTCTTCTTTGCGGTGCACGGCCTTATTGTGGTGGCTTCTCTTGTTGTGGAGCACGGGCTGTAGGGAGCATGGGCTTCAGTAGTTGCAGCACGCGGGCTCAGTAGTTGTGGCTCACAGGCTCTAGAGCGCAGGCTCAGTAGTTGTGGCACACGGGCTTAGTTGCTCGGCGGCATGTGGGATCTTCCCGGACCGGGGCTCGAACCCGTGTACCCTGCATTGGCAGGCAGATTCTTAACCACTGCTCCACCAAGGGAGCCCTGTTTTTCTTATCTCTGCTGTAAATTTTAAGTTCCTTGAGGACAAGACAGAATTTTAGTCATGCTTTTAGTCACGCTTTTAGTCATTCTTCTTTGGATATGTACATTTTTAAATTACTTTCCCGAAACAACCTGAACCTAAGTACATTTTTTTTTTTTCTGATTTAACTGTCCTGTGGTAAAACTGCAACCATCTTCACAAGTGAGTTAAAATTTTTTACAGTAATAAGAAACTACAGTTAAGTGGACTACAGAAAGTGTTACTTTGTTACTTGCCTACAACTACAAAGAGTATCTCTTTTATAATGGATGTCCATCAAAGAATTAGTTTCAAAACTCCCTGATCCTTTTAAAAAATTACCAATTATATAAATCTGAAATCAAGTTTAAATTTCAGTGAGAAACAATAATTACAGAATATTTTTAAGAAGTTATAGGAAAACAATAAAAATTACAATACATTATCCAAGTTTTATAGAGCCAAAGGCAGGTAGGAAAGGCAACCATACATACTCTAAATCACTTACACAGCCTCAGTTCTAGGCTGTTCCTCTGACCAGTTCTCCTTCCTTATGACATACGATTAGAAGCATTAGGAAAGTGGAATGGAGCAAAAATTCCAGAAGCCTTCACTAACAGTAAAGGGATAATAAAACATTTAGATCTAATTCATTTGAATTTTTCTAAATTTTTGCACAGTTGCTTAACTTTGACCTTGTGCAATTCTCTCTTGCCCTCAGAGGCATTCTGGATTATTAGGAGCCTAAGGAGAAGACTAACTGACTTCTCAGCAAAGTGAAAAAACAAGAATGAAATAATCTTAGATTTTTGGTTGGTTGGGTTTTGCAATATCCCTTTTTTATAGAAAACAGCCAGGGTTATTATATTCCTAAAACAGAGGTCAATGCATGCCGTTCCCTCTCCTTAAAAGCGTTCAGTTGGTTTCCATGGCCTCAGAACACAACCTAAAAATTCATGGGCCTCCACAATCCAACCTCCTTCCCCAGTCTGTTTTCACTGCCCAACTTTAAGCCTTCTCCACCAAGCACCTCTCACTACACCAAGCATGCGAGGTTTGGAAGCTCACTCTCCCTTCTAACCTATTACAAGTCCATATCTTTTGAAGACAAGGTCAACTGTCACCATGAAGCAGGAAGCATTCAGTCATGTGTTCCTTAACATCCCCCTTTCTAAGCTAAAGTCATACCTTCTTTCTCTTTGCTCCCTAAAAATGTTGTGTTGATTCCTCATTTTTCTACTTATTTCATTCTGCCCTACGTTGCAGTTCAGTAGTTTACTTAACTCTCATACATTGATACTTTATTCAGTACATGTTTGTCACAGCTGAAAACAGAATTTAACCAAGAAATTCAGTCTTTTTAAATTCAATATTCACACAATTTGCTATATCCCCGCAAATTTACAATATCAACAGGCAGTCTATTTAAAAGATAATCTTTTCTAGTGAATTACATTTTAAAGAATG